>NC_136072.1:1145159295-1145816968 GCF_964261635.1 Lissotriton helveticus
TGTCATATTATAATAACAAATATTCAGGCCAACAAGTTGGATGACTGTGATACTTAAAAACGTCTAACGTAGTGCTAGATAATTGGGTCTGACTGGAACCCCCTAAACTCTGCAGCCCCAGCAGCTCACTCATCTTGATTCTTTTCAGCCATTTCCTCCACATCCCAAGCTCCTCATTCAGTTGAATGCTCTATATCTCTAAATATCACTCTGCATGCTGCTCACTTGGATTACTGATGCAGACCTCCACTGCTTAATTTGTAAAACAAATAAGTGTCAAGTATTTCATGGCACGCCAGTGCAGCTTCTGCAACCTGCCAGCACTGCCAAATTACAAAACCACTATACCCTTATAACCAAAACATTCCCAAAAATGTCCCCGTTTTGATTATTCCATGTCACTGCAACTGTTCGAACGGACTTGATGAGGTATTTTTATATTAACTTACATTTACATTATATGTGTAAACAGTCTATCGATGTGATATTCAAAACAATAGACTGACAGTGCCACCATATTGTGGATCATTAGGAATAAGTGCCAGTGTTGAAAAATAAGTTCTGGTGTCGAGCACCAGAAAACACCAGCACAAATTAAGCACTGCACACCTCAATATAGCATTGTCCAAGCTGCGTCCACAAGTAAGCGCAGTATTGCTCTAAAGAAGAATTCATGCTGGCTAATCATGCAAGAGCTCTAGAAATTTAGAAACCTCAGTCCAAAGGGCGATTTCAAGTTACTTCTTTTGTGCTCCCCTCCTTCCATTAATGGATTTTGCACCATTTGTGTTGGTTTTGGCTTATAAGCACAACAAAGCTGTGATCTGAGGACGATGGGATGCAGTTTCTGGAGATCTCTCCTGAAGGTTTCTTAGATATATATATAATACACATGGTTCACATAAGTCCTCGAAAGGAGAATGCATCTAAAAACGTTAGCTTTGTGTGGCATTTCCCTTCGACAACTGCTTCTAGTGGAAAGGTCTGGCACGCCTTGTTCTGAGTTCAGTGCTCTGATCATCTCGATTTTTCTACTGTGGCTGAAACCGCAAGCATGTGTACAAACGGATTGTTGAACATCCCCGGCTGTGTTTTCTGCAGCTGCATTTTCCTTCAGCAAAAATAAGAACCCTTTTGCAAAGGTTGGGTCACTTTCAGTGAAATCAAGTTCTAGTTTTAGTTTCTCTAAAACCATGCACAAGCTGATCCTTCTAATATCGCGCATGTTATCTTCTGTACGTCATCATATGTCGTTTGTTTATAGTGACCGAGTGACATGATGTCCAGAGGTTGGAAGTAGATGTTTTTGGAACACGTTCTCTGATAGCAGCCTGGTGATTTGTCAGATCTCTTTCAGAATGTTTTGGTCTGCAGAAGAAACTGAGCATGCCCTTTCTTATGCTTGTACAGACTGAATGTCAAGCAGCAAGGCTAGGATCCCACACTGCATCTTACTGTCCTTAAAAGAATGGCATTGTGGCCAGCTACTGGTCTGCACAAGAGAATGCGTCTGCAGGCTGCCCTCGGGTAGAGCGTCCAAGCCTGTCAGCCCATCCATAGGATTCAAATATTTGTGTGCAATACATTTACACTCTTTGTTTAGTTTGGTTGGAGTATCGTCAAAAAAGAAAGGTAAGAAGTCACAGCAGTCATTGAGATTGTGAGTTGGTTCCTATGGGGGAGGGGGAAATAAACTGAGAAATTTTTGCACAGCGGCTTGGATATTTATAAAGAAACAGATCCTTTTTATTCATGTAGCTTATACAGAACTAATTTACTTCTAGATGTGAGACAGTTCAGGAGGGGATTGTTTGAAGTGGGTCTGTGGCATCCCTGAAGGAATGGAAGTGGGAAGCACCCTGATATGAAAATCAGACCGTCCCATAGCTCAGGGCCAGAACAGCACGCTTTTCCATCCTCCTCCACATCCAATTGGCTTTTTGCTAGCTCGTTGACCAAAATTGTGGGGTACATTTTATGCCATCTTGAGGAGTTTTGGCAAATAACCTAACTGGTACTGCTTACATTTGTGTTTTATGTGTCTGAAATACCAATGTGAGGGTGGAAATGATCTAAATATTCTGGTAAATTTGTTGCTATAAACTGCTGGAGCCTGGACTGCAGTTGTAGCCGTTAGTTGCCGTTATCCGGAGAGATTTCATTATTGCTTCTTAGATCCGATATTAAGGTACTTATGACAATGGGCAGGATGCTTAACTGTTCTAAAATCGGTGAGCAGTGGCATTGTGTTTAAATCAGAGGTGACTGATTTTGCACTCGTGTTATAAGGCTGTTTAAGTTGTTGAGCTTATGATTTATCCCAGCAAAGTAGGCAGCTATTTTATTTAGTATATTTAGTTGCATATCCATTTTGCTCGTACTAAATGCACAATTATTTGTAGGTGCATCTGGGCCTTGGGCATGCCAAGTAAATATGAGCCCGTGGGGTCTTGTTGGGCCAGCGCAGTGTGGATGACAAGTAGCCCAGTTGGGTCCTGGGGGCTGGTGAAGTGCAGTTGAGACGTTGATGACCTTAGCATGCCAAATGCTGGCGTGCCAATGAGGACTGGGACACGGCATGTACAGGTGGACTTGTGTTTACGGCAATGCCAAGTGCAAATGGGTTTGATTAGAGCAAGGATACATGTCAAACCCTTGTTGGCCTCTGGGGGAGGACATTCCGACTCTGGCAGGCGCATGTGATGCTATGGAAAAGAGAACTTCAAGTACGGAAGGCTGACTATGCCGCCCGTGTAGCATTGGTCACTATTCCATTTCAAATGCACTGATGGATGCCATTTGAAGCCAGGCCAAATAAGAGCCTTAGGGGCTCGAGTGGACTTACCGATGGCATTTTGCCGGTCTTCTTGTAGGGGTCTGTAAAAACAACACTATGTAAATAGTGGCTTCAAGGACACATAAGGCCAAATTCGTGTCTGTAGCATCCACTTTGTAAAAGATGGGCGGCGTGGGATCTCTGCCTGCTTCTATTCTTTCCGTGAGCATGTGATGGATGGATGGCAGCGTTTATGAGGTTTATATAATGGCACGTGTATCCCTCCCACAGCACAACTTCAGTCTCTAAACAGATGTCATCACTCGTATGACAGTAGTGAGCTTCTACCCTATGATTTTTTTAAGATGCATTTTCTACCTGACTAGTGCAGCGCTCTGGTATAGCTGTCGGACCCCCCCTCCCCACCCCCCATATGTGCCTATCTCACTGCTTACAAGCGATAAATCTTGCGGTCAGGAGTACAGTAACAGAACCATGTTGGGTTTTCTTGATGGCAGCTGGTTGGCATCTTTTATTGTTTTTAATGTTGTCTTACTCTAGTCTAGACCCAATCCTTCTCATAATGAACACATTTTGTTTCATGTTATGGGGATGTCAAAGCTCGTGCAACACACAAATATGTTGTAAAACACCGGCCCCTCTATGATGCCACATAAGGACAAAACTGAAACAAACACTTGAAGCCACCTGAAGACCCTCCTTCGACAAAGATTTTGAAAAGCATGCCTCTTATTATATAATTATTGGAATTATCAGTGCCTCTCCTTTTCTTCCAATGATTCTGACATAAATATTGAGGATGTACAGAATGCCAGCTGGGTTAGACCTCGCACCATTTTTTTGTTGCCATTTTTTATTGAATTTTACAATGAGAATACATAATGAGAATAAAGATAAGAAAGCAATAAGATTAGAAATAAATAGATGACATCTGTGCAAGTAAAAAAGCAGCAATAGATACATTACATTTGTTATTTAAATAAATCATACAGAAATGACATATATGAAGAAATATAGAACGAATAAATATTTAAATAATTGAATAGACAACACCTTTTAATGCACAGGCTATGATTTAACATCAACAGGCATGCTGCTGGTGAGGAACTCACTCTCTTCATACTGTACCCATCATTGGAATTGCTCTTCTAATTGATGGATAGGTGGTCAGATTTATAAAGCCAAATTAAATGGACCGAACAATCCTTGGGTGCTGAGCGAGAACAGCCTGAAAAATAATAATTCAAAGGATATCTAACCAATTGATGTTGAGACCTCATTCATGTCCTCTCTTTTATACTACTGTAAAGCGCTCTGATATCTTTCGGGATCTTGTTCGCGCTATATAAAACATTATACATTTTGTCTGAATGGTACCACATAGCTTCAACTGCTGCCTGCAGCGTGTTCAGCAGCACCGTACCAATGTCATGAAATAGTAAACTACCTGAGCCTTTTTGGGATATGAATGTTTATTCGAACTTGCTGTTTCAGTGGCTGGTTTATTTAAGGCAAAAGGGTTTTCTGGTGCAGAAATATACATATAATATTCGATCTGATTAGGACCAAAAGCCTCTATATAGCTTACAGGTTAGGCTTCTTCGATGAACTGCTAAGACTCTGGACGGGTATTAAGAGATGTGTCAGAGCTTTCTAGGATCCGACTGGTGCTGCATAATGAGGAACTTGGATGGATCGAATGGTCAGCAGTTTGGGCCTGCTTCACAGAAGCCTCTTCCTTGGATGCCGAGATGGAAACTGCAGTTGCAGTCCTGGTTGACCCTACATCTGTTTGGCTGCTGAGAGCCACTTTTGGCAACTCTTTTTTCCATCAAGGGGCATTCCTGAGATAGGTCAACAGATAATGTTCTCATTAGTAGATACTGCGAGTTTTGGTAATTGTTGTCTGATGAAATAGCAATCTCTTCCGTTGTCTTTCGGTTTCCCCTCACCAAACCTCAAACTGCTATTATAAGCTGAGTTTGGGGTTGCTATATTAGAATCTGTCAAAAAAGAAAGAAAAATGGTTTAAGTTGAAATATTATATATTTTTTTAACTCTTTTTAGGTTATAAGTTGACACATGCAAAAGATTTTTGGTGGGCACTTTCGTTTTCTTAAGTGCGGCATTTGATTTCCTACTTCTCCACGACACCATTGAAAGCGAGCTTAGCTTCCCGGATCTCACCCTGTGTATATAGTAGAACTTGGCCCTTTCAAATTTGCTAGTAATGTTGGTCTAAAGTAAGCTGAAAAATATTCTTCAAGGTGGGCTCACTCAGTCTCCTGTTACTGCCTCAGCCTCCTTTATTCTTATTCCCTCCTTTTATCCTTCTTTTATTTCTCCTTGTCCTTTGATCTTTATTCTTTACCTTTTCTTTTGTCCTTCCTTTATCTTTCCTTACCCTCCAGAAGGGCTATTAACTTCCACAGGTTAAATAACAAGTGTCACTGTCTTGTTGAACCACCAGCAACCAGGAGCAATAGTCACCACCCCTCCTCACTGTCCTCTTCTGCACAACGCAAGCACTCTTGGCTATGCCGCTATGGACATGCCTACACAGGGATGTATGTCATGACAACGCGGGCTTTACCACGCGGTGCCATTACGACGCATCCATTACAACGCAAGTTGTTACAACAACTTGCACTGGAGGCGCTGGATTGTGGAATAGTTTAATTTTCTATTCCAACTCCAGCCCACGTAACAGTAGGGAAAGTGTTGGAATAGAAAATAAAACTATTCCTTTACCAAGAGCGCCCTCCAGCGCAAGTTGTTGTAACGACTTGCATTGTGATGGCAGCGCGGTGTAAAGCCCGCGTTGTCGTGGCTGTCTCCCCCTACACAGCACCAATGCCCAACATCAAACATCTCACCGAAGCACACGACTTCCTTTAAAGTTGTAAGCTCCAAGGAGCTAGTCAGTGCTCGCCAAGGGCAGCGATGTGCTTCGGCGCTAATGTCTACATGCGGCAAATGGGGGCCTCCCAGGCCAGCATGTACACCCCAGTCTAAGCTGACTTTGGCTGTGTTGAGAACAGCAACTAGGCTTTGAAGTGATACTTGGAACCCGTTGCTTTCTTCCAGGAAGGAAAAACTGAAAGGCCTGCGAGGCTATGAGGCTGTGCATCTGTGAGCCTTAAAGACATATTGTGTCATTACCATTATTCTATAATCCGTCAATCCTCTGGAACACCTGGAAACCAAGTACGCCAACTACTCCCCTGTAGTGCTCCTTTACAGTTTCAATACACCATGCCGCCAGCCTGCCTCTGCACCTCACCTGGGCTCAGAAGTCACCATAGAGTCACCAGAGGTAGAGTGAGAACTATGCTGAGCCTACGCAGGAGCTGTAAAATGGACGACGTGAGAGGAGCAGAGATACGAAGTGAAACTGCTGTGAGGGGCCACACCGGGGGAGAGCACTGAAAGACAACCTCGGTGGCCACCCAAACAGACCCAAGGATTAAAAAATAACACACCTGCAGCTGGGAGACCTGCATCGACTGCGACTCCTAGTCCTTTAGTGGCCATCTTAAGCCTTTAATTGGTCGATCAATTGACCACTATGTGGCCCAGCAGTGATGAGGGGGCGCAGCTCAACTCAGCTACTTCCAGCGCTTTCGGTGACCAGGTACGAAGGCTGCATGCCATAAAGGCACCAGCTGAACGCTGAGGTGGATGGAGCCACACCCCACTACTGCAGTGGCAGTGTGGAGAAGCCATGCCCAGGAACAGGAGAGAGCACACTGTCTTTCCCTAAATACAGACCTCTTTTCTGTAAGACTATTGTTTCAGTGTCTACAGTTATATCCCTTTAAGTCCATTCTATAACTCATTCAAAGCTTTTCAACTCCTCCATTTTTTTATATTCTATGATATAGTCGACCCTAGTATTTTGTTTCTCTCCGTGGGGTGGTGGGTATTATTGGTGCTGCCCTATCATGGTTATCCTATGTGTAATAATCGCAGCTTGCTCTATTTCGCTCGGAGTTTTCTGCTAGCTGCAATATTCCACAGGGTTCCTTCTCGTCAACCAATTTATTTAATATTAATGTGCAGCATCTTGGATTGATTGTGAAGAACTTGGATCCTCATCATACTTTTGCGACCGTGATTCACAGATTATCTAGCGTATCATTTTATGTTGATGTTTACTTTGCAACAGGCATACTACAGAACAGCTCATAGGTGCAGAGGCAAGATAGAATACACTGTAGTTATAATTGATACTTTACGATTGGAATAGAGGCAGTTACCCTTGAGGCTGGTGTGCTTAGTTGTTCCCAAAATTCTCTGGTTACTTAATAACTACCTTCCAAATTGTAAGTGATAGTTTCCCCGAATACCAGGACACAGATCGGAGTAGGTGGCTGGCTGAACCTGTCTACTCCTCAGCCAGGACTGCAGAACAGGCCGCTATTGCCACTGGTTCTTCTGTAATGATACATTTCTTGTTCTGTATCTTCAGCCAATGTTTCAGAACATGTTCCAGTTCCAACTGTCTACTGGTTAAAGAGATCCCTGTCCTTTGTCACTGGAACCACAGGAGGTCATTGTGTGTGACCCGTGAGAAGCACTTCCACTTACTGGATAAAACTTGAAAGCTGTCCGGCCCTCAGAATTCTTGGTCCGGCAGGTGCCGAAAGTAGATTTGCTCTCTATTAAGCTTCTCTAAGCCCTGTTGTGTTCTGTGGAGCTGGAGATGGAGCACCTTTCTTATAGTGGGCATGCGCTACTGATTGCTGATCAGTATTAACTATATACCAAAGAGTTTCCATGGTCATGCTGGCCCTCTTTTACAGCATATTCGCTAAGAATCAATCATCATGCCGCTACTGGAGCCCAGCTTGCTTTGAGGCAAGGTTTCGATCTAGATCCCTGACCAGCCTGCAAACTCCCCTTGAACCCAAGTACTCCAGCTTCACTTCTCCATGTGCAATTATCACTATCACCCTCTCATGTCTTTACATGAACTAGTATAAGATTGTCCCCTAATACCTTTGATAGTTGTGAGCAACCAGATACCAATCACTGTACAAGTCATTTTGATTATTGTATGCCAAGTGCTTACATCACCGCAGTGCAGGGTTCCAGCGCCTTTCCAGGCCTGGTTTGCCCTTCAGAAAAATTCCTATATATATATACGAACTTTCATCTTTCCTAAAGACTTCACGAGCCTCTCTTGCCAGCCCGCAATGACTTTGTGCTATCCAGTCATTTCCCTGCACAGTGGGTCCAAACAGCATTCATGCTGCATTCTGGGACCTGCAGTTCCGAGCCACACTTGAAACTGCTCACAGGTGTGGGGACTTCAGTAGAAGGGCGGAGCTGTCATGCATCAATCAGCATAACTGAGAGGATTTCACACACAGCGTGTTGCTTCATTCACGGGACGCTTTGGGCGCTGAGGAAGGCAGTTAAGCTGCCGAAATGCATTCGCAAAGTTTACAATAAAGAGGCGTCTCCTACCTGGTCCTCCTGGGAATCTGTTTCTTCTTTTCTTGTGGAAGGAGTTTTGTGCGCATATATATATATATATATATATATATATATATATATATATATATATATATATATATATATATATATATATATATATATATATATATATATATATATATATATATATATATATATATATACACACACATACACACACACACACACACACACACACACACACACACACACACTCACTCACTCACTCACTCACTCTCAAATGTGGGTGAAAATGGGGCTTGCAGACAAAAGCACATAACAGTTACTTCTGGATTTGTTTGTAGGTAGCTGCAGCTAAGGCTGAAGCAGCGCATAACCGCCGGCACTACCGAGCAGCAGCACTGGAGCTGAGCGAGGTGAAGAAAGAACTACAGGCAAAGGAGCAGCTCGTCCAGGCCCTCCAGGCTGAAGCCGACAAGCTACAGTAAGTGAATGAGGCTCATAGGAATATAGTTTGTGGTAGCGGGGGCCTAACCTGTCACTATATTAAGCGCCAGGGCCTTGGTGGGCATGCATTGAAGAAGCAAATGCATTTCGTGTTGCGGCTGTGTTTCCCAGATGTTTTATGTTGCTGTCTTATATATATAAAGATTGTGCATTCCTTACTAAACTAATTAAGGATTTTCCTTAGAACCGCTATGTAGTGAAATCACCTTGCACTGAGATTTCTAATGGTGTTTGTTATTACATATTTTTTGTACTATAGACCCAACTTCCTTGACTTTTCTTTGCATTTCTTTGAAGTCTGTTTAAAATCACCATGGCATAAAGTAATTGCCTAGGACTAGTGCAGTACCATTAAATGTTCTCTTATGCATAGGAGCATCTTGCTAGATGATTAGAAAGTAGCATCTTGTGACTCTTTAAACACTATGCACACAGAATTATATTATATTCACTTGTGAACTACATGGGTTCTATCATTTCAAGGTACTTTTATACATAATATGCAAAAAAAGAAGGATTCTGCCAAAACGTTTAAATAACATTTACTAAGAAACATCCATCAATCACAGCTCTTCCATTGCCAATAGGATTTTCCAAAATTATATCTATGTCCCACGTTTGGTAACATGGCTTGTTCAGCAAATCCCATCCTGCAGTGGAAAGTGTTTTTGTGTCTTTTTCACAAGTTACATAACAGTAGGACTAAAATAAATAATTTTGAAGTCCAATCTAAGTTTAGATAACGTCACGTATTTATTGATTATTTTGGATCAAAAATAACGACAAAGGATTGAGTTACTGTAGGAAGCTGGCTCTTTGCACGAAATACCTCATTTTTAGGGCTCGCCTATCCCATTCAGCAAGGAATGGATTGGGAGAATTTTAGTGGGCAAAATAAGTTCTCAAACCATCGGCCGGATTTCCGACAGTTCACGTGAACACAAGCACGCGCTTTTCCCTCGCTCCCGAGCCGCCTGCCTCCGTCGACTTCACTTCAAAGGGCTCCCCCGCCCACTGCTTCACACTTCACTGCCGCCAGGCCGTGCCTCCCATTTCTCCTCCCCCGCCCACTGCTTCACACTTCACGGCCGCCAGGCCGTGTCTCGCATTTCTCCTCCCCCCCCACAGCAATGCCAAGAGCTTGTTATATAATACTGTTAGAACTATACCCTGTGATTCTATAACCAGTGGTGCCAGGCCTTCTAATAGAGAATGCTACTGTAATGTTTATGTATTACCCTATGCATTCCCTGAGCACCGGCCCTTGCATTAAACATCATGGGACTGTTTCTTTATACATGTTTATCTCACTTCGTGACAGCACTGGGAATGCGCTGGGAAGTGTTGGCTTTCATGTTTAAAAGAGTGAGAAATCTATGCTGGAGTACTTCGTGAAGTGCAAATTGTGTTTTTATTTATACAAGGGCGGCCGTGCGTCAGTTTAGGGATCTTCAAAAACCACAGACAACTAAAGGAAAAGGCAACACCTGCAGGTGTGTTTCATACGTGTGTCCTCTGCTTTCGATTTAGTACGCCACGAGGGACTGGAAAGCAAACTGCATCTGTTAATCGAAAGATAGATTATTACATCCATTAATAGGGTGTCCATGTCCAGTTTGGAAGAGTAAATCACCCAAAGGCAATATACAACGAATGACGGCTTCTCGCACTATTCCATTTGTTTATGTTGTTTATGCTGGTCGCTAATGCGTGTGGTAAAAGCGCACATGACAGGTGAGGGCCCTAATTCCATCCGCAATCACCGGATGGCTTACAGCAGCCAATTTACGAAACATTGAAACAAGCCTAAATATTATTAGAGGGGAAAGGATGTAGAGTAACGGCTAGAGCACTCTGCTTCGAAGCTGGGGAGCTGGGTTCAAGTGTCTGCAGCGCCAGCGACGCTCAACATCCTGTGATTCTGGGTAAATCAATTAATCTCTCTGTGCCTAAAAAAATGAACGTGTCAGTCTGTAGTGTAACTGGTGCTCATGCAAAGCGTGCTGATACCTTCCAATTGAGTTTGTGCTATATAAAACTCTCTAACAAAAAAAATGGGTTGGAAATCAGCTAAGACAAAGTTGTAACAGTGAGTTTGGGAAAAAGTTAGAAGAAGCCTTGTAGCTGTGCTTGGCACCTTTGGGGAAATAACTGGCAATGGTGAAGAAAAGTTCATATTCGGGTACTATTGTAAGCAGGTCCAGGTGCAATCACATGTCACCTTAATTTCGTGTTACACTTGTTATGGGAAATTCCCCAAATTATGCTGTTATGCCACGTTTAGCATGATCGCACAGGAACAATTAGAAAACAAGCAGCTGCTGTTCGCACCTTGTGTTTTTGTGCTACGTTTTTCAGGCCCAAATTAATCTTCACGTCTAAAATGGATTCAAGGATGCAGTTTGTGTCGAAATATTGCGCCAAGTATCGTTTTTGTAGTTCATGCAATTTCACACAATTTTCCCAAATTTCATATAATTACACAAAAGAAAAATACGAGAATTTCACTCACCCCTAATAATGAAGGATACCATTATCTGGCTAGTTTACATACACCACACTGCTAAAAAGGCAATAGCCTTGGCTCTTATGAAAAACTGATTAAACCTACGAAATATTTTGTGATGGGGAAAATTGTATCTATAGCATTAGATGAATCAATATATGGGGGAGGTGAAAAATCTAGCTTTGAGGGAGTTTGTGGGAGGGAGCTCAATAGAATAGGTTGTGGCAACCTATATGCCCGTAGGTTGTTCTGTGGAGTCTGAGCTTTAAGTTTATCAGTAAAACATGTCTATTAACTATAAACAAATGGAATAACTGACAGAATATTGATGGCGAAAATATCGACGTCAAAAATTTTGGAGGTGGAATATCGACGTCAAGAATATAAAAGTCCTATCTACATTACGGTAAATACAAAAATATCCCCCAAAAAATCATTGTAAAAAATATTGTTGTAAAAAAATATTGGTTTTTGTCATGTTTAAAAATAATATAAAATTAAATATATAATACATATAATTAAAATAAACATAGTTAAAAATATGTTTTAAATTATAAGTAATACATATAATGGAAAAAAATTAAACATATACATATAACATATATAATATATACTTAATAATATTTACAATTTATTACACTAATAACATAAATTGTTTATCCATCCCCCACTCCATCCATCCATCCATCCCACTCCATCCATACATCCCCCCCACTCCGTCCATCCATCCCCCCACTCCATCCATCCCCCCACTCATCCATCCATCCCCACACTCCATCCATCCATCCGTCCCACTCCATCCATCCATCTCCATCCATCCCACTCATCCATCCCCCCACTCCATCCATCCATCCCCCCACTCCATCCATCCATCCCCCCACTCCATCCATCCATCCCCCCACTCCATCCATCCATCCCCCCACTCCATCCATCCACTCCATCCATCCATCCATCCCACTCCATCCATCCATCCATCCATCCCACTCCATCCATCCCACTCCATCCATCCCACTCCATCCATCCATCCCCCCACTCCATCCATCCATCCCCCCACTCCATCCATCCATCCCCCCACTCCATCCATCCCTCCACTCCATCCATCCCCCCACTCCATCCATCCCCCCACTCCATCCATCCATCCCCCCACTCCATCCATCCATCCCCCCACTCCATCCATCCATCCCCCCACTCCATCCATCCATCCCCCACTCACTCCATCCATCCCCCACTCACTCCATCCATCCCCCACTCACTCCATCCATCCCCCACTCACTCCATCCATCCACTCCATCCATCCATCCCATCCATCCATCCCCCCCACTCATCCATCCATCCCCCACTCATCCATCCATCCCCCACTCCATCCATCCATCCATCCCCCACTCCATCCATCCCCCCACTCCATCCATCCCCCCACTCCATCCATCCCCCCACTCCATCCATCCCCCCACTCCATCCATCCATCCACTCCATCCATCCATCCACTCCATCCATCCATCCATCCCCCCACTCCATCCCCCCACTCCATCCATCCATCCCCCCACTCCATCCATCCCCCCCACTCCATCCATCCATCCCCCCACTCCATTCATCCATTCCCCCACTCTATCCATCCATTCATCCCCCCACTCTATCCATCCATCCCCCCCACTATCCATCCATCCCCCCCACTCTATCCATCCATCCCCCCACTCTATCCATCCATCCCCCCACTCTATCCATCCATCCCCCCACTCTATCCATCCATCCCCCCACTCTATCCATCCATCCACTCTATCCATCCATCCCCCCACTCTATCCATCCATCCCCCCACTCTATCCATCCATCCCCCCACTCTATCCATCCATCCCCCCACTCTATCCATCCACCCCCCCCACTCTATCCATCCATCCCCCACTCTATCCATCCATCCCCCACTCTATCCATCCATCCCCCACTCTATCCATTCATCCCCCCACTCTATCCATTCATCCCCCCACTCCATCCATCCATCCCCCACTCCATCCATCCATCCCCCACTCCATCCATCCATCCCCCACTCCATCCATCCATCCCCCACTCCATCCATCCATCCCCCACTCCATCCATCCATCCCCCACTCCATCCATCCATCCCCCACTCCATCCATCCATCCCCCACTCCATCCATCCATCCCCCACTCCATCCATCCATCCCCCGCCCCACACTTCATCCCTCCCCCGCCCCACACTTCATCCCTCCCCAGCCCCACACTCCATCCCTCCCCAGCCCCACACTCCATCCCTACCCCGCCCCACACTCCATCCCTACCCCGCCCCACACTCCATCCCTCCCCCGCCCCACACTCCATCCCTCCCCCGCCCCACACTCCATCCCTCCCCCGCCCCACACTCCATCCCTCCCCCGCCCCACACTCCATCCCTCCCCCGCCCCACACTCCATCCCTCCCCCGCCCCACACTCCATCCCTCCCCCGCCCCACACTCCATCCCTCCCCCGCCCCACACTCCATCCCCCGCCCCACACTCCATCCCTCGCCCACACTCCATCCCTCGCCCACACTCCATCCCTCGCCCACACTCCATCCTCGCCCACACTCCATCCTCGCCCACACTCCATCCTCGCCCACACTCCATCCTCGCCCACACTCCATCCTCGCCCACACTCCATCCTCGCCCACACTCCATCCCTCGCCCACACTCCATCCCTCGCCCTCTCACCCTGCCTCTATCTCTCACCCTGCCTCTATCTCTCGCCCTCCCTCTATCTATCTATCGCCCTCACTATCCATCGCATCACCCCAGCACCACTCAGCACCACCACAGCACCACCACAGCACCACTCAGCACCACTCAGCACCACTCAGCACCACTCAGCACCACCACAGCACCACTCAGCACCACTCAGCACCACCACAGCACCACTCAGCACCACCACAGCACCACTCAGCACCACCACAGCACCACCACAGCACCACCACAGCACCACTCAGCACCACCACAGCACCACTCAGCACCACCACAGCACCACTCAGCACCACCACAGCACCACCACAGCACCACTCAGCACCACCACAGCACCACTCAGCACCACCACAGCACCACTCAGCATCACTCAGCGCCACCACAGCATCACTCAGCACAACCACAGCATCACTCAGCACAACCACAGCATCACTCTTCACAACCACAGCATCACTCTTCGCAACCACAGCATTACTCAGCACCACCACAGCATCACTGGTTCAAATATGCTCTCTCAATGTTTCAAGCTTTATTACAAATGTCACAAAAAGATGTTAATATTTCACTTCTGTTCTTGGATTTTCGTCACAATAAAATATACTGAACATAATCTTCACAAAAGTTATTTACAAAAGTTTAAGCTATTGCCATTGTAAATTACAATCACTTTTATTTAAGTATTCATTATTTTGAAAAATTAAAAGCCATTGTTATTTGTAATATCAATACATCTAAGTCACGTAAATACAAAACATGTTGCATTACAAATGCTATAGGTGTCACATTTGCGAAAGGTATAACTATTGGCATTGTAAATGACAAAGCTATTAATTTAGCAATTTTCAAAAGCAACACATAAACAAAAAAATTGTCATTTACAAGACCAATAGCTCAAACTTTCCTAATGCGAGACCTATTGCATTGCAAATGCTTGTTGTGTATTGTATGAAGAGTTCAGGTATTTCCTTACTAGTGGACAGGGGCTTGCTCTAGCAGTCCCAAGACGCTCTTTAGGGGGTTGTGTGGTCGTGCAGCCTTAGGCTAATCAGAGAGGAGTGTTAGACATCGGCAAATACTCAGTAGTCAATCAATTATGCACACGACTGAAGAAGGAGATCCGCACCAATTTATAAAAATAACAGGCATCTTTATATATGTTTAGGCACCAGAATCAATACGGTCAGGTAAGTACGTTTTGCATGAGAAATACTTTTACGTTTAAAAAGTTGACACTTTAAGATGAGGATAGGGCAGGGTCCAAGGCAGCACCAGCAGATCACCTCCAGCGGCACTAATGCGGCCAGGTGCAGTGGTGCATAACAGCGTTGTACTGGTGTACAATACACACGCCGACACAGAGCAGCTTCTTGGTGTGGAAAAATCTCTGTCCTGGTGCATTCTGGGTTGTGGGAATGTGCTTATGGACCACCACTCAGTGGACATACAAAAATGAAAGTATTCTTTAAAGAAAAATATCTTGAAATATTCCAAAGTAAACCGTGGCTCTGCCACACTCCATGGCCCACTTGAAGGGCAAACCAACCCAATAACAAACTGTGGGTTCAAAGATCACTGATGCAGATCTGTGAGCCCCCTATAACTCTCCCCCAGCCTGGCGCCACCACGACCCTTTTCTTTCCTCCTGACGGACTCCTATCTTCTGATGTAAATGTAAATCTGGGTGTACTTGTAAAGCGCACTGCGACTCCATGGAGTATCCTGGCACTGAAGACCGCTGGGGAACCCGTCCTGGTTTTCCCTGTGAGATGGTCCCTTTCTGGGTATCTCCAAGGTGAAACCAGGCATCCCCGGCATCTGTGGGGGGCCGTTGTAGAGATGAGGCAAGCTTAATGCCCAGAGTTGCCGAGTGTGTTCCCTGGTTAGAGTAGGCACCGAGACGAGAATTATCGAGTCCGTTTTTGACCCTGGTCCACGACCCTGCCGCGTCGGGAATTGAACCCTGGTCCCGGGCCGTTCTCTGCTTACGGGTCTGCTGCCTCTAACCAGTGAGCCACACCACTCCAGACCACTGATGCCACCCTGCACCGAACAACTGTTCATACGTAGTTATATTCTGGATTATATAATCTGGGTCACTTCCCTTAGGGGCTCCCTTCCTCATACCGAATGATATATGATTACAAGATACAAATTACGAGTTTAATAGGCAACACTAGGCCGCCATCACTGTATAACATTGGCTCTAAACTCCACCACATCAACCTCGGACACATACTGGGCTGTTATGGATAACGCTATATTAAACACTGGAGTAGGCGGACAGGCCTCACCTGACTCCTGTGAGGACGTGTTAAGTTTTGAATTGTGCACGTGTATTGTTGTGAACCGATATATTTGAGAGATGTTGAATTGAAATGCTAATAAAAAAAATTAAAAACACCAGATGGCAGGAGAGTGCAGAGCATGTGAATCTACAATAATATGGGCCCAATTCACAAAGGTGTATGGGTAGTAATTTTGGAGTACTCATGAAGGCTTTTTGTGACTTGTCCCCAAAATATCCACTTCCCAATAGTAAAAATGCACAGAGAGCACAGTCCTTTATAGTTGTAATAATTTAAGAGTAGGAGATTAGAAGAGTATTCATTGAATTTTCCCGTTTAGGAGACATTCAAGACAATGCGTATTAGTGTGAAGTCGTACTTTGGAAGTGCTACTTCACATACTCAGGAATGCCTGTCGGAATTGGACCCAATAAGCGTCATACAAAGTGTTAAGGGAACGTTTTACATATAGAGCGCGGGGAAAAACAAATACATATGAAAACCCCAAATCAATTACATTTATTGTTTAAAAGGGAATGTTATTGTTAAAAGAGTAAATAATATGAGGAAGAATGTGGAACCGTTTGCCTAGCACGTTTAACCTTATTCCTTAAATATATAATTCAAAGATATTTTCAACAGGTATAGTTCAGCACTGAACAAAACATGACACATTTCCACCCCTAAATTACACACTACGCAGTGTATAAGTACACAAATTGCTGGTCAGACCTTCCCATTTACTTCGTAGAAGAAAACCTCTAGGCAGATTAAAGAAAAAGCTGTGTATTAATATACTCAATATTATCCTCATCTTGTAATTAAAAAAATGCTAGAACCATTCATATTCATCACTGTCCACACTATACATTAGTAGGGGCAACAGGCTTATCCTGCATTGAAACTACACTCAAGAACAGGGATACTTGTATGGCCTGGTTACTGCTTGTGACTTTCCTGACCTTTACATGTGGCCCCTTGGCCTGACTAAGCACCTACATTCCGAAAGATGTTAAAGAAATGAACAATCATTTATTTTCACGTTAACTGTAGTAAAGAAAAAGAGGCACAAAAGGTGGCCTGCTCCAATTATCTGTAGGACCAACTTCATGTTTGAAGACATTGTGCAACAAACGTAAAAATATTTAAAAGTCTCTTCAAGATTCAAAAAGGTCTCTTTTTACAGCAAGGCACAGTGGTTTCCCCTAGGACATCAGATTATTGCTCTGTTTTAAGTGGCACTTATTAGAAGTGATAGTTTTCAAACACAAACTAACAAACATTCAGGCTATGCCCTCAACTTCAACGACAATGCCGCTTGTGAGCCAGGAGGCGAGTCGGGTGTCATGTACACCCTGTGTGTGGCCTAGGTTTGTTGTTAATCATGGCACAGCTTATATTTTGTTTAATCAAACACAAGATACGTTTTTGTATAGTGCCTGTCCTGAACAAACATATTTCAAGCTGCCCTCGTGTGATAATGAACAAAAAGTAGGCAAATGGAAATGAAACAATCGGCAAGGAGCGCACAATTTGGTCAAGAGAGGAAGCTGGAATTAATCCCTGGTTTTCCATTGTGCAGTTCAGCCTCTAGGCAGGTATCTCACTGCTTGTCTTGTTTTACATCAAAAGTCAATCCTTTGTCTTCAGTTCTTGGCGCATGGGATTAAAGCGTTTATGCCACATGAAGGCTAGACTTGTTTTGGGCTTGAGGATTCATGAGAGCCTCAAACTGGGCCACAGCCTGGCATCTGGCTCTAGCTTGGCTCGAACCTTCATTGGCTTACCCACTTCTGTCACATAATAGCAATTAAGGTAACTAAGGCATGGGAAGGGCATTGTTTAACCATGATCAAACATTTAGGAGCACCAACACCACTGTGCGGGACTCCTTGTTTCAAGATCCCTAACTTTCTTGCTGCACCACATTTTAGTGAGTGATCTAGAAACTGAGTGTTATCTGTTTCCCATGAGTACAACTAATTGATTGCGAGGTTACAGTCTGTTTTTTTTATCATATACTTACTACCAATGTTAAGGTTGATTTACTTTTCACCGATCTCTGTGTTAATTTTATTTATTTTTTTAAATCAACGAAACATGTTCAAGTGAATGCCCAAGAGCACACAGCTTGGAGCAATCAAAACCATGTCTTCTTGTTCCATAGCTTCCATCTTGTTCATTAAACTACAACTATTGGGACTCAAGAACTACTCTCATTAAAGAAATGCCATTGTAGTGTTCAACCTAAGCAGACTTTTTATAGAGCATTCACAACCAACATAATTTGGCAAAATAGTAAAGCCACTATTAAACATCAAGGTTACTAATACCATGTCTTTAAAACTTGCCCACTAGACCCCATCTTGCGGTGGAGGTTGGGTGTTTGTGTCTGCACACCTCAGTGAATTGGGCACCTTCTTGGGGGCATTTGTCAAGGACTTTGTATAGCACACGCTACCTTAACAGGGCCAGTTTCAAAGCGCTCCTAATGTTTAAAGATGAGATTAAAGGATACAGATATTGTGAGGTTAAGATTCTACTTCATTCCAGTTCAGTAATCAAGTTGTTTAACTCCCCAAAGAAAGCAATAGCAATGGCAATCTAAGGAGGCTTACTCCATGGTGCAGTAGAGGGATAGCAAGTGAGATACAGTAAAATATAGCTTTGTCAAACGTATATCTCTTCTAGAAACTAGGGGCTTCAATTTTGTGGCTGTATGGTTGAATGAAACCTGCAAAATAACTCCATAACTCACTGTCCACACCATGTACATGCGTCGCTTCCCCTATACCCAACTTACACCCCCTACCGAACCTCACCCTTCTGGCATCAATGCGGACCTCTGTCACACCACAGGCCATACTTTTTGACTGCTGGTGAGCACTCTAGACCGCACCATTTGATCCCCATATTAAATTTGTTTGACCGTACACTAAACTCACTGAAGGGCAATCTTCAGGTTCCTGATATATATGAGATCACTCTCACATGATTCCTATCTTCCATATTCTCCTCGGTCTGATCACTAGCAGGTGGAGGGGTTGAAATATTTACTTATCAACACCCGGAGTGAGGTATTTACTGAGTAAAGTAAATAGCTCCTGTTCCAAGTTCAAACTCTGAAATGCAGCATCACTTTGAATCCATAAATTAAACTGAGTTAAATTGCTAGAATGCAGAGTTAATCACAAACTGATAATTATGCTGAAATCTCATGACTTGGAATTCCAATTCCTGCATAACCATTAGTTTACGCAAGGATTGGAAATGTATTGCCCACCTGTAATCGCGGCCTAAGAGAAATAGGGAGCGCGTGTTATATAACAAAGCTCCAATGAGCAATCTCCCACAATACTTTAAAATATATGAAGTAAACCCAAGTTCTAAAAATAAGACCTGCACTCTACTGGTATTCCTAATTATTAATTGCCTTTAGTACTTTTCTTTCTACTGTATTTAAAAAATGACATCTTTCTAATGGCACCAGACAGTAAGGTGGGGATCTTGGCATCATAACCCCTCAAGAAATAGGAAATAGGAACCATGAGCAATCACTATGGGGAAATGGTCTTTACCATGACATCATAGAAATGTAAGACCCTGTGAGCTATTCATCATGCTCTTTGCTGTGCAAAATGCTAAAGAGGACTTATTTAAGCTAATACCATCTTGAGATAAACATAGAATTAAACTTTTTCTAAAACATCAGCTCCAATTACCCACATTAGCAAAACATATCTGGTAGTTTGGTGAATCCACAACTATCTTAAGTGCTTCACGTATAATGAACTCTTTTTGTTTCAAATAAAACCGATTCAAAGATTGATTATTGCCGGGCAGTCCAGTGTCTGTATTTGACGTGTGGTTGTGTGTTCCAGGGCTCAGGATGGGCAGCACTCTCAGGAGCTTGCTCAGTTTCAGCAGGAGCTGGCACTGGCCAGGTCACAGCTTCAAGTGCTGCAGAAGCAGCTAGACGAACAACTCAGCAAGAACCCGACCGTGAACCAGGAGGTAAGGCTCTTGAACTTTAGTTAGTGGTGGTGAGTAAAGGGATAAAAAAACTCTCAAGGATCTTCTGAAAGGAAATGTAAGTAACTCTGGTCTACTGTGATATTTTGTTTGTGGGATCGGATCTAAATCAGGGTCTGTGGCAAGCTGCTAGTAGCTCCAACATGTTAATATCCCAGCCAGCTTGTTTGAGAATATGTTGTTGCCCACCAGGGAAGCATTGCTCTAAAACAGTATACCTATTTCTGTGAAGCCCTAGGAGCTGACAGTGCAAGGCAATTCAGGTTACCCTCTTCTATAGAAAAAAAAAATGTATTTCTTTGTGTCCTTTTTTTTCTCCTTTCTTGGTTTCTTTTTCTCAACTCTTTCTCACATTCTCTTTTTTTCCTTCTTTCTTTCTTCCCATTTCTTTCATTCTCTAATTCTTTACTTTCCTTTTTTCTATTTCTTTCTCTTTTTTCTTCCTATTTCTTTTTATCTATCAATTTTGCTATGATTCTATTGGTACAGTTTCATTATTTTTTAATTTCTTTTCCTAGTTTTCTAATTTTCTTCTCCTATCCTTTATCTTTATTTCTTTTTTTCTTTCCCTTTCTTTCTCTTTTGCTCTCCTTTCCATCTTTCTTTCTACAATTCTTCCTTCTCCTTTTCCATTTTCCCTGCCGTGTATGTTATTCTCTAGTTCTAGCTACATTTCATTTTACTCTCACCTCTTTCCTGCTTTCCATCCTTCCTTTTTCTTTTTCTGCTGCTTTAATCTTCTTCTTTCTCTTCTTTGCTTCCTTTTTTCCTCTTCTGTTTTCGTTATTTTTCTTTCCCTCTTTCTTTCCATTTCTCTCCTTCCGTTCTCCTTTCCAATGCTTTCTTTTTTCATTTTTCTCACCCTTCATCAATTCATATAATTATGTTTTGATTTCATTTTGCCCTCTTTCTTCTGCTCCTTTTTTGTGCTATTTTGCTTTTCTTCCTCTTAATTTTTCTTCTTCTTTCTTTTCTCTATTCTTTCTCTGCTGTCTTTCTGGCCCTTCTGCCTGTTTCGTTATCTTTTCCACTCCTTATTTCTCTTTCTTTTACTCTTTTTGTTCCTCTACTTTCTCCTCCTCGCTCTCTTACTCTCTCTCAAGAGCAGGGGGATGAAACTGGCCCTTGGGTACTCCAACTCCAGTGGTAAACCTTTTTCACTTCAGCTCTTATGACTTTAATTCTGCTTGCTCACAGGGGCAGGACTAGAGTACTTCAGTGGTGGTGTTTAAGATTCTTAACCCTTGCGTACCCCTGTCGCATTCCTATATTATTGTACTGGAAAAACAATGTTCACAAGGAACTCATTTAGACATTTCAATAACCTATTTTTGGCAATTAAATAGTTTGCCCAACCTGATAGGGAAAAAACCAATTATACTGGTTTTATCTTAGTTATGTATACTTTGACAAGCTCACTAGACATCCAATTGATTCTAGCCTATTTCACTGAAGTAGGCACTTTATTCCAACAAAGTAAACAGTTTATATACAGTGCACATAAACATTTAAAAATGTGATTCCCCAAGTGTAGTGACCGTAACCATATTTACAGTGAAAATTGTGACATATTCAAGAAAAGGGGTTATCAGTACAAAAATTAAAGAACAAACAAGGAACACATATAAAATGAGAAAATTCTATTTTTTGTGTGTCTCTTTATTCTAATTCGTCAACGGCGTTTCGACCCTCTCTAGGTACCGGGTCTCATCAGGACAGTTTATCTGGGGACAGTATTGGTATGTGAAACAATGGAAATCCAACGTTTTGGTGACTCGTCTTTATTTAGAGCCAGTGGGTATATTTACGATTGTTCAGCTTGATAATGAAGTTTTTTGGCGTGACCCTTTTACTCGTGATGATTTACGGGTAGGGCAGACAATGCTCGGTCTCGCCGGTTACATTAATGTAACACTCGACCACTTGATAATGGACCAAGTCAGGACAGGAAACAAATCCCCTCGCTATTTTATTCCTATATTAGGCAGTAGCTCAGGATTGTGTTCAGAAGTAGCTCTCGTTATGGGAAAGGTTGGAGACTGATCTAAAGGCAGGAAAAGGTGAATTGGGTTACAAGACTCACGTGTCCTATGTGTGGTCTATATTGTAAGAGGATCTAAAATACTCTGTGTTGTATTTCCCTTTATGTGTTACAAAAGTATGTTCTAAATAAACACTGCAGTGTCTTAAAATGTCCCTCTTTAAATTAAGGCTTGTCTCTTAAACCTTCTAACTTTGCAACGGTATGGAGCTTGTCATCGTGCCCCGTCCGTGGTCTTTATCCATCTCTCTACATATACCCACATCATGGAGTTCTGGCACCAGAAATGTATTTGTTTCCCTCATTATTTGCTTTTTTTACTAGCAGAAGGTAAAGTTGTCTAGCTTTTGAAATGCGTTTATTGAAATTTTACAGTGATGTGCACATAGCATAGTAAATAAAGCAACAAAACGCGGCCCAAAAAGGAAAAACAGAGAGAGGAACAAGCAGAGTCAAGCAATGACATCAAATCCCATTAAAGAAGCAGAAGGGAACAGCAGCACAGAAAACCCGCAATACATTTACTGTACGCGTAAACAAAGCCTCTGCAGCTAGGTAGTCCTGTGACCCCGTGATGCTCAAGGCTCACAATGCCCCATGAATCCCCAAAGTGGGAAGCAGTCAGCAAGGGTTGTACATGTCAGGATTTAGGAGAAAGAGCTCCTCTCGAAATGGATGGGGGGGAGGGGGGGCTAGCTCTAGCCTAGGCATGTCTGGGTGTGCTGAGTAAGAAGAGGTAAGTTGGGAAGGGTTACCAAATGTCTACTGGGCAGGATCCCTGGGGCATCAACTCCCAGTACTCAGCAAGTTGCTCCTATAGTAGGTCACATCTCAACCACTTATCCAGACGCAGCTGAGGCAACTCCCCCAATGAATCGCAACCCTATGCTTGGCTGTGAGTAACAACATAGCAGTGAGGTGCAGAACCCAGCTGGAGACATCCTTGATGTAGCCCAGGAGGGCAATCATTGGGGTCATTGGAGGACACAAATCAGTAATTGGGGCACTCCCATGCTAGGTGGAGAAAAGTAGCATTATCGACCCCGCTCCGTGCATTGTCAGACAGACCACGATACATCAAAGCAGAAGTGCAATACATTCTGTGAAGAAACTTAGCATGCAGCAGGCACAGTCTATATTTAGGAGAGAGAGCTTTGGTAAGTCTGAAACATGCCACCAGTGAGCATCAGTAAATGGTGGAACATGTTCATGTTCCCAACTGAGGTGGGCCTTGGGTGTGCAAACAGGATGAATTTGTTAGTAGTGTGTCTAGGACAGGAAGCGTGAGGGCAGTAGGGAAAGTATCATGCAGTGCCCAGAGGCCGGCTTAGAATCTGAAATATGTAAAAACATTGAGCCGGCTGTTTTGTGGGAGTATGTGTTGCATTTAGAGAAATTATTTCGCTGGGTAAAGGTCACCCATCGCGTGTAACCTTAACTGACGAATAGTAAGCCAAGGACGAATTACATTGCCCATCCCCGATAGGAACCATGAGTAATCACTCAGGGGGATACTGGGCGGGTACAGGCAGGTCAGGCGGGTAAATGTATGCAACCTGTCCCACGCCCAGGTCGCCAAGCAGTGGTGTCAGCCACCACATAAGGTAGGCCGACAGGTAAGTATAGTGCAGTATGTAGCGGACAGGGAGCCACGTCTGACTCAATAGCCAAGTGTGGCTGGAATGGAGGTGAGTGGTTCCAAAAGTGCGTTTGCATTCAGTAATTATAAAGTTTCATCTCTAGAGCACAGAGACCGCCATACTTGAACAGGAGAGTCAGCGTCCCTCAAGATATCTGTGGCTGTTTACCGGCCCAGACTAGAGTGGCAAGGTGTGTGCAGAGTCTGCAAAAGAAATGTGGCGGGAGGGGAATAGGAATGTTAATGAAAATATAAAGTAACTTGGGGAGAACCAGCATCTTGGCAATTGTTCCCGCCATGGCCAGTGGCATGCGAGTCCAGATCGACACACGGTCCTCAGACCATGCCATCAGCTTGCCATAGTTGGCCCTCCAGATTTCCTTTAATTTTAGCTGAAAATTTATTTTTGGGGAAACTTCACTAGCTGGTGGTGTACAAAGTTCTCAACTGCATAGTTGTGTCAACTGCCAGAATTCTGTGTAATGAATTAAAAATACCCACAGACCTGTTTTTATATACAGGAACACATTTGGTTTTGAAGTATGTTTTCAATATTTTTCTTCCCTGCTTCATCCACAATGAATCATTTATCTCCTGTATCCTATTATGTCCCACCTGTTAATTCTATCAAAAAGCACACACAGAATGCTCTTTACTGGATGTTGGACAGTATGAGTCCCTCACCCTTGGACTAAAGGGACTTTGGTTGCTCCCACCAGATACAGAGCATGGTTGAAGTAGGACTGTAACTTGCTGCCATGCCAACCAAAATATATTAATGTTTGAGCAATTTACTTAATCGCTAACTTATCCAAAACTTTATCGACGGTTCACCTGTTACATTTTCACACATCAAGTAAAAATGTACGTTCAGTCATGTGGTGCTAGACAAAACGTTTGGTAGGAGAAGGGATTCTTCTCCCCATTAAAAAAGCAGTTGTCAAGCTGTTCCACATATTCTAGTGTTTCAAAAAGTGTTAGTATAGTTTCTCCAAAATGATCTCCTCACATGTTTGTCTTCCTGGAGGTTGAAGACCTGAAGTGGGAGGTGGAACAGAAGGAGCGAGAAATTCAGTCCCTTCGTCAGCAGTTCGACATGTCCGAGCAGCGCAGTCAGAGGGAGCTCGAAGGTGTCCAGTCGTTACTGCAGGTATGTGGCCCACCTCGAGGGGATAGAGAAAATGCTTATTTACTTGTTGTGAGCGTTTGCCACTCAGCACACATTGCTATAAATGCCATTTACATTGTTGTGCACCGTACATTGGTCACCTCTCTAACAGTATTATGAATGTCAAACAGTTGTCCAGTGTCTGCTCTTTTCCAGTGCAATCGTTACTGCTGTCCTTTCTCGCTGAAAATCCAACTTATGCCTCACCTTTCTTTTAACTTATTAGTTCCCTATAGTTTTCCATTTCTTCCTCTTTATAAACCGTATATGCTGTTTTACTATTCGGTCTTTTTCTCTTGCAGTGTTGAGTTTCAGAGTGTGTTGTCTTCATTGGGTATTATTTTTATTCAATAGGATTTTTTCAATGCCTTATGCAATTCTTCTCATTTCAGTGCTGGAGGCTCAACAGAATCTTTTAAAGAGCAACTGTAACCATTTATTGCTTATCCGCTGCAGGTTCACTGGCCATCAACGTCCCTGGGACCTCTCCTTCGGTCCTAGTGGGAGATTAACCCATTGTAGAAAAATTCAGTTACTGAGCTGAGAACTTTCTTTGCGGTGTAGCTGGAACTTTCTTCTGAGTACGATTGTCTGCACAGGCTTGAAAAAAGGTTTCGGAGAGCGTAGGAAAGAGAGTGAGGATGGAGCTACTGTCTCCAGCTCACTGCCTAAAGTTTCTATATAATGCATCTTTCGTGTTATGCTCTTTAAGGTCCACAGGAGGGACGAGTTTACAATGGCATTAGGAGCGTTTTTTCATTTAAAAAGATAATTTTGTGAGGCTGCTGTATAATGTCCGAATCTGAGAGAGGTGGAGATTGAAGGACAAGCTTAAGTGAACCACAGTCACTATTTTAATTTTTTTTTGTTATTTTAATTTAATGACTGCATACACAATCTTACCTTGGCATAATAAGACAGTTAGCATTGTCGTGCTATATACATTAGGCAACTGATACCCATGTACATGCATACATTTATATCCAGCATTTAAGAAAATCTTATCGCTGCCACATTCGGGTCAGGAGCAACTCAATAAGGTATTTCCATGTGGTATGCACTGTACCTTCAATGTACACACTGTCTTGTGCACTATGAACATCGCTTACGAATACATCGTGCCAATCAGTCCCACTGGTGGGAGAAACACCCTAAGTGCAGAAGTTTAACCATAACACAATACAATACATAAAAAGCAATCCGCATTGTCAGTTGTATCGGTATAGGCGCACAAATTCCATCTGGCTACAGTAGGCTAAAAGGCACCCCTGTCAGGGGGTTAGTCAATCCAGCTGCAGGGCCCTACCTATACTCTATGGCTCAGTGTAAGTTAATTACACCGATCCGCCATCTTCAGGCTCAGCTGGTGTATGGCTATGCAAGTAATCCCCCAGTGGGGCCCATACATCTCTGGGTTGTGAACGCACCACCATAGGCAGCAACCTTAAGCCAGTCCGTCACCCTGAGCAGGGTGCGCCACCCCCACCTCAAAGCAGCCCTGCTTTTAGCTAGCAGCAACATGAGTGCAGCCCGTTGGCGCCTGTTCGAAGGTACCGCCTTCACAAATGCCAACAGTGCTACTATGGGAGAACACTCAAGCGAGAGGCGCAAAATGTCAGACATCAAAAATCTCCACCCAATATGTGGCAACACCCGGGTATGTCCTGGAGAGGTGCAGAAACTCTACGGCTGGAGCTCAGAACCTACCACATCTAGAGTCGCCTCTCAGCCCCATTTTGTGCAACCTTGCCAGGGTGCAGTACAGACGATGCAGAAATTTAAAGTGTATGAGTCCAAGTCGATAGTTTGGGGATAATGCCCAGGACTGTGTGTAGCAGTACTGCTTTTGAGCATCTGTTAATGAAGACGTTAGATCTGCATCCCATGCTGCATTACTGTTAGGTATGCGCACCGGTGCAGTGCGTTGCTTGTTGGCGTACAGACTTGTGAAAAGTCGACGGGGTGAGTGGTATTGAGGAACGTTTCTAATACCTGAAATGTTGGAGCGTTTAGGAACCCTGCAAATAATGTATGCATAGCAGTACATACTTGGAAATATGTGTAGGTGTCAAGGAACATAGAAGCGCAGGCCTGGAGGGAGTCCTGTGCTGAGATAAATGTATCGTTGGGAAATAAAGCCTGCATGGACCCAAGTCCAAGTATGCGCTGTCTGACACAGGTACCAGGATCCGATGTAATTGTCAGTAAGGGGTGTGCAGTGACGGGCACCGAAGGAGCATAAAGGTGATCTAATCCAGCTCTGTGGCGTAACGCATCCCACACCCATATCGTGCATGCCACCATGTCTATGCGTTCCGCAGGCTCACCATGGTCTTAAATATGGCCATCTTCAATGGGCAGGCGACTGCCCAATTGCGCTAGGGATCTGTACGTGCCATGAACGGGGTCAGAAATAGCCAGTAGTGTGCAAATTGGGCCTGGGCGCAATAGTAATAGAGATCAGGTCCAGTGCTCTGAGACCGCCCTGCTCAAAGGGGAGTATCACCATCTCCCAGGCAATATTCAGCTGCGCACCCGGCCATGCAATTTATCTGAGGCGCAAACAGAGCTGCCCACGGAAGCCGAGAGACGGGGGGAGCAGCGGATTTGGAAAACGGTACAAGAATTTCGGTAGGATGACCATTTTAGCAATGGCCAAGCGCCTGTAAGCAACAATGGGAGCCGCAACCATCCAGCTAGCCTCTCATCAAACCAGTCAAGCAATTTACCATAGTTATGCTTCCACAGATCATCTGTGTTCCTGCAAAGCCAAATACCAAGATATTTAACTGCGCCCTACCACAGTCACTATTGACGGCATATTGAGGTGGGCTGTGAGTGGTAGGTAGCGGTACCAGTCTATTATAAATTAGAGGTATGTTAGGGTGGTTGGCTGCCATCAGCAGTGTCTATATCTTCTAGGTAGCTTCTGTGTACTTCGAAGCGTGGCAGACAGATCTAGTATCTGGGAACAAGTCCTGAAAGGAAAGGGAAAAGGTGGTAAAAAAACATTGTGGTTGTAATAATTCCTTAGAAAATATGTTTTCAACTTTGTGTGGTGCTGGATGACTCTGGGTCAGTGGGGAAACCCCCTAATCAACAACTTGGTTGTGTCCACCATCTTAACCAGTGGACAGGTCACCCAGACCTCTGACATTTGAACATATCCTCCGATGAACGTAGGGCATCAGGTAGAGGTGTGTCATGTCCAGTATATAGCCAGGAATTTTAGATGTACTACATGTATTATTTTATGTACAATTTAATAGCCTTGTAGGTGCACCTGCCATTTGTTGACTCCACTGTGCTTGCATTCGAGCTGCTCAGGTTGGACATGTGGGCTGCACAGTTCTTCAGTATTTCCAGGATTTAAATTCAAATTGTTGCTTTGTTTGCTATTTCTCTGCTCACTTTCCTTGCTACAGTTTTAGAATTTTGCTTTTCATGTTCCTGAGTTCCAGTTCATTTGTTTCTGCAGTGGTACCCAGCTCAGTTCTTTTTTTCCTTTCTTAATTGTCCTTTCCAGAATATCAAAGGTGAGCTGGAGATGGTGCGAGACGACCTGTCCATGACACAGAAGGACAAGTTTATGCTGCAGGCGAAAGTGACAGAGCTGAAGAACAGCATGAAAACACTACTGCAGCAGAACCAACAGCTGAAGCTAGGCCTGAAGCACAGCAAGCCAAAGAAGGTACCATCAGGGCGCAGCTTGGGGGGGACCAAGGAAGCCAAACATGCAGTCTGTGAATGGGGGCCAAAAGAACTGTATTGAAGAGAGGGAGCAATCGCACCCTGGCACATCAGGCACAAGAGAGGGGGCAAGCACATTGCGGTCCTTCAGCGTTGTCAAGGGATTGTGCTCCTGCAGAGGAGCTAAGGGGATCCATACCCAAGCCCTGTCAGAGGGGGGCTATCATGGCTGTGCTCACGAAAGGGGCCAGTCATTCCCCCTGAGCGTCCCATAAAGGTGGTGGTGTTGCTAGAGGAGGGTGCAGTCAGGAGTATGCCCATAAAGGGAAAGTGCTGTAGAGGGGCCATATTATACATCAGGATATGGCAGGTCTATCTCACTTCAGAATTACATTTTGAGGACGGTGGGAAATAAAGAGAGCCCTCAGGCTTCTGCCACCAAGTAAGTAGGCTGTACTGTTAGTTACAGGGCCAGAGTCTGTAGAGGCAGTGTTTGCAGTCAGTGGGCACATGCATGACGTATGTCATTTTAAAGGGTACCCCTGAAGCCAGGCGGTTACTTCAGTGGAGAATGTGGCCCATCGACAGCACATAGTAGGTTATGACGGGTCAAACTTACAAACACAACGTACAAACCTCTACTGCTCTTACTAGTTGGTTGTATTGGCATTGTTTACCTGCATAAATCTTGAACCACACTGGCTTTGCTGGCTGGGTATCCTTACCTGGTTGGTCTAGCTAGACCCATCTTCATCGTTTTGCTATCTTTGCCTTTGCTCACCCCGCTTCTTTTCCTCCGCCAGCATGGCGGTTAGCCTCCTGTGCCTCAGATTACACGATTCACCTGCCTCAACTGGTTGCACCCATCCACCTCCCAGAGCCTGTCTCACTTTCACTCCCTTCCGGGCTCCGGCCTCACACAGCGTGTGTCCCTTTCGCATCCAGTCCGGCACCCTTACTCCAACCTATCCTTATGTCTGCATTTCCTGGCACACTGTACCTCTTGCAACCAATACCTCTGCACATAATATTGTTTGCTTTTCACACAGAGGAAAGAGTTGAAGGGTGAGAGTAACACATCCAATCCCATGACCCCTGTGAAGATCCCCGACTGCCCTGTCCCAGCCTCTCTACTGGAGGAGCTGCTGAAACCTCCCACGGCTGTCAGCAAAGAACCTTTGAAGAACCTGAACAGTTGCCTGATGCAGCTCAAGTGAGTACAGACGCATTGGCTTCTAGTCACCACTGCTTTAATCTCACCCTGGGGTTAAGTTTTAGATTCCTGTACATTCCTGCTGGAAAACTTAACAGAAAACGTATTACAGATAACATGCGCCTTAAAGCGCACATTGAGCAACACGTGGACAAGGGACTACCCTTCTCAACGCACACAACTGGCTCGCTTGGCTGCAATCATCAAGCCTTAAAAGTGCTACTTATTTGGCTGGTGTAGCAGATGAGATCTGCCCATTTAGCCCACCAGAATTTTTCACTTCTGATTACTTTTTTTTCTGTTGCTTTGTCTCACTGCGTTTGCCCCCTTACTGGGCCTAGTTAATTACTCTGAGGGTAAGAGGTCTTTTGTGTGGGGAAGCCTTTCATCTTTCTGCGGGGAGCAGTCAATAGTGATTGACCCAGTTTCTGTGAGGTTTGCCTCTATTTCAATAACTCCTTGAGCTAAAGCTTTTGCAGGAGTGTGCGGTCCCTTTATAACTGGTCTTTTCACTGCATTGCCAGTCTAATGTTGCTAAAGATATATTCTGACCCTTGTGTTTTTGCTGTCAAAATCCTTTATTGATAACATTGATATTATACAATCACAGTTTCCCATTATAAGAAATATTGCTTATTAATTATGTCCTTATTGATTGGCATTGCAAAGCTGAAACAAGCTGTGGTTGCTTTTTAAAAGGTGATAGCACCCTTACAAAGCCAATTGGCCTCTATTTTTTAAAATGTCATCCCCTTATATTGCGATGCTGTGTCTGATGTAGGTGGGGCGTATTGGGACTACTGGGTTCCGAACTAACTATGAGAGTAATGGTATATGAGGGTGTTACCAAAGTACTTCCATCTACCTGATGTTCATATTTGTAATGTAATGTAATGCACATTATTTAGAGGGGAGGTTGTGCACATGTATGTGTGAGAGACCGACCGGGTAAGAATTTGTAGAATGTTGTTGCATGCTAGCAAATTGGGATTTCTAGTCCACACCACCTCCTCTGAGTAGGTCTCAGACTGCTCTGCTTTGCTACCCTGATAGTTGAGTGGTTCATTGGGATACTTGCTTCTTAGTAATAAGACAATTTCAGAACTAATGCTTGTGAAGGACTTGCATCCTTCTCAACTAATAACTCACATTTCTTAAAGGCGGTACTGTTGTTTGAACTTTAAACCAGACTTCTGAAAAATGACAAATTAGATCCCAAACAAAGTGTCTGATATATTTTCTGCTCTCATATATTGTTCTTTCCTCTTCTAACCAGGCAGGAGATGGACAGCCTTCAGCGGCAGATGGAGGAGCACACCATCACGGTGCATGAATCTATGAACTCATGGACGCAGATTGAGGGCCCGTTAGTGGACAGTAGCAGCACCAGTGCCTGCTCTCCAGCAGAGCCAGCTCCAGATGATGAAGTTAAAGAGCTGCATCAACATGCAGACATTGATCCAGCATCCCAGTAGTGAACATTGGACACTTTGCTGCATCCATCATCTTTGGCAACGAAGACATCTTTGAAAGAATCCTTTCTTATCAGAAGTTATTTATTTGTTTAAAAGAAAAAGGAAGCTGAGTTCCAAATGTTGACTTTTTATGGGCGTAGTTATATAAGAGGCTTGCCCAGATGTCATTGAACGGAATGGGAGGATATGCCTTTCTCTGTTTGGCTGCGGTTCCTGCTCTAGCCCCTTTCTTTGTGACTTGTGGGATCTTGCATGCATCTGAAACCTCTTGGTAGGGTTTAAACCTGAGTGGAGGAGCTGGTGTTAATCAGATCTAACCATATCCAAGAACTTGTGTTTCAGGCTGCAGTATCAAAACCAGACCCCCACTAAGAGCCAGTAACCTTTTATGAAGCATAATTTGCACACTATGATTGCTGAAAACCTGTGGTCTTGGTATTACAGCTCCCAGGCGGAAGAGTGGCCTTTACTCAATCATAGGGATGGATCCAGGAGATTGCACAGGCCGAGCGGCCCTAGTGCAGTCCCAGGATGCGCAGCATGTACTACAAGGACAGGAGGCTCAGTCCGTACTGCGGATGAGGGTCTGTTGCAAGGTGAACCGAAGGTGCCGTATGTAACGGATGTACTGCATGAACAGGAGAGCAGGTTGTCCTGCATTCGCTGGGAGAGGCCCTTTGCTGCAGTCATAGGTTGAAAGGCTTGAGTTGCACATGCTTTGGCTTCTACAGTTTCTAAGTAGTCCCAGGCATCCCAGAACGTTCTGCTGTTCTTTCACAGGTACAAGTTATTTTAATGTTTGTGTAAGGGATTAACTTTCTTGTTATTAATCGGTGTTTTCATGTTTTCCAGAGGTTACTGTTTGATTCGGTTGTAAATACAGCCTTCTTTGGGGTACCAGCCCACCAGAGATAGGAATATTTAGATATGGGATTATTTTATTTTGAAACGTCTTTAAAAGTATTGGCGTTTTAAAAGCATTGGCGTTTTAATGCCAATGTCAGATTATTTTTTTATTCTGAATGTTTTCACTCGTTTGTTTTCGTATCGGGCTGTTCCCAGCAAACATTAAGAGTTACATCAACGTGTTAACCAAAGCTAGTTTGTGGACCGATTAAGGCTGCACAGGATAGGTGTTGTCCTGCAAGGGTCATACCCACCTTGCAGACTGAGCAGTGTACAGTTTTACCACCTTCATTATTCCTTGATCCATTGTTCCTTCAAAACATGAAAAAATATTTTAATATATTTATTCACCCATTCTTAGCCGGAGGGAGTCAAAACGAGGCATGCACGTTTGGTAGTCGTATAGCCACTGTAATACATTGATATGAATTGTGGGAGCTCTTCCTACAGTGTTGTTAGTTTTGCTCATACTGGGGTGGACATATTGCCTTGTTAAACACCTGCTGAACCACCAGCTCTAGATGGCCAAATCATTTGATGGTAGCTGTCTGCCTATCTTGTGTGTGGCCGAGGACCCTGCCAGAGAGTGACCGTGCATGAACCGCAGTAGCCGTTTCCTCCTAGTGACTGAGATAAACCACCATACCCTACTGTGTGTCTACATGTGAAGCACCACACATGCCTTGAAGTGGCTATATGCCCCGCTTGAGAGTAACTGTACATCAACCACCAAAGCCGTCTCCTGCAGTGACCGTCTACGATATGAACCCTCATACTCTATTGGGCGACTCGAAAAGAGTGTTCCCCAGTGCACGGCTGTCTACGAGAATCAAAAAGGGTAACAAAGAAGAGCGGGAGAAGTAAGAGGTCGCTCACCTTCCCGTATCAATATTTCCAACAAAGAGAAGCGAGCACGCTACCAAGTTCCTTATTATTTCTTTTGAGATGCGCATCACACTGGTTTGAAAAAACGCCTTTAGGTTTTATTAAAAGACCCCTCGCCCACCAACCTAGATGGTGGCTTGCTTCATAATAGGGGTCCCACCCGAGACACCTAGCGCATCAAGGGTGTGCTTCGATGCTTGGTTACCACATATCGGATTTTTGAGAGGCTTTTATTATCTTAGATAGGTTAATTAAAATTGTCTTTTGGGTTGCCCACCGGTGTGGTGTACTTTAATAATGGCAACCTAATTCACCTCTTTTTCTCATCAGAGATAAAAAATATTTTAAAAGAAAACAGCTCAGCTATAACCAGGTGTCCACGGTGGGAGGTGTGACCCAGGTGGGACCCCAATGATGAACCATGCCACCAACTAGGTTGGTGGGTAAGAGGGCCTTAAAAAAAAAAAACGAAAGGCATTTTTTCTCACCCAATGTGAAGTGCATCTCAAAAGAATTAATAAGGAACTTGGTAGCGTGCTCGCTTCTCTTTGTTGGAAATATGTCTACAAGAATAACCATATCAAACAGGGCAACTATCAATGTAAAACAACACTATGTATGATTTTGTTTTATATATATATTTGCCACACTAACACAACTAACTTTACAATTGAAAGCACACAATATATTTAAGGTACAAGTTCACTGTTGCAGTATGTGCTGGTTTTTCCTGTCTTGTGCTAGCTGCTGCTTTCTGGTGGAATACCCTTATCGGGAGAGCCTGGTGTGCAGTGCTCCCAGGGCTTGGACACTTAGCAGATCATCAGTGTACCACCCCTGTGCAGGCTGCTCCTCCATTTAAAAACTTTTTTTAATGGGAGCATTTTATTTGTTCATTAGTAGTCGCGTATGTCACGCTGCTGAGAGTGCTGCAAAAGGAACATACCAAAAATGAATAAAATGATTGCTTAGTGACCGCCTTGCACCTTGGCATTGGATATTGGTTGGGGCATATGTCGCCTCAATGTGAATTATATGCACATATTGACAGAGGGGGCTGGTGCTGAATCTTGCAGCCGTTTAGGAAAACAAAAGAATGCAAATGTTGTTCACTGTTGGAGTTGATGGCCCAGCAATCTGCGGTACATCGTTTTGAAATGTCTGTCCGCTCAATAGTTGTGAAGAGAAAACCAGGGTCTTCCTTATGGACATATATATATATATAGACTGCTCTAATATATAAATATATAGATATATACTGTAATTATTGTATAATGTAAAGACATTAATTTACTCTATAAAAGGAGTCGGCAAGATAGAAATATCTTTATAAGTCGTAATGTGTTTTGGTCCCTTTTTATCATTTACCTTCATTCCTCCTTTTTTTTTTTTAAAGAAAGATTTATTTTATTTAATTTGTGATCTTGCTTTGTTTAAGTAGCTTTTATCCCTGTCATTTTCTGTCCCCCAAAGGGGTGTTTCTTTAGGCTGGCCAATGACACAAAAAATGTGAGCATTCCTCCACAAAGTCCTAGGGAACAGAGGGTGATCTCACAGTTCAAGCTGGAGTCAGGAACTGATGAGCTCAAGCCAAACACACACATTGTGATCTTGGGGACATCTCTGTGCCTTATTGTGCCCTGGTGACCAACTCAACTGTGAGTGGAAACTGACATGCAGCAGTTGTCTGTAAACTGACCCACATAATTTTTCTTTGCCCATGGCAAACCAAGAAATGAACGGATAGTTTGTTTTAAGGGTTTACCTTCCCCTTGAGCTTGAGGCCTCCAGTGTGATGAGACCCCTACTCCACCAAACCACTCTTGATGTCCCACCTAATCCAGAGCTTCTTAATCCTGCCTGTTTTCTCGTCCCAGAAAATAATTTTTAAATTAACGCTAAAGTAAACGTTTCAGTCATAGGCTTATACCAACGCTTTGCAGAATATTTAAGGCGGTCTGGTATACTATCTCTGCATGGCCCTCAAAGCGTAGTGGCTGTTCTAGACCACCATGGACTGTTTGGCCAATAAGAATGCAGCACTCAGCCGTAAACTGCCTTCAGTGTCACCGCCCACATCCATGCAAACCCATTTGTTTATCCTAATTGGTAGTGCTCATGAAGTCAATGTGATAGCTTCCTGATGGTGGAGAGGAGAGATTGTCTCCCTTCCTATTGCGTGACATTTGGGGGGTGCTTTTCCGGAGGCCTTTTTGCATAACAGTTTATTTTGCACCATTTATAAATTGGGCAGAATGTGTTTGTTTTATTCCTTTTGTGAAATGTTTAGCCACTTTGAAATATGCTTTAACGTAATTATGACACAATCTGAAGATTATTATAACCTTGGTTCCCTTTCCGATGTTTCACAAAAACGTATATATCTACACAAATATCGACTTAGACCTAAACTCTTTTTCAAGCACTTGCCTGCAAATATACTTGGACTGTAGTTAGATGGGTAATTTAAGTACATCCCGCAATAGTTGCGAAGTGAGTTTGAGTAGATGTGAGATTCTGTAATAGGTCGAATTTTTTGTAGATATTAAGGTATCTTGTTTATTTTTATAGTTTACATTTTTAAATCTTTTCTCCAAAGTCTGTATTCTCACTTGGAATCATGGTGGGAAATTGCACTGACCTGCATACCTCCTGTGTTAATATAGACATATAATGTATTATTTTCTTTTGTCCTTGTGGTTCCCCTACACCATTGTTGCTTTTCAAATTCTTTCTCTTTTGATTCTCCATTATCTTTAGAGTGCCCCCTTACTGAAGTAGTCATATCTTAAAAACTGGTCTTATTGTGTTGCATATGTCACTGTCTTGGAGTACTAATTTGGCTATCGTCAGGAGTACACTATTTTGGCAGCAGTAACTGTGCAGCCAGACATCTCTAGGTTACTTTTATCTAGTAACACAACTTATTACTTACCTTTCAGGCTGTTTATTCAACTGGTATGGACTCCTGAAACATCCATTGTCATTTAAAACGTTTAAACAAAATCTCCACCTTTTATGGGTGCCAGTCTTAAGTTGACTGAATGCAGCATAAAAATCTTCATATGTTCATTCTCTTTCTCAAAAAAATGACTGTCCAGAAATGGGAGATTGTCTTCTGTTTAGTAAAGACGTAGGGAAGGGAGCGGTAACAAGGAGCAGTATTTTAGCGAAGCAGCAGCAAGCTTAAAAGGTCTTTGTTGGAAAACTGCTCGAGCTTGTGTTTAAACTCTCTCTGTTCACACAAGGCCCTGAACAAAAGTCACCCTTTACTTACGAGACCGTGCTAGAATATACCCTGATTTTCCACTTTCGAAAACAAATGTATCATTAAATATATGCTACTGTCGGCTGGGGTTTCTACAATTGTACCATTGTCCCTTGTATACTGAATGTCCACACCGTCTCCAGTTTGTGCCCCAACATCTGTACTTTCTCACAGTACGCAATCTCCAACTCCTCATCATGTGCAGCAGCTTTCTATCAAATGAAAGCACAGCTTAGGTCCTTGTTGCACCACTTGACATCCTAGGGCTAATGTGAGCCACATCCCCACTCCTAAGGAAGTGGTACTTTAATGAATTTATGACTGTTTTGTTCTGATATTTGCTGACAACAATTTCTAATGACATGCTTTGCTCTTGCAAGAGAATAAACATACACAGTTATTTGATGATGTTACCTTACTGACTAATGCACTGTGTACACTAATGAAATTAAAGAACTTCACACTTCAGGAGTTCGTGCACTGTGGTTGATGTTGTTCTACCTGGAGAGCCTTATTTTGAGAAGCAGAGATTGTTTCTCATATTCTAAAATGATTTCTTAATTTTGTTGCTACTCTTAAGAATGATCCTTGCTCGAAGGCAGTGACCGCAGGCTTCTTCACTTGCAGTGTGCTGCATAGAGTTCCTAGTGGTAGGACATTTGCGTGTTCATCCAGTTCATCTATCCAGTTCCTTGGTGATCACGCTGCTTTACGAAGACTTCATACTAGGTGTGCATAGATTTGTTTGGTCATTTCACAAATAAGGGCTAATGCTTTGCACGTTAACTTGCTGGAAGAACAATCCACCATGACTTCTCTTATTGTTTGCATATCATGGTTGTGCCAATTGAAGGATTGAAAGGCTTCAAACTGCATATTGTTATTTCTTCTAGGGTATCATAGCCTTCAACTAACTTTCAACGCACTCTTACTTTGGAGGATGGTGGAAGTGTAAATCTCCGGGTTATAATTAGTCCTAGGGTTTCTACCACGCATCAACCCGATTAGAGAATACCCTGTAGCATCACGAATGGCCACCCTATGAGCCCAAGCAGTTTTTTCAATGGCCTCTCCTTTCAATTTCCGTTGTCTTTGGTGGCCATTACTGCCAGCCATTGTGACGAGTTATACCCAAGCATTATTGAAAAAATCCGATGACCAAGCAAATGGTTGTGATGATCTGCAGACTTAGCGCAATCTCAGCAACTGACCCGAAGACTTCACCCCACTACTGATTATCCCTCCTCCCACTATCACCTTTTTGCTGAACACACAGTATACCAGTAATGGAGACAAATACGGTATGGTGTGCACCAACATTTGGTTACACCAATAGGTTAATTGTCTAACTTTACTACTGCAGGCATTTTGTTTAGGGAATATTCACAGTTTGTGAAGTCTGTAAATTGCAGTTTCACAATTGACTGACAAACCTGGAAGCGCGGTGGCACGTCTGCGAAGCAGGGGAATATTACAAAGCAATAGCTGGAGGAATAAGACTGTGGATGTTCTCTTAATAGGGCGGACAGGCGGGTATGCCACTTAGAAGCAGGGATGAATGAAACAGCCAGGACATTTGCATTTGTATCTCTGGCATTTGGAATGCTGTTTTGTCTCTGCAAAGATGTCTTGGGCCAGAGCTTGCCACATTTCTGGTGAGAAAATGGCATGGATGCTGTAACCAGGATTTTTGAAATTTGACATGTCATAATGGGAGTCAGAAATCAGACTCCATGCCAGTGAATGTCAAACCCATTTTGTATCATATAATTAATGTTTTTGTCATACTTTGCGTTTGCTCAAAACTGCTGTTTATTGTGGCCTTTTTTTTACATAAACTGAATATCATTCGGTACTTATTAGTGGCACCTAATTTTGTTACTCCGATATATTGCGGTTTTGCTGTTACACCCAGAATTAGTCACCAGTGCAAATTTTCTATTCTAAATTGTACCTTTTATTTAAGTGTAGGGTTTATTATTCAAATGTGTACTGTTTCAGATGAACACAGTCAGCCCACCTACCGGCTGGGTAACAGAAGAACTGATCTCTCTCTTTGTAATACATACTCATACAATACATACATCTCTTTGTAATACATACTTATCGCTGAATGACAGATGATATTCAGAATAGTCCTAAAATGTGTGTTGGCATGGCAACAGGACATTAACATTGCAAATGGGCCAAGTCTATGTCTTGTTGCTGAATGTCCTTCACAGCAGGCACGTTCATATGTAGTGTTCCTTGCAGTCAGACTAGAGGTATTTTACAGGGCTAAAACTTCACTACTTTCTTGCACAATCGGTTTCTAAACATCTGATAATCTTGTATGAGAACTGTTTCTTCACTGAAGTGGCTAGGATAATGAACACGTTTTTGAAGTTACTTTGGTAGGATTAAGAAAATGAAAGGGAAAAGATCTATATTTGCTCCAGTCCTTTGTTTACATCAGGTTTTTTTGTTTTAAAAAAATATATTTTTGAATTCTCAAACAATTGTGTGAGAATTTTAATTTTGCAATAACATTCATGTCTTCCATTTTCTGTGTGCAGAACTTCTGCCAGCTTAAGTTTTCTGTGTGCGGAAATGTAAGGTCAAAGAGCATTATCACTTTTGTTTTTTGTCTTTTTCTGTAGAAACATACTTTTCCTCATGAAGAATAATCTAATTCCCCTCTGGCCTCCCTTTTCATATCATGCTTGGCCCTCTACATGCCTAGCCTGGAAAGATAATTATTCCGGTGCGTCATCGGATTAAATGTGCATAGGTTTTAGTTATGGGGAAATAACCTCAACTTTACCCACAAAATTACAAATTTTGGACCCAGCTAAGAATACCCATAAACTTGCTCATCCAACTAAACTTCCCAATGCACTAGGCCCACCAAACTCACAGAATTTCTGCGTTCGCAAATATAGTTTGAACATTAAATATTCCTCAAACACTGATTTTGTGAATTCAGAATTTTATATTGTTGAACTTAAACTGTATGATATAATTTGTGAATTGTACCCCAAGTGAGTAATGTGACTGCTGTCTGGTTCCACGGCCTACTTCTAATACTGCATTGTTTCTAATCAGTCTATCGACACAGTGTGCTGAAGGGTCAATGGCATGCTGTTCATATAGCCTTTGATCCAGTTTAACCCCACAGGGTCAACAGGGTAGCAGCCTTTGCTCTTTATTTTACTTTCACGCCTTTCGTCCACATATCAGTTGTGTTGCAGTTGAATGAGTCAGTTTACTGGTTATGAATTTTAGGCAAAATGTACCTTTGTAGTCATAATTTTTCCTGGTATTCTCACATTGCATACAAATTGAACAAAACAAACATGTGTGGATTGGTAACAGTACAACCAGTTGTCAGTTACAATGTAGAAGACCCTGAACTGATTAATTGTACTGTGGGTGTAGTGGCTAAGTACAAATGTTTAAGGCCCTTTATAAATGTCTTTGTTCTGTTACAGGAGTGTAGTTTTTCTTTGCCTGAAAAGATCTCCAAGACTGTCAAAGCTGTTGTCCTTTTTTTTTTCTCAGTTAAGTTAATCAGCTGCCAGTGCTTATGAATTTGCAACACATTAGCTGTTGCCACAGGAGAAATTAATGTCCTTGTAGTAAAGCTATTACAGACTGTGTCTGTGTTGTTTCTCTCCAAGTGCATCTCAAAATACTGTAAATTTGTGACATGAGCGAGAAAGTTGCACTGTTTTAGTTTATGAATATAGTGTTCACTTATGCGCGATCGATCTGCCTATTGGTCTACACAAAGGATCAATGAGACCCTAGTCAAATGTCGAATACATGACAGTGATGATTTAGTAGCATAAATTTATTAAAGACAAAGACCATCCTGTCTTTGTATATTTTCTGTGTTTTGGATGCACAGTGACATTCAGTGCTTCCACTGGAGCCCACTTTGAGAACCAACAAGACTTGATGATGCTTGTAGCAAAACTGATACTTGAATAACTACGTTGTCCACAGTGAACATATTTACTGATGGAGCATCCAAGAAACAATGCCGGCTGAGCACTCACCTTAATGGAGGCCTTGTCATCCTGGGACATTCAAAGCAAAACTGTATCCAAGATGTATGGAAACCTTCACTGCAACAACCCATCATATGGTTAGTTTTTGTTTAAAAGTAAATCTCATTTTCATAACAAGGTTATTTTTTGGGATAATTCATGAAGATAAAATATTAACTTTTCCAATGTTCCACCTAGAAACTGAGATATAAAGCATGTTGTTAAAAAAATGTTAAAATGTGCATAAGAATTCATGACTTTTGTGCAATAAACTATTTTTGTTAAAAGATTTCTCGATTATTTTGTTATTTCGTTGTGTTTCAGCTTGATGCTTCAGCTTGTATTTAAAATGCCTAACTTATTATTTTCTTGAAGTTGGATTTTTAACAGTTGAGACTTCATAATTAATACATATAAAAACTGTGGGAAGTATGTCAAGGAGACCTTGGTACAGAAGACTCAATTGTCTTGCTCCCACCCCAAACAGCACAGCACAGTTTCTTGTTTTGATTGTGATTTTAGACACACGTGATTTTTTTCCTGAACATTCTCAGACATGTTATATGGTTCATGGAAAGTTTGTCCGAGTAAATTCCAGGGTGACTCATGTTGCCTGCAGAATACCACATAAGTGCATGCAGTACTATAAAGCAAGAACCAGTTATCCAGGGTTTTGCACTGTAACACTGCAACTGCTCATCTAAAATGATCCCAATTCTGCAAATGGCACATTTTATTATTTCATTTGATGTTCGTACTGTTGTCTAATGGCACTTTACGGCATATCATGACATGCATGTTTGTTACACCATGGTTGCTTCAGTTAGCTGGAAATGTATAGCTTGGCAGGAAACCAAAAGACAACAATGCTCTAATCTACAAACTGTAGCTTTAAAATAGGGACTTTTAAGCTTGTATAATTCAGTATTTTTTTGTTGTGATGCAGACACAGAATACATCAGTTTTATTACTGAAAGAAGTATGGAATCCATTTGCAGGTGCCTAGTGGATTTTTTCTCTAAATGGTTAAACTGTTCATGTAAATCTAATACTGAACATTATGTTGCCTTGGCAAGCTTCTGCACATTGCATGGATTCTTATTTGGTTTGCTCATCATAGGGGAGGGTTTGTGCCTATATTCTTTACCTCGACTAAAGCAAACCCAAAGAGATGATGGACGGAGCGCTGAAACTTTTCAGACACTCACCCCCAGTCACAGATTGGGGCTAAATCCATTGGCGTTCTTTAGCTCACTTCGCCACCCTAGTTCAGACACAGCTATATGCAAATCTGTCATGACCCTGTGCCACATGGGAACAATCCAGCCCGAACTGCCAAGCCATATCTTCCCTGGACCGGAAACAAGCATCCTGGGACCAGTTTCAGCCTAACAGCCCTCATCAGCCAGGCTAGCTTGAATCCAGTGGCAAAGTGAGCAAGGGACCCACGTCGGGGACATATCCTACCAACTTCGGGCGAACAGAGCAAGCACAAGGAGATAATTGGATGAAGCTCTGAAACTCCACAATGTGAAGATTGGATCAAAAGATTTTTCCATATCATAGAAAGTGCAGATAGGTAAACATCCACACAAATTAAACCCTCCACCTCTCTAACCCAAGATTCCACATCACATACCTTAGAATGCTTTAGGTCATGTTGATGGCATATAGATTCTAAGTAATGCAGACCTATAACACCCCCCTTAACACTACCTAACAATAACAAAAAAAAATTAAAAACTAGAACCCAAATTTTAACAAAACACTCTGATTATATAAAATCTTAACAAGAAATTAATGATATAACACATTCCCTCACCCCTTAAAAGAAATAGAATAATAAAGAAACAAAGAAAGTATTAGAACAAAAACATAAGATTACAGTGGAAAGTTCTCAGAAATATAATATTCCAACCACACAGGCGGTTTTCTTTTTTGTTTAGATTATATTGGTAATATTGTAATATCATTCCCAATACCCTCCTCACATTCGAGCATAGTATTGCCAGGAATACTGGAGGTCTCAGTATTGGTAAGATCCCCCATTACCTGAGGTGCCTGTATCATCACAAGCTGTATCCCTAGACACAGCATCATTGAGCCCGTTAGTGTTATCTATATTTGAACTTTCAGGCAACTTGTTCGTGTCGGACGTTCCGCCTCTATCTTTAACATCATCATCCAATCCATCATTGCAAAGACATTGAGCAGAATTAGACATAAACCTGTTAGGTGCAGAGCATTTTGTAATTCTTTAAAGTTCCATACTTTTTCATCATTCAGACGCACCGCATTGGTTAATACCCCAACAACTCCAATGGGTTCATAAAATTGACTCTCGCCTTTCGGAAGTTTACCTGTTTTTTTTTTTTTTCTCGAACCCACTGTAACATGGCAATCCTATGTTCTGTGTTTAGTATCATGGCAATTTTCTCTTTGTACTGTGTATAGTCTTATCATGAACTTCTGCCTCTGACCAGTGCATCAAACTGGACCTAAATAACCATCCTGGGTTATATTTAGTCCTCTGATTCCTTCCACGCCTCAGCATGAATTGAGAATACCCTGTAGAATTACAAATGGTCATCCTATAAGCCCACGCAGTTTTTTCTAATTGTAATTCTCAGTCACTACACTAACAGTCAGATGAATGGTGTTCTTGATCACTCTATTGAAACAATCAACTATACCATTACTTTTGGGATTGTACGAAGATGTGGTTTTGTGTTTTATACATAGTCTGTTAAAGTATTACTTTGCCCTACTGGACATAAATTGCACCCCATTATCACTTAACAGATTAGTAGGAACACCCTCCATTGAAATAATTTAGTCCAGTAAAAATTAAACAGCGTCTGTATCCACTATGCATGACTTTGGTAACAGGTCACCTAGAAAATATGTCCATTAATACAATAACAAACTTGTGCATTCCTCCGATTGGACCAGTTGTATCATTGGCTACAGATTCTCAAGGTGATTTGGGTGTGGAAAGTACACCCATTAGAGGTTTCAGAGTAATTAAGGTCTTGTCAGCATTCTTACACATAGAACACTCACATACATATCTCTTAATTTCAATATTCATGCCCGGCCACCAAAACAAGGTTTTTACAATGCCAAAATGGTCCTTGTGGCACAGCTCAACAATCAACTTACACAAACATTTTGGGGGAATAACTCTTTCACCTCTCCAGATATTGTCCCCTTACACACAGAGTTCCAATCTTACTTCCCAGCAGGGTTTTATTTTTACCTCGAGTGCAAATTTGCTTGGCCATCCTTTCCAAAGATATTCCACAACATGTTAAAACACACATTTGAGTTCTCACACCTTCTTAATACAAGAACTTCCAGAATCCTGTACATATACAAATTGAAGATCATTCCAAACCTCATCTTCACAAACTTCCAACTGCTTAGGCATATGTGAAAGAAGATCCGCTATAACATTCTCTTTGCCAGGTACATATAGAATTTTATAATTGTAGTCTTGTAGAATTATAGGTAGCCTGGCTATTCTAGCTGAAGCATTAATAGTTCCTTCTGTAGTGAGAATTTTAACTAAGGGTTTATGATCACACCTTAGTGTAAATGTGATATGAGTGTGATCAACAGACCACGAAGGATGCGCTCCTTTAACTTGAAACTAGTGCGTTTCTTCACTCACTCAAACGCACTAGTTTCAAGTTAAAGGAGCGCATCCTTTGTGGTCTGTTGATCACACTCATATCACATTTACTTTAAGGCTCTGTAGGACACAGAGTAACAAGGAAAGCGCCAAAAAGAATTCGCTACAAATTTACTCAAACAGGCGCGCACGAAGATAACATTGATCTAATTCACACCTTAGTGTAAAACATATTCTCCCTATAAATACTATATCAGTCTCATCCATTCTTCGCTTGTGAATGATGTTGACTCTTTAGTGTTACAATATAAAGTCCCACCTCTTAACACAAGATGATGTGTTGACTTTGCTATTACCCATAATGTAAACAAGAGCTTGATGATTAGACAGCATTGAGGGGGCATTTCCATATACAAACAGTCAGCCTGCACAACAATCAGACTTTCCTTCTCTTCAAGAGAATAATTGTCCTCTGGACTTGCTGGCTTTACCAATGACTTGTCAGCCGGCTTTCTGGTTACGCTTAGATTGGACCTGTTCTGTGCCCCGGCTAGGCCCATATAGTAAAGCTGCACATTTTCTTACTTTGTCCTCTTCTGCACAATAACATTTTACTGTGGCCTTTTGCACATAATTATGGGCGTGATAATGTTGGATTAGTTCCTCTGAAACATCTTTGCTTACACATCTGGCTTCGTGCAACATTTTCATGATGTTTCGAACACTGAGTACAAGGCCTTTACGCACACTGTACAAACGTCGTTCTATCTTCATCCACGGGGCAACAGAGATATCTGCATACCCAAAGCAACACTAATCTGCATATACAGAGCAAGGCTGATAGCAGAGGAGACACTTCATCTGATGTTGAGTGGTCCGCCACATGTTGAGGCTTCACCAAACAGCTGCCTAACATCTCAGTGAGGGGTATCCAGTTTGTGACCAAGACTGGGTCCTACATTATGTCCCGCCAGGTAATGGGCTTGGATCAATCCGTGGGGGGAATTCTTGGCTATACACCTACATACACTCCAGTTGCGCATAGAATGGGGATTACATAGTAGGCGTACGCCTGATTACTACCTTGTTTTGTATGCCTTCATATATACACTGTCTTAGCACCATGGTGGAACTATACCTGCTGTTTACTATTTTGGTGCTTGTAATCACTTTCATATGCTTCTGTCAACTGACTATCGCAGCACATGTATTTTATTCGAGAATAAAGTTTGTTCAATAAATACATTGAAAACGTACCATTGTGTATTCTCTACATGTTTTTCTGAGACCAAGAGTACACAAGTGATTGGATGAAGCTGTTCTAGATCTATTACCATGATCCCTGAGGGGTCAGTGTTGTCCTGTTCAGTGGTTGCCAGAAGTCATTTGCTCCCTGTTTGAGTTAGGGGAGGCTTATGGCACTGTGAGCTAGCTTGTCTATAGGCCAATAAATACTATGGGGGTGCATCAGTCTAAGCACCTCACCCAAAGTTTATGTTGTCCACAAAAGCACAGATCCTACAGATTATTGGGAACTACACGACATGGCACCACCAACATTGGTTGGGTACTTATTTTTGGGAACACCTGAGCTGCTCAATCATGCCTTCTCAGAGACTCCTACTCACCTCCAAACTGGAGATGTCCGTGGTCATAGGGTATTCCGCCTCAGCTGAGTAGGTAAACCCTGTGTATTGGCTGTAGGTTATTCAAGCTTGACGGATATACTTCCCAAAAATTGTGTTACCCTATCTCTATAACTCATTTACTAATTTCCTTTTTCTTACAAAGAAGGGGCACTGAACATAGCAGAAAACTGCAGACACGTGGTTACTCTAAAGTTAAACATTTTTGGGATCCCAGCTACGTGTGAAGACGTTACCTGTGTGGTTGAGGCACATGAGGCATTCGGGACAGAGGTATTCTATTCCTGGGTTAAATTCCGAGCTGCAAATGCTCGTATACAATTGTTTCATACTTATATTGAGGATGAAGCACTAAACGAATACACTCCATATGAGGACATAGAGATTCCTCTTTCATACCAAGAACATATGAATTGGTTTAAAGGTGCCCTCCCACACACAACAGAAAGCATGAGACTCGGTCTGCCCAGGAAAGAAGGGGCGACGTGACTGGTCTTAGCTGCATACACACTGCATCCAGAAACTGCTAATTTAACTGCAGCAGAAATGCATACAGTATACAGAGATTTAGTGAAAATATACAGAAACCTCACACAGTTCATAAGGCAAACACTAACAGTAAACACTGTGCGCACTCCACAACCCGCACAGCAAATTGGCTACTACTGGTATCAGCCCACAAACACTGAATACAGACATGGGAAAGATTTGCACCAGTCGGGAGCAAATTCCGTTCTGGTTAGCACAAAAAACAAGCCAGCTTGAAGCAGTATTTCCTCCTGGAGGAAAAACACAGAATAACAACTATTTGCTTGCCAATGGGGATGGCTCCCCCAGTGGAAGACTGAGCTACTGGGGGGGTCAGTCTTCTGAAACTGAAGGGCAATTTTGCCGCAGTGTCCACCATTATGTTAAGTAACTAAAAGGGGAGGCAGCTGCATTGGCTGTACACCAACGCCTGAGGGATCTCACTCCTGCACAGCAGGAGAGGGAATTAGCTAAGATTATCGAAGAAGCCTATGCTACCTTGAGTAGAGATAATTTGGGAGCCGGACCTGGGAAACCACAACTTAAGAGTAATTCTGAAAAGGATAACTCTAAACAAGCACCCAACTCTTCGAAGAAGAAGTGGGATAATAAACAAAAAATAAAGACAAGCAAAGATTTTGGGGTGGGGCAACCTCAGCAGGAAGCAACTGAAAGAAGATAATTGAACTTTGGCTTTACCAATTCAACAATGTAGAGGTGAACCGGTCAGCTCCTCAGCTTTCCTATATCCTTGAACAGATTTAGGATCAGCTTTTATCCACCCTTCTCTACTGACAGTGTCGCTGTGGCAGATTAGCAACAAATAGCCTGGAGCAGGCAGAGCTTTTATGCCAAATTTGAAACTTGCCAAATAGACTTTGTCAGGAGTCACGTTAATGACATATACATCACATGCCAAACGATCATGTATCCCATCAAGTGCCACATGTTCATGTGTCATGATTGGCTTAAAGTAACCCTTGCTGGGCAGTGGTGTCATGGGTCTATGCATATTAATCCATGCCTTAGTGAGTCGCAGTGGCTGTTTCCTTGTAGGCAAACAAATTGTGTCCGTCACATCATTAATGGAGGCACCTGTATCAACCAAGACAGATATGTTAATACCATTGATTACAATGCTAAGCACTAGCTCAGTGAGTTCATTATCATCACGCTCACATTCAGACATGATACTACATTCGCTAAGAAAACTTTCTTTGTGCTCGTCTTGGCACACCTTCCTTACAAACTCCTCTTGGAAGTTACTTATCTTGTCTTCTGTCTTGATCTGAGTCTCTTTCTGGCCTTGTCAGGTGTCAACAACAAAAAATCCAGGTGGACGAATGTTCTGTAACATGTAACCTTTGAATGCGGCATAACATGCTATCTACACCATTCTCCATTCAACTGCACGTGATGACTTCTTCTTCTAGCTCAGCTGTGTGCAGAATATGTTCCAGTTTGGGTGTCTTCCCCTGGAGCTTCTTTCTGCATGATGGAGACTCACATCAAGCAATGGCCTGAGATGTCAATGCTTCCTTGCTGTTGCACTTGCCGGATACACAATGCTTAACATGAGCTGTAGGTTTCAATTTATCTTATTTTTCTTTTCACTTATTTTATGACTTGGGGCCTTTGGATTCTCGGCCAAACTCCTCTTTTCCTTCATCTCTATGGTCATTTTTGGATTAGTCTCTCATTTTTCTTGTTCCTTTTCCGTTTTACCCTCCTCATTTTTATTCCCTTGTGTTTTTTCTTCTCCCTTTTCTGTCTGCCCTTTTTTCCTTTTATAAGTTTCATATTTGAGTTTTCTTCTTCTGTATTGGATGGTATTTAGATATGTTGTTTTTTTCTACCTACTTCTGAGGTGTTTTCTTCTCAAATGTATAATACTTTCTATTTTTATTTATTATGAATGCTATTCTATTTATTTCTTGGAATGGTAAGGGCCTTCATTATCCAATTAAGAGGCAGAGAGTTGTTAACTCATCTCTCTAAATTGTCTTGTCATATTGCTAGAAACTCATCTCCTTGAAAAAGATGTTAATTTGCTGAAGAAGAATTGGGTTGGAACTATTAATTGTTCACCTGCTGTTAATCCTAAAAATAGTGTTATCTTGTTTCATAAATCTTTAAATGTCACCATTTTAAAGCAGGAATTTGATTTTGATTGCAGATGGTTACTACTGCTCATTAATATCAATGGTTGCTCCTATTCCTTCTTCAACATTTCTGCCCCCACTGGTATTGATTCATCTTTTTGGGACTCCCTCTCACCTAAACGTATGCCTGTATTGCATAATAATTTGGTTTTAGGGGGCAATTATAGGCAACTCACGGACCCCTTTTTAGATCGAAAGTCTATGTTTAAATATATCCCTGATAATATGCAGCAGGCCTTTTATAGAACCAGATCACATACAAGACTAGTTGATGGATGGCATATTTATAAACCTGACCTTCTAGAATATTCTCCCCTTCTCGCCACTCTTCTTCTGGAATTGATTATATTTTTGGGGATAAGACCTTCACACAGCATCTTGTTCATGCTGAAATGAGCCCTATTCTCACTTCTGACCATGCACAGGTGATTATACACCTAGCGTTTGCTACATCCTCCCCTTGTCCTGACAGATGCTGCATCAATAATTGGCTATTACAGGATCAGCAGTTTGTCTCTGGATTTGAGCAATTAATTGCCAATTTCTTTGAAACTAATGCTAGTCGAGTTTACAAGTTTCACCACGTCTGGGATTATTTTAAGGCTATAGGTTATATTATTAATTATTTCTTGAGCACAAAAAAAGGTCTGCTGCCAAGCAATTCTCTACTCTTTTCCATAACATAAAAAAGTTAGAACATGCATTTCATCCTCTCACAAAGTGGTCTTGGATCAACCCATTCCAGCCAAACTTAATTTTACTAAATCTTCTGTCACTGGTTAAAAGTTATTTCATGATAAAGATTTTATGTCCTGTTTTGTAGATTTCTACACTCAACTTTACACTGAGAACACCCTGCCTTCTGAAGAATCCTTGGACTCTTTTTTTTTTTTTCACACGATCACAAAGCAACAGACCTCTCAGGTTGACTTTTCCCCATTGGAAGTTGATTTTTCCCTGGTTGAAATACGCAATGCTATTTCTAAACTTCCAAAGGATAAAGCTCCAGGCCCAGATTACACTATTAAAGCTTATATAGAAGCATTATGAACAAAGATTATTTCCCTCTCTGCTAAATGTCCCCTCTATCTCTCATGGTGGAGATTAGCCACCATCAAAATTATATTCTTGCCCGTTATTAATTTCTATTTACAAATGCTCCCTCTTTGTCTTTCCCACTACTTTCATTCCATTGGTAGCTTACAAGTTTTTATGGAACAAATGTCCGACCCGGATGTCTAGCCAAACTAAAACAGCCTAAAACAAATGGCGATGTCAACTTTCCTGATTTCTCATGAGATCATTCGGCTTCTGTTCTTAAAAAGATTTGGTCTTCTTTAGATTGTTAGCTTCTCTTCTTCTCCTCTCTGGCGATCCTTCAAACTCTAGCTCATTTCTCCTTTTTCTTTTCTTTGTCCTTATTTTTTTTTTAAAAAGCAGCTTCCCAACTTCTCTTATTATCCCCTATTTGGTACAATCCTGCTATTACCATGTCGAATAAAGTCCTTATATGTTCCAGGTGGTTGACCTCTGGCATTACATCCATTTCCCAACTCATCTCTGACAACAAATGTATACCTTTTGAGGAATTACAAAGTTGTTTTCATATTCCTATTTCTCATAGATATTAATAGTCATGGCTTTAAATTACTCTTCATCAGACTAATATTGCTACTTCACCAGTTCCTGATTCATCCCCTGGGGTGCCTGTACCTCCTCATGATTTTTCTGCAGAAGTTAAAGTAACTTTCATATATAAACAACTTTCTATTCAAGATCCTGACGAAGCCAAAACCAAAACTTAACTCTCTTGGGAACAAGACCTTCAGTCTTCTTTTCCAATTCCCTTGTGGAACAAGTTGTGGCTCAGAATACGTTATACTTCTCGCTCAGCTAGCACTGCTCAGACCATGTTTTTTCTATAATAGGTTGTACCTCTATGTTATTTAAGATGAAACCTTTGCCCAATAACAATTGTTGGTCTTGTATCCCTCTACTAGTGATTTTTTTCATATGTTCTTTCTCTGTCCTAAGCACTCCATCTTTTTTTTTATTTTTTTTTTTTTTTTTTTTTTTTTTATAAAAGACCTTTATTGTACACGTCTTGCATGACACAGCGTAATGCCTACAACCCGTCCGGGCCGGCCGCAGCAAAAATCGAGGTCAGGTATTGACAGTAGGATAACACAGCCGCATGGCCGACAACCCGGGGGTCCGGCGGCGAATAGAAACTGGGTGCATTGTGTATCGAGTAATTCAGGCATACGATATGGCTTAGGTCTATGTTTTAAACAACAACGAAATAACAAAACCTTTCAGCGAAACGTAAAGGCACGTGCAGCAGAAACAATCTTTCGCAGATGAGAAAATAGTCAGTTACACCTTGCAGTATATCGTAAACCAGCCGCGTGGCCACCAACCCCCACCCACCTCTCTGTATCCGTCCATCAAAGGGCGGAAAACAGCATACTAGGTGCCACAGCCATCAGGACAGTCGACCAGGCGCAAACCTCAATCAGAAAGGGCTTCATCCGGGTCAATTCGCGGTGGTTCACATATATCCCCCCTAAATGTATTCCATGCCCCCCATATTCGCCCCCACTTCGCCGGGCAGCCGCGATAAACAAACACCGCCCTTTCCGCCACCATGGCGTCATCCATAACTTTGCACCAGTCTCTCAGCGTGGGCAGGACGTTGGAACCCCACAGTTTGGCAATATTGCGCTTCGCCACCATCATGCCCAGTACAGCCCAGTCTTGCTGACGATGTGTTAGGTCTACTGCCTCCCAAATGTTTAATAGACAACGACGTGGGTTGGGTAGTAGGGAAATCTCTGTGGTTTGGGAAATGGTCCGCATAACCGCCGCCCAGTACGTGGCTACATATCTACAGTCCCAGATAGTGTGGTAGAATGTTCCCCTTTCCCCGCAGCCACGGAGGCAAAATTCGTGAGAGGTTCTTCCTATTTTATGAAGAACCGTTCTGGTATAGTATGTGCGGTGAACGATTTTCAACTGAACCAGTTTAAGTCTGGACGGAATCGCCGATTCCTTTGTCGAGGAGAGTGCCTCCTGCCATTCTGAGTCATCAAGGTCCCCAACATCTCCCACCCAACACAAGCGTAACTTAGACAGCATGTCAGGGAGGTTGTTGACCAGTTTCCGATACGTGAGGGATGTCGCCTTGTGGGGCATGTGTTCCGTAAGCAGTCTGTCCTCTAGAGGGGTGGAGTCCTGTAGCGTTGTCCCGGTCGGGATGGTGGAGAGAAGCGCGTGTCGTATTTGCATATATCTGTAATATTCTGATTGGGCCATATCATGTTTGATTTGTAGAAAAGCGAAGTCCACTATGGTGCGTTTTCTCCAGAGATCACCCACCACGGATATGCCTATGGAGTCCCATGCCTGGAACCCCTTACTATTACCCATGAACCCCAACCTGTGTGAGTCCCACAGGGGTGTCATTAGCGTAATTGTGTGTGCGCATTGAAGGTGTCTGTGTGCCTTGTACCAGAGCTGGACCGTGTGACGGGTAGGGCCTATCAGATCAGACGGAACTCTACGACTATACAGGTTTCTCAACAGTCCCCTGGGTTCAATACCGTGCCTATCTGCCAAAAAGGCGGGTTCAGTCTGCGGGGCGTGGAGCCAGTAATTAATTTGCTTAAGGTGGGCCGCCCAGTAATACAATTCAATGTTGGGGAGCGCTATACCCCCATCGTACCAGTCCTTCACCAGCTTGCATTGCGCGATCCGGGCCGGTTTCCCGTCCCACAGTAGAGCAGATACAGCTGCCGCAATATTTTTAAAGTAGGCGGGGGAGACCAGGAACGGTGTGTTCTCGAGGAGGTACAGAAAACGGGGCAATGTCATCATTTTGAATAACGCGGCTTTGCCCAGGAGAGTGAGAGGGAGGGAGCGCCAGACCTTCACGTTCCTTTTGAACCGCTCCAGAGGGGGTCCCAGATTGAGGGCGTGAAATTCGTCCGGGTCAGAAGAAACCTGGATTCCCAGATACCTGAAGGGGCTGCAAGTATATCGCAATGGACAGTCCGCCGGAAGCGGGGGTGGGGTCCCAGCAAGAACGTATAAGACTGATTTAGTCCAATTAATCCTGTATCCTGAGACCCTTCCAAATTTCTCGCAGACGTTGAGTAGGACTAGAATAGATTTTTTGGGGGAGGTGAGGTACAAAAGGATATCATCCGCGTAGAGAGAGATCCTGTCCTCCCATGTCGGCGACCACCGGATGCCTTTGATAGATGGCTCCCACCTGACCCAGATCGCCAGCGGTTCAAGGACCAGCGTGAACAGTAAAGGGGATAAAGGGCAACCCTGCCTTGTTCCACGACCAAGCGGGAAATCTCTGGAGATGTGACCATTCGCCGCTATCTGGGCTAGTGGCTTGGTGTAAAGCAAGCGGACCCACGCACAGAACTTGGGGCCGAAGCCCATGCGACGAAGCACAGCAAACAGATAGGGCCACTCAACCGTATCGAACGCCATAGTGGCGTCGAGCGAGAGAAGTACCGCCGGCTCCCGTAGGCACTCCCGGCGGGCCAGTACCGCCTGAAGCCGGCGTAAATTATATGAGGTGTTACGATTCGGCATAAAACCGGACTGATCCGGGTGTACCAGGGTGTTCAGGTGTGGAGCCAAACGCTGTGCCAGCAATTTGGCAAGTATCTTTGGTTCCGCGTTCAATAAGGAGATAGGGCGGTAGGACGAGCATGACTCCGGTGCCTTACCAGGTTTGTGGATCGGAATTACTGTGGCAAGGCGTTGATCCCTAGGGAGTTCCCCATTTTCTAGACTGTCCGTAAACATTCGGAGGAGATGGGGGGCCGTTATCTGGGCAGTGTATTTAAACAGTTCTATTGGGAGGCCATTGGGACCCAGAGCCTTGCCTGAAGCCAGTGCGCCAGTCGCTTCACGTATCTCTTCCACAGTGACGTCCGCCTCAAGCTCCAATGCCGCCTCAGGTGAGAGGCAGGGGATCGTCAGATCCTGAATATATGCATAGGCTTCGTCAGTCGAGAACGGCGCCTGTGGGGCGTAGATCGCCTCAAAGTGATCCGCCAGAAGTTCAACTATGGCACCGGGGTCCGAGATCGAGGGTCCCCCTGGTGGCGTCAAGCGTGCAATCACCCTGCCCGCTTTTTCTTTCCTGTCGAGCCAGGCCAGCATCTTGCCGTCTTTATCGCCCAACTCATAGACCCTATGACGGGAGGCTTGAATTCCGGTCTGTACCAGCTCCCTTTGGTAGGAAACCCACTCAACGTTCCGCAATCGAACCGCCTGAGCAGTCGCCAGAGAAGGGTGAGCCTCCTGGTCAGAGATCGCACAGTGAAGCGCGTCCTCAAGGGCACCGAGCTCTTGACGCTGGGCACGTTTCTGGGCAGCAATTGACGTTATTGCCTGCCCACGTATGACCGCTTTATAAGCTTCCCACAGAGTGCTGTGAGAGCCCACTGAGCCAGCATTTTCCTGGAAGTAGTGTGTAGTGGCGTTAGTCAGGGTTTTCAACAAAGGAGCACTCAGCAGGTAGCCCGCATGAATGGGAAAAACCCGGCTTCTATGGGGACGGTGATTCGTGTAGATGAGCCGCAGTGGCGAATGATCCGAGATACCTCTCGGACGGATGTCCGCCTCTTCGATGCCTTGTAGCCCATCACCGGACAATAGGATGTAGTCTATTCGTGAGAGACAGTGATGTGTTGCTGAGTAGTAAGTGTATTGCTTCTCATAGGGATGTTTGTGTCGCCAACTATCTGTGAGACCTAGGGCTTCAATTAGGCCTGCGAGTCGCCCGCCTCCCCGCACCGTCATGGTATGTGGGCGCCTGTCCAGTGTGTGGTCGACAACATCGTTAAAGTCGCCCCCTAACACCAGCGTCGCCGTTGGTAACGACAGTATAAAGGCCGCTAGGGCCGTGTGTGCTGTGGCATGTAGGCCCGGTGGGACATACACGGAGACAAAATTGAAAAGTTGGCCCTCCCACTGTATTGTCGCAGCTGCAAAGCGGCCCTGGGAATCAATTTTGGTCTGTTGACACTCCATCGGAAAGTTCTTCCGAATAAGTATACCCGTCCCCCTAGAGCCGGAGGAGAAATCCGCATGCGCTATGAATTTATATCCCCATCTGTCCATCGCTCTCGAGGCTAGGCCCACAAGGTGAGTCTCCTGCAACAGGACTATCGCCGGGTTGCAACGCTTCAGGTATTGCAGTACTAGGCCCCGCTTCACCCTGTCGCCTAGACCCCTGACATTCCATGTGAGGACCGTGAAGGTCGATGTGTGAGAGGGATGTGGTACGCTCTGCTCAGGCGGAACCGTCACGTGTACTGCCATTGAGGTGTGTGTGTGATGTCGCACTGGGTAATAGGGGACGAGTCCTGCATCCCACCCCTGCAAGGAAAGTGACTCTAGCTATACGCATAGCACGTGCCTTAAATCGTCGCTTAGTGCAAAAACTTAAACAGTCAAACCATTCCCCTCTTCCCCCCCTCCCTGCCTCCCTGCTGCACGGGTTCAAAACCGCCCGCCTCCCCAACTGAGCAGAGTGCTTAGTCCCAACCCAACCCAAAGTACTTGCTTGCAAGGGGTAAGTAGCTCCTTGACCTCACGAGCGGCTCCACGTGAGCCCCCCCCTCCAGCACGGAGCGTCCACCGAGGGAGACATCGACAATGTTGCAGAGTGGTGACCCTCAGGAATTACGAATGCAGGGGCCTACTCCTCTGTGCGCTCTCCGTCCTCCAGGCCCGACTCTGCAAAGAGATCCTGGCTATGACCCTGGGACGTCTGGTGATCCGGTGGAGTAGCCGGCCGGCTGCCACGTTGACCCCTGTCTCTTCGTCGCGGTGCTTCCACTTGTCTCCAACCATCCAGCCAGTCCCTCGCCGCCTCTGGGGTGTCGAAGAACCATGCCTTATGATTATCCACGACCCTCAGCCGTGCCGGGAAAAGCATGGAGTAGGGTATCTCCTTAGCTCTCAGAGCCTTTTTGACATCAGCGAAAGTCTTCCGTCGCCGGGCCACCTCAGCCGTATAGTCCGGGAAGAAGGCCAGAGTGGAGTTCAGAATCTTGACAGGCGCAGAGACCCTGGCTGTTTGCAGTATGGCATCCCTGTCACGGAAGTTAAAAAGTCTAGCCAGCACCGGCCGCGGTTGCGCCCCTTGCTTGGGCCTTCCCCCGGGGACCCTGTGCGCTCTTTCGACAGAGAAGAAATGGGAGAGGCCCTTCGGCTGCAGCTTCGTCCTGATCAAGTCCTCCACATACAGATCCATGGATTGCTTGCCCTCCGACTCCGGAATGCCCAAAATTCGGACGTTATTCCTTCTGGAGCGCCCTTCTTGATCGTCCAGTCGCTCCTGCAGTTTCCTGGTGACCGCCTCCATACGCTCTGCAGCACGCTGTAACTCCGAAGTATCTTCCACCAGTGATTTGGTGACCACTTCCACCTGCGCCACACGCTCCGTCATCTTGTGGAGATCCGCCCTCAGCAGGCCAACGTCCGTTGAAATAGACCCCACCGTCGTTTGTACACTGGAGAGCATCTTCATTAGGTCTTCCAACGTCACTTTCTTGGCTCCTTCTCCCTCTGTACTCGTTGAAGTGCAACCCTCCGGGTGTTTTACAGCGTTTTTCTCAAAGGCATACTTCTCCAGCTTGGATTGCGCCGCAGCGTGCCTGGGACCCCTCCCCGCCATAGTGTGGATGGTATGGCTCGCGCTGTGGTTACAGAGTGTGTCCGTGTGCAATCCGGGCCAGGCCGTGGGAAAGCGAAGGCAGAATGGCAGCAGTACAATGGCGCCGGCGGCCAGGAACACTGGGGGGTCCAAATCAGGGACCTGTGTGAGGCATCCACCGGGCTACAGAGACCTTTGAGCGTGCGCCCACGCTCCTTATTCGCCTTCCAGGCTGTGATGACTTTCAGGCTCACTTTCCGCCTCAAGCTCTGAAGGAGTCCCTGGCTCAGCTAAGAATACTGGGCTTCCCCAACACCACACCAGCCCCAGCTGCGCAGACCTCAGGGCCGCTGTGCAAATCGTGTTGTGCACTCACGTTCAGGAGAAGGTGGGGGCAGGCGCCGCCGTCGCGCTCCGCCTGCACAGCAGTGGCTCGGACCCTCTATCACCGGGGGACTTCAATCGCTGGGGCCGCAGCTCTCCACAGGAACGCTGACGGGCAAATGGTGATCCCAGGCCAATACACCTCCGGTCTTAATCAGGACCGCCGGCGCTGCAGACCGCAGTTGACCGGCGGCAACTTCCGGCGGGGCTCCCCGACCACAGGGCACTTCCGGTCGGCTTAACGATCTGCGGCAGGACGGCGTCCAGCGGACGTTTCCGGGCCCGTCACTGCACCTCCGGCCAGCGGCACTCGATTCGCCTCAGAATGGAGTCGGACCACACCTCACAGCGTCGGGACCCCGATCCGGGTACTGGAGGTATAGTGCGTCGGCTGGATTATGCGGATAAATGCACAGGGAGCCGCTCCGGTCTTAGAGCTCTCGCACTACGCCGCCATTTCGCTTGGCTCGTAGCCACGCCCCCCAAGCACTCCATCTTTTGGCAGCAAGTATAGCGTACAGTTCGCAGTTATTTTCAGTCTCATCCCCCATCCACATTGTTAATCTTTTTCTTGGAAGTTGCTTGGATCTATGGTTGGATGACCGAATCAGGGGTGGGTTGGTGGATCTTCTTCTGGCGGTCGCGTTTCACTTTATTACTTCTAATTGGAAATATTTTGACAACGTTTCCTATATGGCGTGGTGGAGCTTGATATGTCATGGTGGAGCTTGATATGTCATAATCATAGATTAGATATCTCTAGGCCTTCTTCACTACACACGGCTATCGAGAGATTTACTGTGGCATCTCTTCACTTAATACCTTTCTCGCCCTTTTTTTCCTAGTGCTGAATATGATGAAGTAACCAAACCTCCTTGAATTCCATAATTCCCGTTTTTTCTTTAAGTTAATTTTTTATCTCTTTCTATAACTTTTTGTATATCTCAAGATCTCTTATTATTTGTATTCCCTTACCATCCTCCTTCTCTCCTTATCCTTTATATATTTTGTAGTCTTTCCTTCCCCTCTTTTTCTTTATCCCTATTCCCACAAAATATGTACAAAGTTTACAAAATGCTTTTTGCTTACATTGCACCATTGTTTGTATATTTTCCCCTACAGGTTTTTTCTTATGTTGTATCATTGTTATATCAGATTTTTGTGCATATTTTATCTTGTTCTTAATACTGGTACAATTTCCTATATGACATGTCTTGCTATTATGATTCTCTATATACGTTGCTGCATGTCCTTTGAATATTTTTCAACAAACCATTTTTAAACTAAATAAGAGACATGAGCTGTAGGCATGTGGCAAGTTACAGACTAAGCTAGTGTTGATGGATTAAATGAAACATGTAGTGCTGTCATCCGCGTGTTTCATCTGTATGGAATATGGCATGAGAGTTTTTGAGGCCAGCATATGTTTCTATAGTATTTTGATCAAAATGAACTAAATATACCTGATCTTGTCCCAGGCCTCATACAGTGCATCGGTACCTTTGGTTTTAATGCTCAGGGCATCAGTGTATGTATGAAATTAAATTTATAAAGCGCACTAAACCTAAAGGTGTCAAAGCGCTGGGGGAGGAGATCTCAATTCAACCAAAAGCAGAGTGGAATTAGTAGAGGAATCAAGTTTCCCGATGTTTTTTAAATGTCAGAAGGGGAAACAGCGTTTATAACGTTGTCAATACCACGCTGGTAGGTAACAACGCAGACGTCACACCGTCCGCATTGTTACCACGCATAGCATTACATCGCAAGTCGTTTCTACGACTTGCGCTAGATGGCGTGCAACACCAAGGAATGTGTTGGATTTTAAGAGGTGTAAGCTGGCGAGGTGTTCCAAAGTTTGGCAACTGCCACCGAGATGGAACGCCCTCCCCAACTACCTTTACGATATCTAGGAATCTTTGCCCTCTTACAGAGAGAAGATTCTAAGAGACCTGTAGGGAGCATACCAAGTATATCAAAATCTTTAATCCCGCGGTGCCATAGTGCACCGGCGTAACTAAAAGTGAGTGGGCCTCCCTGCACGGTACTTAGGGGGGGCCCCCTCCGTGCTCAATCAGGAGCTCTCTGGCCAGAGTGCAGTGCTGAGGGGGCCCCTTGGAGCTAGGGGCCCCCCCCGCACCACGTGGGCTGCGGGGGCCTGTGTTACGCCCCTGCCATAGTGGGCTGAAGCTAACGAAATCGCTGAGGTCAAAAGGTGGTGGGACACCAATAGCCAATGCTCCAGAGGCTACAGGAGGAGCAGAGTACATGGCAGCAGTCAGGTGGCCGGCAGAGGTGGTCTTACCCTGAAACCTGGATGCTGGGTTTGTACCACTTTTGATCGTTATCCACCAGCATCTGTTGCTAGGACATGAATTGCATGTACCAGGAACTGTCTGATATACAGAGAGGGGCCACCTCGTTACCAGTGCATTTTCCAAGACAAGATAGACCACAATAGATAGAACAAAGCTATATTCTCGACAACACATGAGAAACTTACTAGCTTAAGATTTAGTGCATAATGAGGAACCTTGAGAGTAAACAATTGACTTGGTTACTTTTTTATTAAGTTAAAAGCAGGACTTTAAGTGGGCCGGGTCCATCTGTGTCTGTCCCAGTAGTAATTTAAACTGGTCCCTTTTGGGCCCTGTATTCATGGCCTTAACTTTTCATGCAAAAACACCCATTGATTTCTCAACAATCAGTTTACAAAACATTCAGGTAATCCATGTCATTCCTGCTTTTATTTCACATTCTTAATCTTACATTCACTATGAGTACTTGCTTTTTCCAAGATGTGTTTTTTTTATCTCAGTCAGCATGCGCTACGTCCTCTCGTTTAAACAAGACTCGCCTCAAGTTAAGCTCAAATTGTTTTAGCCCTTTTCAATAGTTACACATTTCGATTTCAACACCCCGTCTGGTTTAAACGAGAGGACGTAGCGCATTGTAACGGTCATAGCGGGAAAACGTCAATTAGAAAGTTGGGGTTATTTGATATGAAGTATTGTTGAAACGCATAATTTAGTCAGGACATATAATCTAATGGTCATGTTTTTTTAAACTTTTAGTGAACCCCTGAAGAAGGGCTATGGGATAAGCCCGAAATGCATTGGGAAAAGAACCACTAAGGATATGATTAATGTATGGGGCATGCGACAGAAAGAAGCCTGTGGCACATCTGCCGTTTTAGAAGCTAATCATACTATTGTCTTCCATGTATGATGAATTGAGATGAAAACTTGGATTACCTGGAGTAAATTGGATTAAAATTGGAGTAATTTGGTGTATTTGTGATACGCTGCTGGCATTTTCGCAGTGCGTCCGAGTTTGGAGTGCATTCACTCTTCAACTTCAGTGTATATGTTTAGGCCACACTCTTAATTATATAGGCCCACCCCTTTCAGGGACCCCTCCCCCCACTTAAAGCCCTGGCTAAAAGTAAGAGGTTAAACCAATGTTTTTAATCCAACAAAGCACCAGTCTTTGGTGGAATGCGTGAGACAGATGTGCTGTGTGTGCTACGCTGTCTACTGGCCACCCAGTACCCCTCCACAGAGACCTGCTATGATGATGGTTTGTGTCCATGGAGTCAATAGTAGGGCATTGGTTGGCGGCATGCCAACTTCATCTGAAAGGCCAGTGGCAGATGGCTGAGCTCCTGATCTAACTCTGGCTTGGTCCTTGCCTGCTGGACTTCAGAGGACTGGAGCTGCAACAAGGCAACAGTATAGCTCTCAAATTTTCAGATTGCTTATGTGTGATATTGCCATGGTTTTAATGGTGTATGAGTGACAGGAGTGATATTTTCCTGTGAGTAAATCAAGGCAATGACCATCATTTTAGCGCCTCTGGGTTTTCTATTACTAAGGCCTGCGGAATGTTAGTGTTCTTCAGAGTGCACCAATCACTGCCCTTCTCTCCTCAGATCTTTCTGAAATTCTCCTTCTACACGTCTGACACATAATCTCTCTTCATCCCTGCATTTTAACTGTGTCATTCTGCATGCACTTCTTTGTATAAACCCCTTCCATCGTTATTTCTCTCTTTTCCATATGCACATAGACACATACACAAGGTCTCTGTCTCTCTTCCATGTGCACATAGACTCACACAAACTCTCTCTCTCTATGTCCTCATCTGTTACCAGAGCATTGTGTTTTTCTTTGGTGTTAATGGATGTACACCCTTGTCACCCTTTTATGTAAAATGTGAATTACAATCAGCATGTGTAACAACCGCTCTGCAGAAATGCCAGGGATTGGGTAAGCAATGCATGCAGTTTAAACATTATTAGGATGCGTCACTTAATCTTCCAGACTGTCTCTGACCCAAGAACACGCTTGGCAGTGTTGTGGTCACGCAGTCCACTTGCGAGACACAAGGGCCACCAGCAGGTGCCTATCCCGACTTCAGTCAAGCCTACCACACATCTCCAGGTGACTTCGCGGTTACGAGTGTGATAAATGACAAAGGTCACACTACCTGTTAGTCCTTCAATGCACTTGCGTGGCAAGTTTCTATCAGACTGACCTTACGCCAGGACCATTTACAGCAGTCCCTTCCACAATCCGCTCCACCTGCAAGGTTGGTGCTTCCTTCCCTAGCTCACAGGTAGGTATTTCAATTCTGAAACCAACTATGGCTCCTGTCAGGGAGAACCAAAGTCCATATTGGGACCACACCACTCACGGTCATAGCTGTTGACGTGCCCCATGAGTCGATTTTTGGATAAGTTTACGCACTGGCAGATCTAGTAGCAGAGGTGATGATTCCAAGTGGAGTCGACCCACAATTGATAAATTAATTTGCTGTAGAGTACTGCACCCTCAGGAATACAGGTGATTTTCTTTTTTTTTTATAATTCTTTTAATTGCATTTTTGTAAACAAGTAGAGCCAAGAACCTAATATAGATACATTAGAGGGAGAATACTGGCAATATTATATTAAGTTCCATTTAAGTGTCCTGCCTGGGTCTTTTTCTCTGTGAAAGGTGGCAATCCTAGAAACTGTCTCCATTTCCTCCTTTTCTGTCACAGCAATTAGCTAACTGATTCTGTAGCTGGCAGTGAGCCTCAGTACACCTTGCACTCATACCAACAATGTAGACGGTAATGGGGAGTTTTTACAATAATAATCTGGAGAATATATTGAAGCAGAGGCAATTTCAGGCGGGAGACAGCCAAAATACTGCCATTTCCTGCATCCAAATTCAGGTGAATTGGGTCTATTGGCATGTATGACCTTGTAATCAGGGAAATGTTAATGTTGCTATTCTTTTGTATTGTAACTTGATTCATTGTAAATTTGTAAACTGCTTTCAAGAAGTTGAAACTGGTCTCATCTACAGTGCTGTGACACGCATAACCGTCATATTCCCGGTATATAAATCTACAAACAGAAAATTCATGATACAACTGTGGCTCAAGCAATTTTCTGCCTGACTAGATTTCCCCACCCTACAGTCATATGACCCCATTCCAGTCAACTGATCCGACCACAACAAGATCCTGTTCTCCCTGTCCGGCTCTTATACAAGAACGTCCAGGCAATCCAAGAAAGAGAAAATATGGTTCAGAGACACATCCACAGAAGCCATAGCTATCATGGCCCTTCCTACACTAATTTCAATTATGCATCATCTTGATATTAAAGAGTCTACTGACCAGTACAACTCCAGCATGGAATCCCTAATTAAACAAATGTGCACCCTTGAAGTGCAAATTATCCAGATCAAAGCCCTCTAGTCCTTGGTTCTCAAAAGAACTTTATGAAGAAAGAAAGCTTATCAGAAAATGTGAGAAAGAATGGAAACTAATGCCCTCTCACCTGAGTATTAATAAGCTTTGCAAAGCGAGAAAATAATACAAAGGCCGAATCCTCAGAGCCAAATCCTCCCATATCAGAGCCCTTGTCAATTCTGAAAACTGCCTGTTCGAGGTTATCGCACAGACTACAAACTCCTCCACCACTTCAGCTCCTAAGTCATCCATGGCCTGCTGCAAAAACTTTGTGGATTTCTTTGATTTAAAAAAGTTGGAGAGATGGGGGCCTGAGCAAGATGGCTGCCTGAACTGAGTGCTTTGCGCCCGATCTGCAATCCTAAAGATTCGGAGCGCACAAATCATCGGAGGACAAACCGTGCACACCCGTAGGAGTAAGCAAAAGGCAAAGGTGGGCCTTGCTTCATAAATCCAGGCTATGACTCGAGGGATTCGAACAGACGGCACTGATTAGTGATCCCCAAGCAGGAGAAATAAGATGGAAGCAGCCTATGGCTCCGCATCTCACGGAGAAAACCTCAGCTTGGTTCCCCAAAGGAAAGGGTGGTATGTCACATTAATCCTGGTCACTACACAGAGAACATCCTATAAGCCGCGTAGGATTGCCTCTACTATCCCACCCAGATTTGTGAGAGAGCTCTCCACCCATAACTTTGGCCAGCTTGCCATAAGTACGGTGCCGCTGGGAGACGGCCGTACCTCAGCCTTAAGGCATCAGAGCACGCCTCCTTTCCCCCTCTAACCTCTCAATAATGCGAAAACATGCACAGTGCAGGAGGTGCATCACAACCGGATCCCAGGCCTTAACTCTTCAGAATCGGAAGGTCTCGTGGAAGCACAATCCCGGCACAAAACAAGATGTCGACCGCCTTCAGCTGCGCATCCTGTGGAACGATTCACAGCTAGGATTGTTAAGGACAAAAGAGGTAGGGGACTCTATTTCCTTTTGTGGCACTGCATATAACCAGGGAGGTCCATGATCTCAGTATCACATCCAAGTCTTGGATTGTGCACCTCACTCAGAGCTCTGAGCAACCTGCTCACTTCTACAGCCCCACAGGGAACTCGTCCTGGATACTCAAAAAGATTACGGTAAGAATAGATAGGTAAATACATCAAGATCAAGTGATGCATCTACCACTTGGGGAAGTCTTGGAGGCTCCGGGGGCCCGGGTTACTGCGACTTCTCACACTGACTTTATACTAGCAGTATCGGATGTGAAATGTCTGGGTTTGCCCCTTAAATCCCTTCGCCTCATCGTTGCTTTCACTCCAGTATCAACTGAGGAGCCAAAATCGACCTGCCGCACACTCTTGTCATGGAATATCTACAAGAGCTCAAATACCAAGTCACTGCTGGGAGGTCTGGCATGCAAGAACCTCTTAATCCCTTTCAGCATGATAGCTAGGTAAATCACCTCAGCTGGTGGAACCCGCCTTAATGTCACAAATCTATTGCTGCGTGATACTGCTTTCACCATGATCTCTGTGAACTCTCCAACTCACGATATGGGACTACTGTAATACCGGACAACACAACCTGCTCAACTATCTGTCTGACCAACGACTACCTTGCCCCACAAGTCCAAGCCCTCTTGTTATCTCACAATGGTGGATCATAGAGGCAAAAGAATCCAAAAAGAGCAGAAACTACAAAGACAATAAGGCAACCTTAAAACGAACAATCGAATCAAAATCAGACCTGGGGGCAAGCCTGTGAATGATATAACAATGACTTGGAGCCCTAAATGACCTAGCCCAGGAAACAAAAGCAAACCCATGTGCCATGCTTCATGATCTCGAAGCGGTACGAAATGTTTCCAAAGCATGGCAGGCAGACTAACAACAGCAGAGACCAGGATTGGTACGCTACAGAACTCTGCCTCGTCCGAAAAGAAAAGACTTGATGCAACTACCAATAAGATCATGTCCTTGAATAAAGAGATATCCAAGTTGGAGGGACGCAACAGCTGAGGCAACCCACGGTTTTTGGACTCCCAGAAGAGGTAGATGACGCAAACTTCTGTGTTGAGTTCCTGGAAGCTTGGATACCTTGCACTCTTGGAATCAAATTTGACAAAGACTTTGAGATAGAAAGGGCACGTAGAGTGCCAATGGTAGCCCCACTCTAATCCTCCAAACTCGTCCTCTATTCCAAGAGTATGATATACAGACATCCACGATACCGACACTCCGAAGCCATACTTGCCCACATGACGAAAGCCCATCACATCCTCTGGAACGACTCCAAAATCAACAACAGACAGGACTACTCAAAAGAGATGGTATCCATTAAGAATGGTCTTCTGCCTCTCCGCTTGTCCCTCAAAGATTACAACATCTCATTTGGTTTTGCTGGCCCCTCTAAATTCTGTATTATATTCCAGGAGAAGGCATTGCTCTTTACAAATCCTACTGATCTACAAAGATTCCTAGAATTCTGTGTGCCTGCGTCTATGGTAATCTACCATATGTCAGAAACTTCTTGCGTTGATGAACAGGCCTAAAATTTTTTTTACTTTATCTCAGTGTCTATATTGAAAATGCTCTATGTCTCTCTTCCGTGAAACAAATGAGGGTTCCTATGTCCTTCAGGAACTCCTGGTGCTGACAACCAGAACTGCTGTTACACCAAGTTTTGTTGGTAATGTTAATTGTCTTTACACTGTGCTACACAGACATAACTCATATAGTTGACTTTATAGTTTTACAGACGATCCATATAGTTGGCATGATTCATATAGTTGACTTGTTTTTAAACCATGCTACACAGACATGATTCATATGGTTGACTTTGCTCTAGAGACCTATTGACATCATGCCTTAGCCACACAGGTATGAAGCCGTGATATGTGGCAGATATTTTGTATTCTCACCGATGTCAACTTATTAATGCAGCCCATACTACCTGTTGAGGCCTGAATTGCTTTAGATACCTTATGACATCCATTCTTCTCTGCTGTTTGTTTTATACTTTTTTCCTTTTCTTACTACAATAGTATGCTCAATATCTCATGGTATCATACAAACTAGCAAATCATTCCATAGGATGGCGGTTACGGTGTATTCTATACTTGCCCTCCACAAACTCCATGTCTATAGTTTCCAGCCCGCCAGCACACCAGTAGTCCGAGTCCTAACACACCACCAGTCTGCAATTCTACCAGATTTTAACCGATACAATACATTATACCACTATGGCCCATCATTTAGACCTAAAAACATGCCCGACACGGCGGTGGCTTGGAGATACTTACCCACCATGACAACAAGGGAAGTTAAAGGCCTAGCCATCCATTGACTGACCATTGTAAGGTTACGATACACATAGTAACTTGTGTCTTATGGAGCGTTCCCATTTCTTAATATATGTTTTCTGAATCATACAAATTCATTTCCAGGATTGGGTAGCTACTAAGTTGTATTGGGACAAGCCAGCTAGTGGCCCAGAGAGTTCCACTTAAATTAGGGGTGGAGAAATACACCTTATGCACATTTCAAGGGTTGGGTGGAGGCTGGGTATGGTTGGGGGATTTTGTTACAGTTTAATTGAATGTATTGTTAGTCTGGCTCTTCTTCTCTCCTCTCTTTCTCTCTATTGTACCTCCTCGCTGGTCTCTCCTCTCCTTCTCTCGGCTACCAGGGTGGTCCCATGACTTACAACACCCCAAAACAAATACTACCCTTCATCAGGACACCACACATAATCCCGGAGCATATCCACTATATCATATCAAACAACACTCGCTAAAACAAGTAGCTTCACTCATGCTCGTAGACCTGCAACCCCCCCATCAATACATCATCCCATCACTTCAACATATCCTACCTTCTCACAATTGCCCTCCCTTTAAACATACTATCTCTAAACACAAAGGGACTCAACCAATCAGCAAAATGTAGAGAGGTGGTGGATTACTGCTACAAACTAAAAGGGGATATTATCCTCCTACAGGAAACCCACCTGAAATCTATTCACAACACAAAATACTATAGCTCATGGCTCTCGCCTTCCCCCCTAAAAAAAATGGCGTGGTCACATTGATATAAAATAAAGCCGACATTTCGGTACTATCACACACTCACGACCAATACGGCAAACAGCTCATTTCTAACGTGAGGAAAAGGGAACTAGAATTCTTCATCATTAATATCTTTGCCACCAACACGTCAATGGCGCTTAAACAGCCCTGAGATTGCAAAGACCATTCAGCATTTCCTCATGGAAAACCTCCGATATGACATGTCCCCAACCGCAAGATCAAACCCACCCTGAGAGGCACTATGATCCACTTCATGTCCCTAAAAAACAAAGCTATCTCTAACCTTCTCAAGAAACTGGAGGCGGAGATTTAGACATTAAACACAGCTCAGACACACTAAAGGTTCATCTGTCCTAACTAAACTTCGATCTGCACAAATATGATTATAACCAAATTCTTAGTCAAAGAGCACAGAAGTGGAATGATGAGGCAAATGCTGGGAGGCTCTGCAATAACTAGAACCAGAAAAACCTTAGATAACTATCGAAAATATATGAAAAATAAAACCCTCATATCAGCCATAAGGAAACCTGATGGTGTGATTACCTCATCAACATATGGTATCCTCAACACCTTTAAATCATTCTAAGCAAACCTCTTCAACTCCAATGAACCTACTTCCTTATAGACAATGAATACCTTGACTCATGCTGCCACCCAAAAATCTCACAAGATACCTTTGCATCAACAAACCCATCACAGAAGACAAAATTAAATCAGCTATACACACTATTAAGCCCCGGAAAGACCAATGAGGCTATTCGCCCAAATTCTATAAAATGTTTGTTAGCAAAGTGAAAGGTCCCCTCCATGTGGTCTTCCGCCAATATGCCTCTTCGGGATCGATTGCTGGCTTGGCCACCGAGGTCACAATCGTAAGTCCAAAAGAAGGGAAGGATCATCTAACCGTTAAGAATTATAGACCGATCTCCCACATTAACATCGATTATAAAGTTTACGCTAAGATTGGAATCGGTCATTCAGAATCCGATGGTGAACTCTCAAACAGGATTCCTTAAAAAAAAGGCTTGCATCGGACAATGTTAGAACGTTCTGCCATATCCTAGAGAAAGCTAAACTATTCCACACACCGACCGTGGCCTTCGCACTAGATACAGAGAAGGCCTTTGACACGGTCTCATGTCCCTTCCTACAGGGCACACTCCATAGATACCCGCTAGGGGATTACTTCATCCGCATGACTAGGGCCTTATACTCCTACCCGACAGAGTCAGGGTCAACAGCCACCTATCTCACCCTTTCACACTCTCAAAAGGAACCCATCAAGCCTGCCCATAGTCACTCCTACTCTCCCTGCTGGTCATCGAATCTTTAATCTCTGCTTTGAGAGAAAATCCAGATATCAAGGGTATCCACTTTCCCTCCAGCAGACAAATAGTGGCAGCTTATGCAGACGATGTACTTCCATTTACCGAAGACACCCCACAAGCTATCCCAAACATCATAAAAGAAAAAGGGAAATACTCACTAGTAGCAGGCTACTCGCCGAACAAAAATAAAACTGAGGTGTTACTCCTAAATGCTAATTGTACGTCAGCTGTAATTGGTGATCTCTGTCTAAAATGGCAACCAGATGCCATTAAATACCTGGGTTCGCAGATGTACATAGCAGCGGAAGACAGCAGCAGCATTGCTTTCACCGTAATTGGATTTTAATTGCACTCGAGGCAGGAACGCTAGCCACTTGGTTAAAGAACTGTGAGTCTTGTGTTGCTACATTTTGGGACTATCAGGACCAGCATACTACATTCCACACACGCCCACAGGGGCGGGGCTCTTCAAACAAATAAAAGCAGTTGTTCTTAATGCCGATTCCTGCCTCATTACTGCCAGTGATCAAGAGCTCGAAACGCGTTTGGCTGTTGGATGGAGGATGGAATGCAGCCTGTCTACCTAACTGCTGCCTGCGATGTGGTGTGCGGTAACTCCATGCTGTGAGTGGCATCTCTTAGAGGGCAACCTTGTTTTGATATATATATATATATATATATATATATATATATATATATATATATATATATATATATATATATATATATATATATATATATATATATATATATATATTGATAAAGGCTGCTGAGCCAGCCGAAACACGTCTCTTCAGTCGCTGGGTCGTAGGAGGCCCTATTAATAAAGAAGCTATGATCCTTCAGTGTCCGTGTGCGTGCCTTCTTCTTGCCAGGAGTAAGGATTGCTTTGGATATTATTATTATTATTATTAACGAGTTTTATATAGCGCCTGGTTACCCTTGGGCATCCCAGCGCTGATCCAGAAGAAGACACTGCCACTGTAAACACAAGAACTAGACAGTAAATAAATGAGTTTTTAAAAGCTTACGGAAGCGAAGGAGACTCGTTTCCGCGCGTAAGTACAGAGGCAGAGAGTTCCATAGCATGGCCACATTTACAGAAAATCTTCTCCCCCCAGTTCTTGCCTTCTTCACCCTCGCAACCTGCAGCAAATGTTGATGGTCCGAGCGAAGGGAACGAGAGGCCTTATACGGCTGAACCATATCCCCCAGGATAGGTGGACCATTCCCCTGCAAGATTTTCTGGGCCACACAGAGCGACTTGAATTTCACCCTGTCTCTGACAGGGAGCCAGTGTAGCGCCTTCAATGCAGGGCGAGCAGATTGACACCTTGGAAGGCCCGTCAGGAGCCTGGCGGCCGCATTCTGCACTTGTTGCAGTTTGTTCAGGGTAGATTCTGGAGCACCCAAGAACAGCGCGTTGCTGAAGTCCAACCGCGAGATGATAAGCCCCTGAATAATATATATATTTACCAACCGTTAACATGAGAAAACTACCTAATTCTTACTCTTCAAAATATATGAATCTTTCTTTGCTATATATAAACAAAACTTTCCTAAGCCAGAAAAAAAAAACCCTCAAATTGACTTTCCTCATTCATGACAGAAAAACCCAAACTGTCATCAGCTGTGCCGGTTAAAATTGACATCCAGCACTGATACTTCTATTTCCCTCAGAAAAAACACCAAAACCAAATAATGATGTAGAACTAACTTGTAAATCACCCAAACTACTCTTAAATACAAATGTTTATTCCCATCTTTTAAAATCCTAACTCAGGGAATATTTAACTATATTTATATATTTTCATTATACTCTTTACTTTTTTGCCAAATTATTCGTTCGTATACCTTGAATCACAGTACGGACTCGCAAAACGTTCCCAAGCCGCGCACTGTGTCCATGATGTAATTTGTAGCGCAAACGCGCTTGAGTTCCCCTTAAAGACAACGTAACACAGAGCATGCCCTACGTTAAAATGGATGCTCGTGTTATTTCTCGAGAGGAGTGATTTTGGGCTTGCAATTGCCCACAACATATGCGCCAGCACCGCAAGCATGATCAAACACGTTTAAATAAATTGAACCGATGCTGCAGCCCTTCAACATTAAAAAAGGTAAAACTTAAGCCTTCAATATTATAATAAAAAAACATGCTTTGTCTAATTCAAAGTCTTAAACAATACTTACCTTAAAATTAAAAACTACCCTTTTTGTGTGGTTTTTTTTCAATACCCACTGGTATATAGACAAAATAGCCCCTTTGAAAGTTATGAAACTGGCCAGGAACAAACCCTTGGCCCCGTGGTTTACGCCAGAACTACAAGCAGAAACAAGCATTTACAATGCAATGGTTTTGCCTTTGTTAAAGTTAGAGCTATTGGCATTGCTCTTGACATTATTTTTATTTATGTTTTTTTTAACATAAATAAATGGCATTGTCATTTACAATGCCACTAGCTTTATCTCTCGCAAATGACACACACAAACACACACAGAGCCCCCCACACACACAGCCACACAGAGCCCCCACACACACAGCCACACAGAGCCCCCCACACACACAGCCACACAGAGCCCCCCACACACACAGCCACACAAAGCCCCCCACACACACAGCCACACAGAGCCTCCACACACCCACACAGAGCCTTCCACACACACCCACACAGCACAAGCAGGCAACAGGGGCACACGGAGGCACAAGCAGGCAACAGGGGCACACGGAGGCACAAGCAGGCAACAGGGGCACACGGAGGCACAAGGAGGCAACAGGGGCACACGGAGGCACAAGCAGGCAACAGGGGCACGAAAACGGGGGCACAAGCAGGCAACAGGGGCACACGGAGGCACAAGCAGGCAACAGGGGCACACGGAGGCACAAGCAGGCAACAGGGGCACACGGAGGCACAAGCAGGCGACAGGGGCACACGGAGGCACAAGCAGGCGACAGGGGCACCAAAACTGAGGCACAAGCAGGTGACAGGGGCACGAAAACGGAGGCACAAGCAGGCAACAGGGGCACGAAAACGGAGGCACAAGCAGGCAACAGGGGCACACGGAGGCACAAGCAGGCAACAGGGGCACACGGAGGCACAAGCAGGCAACAGGGTCACGAAAACAAGCACAAGCAGGCAAAAGGGTCACAAGCAGGAATTGTAATTTAGACGGGGCTGAAGTGGTGAACGGTCAGTAGGGAAGTAGTGCGGCTGGTGCAGTGGTACCAGGCCGAAAGGTGAGAGGGGCTGTCTGCACCTCAGTTTGGACAGTTTCCACTACCTAACAGGGATTGGTGGGAGGGGGGCGTACTTCTTGCTTGCTTTAGGGCTGTTACTTCGGGGACGCAGTGCACGCTCTTGCCTGCTGCCTGCTGCCGCCGGGACACGACAACAGGCAGGGAGAGGACAGGCTGGGAGAGGGCAGGGAGGGGACAGGCTGGGAGAGGGCAGGCTGGGAGAGGGCAGGGAGGGGACAGGCTGGGAGAGGGCAGGTTGGGAGAGGGCAGGCTGGAAGTGGACAAGCTGGGAGAGGACAGGCTGGGAAAGGTCATGGAGGGGGACAGGCTGGGAGAGGGCAGGCTGGAAGTGGACAGGCTGGAAGAGGACAGGCTGGGAAAGGGCAGGGAGGGGACAGGCTGGGAGAGGGCAGGCTGGGAGTGGGCAGGCCGGGAGAGGACAGGCTGCGAGAGGACAGGCTGCGAGAGGACAGGCTGCGAGAGGACAGGCTGCGAGAGGGCAGGCTGCGAGAGGGCAGGCTGGGAGAGGACAGGCTGGGAGAGGACAGGCTGGGAGAGGACAGGCTGGGAGAGGGCAGGCTGGGAGAGGGCAGGCTGGGAGTGGGCAGGCTGGGAGTGGGCATGATGCGAGAGGACAGGCTGGGAGAGGGCAGGCTGGGAGAGGGCAGGCTGGGAGAGGGCAGGCTGGGAGAGGACAGGGCAGTAAGGGGGAAGGACTGGGCGTGGGCAGTAAGATAAGATTGGGACAGGGGAAACAAGGTAGTGGGGGTGGTGCAGTAGGACTGGGAGTGGCGGCAGCCGGGACGGAATGGGGGTGGCTTGGTGCTGCATAGGTAGGCACCTGTGGCAGTCGGTATTAGCGTCCACCCCACCCCTCCCCCCAGAATAGGCCTTGGGTGTGAGACAGGCTCCCAGCCTGCCTGCGGGAGACAAGTCACTGCGGCTGTAATGTGAGCCACACACCTGGCAGGCAAACAAACACCAGGCCAGACCTGCAGAGCTATCAGAGGGCGGGGAGGGGTCACTACATCAACCTCCTCCCCACCCAACCCCGGTTTGAAAAAAAAAAAACATGCCAGGCTGCCTGGGTTATCAGAGGGGGCGGGGAGGTACCTCTACATCTCCCCCCACCCCCCTCCCGCCAAGTTTACACCACACATGCCCGGGATGTCTGGGTGATCACAGGGGGCTGATCACTACGCCCCCATCCCTACACGCACAGTTTACCATTCTCCACTCCCGCAGGAGCCCCTTCCGTGCATTGTCACCACAACAATACACCTGGGAAGCGAGGCCACGCCCACCCTGGTGCCCTGGTGCGTGCAGGCCCAGGTGGGGCGCAGTGCCACGTTCATTACAGCTCAATGAAGCATCACCGGCGGGACTGGGCACCCCCGGATCACCACAGCCTGGCAGGGACCCCTCCCCCGAGGGCACCCCTGCCGAGGAGGGAGGGGCGGGCAGGTAGAGTGCACCGCGTGGAGCGGGAGGGCACAGAAGGAGGGGCAAGGGGAGGTGTGTGTAAAGAAGGGGGGGGAGCAGGGACTCAAAAAAGTAAAGAAAACATGGTGAAGAGAAAATTACTACAGTGGGTAAAGAAGGCGGAAGCAGGTGGTGAAGGGGGGCTGGCCGGGGTAAGGAAGGATTAAGAAAACAATTTAGGAATTATGGAAAGAAAGGCGAAAGAATGAGAAAGCAGAAAGGGGGGGCTAAGGAGCGTCGGGAGGAACTAAAAGCAGAAGACATAGGAGCAGAGGGAGTAGTAAGGGAAAATAAAAAGAAAGAGTGGATCTAGCAGACAGAGTAAAGGAACGAGTCAGAGGAGACGGTTCAAGGAGGGGTAAAGGGGTGTGAGCTTGGAGGGGATGGGTCGAGGTCAGACATTGGGTTAGGAGAGTACAGAAGATATAAACACAATGAGGGTGTAAGAGGTGGGTGTAAAGTGTGCTTCATAAGTTAAATGATTTAATGCTGGGGATAGAAAAGAAGCGTATCAAAGGGGTGAGTGTGAGTAATATTGTAGGGGCAGGGAGGAGTAAAGGTAACATTTGTAAAGCACATGTTCACCCCTGGGTATCTTGGCGCTGCCTAACAGATGCTTATCTGGACTACGGGAGTGCTCTGCTGCTTGGAGTAAATCAGGCTGAGGCTACTAGGCTACAGAGGGTGCAAAATGCCGCTGCGCGGGCCATTGTTGGTCTCCCGAGACGTTGTTCTGTCTCTGCAGTCCTGACATCCCTTCATTGGCTGCCAGTCAGACAGAGAATCAAATTTAAGGCTCTCTGTCTGACATTTAAGATTCTGAAACTCTGTTCGCCTCCTGCCCTTGTGGGCCTTGTCTCTTTCTATGTCCCCACGCGGTCTCTCAGGTCGGAATCTCTTTTTCTGGCAATTAAACCTAGGTTCAGACTGAGCAGGATGGGAGGTCGCTCCTTTTGTGTTTTGGCAGCTGGACTATGGAACTCCCTCCCTGTCCATATTCGTGCCCTAAATAGCCTGACTCTCTTTAGACGCGCTATAAAAACCCACCTGTTTGCCTCTGCTGACTGATTCTCTTTTTTTCTCAGCATCGACTTGTTGTGTTGTGGTACTTGATCAGGCGCCAGGACGCCCCTTCTCTGGGGCAGCTGTGCGCCCAATAAAAGTTATTAACATAACATAACATAACATAACATATTCTAATCCCACTCAACGGCGCTCATTGTAAGAATGTATTTGTATTTACTATACCACTGACATCACTGCGGGTATTCGAAGCGCTTTATATAGGCAGGTATGAAAAAAACACCAGGTGCAAGTCGACCATGAGTTGACTTAAGACATAAAAAGCACGTTTCCAAGGGATTTGAGTTCAGTGATGTGTGTGTTGAGCAGTGAGGGCGGTGCAGTGTCTGATGAATTATAGAGGATGTATCGACATTGGGCGGCTGATAAGCCGAGCGGCCCCGCACGGATTTCAGCCTGTGGCCATGGGGTCTAACACAGATCCCCGCAGTCGGTACACGCATGACTTCGCCGAGCCATCACGACCGCCTCGCAGCACTTTATTTCTATTCGTTTTGCTCGTGGTATTTATAGCGCCCAGAGGTACCACTTCTTAGAAGCATAGCAACGCCCGTGGCTTCTAGGTGCTGTACAAGAGATCTTCGATAGGCTTTCAAAAGAGGAACAGTGGAGGGGGAAACGATCGAGAAATGTTCAGGACTCAACAGCAGCCCCATCCATTTCTGAAAACGCACGCCTTCTCCCTTTCTCACATCACGCAGCTTTCCTCGCGCTGCCTGTAACTCCTCTCCGCGCTATCCTGTGCGTGCCCCCGCCCCATCCTGTACCTTTCACCCTGCTGCCCCAACCCTCTTCTGCTGCATCTTTCCCTGCTATGTTCACTCAGCCATTCTCACATATATGGCACTCAGCACCAGTCCAACACAAGTGGCAAGCGCCTTGAAGCAGCTGCCTTCCGGGAGCGACATTGGGCGGCTGATGAGCCGAGCGGCCCCGCACGGATTTCAGCCTGTGGCCATGGGGTCTAACACAGATCCCCGCAGTCGGTACACGCATGACTTCGCCGAGCCATCAACCACGTGGGGGGTGGGGGGGTTAGAAGAAAGCATTAAAAAAAGGGTGATTGGATCGAGGGGGGGGCAGCAGAAAGGGGGGTGGGGTGCAGACGGCTGAGCAGAGGAAGAAGAGACGGGAGGGAGGAGAGGTGAGAGAGGTGCTGCAGTGGAAGGAAGCACGAAGAGAGATAGTTATTAGCCACGGGGGGGGGAATGACGGAGCGAAGAGAAGGGGATGGGGGAAGTCACAGTAATGACTGAAGGCGAGGAGTGACTGCCCTGGCATGAGAGGGGCAGTGTTAACCCCAGTTCACCCCATACCACCCAGGCTGGCCAGCATTCATTTAGTCACTGCTTCTTGCACAGCGCGGCGCGTCACCTCACGACCGCCTCACAGCACTTTATTTCTATTCGTTTTGCTCGTGGTATTTATAGCGCCCAGAGGTACTACTTCTTAGAAGCATAGCAACGCCCGTGGCTTCTAGGTGCTGTACAAGAGATCTTCGATAGGCTTTCAAAAGAGGAACAGTGGAGGGGGAAACGATCGAGAAATGTTCAGGACTCAACAGCAGCCCCATCCATTTCTGAAAACGCACGCCTTCTCCCTTTCTCACATCACGCAGCTTTCCTCGCGCTGCCTGTAACTCCTCTCCGCACTATCCTGTGCGTGCCCCCGCCCCATCCTGTACCTTTCACCCTGCTGCCCCAACCCTCTTCTGCTGCATCTTTCACTGCTATGTTCACTCAGCCATTCTCACATTTATGGCACTCAGCACCAGTCCAACACAAGTGGCAAGCGCCTTGAAGCAGCTGCCTTCCGGGAGCGTAAGGTACACCAAACAACTCCTCTACCAGAGAAAAGCACATTGAGGCTGTCTGCAAAGAGGCACATGGAGTAAGCACTATGCAGTCATACAAGTGGCAGAAAGTGCTATAAACATGCTGATAAGACACGATAAATAACTCCGACGAGCACACAAAAGCGCCATGAAGCAGCTTGTCACATGTTGCATTACAGAGAACCGATCTAGCTGGGCTCGACATCATGTTCGGAAGAAAGCATGTTTCCAGCCTAGGTCTCACATTTAACATGACAGCCTCATACGTTCATGCATCTTGCTCTTTCCTGCCGGGACTTGCCAAACAGAAGCGCTGCAGTGTCACCCAGTGGCCAAAAGCAATACTGCACAGAAGTCAGCCCTAAAACGAAAAGCAATGGACGTCTTCTGGGTGCCGTCAATGCCGGACCAGATTCGGGGGCGTTCCCGAGAATTGGCTTTTGGCTGACGTAGCGTGATGTCGCCAAAAGCCAAAAATTCTCGGGAACGCCCCCGAATCTGGTCCGGGATTGACGGACAGAGCCGTCTTCCAATGGCTAGCCTCCATTTATGGAGCTAGCCAATCGAAGACAGGGGCGGATTCCCAGCCCCATACTATACTCATTAGGTTTTCGCCTAGCGAAACGATGCTTTCGCATCGTTTTCGCCAGGCAAAACCTAAAAAGCTGTTGCAAGAAGCTTGAGAGGAACTGACGAAAAACTACAACATAGAGACGAAAAATACTTACAAGAAAGCACTAAAACAATTCCACAGGCTAAAATGCAACTCCATAAAGGATCATATTGCCAATCAAATCAAACCATCAGACAACTCCACTAAAGAAGTTTTCTAAATTGTGCCAGAGTTCATTAAACCAGGGACGATGAAAAGCAATATAAACCCTTCTACCACTCTTCGTGAAGATCTCTCGATCTTCTTTCAAGAAAAGATCCAAGACATTTACGCTTTATTCACCGAGACTAAACCTCCTAGCACACCATTGCCTTTTTCCTTCCCTGCAAACACATGGTGGGAATTTAGCCCTTTTAACCCTGTTACTTCCGTCACGCAGTTGGAAAAAACTAAATCCAGATCTCCTATGGATCCCTGCCCGGCTAGGTTCTTTAAACTACTTGCCCCACTGCTCAACCCCTCATTAAACCTGCCTTGGAATGCATCTCTCAAATCAGGCACCTCAAGAAGGAGGGTGCGGATCCAGCTGTACTGAAAAACTTCAGACCCATCTCCCTTCTGCCAGCACCAGCTAAGATCCTTGAGAAAGAAGTGCAGAAACAGCTATCCAATTTCTTAGAGTCTAACAAACTACTCCATGACTCTCAGTCCGGATTTAGATCTGGATATAGCACAGAGACAGCACTGCTTGAGGTAGCTGAAACAGTCCGGGAAACCTTGGATAAGGGAAGTTGTGCAAAGCTGGTGCTGCTGGACCTGTCGGAGGCGTTTGATATGGTGTCTCATAAGACCTTCCTAGACAGGCTCAGGCAGTTGGGCGTTACAGGGACCATCTTAGCCTGGTTCAGCTCCTTTCTCGAGGGCTGGTCCCAGGGAATACGGTTGCACCCTCACATCTCATCCACTCACCCCCTGATCTGTGGAGTTCCTCGGGGCTCAGCCCGACCCTTTTTAATAATTATCTTGCCCCCCTGGCCCCACTTGCAGAGCAACACGGCATAAGTGTCATCTCATACGCTGATGACACCCAGCTTGTGTTCTCTTTCAAAGATCTCTCTGAGGCTGCATTCACAAACTTCAAGCAGTGTCTCATGGACATATCAGGATGACTGAGAACTGTCTACGGCTGAATACCGATAAAACAGAGGTACTATTTTTCAATCAGCCTTCCCCTCCACAATCCGATCTATGGTGGCCTTTAAAACTGAATCCTCCCCCTCTTCCTGTCTCCTCTGCCAGTAACCTGAGTTTCAAATTCGACAACACCCTTCTGTGCAAGACCTAGATAGGACATGTGTCCTCCTCCTGCTTCTGGAAAAGGAGGGTGTTACGAAGATTCCTCCATCTCCTACCGATGGACTGCAGGAAAACAATAGTCCACGCACTTATTACATCGCAGCTGGAATACACTAACAGTTTGTATCTGTGCTTGCCAGCCTACCTGTTTAGGAAGTTGCAAACTATACTGAATGAAGCTGCTAGGCTTATCAGAAATGTCCCTCTAAGGCATCACATTTCCCCTCACTTATGTAGTCTGCATTGGCTGCTCATCAAAAAAAGAACAGAATTCACTCCATAGCCATGGCTTGCGTGACAAGGGTTTTTGTGATAAGTGCAATGCCCAGTATGCCGATTTTTTTCACCTAGCCTGGACGTGTCCGGGGATAGCTCATTTTTGGGGACTGATATTTGCAGAATTGAATCGAGTGACGGAACTGGCGCTGGTGCCTGAGCCGTCGCTTGCTTTGCTCGGATTCTCCAAGGCGGTACCCAAGGGGAAACGAAGATCGATAGATATGGGTTTATTATTAGCAAAGAGATGTGTGGTGATGTGCTGGTCCCGGGGCCCTCCTCCTACACTTGCCCAGTAGTCGAGAACAACTGCCACCACAAAATAGGCCGAAAAACTTCTGGGCCTTGTATAAAACATATGTGGTGAGCCGAGGTCCCGATGGGAAGTGACATGTAGAAGGACCGGGGGTGGTACCACACTCCCTGGCACAGACGACCGGGTCAAACTAAAACACTAATGCTTTATGCTGTATGTAGAGATGCTAAGTTATGTGGGGGCTCTGATAGAGGGAAGGAATGGGGAATGTAGGTACGAAACACGCAAAGTCATGTACATATTCAATGTGTACTTCTGAACTGTATTATGTGGGGGCTGCTCTGTGCGAAATGCTACTGCGATGATATTACTACTGTATGAGTCTCATGTTATGGTTGACAAACTCAATAAATACGTTTAAAAAAAAAAAAAAAAAAAAAAAAAACAGAATTCAAGGCACTGACTCTTGCCTACAGAGCAGTCAACGAAGTTGGCCCTCACTATTTTCGGAAAAGACTCCGTAAATCCCATCAGACAAGGAACCTAAGATCGAATCATCTTGAACTCCTCGTCACTCCCTGCTTTGCTAAAGCCAGGCTAGGAGGACGGTCCTTCCCCGTCAGAACCGCATCCCTGTGGAACTCCTTGCTCGAACACATCAGAAAGGCTAACTCAGAATCTACCTTCTGGAAGTCCTTGAAGACTTGGCTCCTTAGTCTTCCTTAGTACCTTAGTACCCTGTGGGACTCGACAAACTCCTCCCACCCCTTTCTGTTTCCGCTGCTAGCGCCGGGGCACCCCTGTTGGAGGTAGCTGTGCGCTCTACAAGCTAAAAAAAAATATATATATATATATATCCCTCCAAATCGGTTCCAATTGTACAGGAATTGCAGCGCTCGTAGTTGGTGCGTCACCCTGCGGCTGAACCCACGCCGCTTCACATTCACCAACTCTTCCCCCAACGAGGGAAAAAATGGGTCGCACACCCAATAACGGTTCCAAATCAGCTTTATTCTTTCAATACAAGGGCTGACATCACGTTGATCTACGCGTTTCGGTGTCTCTCCACCTTGCTCACGATCAACGGGCTGAACCGCCCGATACAATTTTAAATGTTATTCTTAGTTCAGTTTGTGACCATTTCCTGTCACGTGTCCATGCACAAAGGATTGTGGTACTTGCAGTTCATTATTTTCATAGACTTCTTTAATTTACGTTAGTTATCCGCCTGTGCTTAAAGTTTACCTATACTATAAGTAAGGGCAAAGTTTTTTCCCTCGTTGGGCGAAGAGTTGGTGAATATATATATATATACATATAATATAACATGAAGATTAATCCAAAAATTGGATTCCACGTGCACTTTAACAAAAATAGACAATCAGAATATCACACATCTCTAAACTAACAACTTCTAATGAAACAAAATGAATACATTCACAACACAAGGTCAGAAGGGTTTGTCAATGGTCAGCAAAAAAGTTTGGTTGGACGGTCTGAAATGCTTTGGCAGCAATTGGACAGAAATTATACATTTCGCTGTTAAAGCTGCTTCATTTTAGAAATTTCATTGTGTGATTTTTTTCAGAAGCTTTTAAAATTAATCATTATGAAGGAATGCGTTGTAAATGTATATAAATTGTATTATTTTGATAATGTTGGCATTTTGCAAAGGTTTTAATTAACTATGCAAATAAATTTATACCCATACCCACCACATAAAAGACATACGTATCTGCTAGAAGCAGCAACAAAAGAGAAAGAAAATGGCTGGCTGGGAGCTTTTATTGGACTGAGAGTTATATTTCATTGTTGGGTTCTTCAAGTTCTTTTTGGAATACTTTTGAGGTTTGCTGCTGGAAGTGGCTATAAAAGGTGTATCGCATAATACTAGCCTCCTGTCTTGCCATAAAATTAAAGATCTTCTTAACCCCTGGTCCCTGAAAAACATCACTTGGTGGGGGCATGTGGACACTGTTAAGATCATGATAGCCGCTCCGATCAACTTCATTGTGAAGATGCTTCCAGTAGCACTCTCCCCCTCCTTTTTTAAATCAATAGATAAATCGATCTCCAAATTCCTATAGAAGAATAAGAAACTGAGAATCTCTATGAAAATTCTGAAGAGGAATAAATCCTCGGGGGGAATAACCCTACAAGATTATTTCCGCACTAAAGTATCCCATACCTCTTAGCTCCATCCTCACAATACATAACTCCAGCTGGAACACTCCAGACCTATTATAATGGGCATTGTTGCATCCCTCTTATTTCTCGACAAGCTCTTGGAACATACACTACACGGTTCCACCCTGGCCTCACTATGGCACAACTGCGCAATTAAATTAGAGGGGAAAACGATTTTCTGGGTAGCATGGGCAAGGAAAGTTATAAACTCCATAAATGATTCAGGATCACAAACAAACCCTATTCCATTTTCCACTTTGCAACTGAAATTCGTCCTAACCAATATAGACTTTTATAAGTTCTGAGCCTGAAAAGTGTACTGGGTAAATTGAAGTCTCCACACCCTCCAGACATCCGGGAACTATTGAGTAACTTTAAAAGGAAGGGTCAGACCGCCTCATGCATATACAAGTTTCTAGACACACCCAATGTGTATGCACTGGTATTATTTACCCGTAAATGGGAATACCATATATAGCCCACTTGCCAAGTGGAATTCACAGACACAATGTGGTAAAATATTTGGCGATCTCCCTTTTCTGCAAAAGCTCACCCCATATCTTGCACAATCAAGGTTCTGGTCCATTCATAAAACATACTGGACACCCTCCAGACGACATAAACTTGGCTGAAGATAATATGATACATGTTAGTGGTGAGGGGACAGGGGACCTGAAGCATATGTTTTTTTTAACTGCAGAATGGCACACCCGCTGTGTACGGGGATACAAGCACTGTTTAGAGAGATTTCAGGGGTAACAATAGCATTTGAGTTTTCAACTGCGGCCTTTGGTATACACACTAATCCCCACTCCTCCTCACTACTAGTGGACCTCCTCTTCTCCTTGGGTACCAAGATAATACTTTCATGCTGGAAAGCAACATCCCCAAGCTCCTTTGACAAATGGTGTATTTTGCTGTGCTCTATTAGAGGGGCTGACAACATTTTGCATGCAAAAATACGCAGCACCGCCGGTACCAGACAGCTTTGGTATGCCTTTGACAAATATCTACAGGAATGCAAGCCACCATGACCCTGCCTTAAAGACCATTCCCCCTACCTGGGGTGTTGCCCGGGGTGTATCTTGACCTGCTGCCCACAACCGGAAGACGTTCCTGACGAATATTGAGAGTCTGACTCAGTGTAACCAATTTCAGTCCTATCTCTGCCTCTCTCTCTTGTCTTTCCTTCAGCCCTATTCAGGGCTTCCCCACTTCTCTTCACCTTCTTTCTCCTTTTTACATTTTACTTTTGTACACCCCTGTTGGACTAGATTACCTGGCACATTGATTCAGTATTTCTCAATTCCTTCCAAGGCTAGATTTCTCTGTCCTTGACTATGTTTATTGCCAAGTATGTTTGAAACAGGATACATTTCATCTGTACTTGTTGCGATATACACCTGAGGTTATTGCCTCTCCTCCTTGTATTGTATACCCTTGTTATTACCGCTCTTTTTGTTTGTTTCTTTCCTTTTTGCTTTTGTATGAAAATAAAAATGACCTGAATATAAAAAAAAGTTTGAGACATCCATATCTCACTACCCACCAGTGATCATTCAGCATTCATCGAGGGGTCCCTCAAGGATCGATCCTCTCCCCAACCCTCTATAACCTCTACCTAGAACCACTAAGTGTATGAGTCGCAGCACCTCTGGGATTTTCTTCCACGTCTACCCTGATGACACCCAAATATACATGAAAATCTCATCTCCAGAAGATGTTTCCGTGTTTTCAAACACACTCCTAGGGGTTCAAAACTGGATGTCTAACCGCCAGTAAAACCCCAACCCAACTAAAGTAGAATTAATTTTGATTTTGCCTCTGAAAGCAAAAGCTCCAGTACAAGAATGTATGGATGACTTTCCTGCCCTGCCATTATCCAGAGTGCCAGATCATTTAGTGTCACCCTCGACAATCATTTCACTCTTCACAGCAACATCACAGCCATGGCCAAAAGTGTACAACATAAACTTAGGCAGCTTTGGGGCAACAGACAATTGATCCCGGAACAAGATCTCAAAACAGTTGTGCAGTCTCTCATTCTCTCCAGATCAGATAATGGAATTTTGCCATCTCTCTTAGGTATTCCCAAAGTTCACCATGGCCCACTGAGAGCAACATTACATTCAGCAGGGTGCTTTGTTTTAGGTCTCAAGAAAATTAACCACATTTCCCCTGCCCTGCTAACCCTCCAATGGCTTACCATTGAAGTACAGGTCCAATTCAAAACGGCCTGCATTACCCACAGGGTGCTGCACTCCTCTTCATCCTCTTATCTAAATGAGAAAATGAAAATCTCTGGAGCGAATAGGAGTCCCGGAAATGCCCAATCCCTGCTCCTGGAACCCCCATCTTCAGTCAAGAACGATACATGAGCCAGTCATTCTTGGATACTGCCACAAGATTCTGGAACTCTCTGCCTCCCTCCGCCTAACCACCGGCCTAGTTGTGGTAGCAGGAGACAGAGGCAGAATAGTGTGAAGCACGGCTTTATTGAAGAGTACAGGTTCGACCAACAGCGACCAACCTGCACGGATTCCTTTTACAACAGACCTAGTCAGCTGCAATCCTTGCCTGCTGTTCTGTCTGCAGGCACAGGACAATTTCAAGCATACACATAGCACGAGTAACAGCGTGCCTCAAAAAGTTAACATGATCTGCACGTCAGTATGTTACATCACAATCCTAGTTACCCTCAATAAGGACCTCAAGCTCCTCTTATTTGACAGACACCTTTCTTAATCACCCTCCACCATATTTAAGTACTTCTTCCATCAGGATCTGAACTACCTTCCTTGGGTGGCCCCACCATCTAAATTGATGCTTTAACTACCCAAAACTCACCCCTCCCCCCTCAAATCTGTCCTCCATTCAGCAGCTCGATTTATTTAGGGGTCCAAACTAAGTGACCACATCACTCCTATCCTGTCTTCTCTTCTATGGCTTCCCATCAAGGCAAGATCTATTTACAAAGCAGCCTGCATCTCCCACAAAGCCTTGCACACTTCCTCACCTCATGACCTGGCAAATAAACTGAAAATATCTGGAGGCTAAAAACCTTCTCGGAATGCGGAAAAGTTTCTGCTTGAGTCCCCCTCCTTCAAAAAGGAAAGATCAATGGCTCAATCGTTCTCAGGTAATGTGCAGTGAGAATCTTGAACTTCTTCCGCCATTACTCCGTGCCACCACCTCTATCCGGATCTTCAAAACTGACCTCAAATCTCTTCTCTTCCAAAGACACTTTCAGAACTAATACCTTCATTATCAGACCCCTATGGGAAGTAGGTTCATCACTGTAAATTTGTAATATGTTCTTGTTCATTCCCTACCCTTGATTGCTGTGTTTGATAATGTGTTATTGCCTTCTATGGTTTTACCCTACCTCGCCTGTTTATTTTTGTAACGCTCTATTTTGTAACATTTCTCTCATGTAACGTAACTGGTTCTATTGTAAAGCGCTGCGACACCTTCGGGTAAAGTCCGCGTTACATTAAAAAAAATGCATTAAAAAATAAAATAAATAACCCCTGCACACATCGACCGATGTTAACGTCCGAATTTAATTAACTGTAACTGGAAACTCCCCGTAAGTGTCACCAATGTATACCGCTACTGTTGTAAAGCGCCATCGGGCCAAATATAAAATTGCACATAAATAAAATAAATAGAGGGCCGCGGCACAGGTGACTGTTAGAGTATATCCATGTGTATCCCTTCCCTTTGTATATAGAGATAACTCTAATCACTAGAACATGCTTTGCTCTCTACCATTCCTATGTGACTTTTAGAGTATATCCAGTCTTACCCCTTCCCTATGTATATAGAGATAACTCTAATCACTATATGCAGTAGACCGCTGTGCTCTCCACCACTTCTTTGTGACTCTTAGAGTATATCCATGTGTATCCCTTCCCTATGTATATAGAGATAACTCTAATCACTAGTTTATGCAGGAGTCCGCTGTGCTCTCTACCATTCCTATGTGACTCTTAGAGTATATCCATGTGTATCCCCTCCCTAAGTAGATAGAGATATCACTAGTATATGCCTAGAGTTTATCTCCTCCTTTTGTGACTTTATCTCTTGTACATTTGCAATTTTTTCTGTTTGTACCTTTTTAGGCCGAAGCACGACCTGCATTCAATGCGTAAGCATTGATTGCAGTGTGCTTCGACAACTATTGCTACCCGTTTTTGGGAATGTGGACAGGAGAGGGTGCACGAGCGCAGATCTGCTCAGTTTTGACCTCGTGAGCGCGCACGGCGCCGTGCCCCTCTCCTGCCTCATTCCCTTGCGCAAATACTCTACACTCACGCATGCGCACATACACACACTGCATACACACACGCACCCTCCCTTAAACAGACACACGCGCACACAGACAGACAGACGCACGCACAGACACAATCAAACAGACACACACGCGTACACCCCACCCCCACTCACCCCTCCTCTCCCTCAACACACTCACCTGTTCTGGCGGTGCTCGGCGGCGGTTCTGCCTCTCGGGCGGCGATAGCGCTTTGCGGGGCTCTGTCACCACATGAGAGACCCGCCTTCCCCATGCGCCCGGCCGCTCTTCACCCGGTCCCCCATCTCGGAACCGGGACTGAATCCGGAGACTTTGTGGCTCTCTCTCGCTCTCTCCGCGATGGGGCGGGACTTCCGGTTGGGGCCGCGATGGGATTCGCTGGCTGCCCAACCGCTTCCGGGTCGTCGCAGGCAGCGCGGCGGCCCGGCGGGGACTTGTTGAATTAACTTTCTATGGAAAGAATTTTTTTCTGGTCGCACAATCTGCATAATCTCTATATTGGCTCATGTGTGAAGAGTTTCTACGATGTTTAAAAGTGTCTCTCTGACATTTGCTGTGTACATATTAAGCCTGTTTGTTGTCCACTACAGTGCTGGTGACATTGGATCCAGAAACGGCACATCATAATTTGATCCTGAGCGAGGATGGAAGGCGTGTGCGATGTTCACCTGGGACACAGTCCATGCCAGCAACTCCAAAGAGATTTAAACTCCTTTTCGCTGTACTGGGGAAAGAGGAATACTCTTCGGGTAGACATTATTGGGAAGTTCGGCTGCTGGAGGAAGGAGAATGGTGTGTGGGAGCTGCACGAGAGTCTCTGGACAGGAAAACCTTGTCACTAAAATCAGGAGTCTGGGCTTTAGAGTGGTCTAATAATAAGTACATTGCTCTCAACCTCTCTTCCGCCCCTCTCACCCTGACGGAGCGGCCAAAGAACCTGGGTGTTCATCTGAACTATGATATGGCACAGCTGTCGTTCTACAATGCTGAGACAATGATGCTTCTCTGCACTTTCACCATCTCTGCCCTAAATGAAAGAATCTTTCCTTACTTCTGTGTTTGGGGCAAGACAGATCTACTACTTGTGTAGAAGTTTAAGGCCTCGTCCTATGGTGCCTGTCAATGTCTATTCTTCTAACCAACTGTTTTTTTTCTCTTCTTCTATGTCTTTGGACAGACAGATCAACTTGTGTAGATGCTTGAGGCTCCATCCCTTCTATATCCAGGTGTTGCTGGTCAGTCCCAGTGTGTCTTCCTTACTGACTGTCATTTTGTACTGTGAGGGCAGACAAATCTACATCTTAGTTAGAAACCAGTGCTTCCACACCCACTTTCCCTCCACGTGCCACTGGTTGTCTTCATTTACCAACTTTTACAAACCAATCTACCAGACATTTGTTTGCATTTTGAGTTCTGAATATGTGCTGTCCTTTTGGGTTTGCTATCATGAAACATGGAAAAATACAGGAATGTGAGTGTCATAAAATAACAGCTGTGAAAAAAACTTAAGCTGGCAATCATGCATGACAAATTTAGACTTCTGTTCACGAAGCTAAAGACCGTGTTTGGCACCGTCTCTGCTCACCCTGGAATAGGTTCACCATTGGGAGTCCTGTTTCTTACATTGACTCTTTTAACCCTGCAGACGGAGTGGGGTGAAAGGATGAGGTTGGACTGTGCCCCCGGGCCTGGCCTTAAATTTTACAGATCATTGTTCTTTGATGTACTTATGGTTCATTTGATACAAGACGTCACCTTCCAGAAATCAGTGGGATGTCAAATGAAGCCTGGGGCTGACAAAAATCATTTTTGATACTTCTAACCAGAGAATATTCACCTTTAGAATATTCCCTAGGTCCCAGACTGGATATTCCCTTCCTTAGAAGTGCTTTCACACGCCCCTAGGTGGGGTATGCTGCTATGCGTTGCTCCGTAACGCCTCAGAACTGATCTAGCGGAGCGTCATTTAAGCTCCACCAATGCTCGCTGATGCCAGTGCTTTCTTTCCAAACCTTTGAACGGAGATCTGGAGATCTACTATCACTTTCTTCAGCCTTCCGACGACTCCTAAGAAGGAAATACTGTGTGTAAGGGAACAAAATCCCCTCCTAGAATAACTAGCATCAAACCATGACACGGCTGCTGAAAAAAGTTGTCGGTCACTGACCTGCACAACTTGTGTCTCTGGTGTTTGGACTTTCGGCAATACTCCAAGTCATGCAAGGAGTGCACCCGAAAGCATTCTGAGACAGAGTAGCGAACTGTTTGTGTTGCCAACAGCAAGAACAAGACCTGGTCTCTGCACTGGCTCTTGTGCAGACTACTATCCAGGAGGATTCAGTAGTTCTAGATGACATATACAGTCATGTGACATCCTGCTAACACATTGATGGCCCACCTGTGATCAAGGCTTAAAGGAGCTAGAAGCGCATAAAGGATTTATGGACTTGGAAGCCAATTTCCAAATTGCAGTAAGAAACAAGAAACTGGTATCCTGCGCAGTATCATTACCTGTTATATTCATGGACAGGTTGTGATATATAATATATATATCAGCTCCAGACAGTTCACTATCTGCCACTTTAAGGGCAGAACAATATCTTAGCCACAATTCAATATCAAAAAGTTTGGTCAAGGTCATGACTTTTATAAACAAGTGCGGTTATTACATTAATGATCGCCCCGTCTCATGTCCATTAAAACTAGGTTGATTGCAAAAGTTTGTCGTCTAAATATGTCATCGTGGTTCTAAAAAGTCTGGGAAGCACTGCCCTAGAAGCAGCTTCACCTACTTATATACGTTACACTCTCCAAAATAGCTAGTCCTGCAATCTCCGATGCCCAACCTTCTGTCTTTACAAAACGCAACCCTTTCAGTTTACGGATAGTTACTCAAGTGGTGCACTTCAAAGCTTTACTGTTTAGTTACAGATGGGCGTAACGTACAGATAACTTTGTGGTGACGGAGGTATGAATGGTGATGCATTTGTAAATGTTAACGCGGGATTTCTGGTCTATAGTTACCTTACCAGATCCCAAATCAAGTCGACTGAATCGTTGGTACCTGTCATTGAGTAAAAGACAATCTACTACTAGGTTAGTCAATTAAGAACTTAAACCAATCTAAAGAACCACTTACCATGGAAAGTTTTAAAAGTTTATTGTAAAGCCAAAAACAAACGGAGATACAAAGTTCTCAGCATAAGATTCAAAAGATACACAGATACTAATATAAACTGATATTCTCTAAAAGCTTTTAGTCTACCGAAGAATATTATCAAAGCCAATTCAAAAATCAGCAACGTTGCAAGAATAGCTATGATCTGCAACTTGAGAGTCATTTACAGAAAGGAAAAATTCAGGTTAGTCTGTCCCTACACTAGACTAAGTGACATCCCTACTTAACAAAATCTTAACCTAAAAAGGTGTCAGCAGTGGTGACTTCCAAAGAAGATCACACACTTCCCTTAGTCTCTGAGTCAAGTTGGTTTCTTGCAGTCTCTCTATCTGCCTACCCATCCACTCTCTTAGGCTTCTCAAACCCTCTGATCTGTCTCCTCCCCGGGGTGCTTTCCCTAATACAAAATCACATTTCCAATAGGAACGCCCCTTGAGACGCCCCTCACGTGGTATCAATTCTGGCGGCAAATTCCAGGCAGGTCCTCCTCTGGACCCTTCGTTAAAGTTGACCTTGCTTCCCAGGCTTCTTCTTCAGCGAGACAGTACCCCTTAAAATTCCTGAAGACTCCTACAGGCCTGTGCCTGGCTCTCTTGAACAAAAGGACCGTTCATCATAGTACTGATTAGGGCTCCTCGCACCTGCAACGGACACATATACTGTGGGCCTCAAATTCCAACCCTCACCATATCTTGGGCCATAAAGCATGTAAAAGGATTTACAGTTAGTGCCTAGCACGACTTTCCCCTAACGAGCACATTTAGATCAAAAGGAATGGCTTTGTCTTTTCAGGCCTATCAGGATTACATAGAACGGCTTCTGCTCCTCTGAAAACATTTAATTTCTTCACTTAAACAGTATTCTAACCAACACTCTTTAATACAATGCAACACATCTATATAAAACATATTTCAATTCTATGATTAATAATATTTTAGATTAACGATATCGAAATCCACATCTTCAGGATAATGTAGCAGCACTTATTTGTCTCTAGTGAATAGCCATGTGGCCTACACATTTCCATGGTTTGTCAAAATACATTTTCTTACCCACTGCTGCATAACGTGAAACTTAAACATCTCCTAATATTTCTACAAGATTCTATACTAGCTTTTCACACGGATATATGCATTCTTAACCTAATTAAACATTTATATATATTTTCACTCTATATATGTAGCACTCTTATATGTGATTTACTAACTAACGCAACGTGCTTGTAAATATGATGCACTTCTAAATTTTTTCTTGGTTTGTGCTCTCTCAGTCCCCCCCTTTGATGACTTTCAGGAGTCATCACCATCAAAACACCATCTCTAAAATGTAGGATCTTTCAGACTGAAGTTGTTGCAATACCCCCTCGTTTCATTGTTTCTAGAGCCCTCAGACTCTTGTATTGAGTATCCTGCATCGCAGTCAGTCTTCTCTCCTGTTCTCTCATGGATCTCTGCAACCTGTTTGCTCTATACCATTGGTACAGCCGCACCAATCCCCACAAAGTGATTACACAAATCACAATTATGATGATGGGTTTCAATATGTACCAAATGATACCCTTTCCTAGGTTGGCAAACCAACCTCCAACATTACCCATCCCTTTACCTACTTTCTCCCACACGTTTATCTTTGTCAGATCCTCAATTTCATTGTGAATGGCAGTAATGTTTCGTATGTACTTCTCTAGAGGTTTTGAATTGTCTGGAATGTAAGTGCAACATTCCTGGACCTTCAAAGCCTTACAGACTCCGCCCTCTTTGGCTAACAGAACAGAACATCTAGAGCAAGTCGGTTCTGAAGAACCATTGCCCTTATCGATTGCATCTCTCCCTCCACCAGCATTAAGGATCTAGCAGTACTGGCAGATAACCTATCTACGACTGTAGCCAATCTTCTAAGTTTGATGTCATTCAGTATCAATCCCAAGAAAGGGAATGCAGCACCAAATACATCCCCAACTACCTCTTCAGCACCTAGATCTCTTCTCCCTCTAGTTTGTGTTCCTCTCTTTGTTGTTTCTAAATCCTCAGCATGGTATATTTTGGGAAAGACAATTGCTAGATAACATGATCCGTACCAATTATCTGGTAGCTTCACATATGCATTTCTTCCACATACAAAATATACATTTGGGATTACCTGCATCTCTTTCAGGAAATCCTTGGAGTAATACTCAAATTGGAAAGCATGTTCACAACTGACCTCTCCCACAAACATGTTCTCATAGTATGTTTGACTCCTGTGTATACACAATTTCCCCCTTTTCTCTTTGTCTAAAGCTATTGGACCACTGCTACCCTTTCTTTGGTGTTCCCTTTCTTCCTTGGTCCAATCTGTTTCCCATTGTCCTGAAGCTTTTAGGATCTTTTGCCTTCTGTATCGACTATCCACCTGCCCTATAAACTTCTTCTCAATTTCGGACACTATACAGGCCAAATTATTTCTTCGGGAATGTGAAGTATCTAATGTTTTCCATGGAAGGAAAAATTTCTGTAGCCTGTCCTCACTCTTGTAATAATCCCACTTATTCAGATGTTTAAAATTTGGCACCTCTGGCAATGTCGAGTCAAAGTTCGAAAAATAATACTCGAACCCATCACGTTCATAAAATATGCTCAACAACAAACTACATGTAATTCCATACGTCAATGGAAGATGATGGTATCTGATACCCTCATCCACAGAAGCTGGTAATTGCATACAAACGTAGCAATTCTTCGCCTCCATGACGTCAATATACTCATAAAGCAGTTTGGCATAAGCATTTGATTTGAAATTCGCTTGAGATTCATCAACATGTAATCTCTTAATCTCAGCCTCTAGCAAAGCTTTCTCTTTCCCAGTGTTTTCCCCTTTTACACCAACAACAGTAGTAGGCTTTTGTGTCGATATTCTTTTTACTTCTGTTCTGGCCTTTGCTTCGTTTTCATGTCCCACTACATATGATATAGTAACTACTAAAACTATAAGAAAAATCACTACCACTAAAAGTGTGCCTACTATGTATTTTGCCCTGCGGTTCGGGTTGCCAGTTTCCATGATCTCAAAACATCTCTGGTTTTCGTTCTCAGCCAAAGTCTCTTACTGGACTCCAATGTCTCTTTTCTTTGCACAATGTCTCTTTTTCTTTGAATCACACTTGGAAGCTGACAATTTACTCCCACAAGAACAGTCATTAAGTTCTGTAGCATTAGACAACCCTAGCCCTTCTCCATCCACTAAAATGGAAGTCCATAATTTCTTTCTTCTTCCACTTGGCTCTAGGTTATCTTTCGATCTGTATTTACAAAGTTCTTTTTAAAGTCTTTAGCAATCTGAAACTATGCGTGTTCCAAGAACTTCCACCACTCGCTCGAGTATTTCCATACGAAGGAGGATTCCCTCAAGTATTGGATACCTTGAACAGCAAACCGGAAATTCAACTGTCTCTAGAATTAATTTTCTTATTCCGCTCAGAAAAGGAGGGTAGACGATGTTAAGTGTCAGCAGTCTTTCGACCTCCACTCCTGGTAGCAGGAACCTTATTTCCACTGTGATGATTGGGTCAGTTCTGGTCAGGGTCACTTCCCTCACCCTCCCAGTCCTGCGTCCCTCGGACATCTGCAGCGAGGTAGGTCCACTCAGGTGTAGAGTATCTTCTGCTAGGCACTCGCACTCTCCTTGATCTCCTTGGACCCTCCTGCTCTTGGTCCTGTGCACCTTCTTCCAGATCCGAGTCTTCGGATATAGGAGCAAGAGTTTCTTCTCGAGCTAGCTTCAGGCTCGGCCTCCTTCTTCTTTCAGGCCAAGTAGCTGCCCCACTTCTTGTTCTCCTATTGCTTTCCCTCCTGCTCGGTTCTTGATCACTCTGTTCCTGATCTGTTTCCAAGTCACATTCACAACAGCTCTCTCCTTCTGTTGCAGCTTCAGTTTCACTGCCGCCTTGTCCTTCTTCTTCTGGATCTGTAACGCTCCCAACTTCTTCAGACACCCCCACAGCTTGACTGATCCCCTCTAATGGTTCACCGTCTTCAGCTGGATCCTCATCTGCGAGAGGAGCTGTTTCTTCCAGGGGTGCTGGAACTCTTTGGGTGTGGGAAGCGTGTATCCAATTCGGCAGTCCTCCACACTTGACAGCAGTGTTCGTGGTTAGGATAACCTGGAAAGGTCCTCTCCAACGCACGTCTAGGCAGTTTTTCCGGACGTGCTTCTTCACCAGCACCCAATCTCCTGGGCACAGGTCATGGCACAAATCTCTTGAAGATGGGACCTCAGCAGCCTGCACCTGGAAGGACACAGAATGAATGGCGTCAGATAGTCCTTTGCAGTAATCCAGGATCAGGTCATCTGTAATGTTCAACAGTGTCGCAGTTGGGACAGAAGGAAGCCTCATTGCCCTCCCCATCAGCACCTCGTGTGGAGAGAGACCTGTCCTCCTGTCGGGTGTACTGCGCATGCTCATTAGCACTAAAGGTAGAGCGTCAGGCCAACTTAAGGAAGTTGAAGAACATACTTTGGCAATCCGGCACTTTAGTGTCCCATTTATCTGCTCCACGATACCTGAAGCCTCTGGTCGATAACTACAGTGTAACTTCTGATCAATGTTCAATGCAGAGCAGAGCATCTTCACAATTTCACTGTTAAAATGTGTTCCTCGATCAGATTCCAGAGAACCTGGCACCCCGTAGCGCGGGATCAATTCTCTAAGTAACAGTTTTGCTACGGTGAGTGTATCGCACCTACGTGTAGGGTATGCCTCGACCCATCTGGAAAATATGCATACAACCACCAACACATACCTGAGGCGGTTGACTCTTGGCATTTCAATGAAATCTAATTGCATTCTGTTGAAAGGCCCCCCAGACCTCCCAATATGACTCATGGTAACTGGTGTTCTTTTCCCTATGTTCAGTTGCTGACATGTGACACATCTCCTACAGACTGCTTCTGCTGCAATCCTGAACTTTGGGCAATACCAAGTTTGCCTAAATACTCTCAGCATGGCATCCCTTCCTAAATGTGTTGGACCATGTATTTGTCGTGCCATTGGACTCACTAATTCCTCAGGTAACACTGCTCTTCCATCTGCTGACACCCAAAAGTCCATCTCACTCCTCACACAACCTGCTGTTTCCCAGGACCTTTTCTCTGACTCAGGTGCATTTTCTTGCATTTGTTTCAAATCTTCCCATGTATCTACGGTCTCTAACATCATGTTTAATTCTGTCTTTTCCTGAGCCCCACCTACGTCCACCTCCGTGAAAGTGTACCCTTGCTCCGCACAATAGCGGGCAACTTCGTCTGCGTATCGGTTTCCTTGTGACACAAAATCTGTATTTTTAGTGTGAGCTATACACTTGACCACTGCGATTTCAGCTGGACCTTGCAATGCTTCTAACAGCAGTCGTACAAATTCCCCATTTCTGATTGGCGAACCAGAGGAGGTCATGTAACCCCTCTGAGACCACAATTGCCCGAAATCATGAACTACACCGAAACCATATTGGCTATCGGTATAGATGGTGACTCTCTTTTTGCTACCTGCTATACAGGCACGTGTCAATGCAATGATTTCTGCTACCTGAGCGGAGTGTACTCCTTCCAGGCAAGCGGCTTCCACAACTCCAGTAATGGTGCAAACAGCATAAGCTGCTCTCAACCGACCAGTATCGTCTCTTAAACATGAGCCATCAACAAAGTAAATTTCATCAGGGTCGATCAATGGCTCATCCACAATATCTGGTCTTGGCTTCGTGCATAGTTCAGTCACATCTAGGCAATCGTGATCTTCACATTCTTCGCCTTCTATATCATTAGGAAGTGGCATCAATGTAGCAGGATTCAAGACCGAGCAGCTCTTAAGGGTCACGTTCTCTGCAGCAAGAATAACTTGCTCATAGCGCGTGAGCCTACTATTGGTCAAGTGCTGCGTCTTGGTCCTTGTCATTAACAATTCTACAGAATGCGGTACATACACCACTAATTAATGTCCCATTACTATGTTCTCACACCTCTCAATGCTGACACCTGTTGCAGCAACGGATTTGAGACATCCGGGCAACGCTGCGGCTACCGGATCTAATGTAGCCGAAAAGTATGCAACTGGTCTACGGGCATTCCCATGTACCTGCACCAACACTGATAACGCACATCCTTCTCTTTCACAGCAGTATAATGAGAATGGCTTCTCATAATCTGGCATTCCCAAAGCCGGGGCACGACACAAGTCCTCTCTCAGCTGCAGGAACGCCATTAAACAATCGTTGTCCCATGGTACCGGATCACTCACCTCCTTGTGCGTCAGTTTCTGTAAAGGTTTTGCTTTCAGTGAAAAGTTAGCTATCCACTGTCGGCAGTAACCAACCATTCCTAAGAACATCCTAACTTCTCTCTGTGTCGTTGGCGCATTCATTTTCATGATGGCCTCTATCCTATCTGGAGACACCTTGCGCTTCCCCTTCTCTATTCGGTGACCCAAGTACTGTACTTCTGTCAGACAGTACTGTAATTTGTTCGGAGATACCTTGTGTCCATTCTCAGCTAAATGATTTAGCAAGGCAATGGTGTCTTCCTTACAAGCTTCCTCTGTTCCTGACGCAACAAGTAGGTCGTCTATGTACTGGACCAGAACCGAGTTCTGTGGCAGTACCAGACTTTCAAGGTTCTTCTTCAACAGCTGGTTGAAGATTGAAGGACTATCTGTGAACCCTTGTGGGATTCGACACCATGTTAAGACGCGGTCTTCCATTTTAAATGCGAAAAGGTACTGGCTGTCTTCGTCTAATGGAATTGAAAAGAAAGCTTGACAAAGGTCTATCACTGTAAACCACTCAGCTTGGAATGGTATCTGAAACAGTATCACTGATGGATTCGGTACCACTGGACAACATGAAACAACTATGTTGTTAATCTTTCGAAGATCCTGAACTATTCTGAACTTCCCACTAGGTTTCTGCAAACCCATAATCGGAGAGTTACATGGACTACCCACGATTTCTTTCAGTATTCCCTGTTGAATCATTGAGTCAATCACAGGTTTTATTCCTGCAATCGTTTCCTGGGACAGTTTATACTGAGGCGTTCTTGGATATTCAGCGTTGGGTTTTACCATGATCTTCACTGGTTCCACCCCTTTGATCAGTCCTATCTCTTCCCCAGTAAAGTCCCATACCTCAGATGAGACAGCATTTCTTAAGTCCCAAGGAAGTTCCTCCACAGTCAGAGTAGGATACAGTTCTATGCATGTTTTCGAATTAACGACTTTAAAGGTCGCATCGTCGTCTATGGTCTGTACCTCCACTCCCTGAGGTGTGCAATATATGGTGCAATTCAATTTGCACAACAAGTCCCTTCCTAACAGACACACAGGACTAGAATCACATACTACAAACTGATGTTCATTTGTATAGTTCCCTATTTTCACCGACACTGGTTCCGTCAAAGGGCTAGTCATTCTCTTGTTTGCGACTCCAACCACCTGACTTGTTTCCCCCGACATTGGTAGATCAGGAACCACTGCTGATCTCAGAGTTGATCGAGTAGCTCCAGTATCCACCAAGAACGTTGTAGGACACCCTGCTACCTCTGCCTCAACAAATGGCCCTCTCTGATCCACTTCTAGAACTGCCCCGAGGGTACAGTCCTCTTCTTTGCTTACACGTTGTCCCGTCAAAGGGTCAATGTAGTAACATTTTTCTTCTTCAATGAAAAGAGGCATTTGTCTAAAGACCTTTCCCCGTCGCAGTCTTCGGTGGCTGTGGAAACTGAGCTCGTGGAGCCGAAGTCCCCCCTTTGACCACCTTGCTCCTTAGGACTGTCTCCCCTTGGACTGGAACCTCTTGAACTTCCTCTTCTAATTCTAGTTCTCCATTTTCAGGGTTAAAGGGACACTTGCGTCTCCAATGCCCCACCTGGTGACACTGGTGGCACTTTGTCGTTTTCTTTAACGTGGCAAAGTCTATTCTAGGTCTCTGGCTTTCCTCACTATCCTTGATCTGACCATTCGGCTTCCGTCCCATTGTCCCCATTCCCTGCTTTTGCTGTCCACCTTTTCCCGCTGACTGCATCTGTACCACCATGAGTTTTTCCTTAAGCTTCTTTGTTTTGGAATCTATTTCATCACTGCAGTACCTTGCGTACCGCAGAATCTCATCTAACGGTCTGTTTTGCCAACAAATTAAATGTTGCTGAATCATCAAACAAATATCAGGTCTCAACCCCAAAACAAACTTTGACACAAACTGTCCTATATCCTTGGGATCCATTACATCGAGTCCACTGTATTGTTTGAACGTTTTCAGCAACCTCTCATAAAACTCATGAACTGTCTCTTTGGGTTCCTGTCTTGTTCGGTCTATTTTTACCCAATCTATGTCCTGGGGTGGTACCTTATCTTTTAGCCAAGTTATTACCCTTTCATACTTTTGCATGACAATTTCAGACGGTCCATTTGTAGCAGCATCCCTTTCTGGCTCTGCAGCTGGCCATTCGACACTAGTCTTGCATGCTGTCCACAGATCTCCTGGGACCACAATGTCAAACAAAGTGCTCAAATCAATCCACAATACCTTGGAGATCTTTACAAACCTTTCTACCTGCTTGTACCACTCAACTGGATTGTCCCTTAACTTCGGAAATGAGTTGGTAAATGCAGCTAAATCTCCCCTACTCCAGGGCACATGTACATAATTCCCATTTGATATTTCTCTCAAAGGGAATGCCTCCATCTGCATTACCCTTCCTTCCGGAGACATCACACTCATGCTCCGTCTGGCAGTGCCCCTTTTGGACCACCTCTCTTCCCATTTGTCCAGATCCCTCCACGCTCTTATTCCTGCTATCAGTTCCCTTATGTGTGTTTTCAATCCGGTTGTCCTTTTTTCATCTAAATCCTGATCTGAGTATTGTAACCTATGGTTACTCTGTCGGGTCTTTGTTCTGGACAAATCTACCGTATACCTGTCTGCCAATTCAGACAGTTTCTCATGAGTTGCTCTTGCCTTCCGAGTAACATCCTTTGCTATGAACAGCAGCTCATCTTGCTCGTATAACTCAATCCTTTCTAATGGCAACGTACCATCTATAATCTCATCCAAATCAGATTTCAAACTGGTGACATCAAGTCTTTTCGCCTTTATTGTAGCTTTCAGTACGCTAGCTCTAGGGGGTCCATTCACATCTTTCCCATCCCAGCTCCGAGTCCTACGTCTGGGCTCAGGTGAGTTACGTGGAGTCCTCCCATGCTCCCACCCCTCCAGGTCCCATGCTGTTCCGTCCTCTCTGGGTGGATGATGAAACACTCCATTGTGCCTCATAGTCCCACCTTCCCCTTCATGCCTGGATTCTCTGGGTTCATGGTAAGACATTCCATTACTCCCCCTTTCTTCACAATTGGTCTGTGACCTCTGATCACCCGATGTATGGCAAGATCTTTCATTGTTCCCCCTATTCCAGTGTTGCACATTCTCCCCTGGCGCGTGATGAGTGCACCTAAACCTATCTCTGTATGCTAGTACCATTTGGTCTCCACCCTTTTCAAAGAGCCGAGACATCTCTTCACACTCCATGCTTCTACCATCTCGCTCCTGCTGGTCCCTCCCATCATTAGGACGTATTACTCCTCTGTTCTCCTGGCTTTGACCCTCACGTCCCTGACTGCTTTCGCTAGCCCCGCAGTGAGATACTGTCCCATTGCCTCGATTTCCCCACTCAGCTTCTGCTCTTGACCTACTGCTCTGCGTTTCTGCGGACCCATCCCATTCTCTCAAGTCAACTCTTAACTCTTTAAAGGATTTCGGACGTGGTCCCCTTAGGTCCATCGGTCCTCTTTGACCCCCCTGCTCTGTTGCGGGACTCACTGTCGGTTCGAATGGGGTGTTCCACGTTACCGGTCCTGGCAATTGCTTCCAGGCATTTGTCGTGTTATTCCTCCTTTCCATCTCAACCCTTTCTCTGTCTAACCGTATCTGTTCTTCCTCTCTCCCCTTCTCTGGGTTGTAAATCGATACTATGGGTCCTATGGTAACGGGTACTTGGAGAGCATCTGGCAATCCACAAGGTTCAGCCCTCTCTGCGGTTGGCGTTTTCTGTACCACAAACCTTCCGACTACACTCTGTGCTGTACTATGTTGTGGTGTCTCCCCACCTTTGATAGGTGTCCATTCCGATATAGGAAGTGGTACATACCCCTCTATGGCAGCCCCATCTTCCCTTGCGAGTCCTCTACTTTCAATCTCCCCAACTCTCGGAGGCGGTCTATCTATCAGCAATCTATTTATCAAGTTGTCCACCGAGTCGCTCTCCTCATCCTCTTCCATGAGGTTCTTTCCTCCTGCCACCTCTCTCACTGTGTACAACTTATCCACCTCAATAGCCTGTACCCTCCATCTCTTGGCGTCCTCATCCCATTTGGAATCTCGCACTGCTCTTACCGATCGCGTCAGCCTTTCTTGACGCCTATTCAGATTCCTGTCGTGCGCCGCCCTAATCCATGCGTTAAGGGCCTCAAACTGGGTCGGTCTAGGCGGGGGTTTCAATGCGGACATGGTTGCTTTTAGCCGATGTAACACCTCTAACTTAAACGTCCCATACTTTGGGAACGACATTTCCTCATTCCCTTCCGTAAGCTTGTTCCAATCCTCAATCCATAATATAGTGTGCAGCCCAACATTCACTGCCATATAATGAGCCGGTGTACCCTCTGGCGGGGCCTCTTGCCCGTAAAAAGACTCTCTCCTTTTTCTTTTAAAAATATCCTTCAAACATTTAAAACACTTCATTTTCAATCTACTAGTTTCTGTTTTCTCCGGTTTGTTTACTTCCTGATGACAATCCACCAATCTCAGCACTGTTCTCGCTAACTGGCCTATCAGAGCGCGGTTTCTCGCCGACGTCACACTATCCGCCCAATCAGAGCGCGGCTCTAGCCGACGTCACACCAACCGCTCAATCAGAGCGCGGCTCTAACCGACGTCACTCCAACCGCTCAATCACAGCGCGGCTCTAACCGACGTCACTCGCCCCCCTTTGCAGCAGTTCCCCTCCTTTCTCAGCTCGTCTCCTCGGTCATGCATGCGTCTCATCCATACTATGAAAAATGATTATTTCCGATCAAAACAATCACTTCTCCTTGACTGTACGTCCACAGTCTGACTGTAGTTGTCACCTTAACTTGACGAAATGTCTCCGTTTACGTCCAGACAATCGCCTTCTCTGATAGGTTACTTGCACACAGTAACTTTCGACCTGCGTCCGTTACTCACACACTCACTCTTACACTCCCCCTATCTCGGTTCTGCGGAAATCAATGGTACCTCATGACTTCCTTACTCTGGTCGACAACTACTCTGGGTGTTCGATACACCCGGACCACTTAAGCTCTACCTCGAACTTAAGAATTTCCACCAGCTCACCCGTTTACCAGGTTTACCAGTACCAATACCAGGTTGCGCGCGCTCACAACCTTCTCTCAATCACACTACAGGCATTCAACTCCGCAAGACATTACAATACAAATACAACACAAAACACCGCAATCTGTTCACGCATGACCCTTGTTATACTCACTCTCCTCCGATACTGCTGCTTTTCTCGCACCGTCAGCACCCTCTTCGGCACGCGATTCTTCCGCTGCTCATCTCTCGATGTCTATCTCTAGGGGCCTTGGGGTAAACTAACCTAGTCTAGATTACCTTCCTCAAGAAGATAACCATCCTACACTGCTACCAACTGTTAACGCGGGATTTCTGGTCTATAGTTACCTTACCAGATCCCAAATCAAGTCGACTGAATCGTTGGTACCTGTCATTGAGTAAAAGACAATCTACTACTAGGTTAGTCAATTAAGAACTTAAACCACTCTGAAGAACCACTTACCATGGAAAGTTTTAAAAGTTTATTGTAAAGCCAAAAACAACTGGAGATACAAAGTTCTCAGCATAAGATTCAAAAGATACACAGATACTGATATAAACTGATATTCTCTAAAAGCTTTTAGTCTACCGAAGAATATTATCAAAGCCAATTCAAAAATCAGCCACGTTGCAAGAATAGCTATGATCTGCAACTTGAGAGTCATTTACAGAAAGGAAAAATTCAGGTTAGTCTGTCCCTACACTAGACTAAGTGACATCCCTACTTAACAAAATCTTAACCTAAAAAGGTGTCAGCAGTGGTGACTTCCAAAGAAGATCACACACTTCCCTTAGTCTCCGAGTCAAGTTGGTTTCTTGCAGTCTCTCTATCTGCCTACCCATCCACTCTCTTAGGCTTCTCAAACCCTCTGATCTGTCTCCTCCCCGGGGTGCTTTCCCTAATACAAAATCACATTTCTAATAGGAACGCCCCTTGAGACGCCCCTCACGTGGTATCGATTCTGGCGGCAAATTCCAGGCAGGTCCTCCTCTGGACCCTTCGTTAAAGTTGACCTTGCTTCCCAGGCTTCTTCTTCAGCGAGACAGTACCCCTTAAAATTCCTGAAGACTCCTACAGGCCTGTGCCTGGCTCTCTTGAACAAAAGGACCGTTCATCATAGTACTGATTAGGGCTCCTCGCACCTGCAACGGACACATATACTGTGGGCCTCAAATTCCAACCCTCACCATATCTTGGGCCATAAAGCATGTAAAAGGATTTACAGTTAGTGCCTAGCACGACTTTCCCCTAACGAGCACATTTAGATCAAAAGGAATGGCTTTGTCTTTTCAGGCCTATCAGGATTACATAGAACGGCTTCTGCTCCTCTGAAAACATTTAATTTCTTCACTTAAACAGTATTCTAACCAACACTCTTTAATACAATGCAACACATCTATATAAAACATATTTCAATTCTATTATTAATAATATTTTAGATTAACGATATCGAAATCCACATCTTCAGGATAATGTAGCAGCACTTATTTGTCTCTTGTGAATAGCCATGTGGCCTACACATTTCCATGGTTTGTCAAAATACATTTTCTTACCCACTGCTGCATAACGTGAAACTTAAACATCTCCTAACATTTCTACAAGATTCTATACTAGCTTTTCACACGGATATATGCATTCTTAACCTAATTAAACATTTATATATATTTTCACTCTATATATGTAGCACTCTTATATGTGATTTACTAACTAACGCAACGTGCTTGTAAATATGATGCACTTCTACATTTTTTCTTGGTTTGTGCTCTCTCATAAACAAATGGCAATTCTAGTGCATACTTTCTAAAACTGAAGCATAGCAGCATTCACAGGCATCAGTGGTATATACACACTTACCAGACCCTTTAGCTTTTCACGATTTCACGATTTATGAAAAAATCTCGAAATTAGGGGACTAGCGCGGTGGCCGTGATATTTACGTTTGTGGCCGCGATATTTACAAAAAAAGTAAAAGTTTCTACCGGGAGACAGCAAAACAAATAAATCCCCATTTATTGGCTGTTCGCGCACACGTCATTCCGTGCGCCGTCTAATAGCTGCTTCCTCCTGGCCAAGCTGTGAGAGGCGATCAAAAAGAACAATACGTGTACAGCTTTCACCGTCGCTTTTTTTTCTCAGAACAAGTCTGCAGAAAATCGGAGCCTTGATCAGCAGCAATTAATGAGAAAAAAGAACCACTCATTAGGTTGCCAGATATTTTCTTCAGGCGTCCACAGCCACTTGGATGTTTATGAAGTTGCAGCAGTTTGAATTCTAAGCTGCCCTACAAAATCATCTTGCTACACCGGCTTTTGAATCATTTGGTGGTTTTACCTGCCCTTGTTGTAACGGCACGTGCTGTTTTGCCAACATATCTTCCACAAGGATATTTCGAGGAATGAGCTGCTGCGCGGCTGTTGTGTTTAGAGAGGTATTTTACTTTGAAAGCTTCACTGCTGTCTATTAAATTAGAAATAATCTTACTGAAGATCCGATGATGAACAGGGGCGAATCTGTGAATATGCTAATGGTTTTCATTAAAATCGGATTTCATTTAATAATTATGTAAGCGAGTGCACTACATGAAAATCTTAAACTCCCGCAGTTCACTGATTGTGTGCTTATACATGCTGTCATTTGTATGCTGGAAATATATTGAACATACACAGGCATGTATACACACACAGATAAATTCACCAAAAAATGCCCTTGACATTTCTTGCAAGCCAACAAACATACAGTAACTTTTAAATATGCACACACATTCAGACAAAAATAGATCGATTTGAAAAAGAAAGAAACATTTCGGTTGCCACGTTCCCAAGCGTATCCAGGCACCGATTGGATATAATAGAACATGCAGTGGAGACTGCATCCCTTATACCGTAGTGTGGAACAGGGGTGAACCCCCACATGACTAAGCAATACATAGATCCCATCCATGAAGAGTACTGTAGGAACCCACTCACTTCAGTGCCCCCCCATCACAAATCTAAGACACCACAAAAACCCTGGTATGCAGCTGGTTGACTCCGGGGCATGGTAGACTGAGGCACCCAGCCTTGAAAACCCACCTGGAGTTGTGCACGCTTTTATTCTAGATACATACTTGTAAAACCTTTGGCCTTTAGCAACAATGTTTGGAAAATTGTGCTGTAAAACGAATTGTCTGGCTACATATAACAATGGTTGAGGACACCATTCCTCTACTGCAGCCCAGAATGAGGTTGAGCTGTCTAGTGGCACTCACCTGTGCTGTGGGGCCTGGTATCTAAACAGTTTCGAGAGTTGCTCGTAGCACCGATCTCAGCCCTGTGAAGAGGAGACTGAGCTCACCTGAGTTGTGGCTATCACTCACTCTGGCTCTGAGACAAACACTCCTCTTGGCTCACAGGTGTAGCACATTCTGTTCGGGCCCAGGAGGTAGAGGTGCCCCGGCAGGTCTGCATACATAGGTGCTAGAACACCCCAGGGAGTAATAGGGCTCCTCTCACGAGATGCATATATGACACTTTAAATATGCCTATTTCACAGTGGAGTACTCCGGTAAATCAGTTTAGATTGATTTAAGGCTGAAAAGGAATGATTATGAGTAAAATAAAGTGCCGCAATAATGCCGCTAAATTTCCATTTTTGTGCCGCTAAATTTCCATTTTTGTGCCACTAAATTTGCAAATCTATGCCGCAAAATCCTGTGGAGTCTGACTTACATCAAAGTGGTTGGGCCGGAGATGGGAAAGTAGAAATTTGAGGTTAGTTGAAACCTATGTGAGGAGGTGTTTTTTTAGGTCTCGCCTACGACGAACGCGCTAAAAGCGCGCTCTCGCAAGCGAGAACTATAGTCGTCGTCTAAGCAGTTTGAGACCGACGAAGGGAGACCAGACCTGGCCGCGCGCAGCGTTTCCCCATAGGATAAAGTTGTGCGCGCGGCCAGGTCTTCTCTCCACGGCATGCCAATGCAGACCGGATCGCGTCGCGCGCCTCTCTGGAATGCAGGGGAGTCTGCAGAGAGGCGCGCGGCAATGATAAAAGCTTCCATGAGCGGCCCCCTCCTTCCTGTTGCTGGAGCAGCTCTGTTTTGTTCTTGTTTCTCATGGAAACAAAAGGAGGTGGGTCTGTATCGAAGGCTCTCTTGCCTTCATTACAGTCTTTGTGTTTGTATGTGAAGTGAAGCTCTGGTGACAAGAGACCCTTCATTGTACTTATGTGAGCCTTTATATATCATAGAGTGATAGAAGAACTTCAAAGAAGGCTATGTTTGTATTGAAACAAAAAGAGGATTGTAATGAAGGCCGGGTCTCCAATACAGACCGCTTTTTGCTTTAAATGTCTTTGGCTCTCACGTGTGAAACCCAGTTTTTCTTGCGCTATCATGTTAAATTCAACATATCGTTACACCTGGCAAGGATGAATGATTGAGTTGACCTGGCCAGCAACCGTTCATATCCACGAGCGGGCCAGTTCCCTAAGGAAATGAGGTTCGATTTTAATGCTTCCAGTCCCACAGTGAGGTGCAGCCAGTCCTTGAACTAATTGTTTCCTTTAACACTGCAGCATGCAAGAAGAAGACAGACCTCTAAGCGCTGTAATAAACGTACATTAAGATAGCAACTCAGTGACACTCGTTTTTCATCCTCAGAAGTGTACGTGTATCAAGAGTGACGTCTGTGACATGAAACTTATATAGGTTAGACAATCACACACACACACTCCTCTGCAGTAGGTGCACTAACCCACCCAGCCCCCTCAGTGAAATGACCTTGGCGGTTGTGGTTTCGCCTGGAACAGCCACTGGAAGGGTGAGATGTAACCTCTCCAATTCACGGCAGCCCTGATGAGTGGTGTAGGTTCTCTTGCGCCAGCTCATTAAATCCAGACATATTGACTTTGTCAATGTTTGTTTCATCAGGGAATACTTGCTGCAGTTTACCCTGCAGCAGGGATGAAAGATGTGTCAAAAGAGTGCCGGTGGCATGATCATTACTGTGTGCAGCGGCTCCACGCTGCCAAGGGCTGGAGGCTTCTGAGCACCAGGGTTGTCTGATTTTGATTCCTCGGCATTGCTTTTTCTTCCACACCCTACACTTCACTTTCTTTATCTCACTCTTGTTGATTTTTTTGCGTCCTTGATTTTTCCATTTGCCGCTATTTTTTAATCGCCTCATTCTTCTTCTTCGTCCCTCTTCTGTCTCGTTCTCTCTGTCTCCCTTACCCCCAGGTCAAAATCAGATGATTAAAAATAAGTCTCGGCCCCAAAAAATGAGCGACGTTGCCCACCACAGTCAAAGACCGGCACATATATCAAGCACTGACTGTGGGCGACTGCTGTTGGGTTTGCTCCCCTCTGTTTTTCTTGACATCTGCTTCAATCCAGTTCTAGGAGAGAAACCAAGCTCATTTGATTGGTAGAATCTTTATACATTCAATGATGTGTTTTGTAAGGCGGTCGTTTCCACATACTATAGTTTCTTAAAGTAACAGTTCTGTTGATGAAAGACCAGAGAGATGCAACAGACGGTCAATGAAGATTTTTCGATTCTAATGAGAGACTCTTCACAATTGACTTATTCAAGTGTTCCCTCTGAGAGATGGTTTTGCGGAAGAAAAGGTAGATTACAGCCATAACTTCTAATGGGGTTGTGTCTGTTTGTGGTTAGAGGTAAAATCCAGGTATGTGAAAAGCTAGTTTCAAGACTTTAGAGGATTCTTGGCAATGGCACGAAGCATGGTTCTTAGCACTTCAGATCCAAACTGTACTTGTTTAGGTGCTCGGTTATGTGCCTGTAAACAAATATGGTATTGAAACCCACAAACTGCACACACTGCACCCTCACACACACTGCACACACTGCACCCTCACACACACTGCACCCTCACACACACTGCACACACCGCACCCTCACACACACCGCACCCTCACACACTGCACCCTCACACACTGCACACACTGCACCCTCACACAAACTGCACACACTGCACCCTCACACACACTGCACCCTCACACACTGCGCACCCTCACACACTGCGCACCCTCACACACTGCGCACCCTCACACACTGCGCACCCTCACACACTGCGCACCCTCACACACTGCACACCCTCACACTCTGCACACTCTGCACCCTCACACTCTGCGCACCCTCACACTCTGCGCACCCTCACACTCTGCGCACCCTCACACACTGCACACCCTCACACACTGCACACCCTCACACACTGCACACCCTCACACACTGCACACCCTCCCACTCTGCACACCCTCACACTCTGCACTGAAAAATACACGTTTCCTAGAACTCGCAGGTGTTCAGAGGGTAGGAGGCCTCACACTCTGCACCCTCACACTCTGCACTGTAACATACATTCCAAATACCACTCAGTGCCACATATTTACACTGCACTCAATGTAACATACACTCCAAATACCACTCAGTGCCACATAATTGCACTCCACATAATTACACTGCAATCAATGCAACATACACTCCAAATACCACTCAGTGCCACATAATTACACTCCACATAATTACACTGCACTCAATGCAACATACACTCCAAATACCACTCAGTGCCACATAATTACACAGCACTCAATGCAACATACACTCCAAATACCACTCAGTGCCACATAATTACACGCCACATAATTACACTGCACTCAATGCCACATACACTCCAAATACCACTCAGCGCCACATAATTTCACGCCACATAATTACACTGCACTCAATGCAACATGCACTACAAATACCACTCAGTGCCACATAATTACACGCCACATAATTACACTGCACTCAATGCCGCATACACTCCAAATACCACTCAGTACCACATAATTACATGCCACAAAATTACACTCTACTGAATACAACATACACTCCCTATATTACCACTCAGTGCCATATAATTACACACCTCATACTTACACTCTACTCAATGCAACATAGATACACTTTATCTATCTGTCTATCTATCTATGGCCCTCACTCTATCTGTCTATCTATCGCACTCACTCTATCTATTGCCATCACTCTATCTATCTATATATCTATCTATCGATCGCCCTCACTCTATCTATCTATCGATCACCCTCACTCTATCTATCTATCTATCGCCCACCCTCTATCTATCTATCTATCTATCGCACTCACTCTATCGCATCACCATAGCATCACTCAGCACCACCACAGCATCACTCAAGGGCACCACAACATCACTATGCGCTACCACAGCATCACTGTATGCCACAGCATCACTCGTCGCCACCACAACATCACTCAGCGCTACCACAGCATCAATCTGTGCAACCATTCAACAACAACTGGTTCAATTATGTTCTCTCAATGTTTCAAGCTTTATTACAAATGTCACGAAAAGATGTAAATATTTCACTTCTGTTCTTGGTTTTTCGTCACAATAAAATACAATGAACATAATCTTCACAAAAGTTATTTACAAAAGCTATTGCCATTATAAATTACAGTAACTTTTATTTAAGTATGAATTATTAAAAAAATAAAAGCCATTTTTATTTGTAATAACAATACATCTAAGTCACATAAATACAACACCTATTGCATTACAAATGCTATAGGTGTCATATTTGCAAAAGTTAAAACTATTGGCATTGTAAATGACAAAGCTATTAATTTCGCTATTTTCAAAACCGACACATAAATACAAAATTTGTCATTTACAATACCAATAGCTCAAACTTTCCTAATGCGAGACCTATTGCATTGCAAATGCTTGTTTTATAACGCATGTATTCCTAAGTCCGTATGTTTTCAACTGGTTCTTAGGTAAGTCAAAAATTTGCCGCTTGTAACCTTCAGTCCTTATGTTTGAAACTGGGTCCTATGTAAAGCGCTCTGACACCTTCGGGTAAAGTTCGCGCTCTATAAAATCGCACAAATAAAAATAAATAACAGGGAAACTGCTTCGCCAGGCACCTACTCTGTTGTCATGGAAACCGTGTCGCTGGCGCGAGTCTGTCAAAGCCCTCGAGGACCCAGGGGCTGCCCTTCCGGTGCCTGTCATGATTCCGCCAGAAGGTCAGGCGCCTGGAAAGGAGCGCCCGTGAAGGGGTCCTGGGCGGGCCCGGCGCGCTTGATGTGCGTCATCAGTGCACGCGAGGGAGCCCTCTGAGGAGGTAGTGATACCAGACAGAGGCGCTGTGAATGGAGGCGGCGGACTGGCTCTCCCCTGACTGGGCTGCGGCCTGGCCGGCTCTCCTTGTCACCCTACTCGCCTGCCTGGCGGCATGGCTGTTCCGGCTCCGCTCGCGCGGCCCCGAGGAGGCGTCCCGGCTCCCCTCACGCGGCACCGAGGAGGCGCCCCGGCCCCCGGAGAAGGAAGCGGAGCCCGAGCCGAGGGAGGAGCGAGGTGAGCGGGGCTTGGTCTCTATCCGAGGTGTGGGGTCGGGTGGGATGGGTTCAATATCTGAACACAGCCCAAATGGAGATTGGCCGACCCTTCCAGAAGTGGGCGTTCTAGGAAATGTAGCCTCTTCAGAGTAGATGCTGTTGTATGGTGTGACACTTACCAGTTAAGGAGCAACGTGGTCCTTTTCAGGTGGAGAGGCCGTGCCCGATGACACTTCCTGAAAGGGAGCAGTGTGGACAGACTGTGCAGTATGACACTTCCTGAAAAGAAGTGTGGGCAGACTGTGCTGACATTTCCTGAAAGGGAGAAGTGTGGACAGACTGTACAGTATGACACTTCCTGAAAGGGAGCAGTGTGGACAGACTGTACACAGTACGACACTTCCTGAAAGGGAGCAGTGTTGCAAACTGTGCTGTATGACACTTCCTGAAAAGGAGAAGTGTGGCAAACTGTGCAGTATGACACGTCCTGAAAAGAAGTGTTGACAGACTGTACACAGTATGACACTTCCTGAAAGGAAAGTGTTGACAGACTGTACAGTATGACACTTCCTGAAAAGAAGTGTGGACAGACTGTACAGTATGACACTTCCTGAAAAGAAGTGTGGACAGACTGTGCTGACACTTCCTGAAAAGGAGATGTGTGGACAGACTGTACAGTATGACACTTCCTGAAAAGGAGAAGTGTGGACAGAGTGTACAGTATGACACTTCATGAAAGGAAGAAGTGTGGACAGACTGTGCTGACACTTCCAATGTGTGGCCAGACTGTGCAGTATGACACTTCCTGAAAGGAAGAAGTGTGGACAGACTGTGCAGTATGACACTTCCTGAAAGGAAGAAGTGTGGACAGACTGTGCAGTATGACACTTCCTGAAAGGAAGAAGTGTGGCAGACTGTGCAGTATGACCGTTCCTGAAAGGAAGAAGTGTGGACAGACTGTGCAGTATGACACTTCCTGAAAGGGAGCAGTGTGGACACACTGTACACAGTATGACACTTCCTGAAAGGAAGAAGTGTGGCAGACTGTGCAGTATGACACTTCCTGAAAGGAAGAAGTGTGGCAGACTGTGCAGTATGACACTTCCTGAAAGGAAGAAGTGTGGACAGACTGCAGTATGACACTTCCTGAAAGGAAGAAGTGTGGCAGACTGTGCAGTATGACGCTTCCTGAAAGGGAGCAGTGTGAACAGACTGTACAGTATGACACTTCCTGAAAGGAAGAAGTGTGGACAGACTGTGCAGTATGACACTTCCTGAAAGGAAGAAGTGTGGACAGACTGTGCAGTATGACACTTCCTGAAAGGAAGAAGTGTGGACAGACTGTGCAGTATGACACTTCCTGAAAGGAAGAAGTGTGGCAGACTGTGCAGTATGACCGTTCCTGAAAGGAAGAAGTGTGGACAGACTGTGCAGTATGACACTTCCTGAAAGGGAGCAGTGTGGACACACTGTACACAGTATGACACTTCCTGAAAGGAAGAAGTGTGGCAGACTGTGCAGTATGACACTTCCTGAAAGGAAGAAGTGTGGCAGACTGTGCAGTATGACACTTCCTGAAAGGAAGAAGTGTGGACAGACTGTGCAGTATGACACTTCCTGAAAGGAAGAAGTGTGGCAGACTGTGCAGTATGACGCTTCCTGAAAGGGAGCAGTGTGAACAGACTGTACAGTATGACACTTCATGAAAAGGAGAAGTGTGGACAGACTGTGCAGTATGACACTTCCTGAAAGGAAGAAGTGTGGCAGAATGTGCAGTATGACACTTCCTGAAAAGGAGAAGTGTGGACAGACTGTGCAGTATGACACTTCCTGAAAGGAAGAAGTGTGGCAGAATGTGCAGTATGACACTTTCTGAAAAGGAGATGTGTGGACAGACTGTACAGTATGACACTTCCTGAAAGGAAGAAGTGTGGCAGAATGTGCAGTATGACACTTTCTGAAAAGGAGATGTGTGGACAGACTGTACAGTATGACACTTCCTGAAAAGGAGAAGTGTGGACAGAGTGTACAGTATGACACTTCCTGAAAGGAAGAAGTGTGGACAGACTGTGCTGACACTTCCTGAAAAGGAGATGTGTGGACAGACTGTACAGTATGACACTTCCTGAAAAGAAGTGTGGACAGACTATACAGTATGACACTTCCTGAAAAGAAGTGTGGACAGACTGTGCAGTATGACACTTCCTGAAAAGAAGTGTGGACAGACTGTGCTGACACTTCCGATGTGTGGACAGACTGTACAGTATGACACTTCCCGAAAGGAAGAAGTGTGGACAGACTGTACACAGTATGACACTTCCTGAAAGGGAGCAGTGTGGACAGACTGTGCAGTATGACACTTCCTGAATAGGAGAAGTGTGAACAGAGTGTACAGTATGACTCTTCCTGAAAGGAAGAAGTGTGGCAGACTGTGCAGTGTGACACTTAGTGAAAAGATGTGTGGACAGACTGTACAGTATGACACGTCCTGAATGGGAGCAGTGTGGACAGACTGTGCAGTATGACACTTCCTGAAAGGAAGAAGTGTGGCAGACTGTACAGTATGACACTTCCTGAAAGGAAGAAGTGTGGACAGACTGCAGTATGACACTTCCTGAAAAGAAGTGTGGACAGACTGTACAGTATGACACTTCTTGAAAAGAAGTGTGGACAGACTGTGCTGACACTTCCTGAAAAGGAGATGTGTGGACAGACTGTACAGTATGACATTTCCTGAAAGGAAGAAGTGTAGACAGAATGTACAGTATGACACTTCCTGAAAGGAAGAAGTGTGGACAGACTGCAGTATGACACTTCCTGAAAAGAAGTGTGGACAGACTGTGCTGACACTTCCTGAAAAGGAGATGTGTGGACAGACTGCAGTATGACACTTCCTGGAAGGGAGCAGAGTTCGCAGTATGACACTTCATGTAAAGGATCAGTGTGGGCAGAGTGTGCAGTATGACACTTCATGCAAGGGAGCAGTGTGCGCAGTATGACACTTCATGAAAGGGAGCAATGTGGACAGACTGTGCAGCATAACACTTCACGGAAAGGAGCACGGTGGACAGACTGTGCAGTACGACACTTCATGTAAAGGAGCACAGTGGACAGACTATGCAGTATGACACTTCATGAAAGGGAGCAGAATCCGCAGTATGACACTTCATGTAAAGGAGCCGTGTGGCCAAAGTGTGCAGTATGACACTTTATGTAAACGAGCAGGGTGGACAGTGTGCGCAGTATGACATTTCCTGAAAGGGGACAGCGTGGTCCTCTTCAGGGGTAGAGGCTGTGCCCTATGACAGGTATACAACTTTTACAACGAAACTTTTACAACGCAACGTTTACAATGCAAACTATTACAATGCATTGCTCTGGGGGGCGCTCTAGGATAGGGAATAGGTTAATTTACTATCCAATAACCTTCCCTACTATCCACGGGGACTGGAGTTGGAATGGTAAATTAAACTATTCACTATCCAGCACCCCAAAGCGCTATGGGTTGTAATGGTATGCGTTGTAAAAACTGCGTTGTAAAGGTAGGCGTTGTAAAAGTATGCGTTGTAACGTCATACATCCCCTATGACACTTCATGAAAAGCAACAGAGTGATTGGACTGTACAGTATGACACTTCTTGAACGGAGTCAAAATCGAACCTGTGGGGTGGAAATGCAATGTAGGCCTATGGCACGTCCTGATTTGATACAGCGTGGTTGCTTTCAGGTGTGGATCTGTGCAGGATGACACGCAGTGAAATGGGGCAGTTTTTTCCTTTGGTTTGGGGAACTCCACAGTACGACACGTAATGACATGGGTCAGTGTGGCTTCTTTCAGTAGCATGGATTGTGCCAAATGACACATCTGAAAGGAGACAACCTTTCATGTGGACAGACTGTGCCATATGACACATTATGGAAGGACACAGTTCTGGTTCCTTTCAGGTAGACTTTGACACTTCCTGTAAGGGGACAGTGGATCTCCTGTAGGTTGGACAGGCTCTATTTCAGGTGGAGAGTGGATAGACTATGCCACATGAGACACCTGAAAGGAGTCGCCATGATTTATTTCATATGGACCGACTGTGCCCTGTGACACATCATGGAAGTGAACAGTTCTGGCTTCTTTCAGGTGAACAGACTGCTTTTGACACTTCCTGAAAGGGGCCAGTGCCTCTTCTGTAAGTTGGAGATACCTATTTCAGGTGGAGAGCGGAAAGACTGTGCCATATGACTCGTCCTGAAAGAGTACACCGTGTTTTTTGCTCGTTTTTGCACTAGGCAAAATGCTACCCGTATACAAATATGTCAGGCCCTGCCCCAAATAGGACACTTCAGCTTGAACTGTTAGGTCTTGTCCCTCCTACAGGGCAAAATTCGCAACTTATTTCATGCAGTTTGGGCCTTGTTATTAAAGTGCAGCCGGCCCGACGAGGACGAATTCTAAATGATTGGCTCGTCTCTGTAGAGGCATACTAAGCAGAACACTCCACGAACAGGAATGTGATCTAGTGTAGTTATAAGTGGCCTTTTTTTTGTTTCACTTCATGAGTGTGGGTTTTGTAGCTTATTTTTCCATAACGGCTCGAGATTGCCCCAGTGATGAGGCACAGCAGGCCTTATCTAGTAGTTAGAATGGATTTTTTTTAGAGTGGGGTAGGGGCAAGGATGGATCTGTATATGTTTGACTCTCACTATGGTAGTACACAGAGCAAAAACAATGAACTAAAACGAGGTCTAAAGTAATTACTGGTGACGAAGGTTAATTCCCATATTTCATTGATCCCTTTTTAGGTCTCGCCTACGACGCACGCGCTGAAAGCGCGTTCTCGCAAGCGAGAACTATAGTCGTCGTCTCAGCAGTGTGAGACCGACGAAGGGAGACCAGACCTGTCCGCGCGCAGCGTTTCCCCATAGGATAACGTTGTGCGCGTGGCCAGGTCTTGTCTCCACGGCATGCCAATGCAGACCGTATCGCGTCGCGCACCTCTCTGGAATGCAGGGGGAGTCTGCAGAGGGGCGCGCAGCGCTGTTCACGAGGCTCACGAGATAAACAGGCTGGCTTACATCAGTTCTCGTAGTCATACTTAACACACTTAGATAATGCAAGATTAAGCAAAACGTGCACTATAAACAAGAAGTAAATTGCTGGCATGGATTATTTTAATGCGTTTTACATTTGTGTTTCAGAAATCTATCAGTTGTTTTGCCATTAATGTTAAAGGCATAAAGTTAGAGCCCTATATCAACCCGTTTCAATGTCCACCTTTATTTAGTACCGGATCTGAGACCGGGACAGACCCAGCCCACTTGAAAGCCCTGGTTTAAATTATCCTATATAATAGAAACACGAGTCTTCTAAAAAAAACAAAGAGGGTAAGCTCTAATTTTATAACGCTTAGATGCAATGCACGAACACACAAATGTTGGTTACACTGGTGTTGCGTGTCATGGTCGTGCAGCAGCCGACTCATTATGTTGGGCATGTATGATGACGTTTGGCAATTAAATTCGATGCTTGCAGGATGATCTTAATTTTTCATTAATTCCTATGCTCAGCTCTTTGTGTTCAGTGTATAGAGAGCATCCGTGCTAGTGTTCGTCTGTATAATCAAGGCGCCCCTGCCTGCATAGTGATATGCTTCTCCTTTTTATTGTCATTTATCCAAATGACGTATCTGAAAGGTGGGAGCAGACGAGGCAAACAAGCGCAGTTTGGTTTTCATGTTCGATGCCTCCTACGTTGAAAATGGAGCTACAAATACGTACCTGCTCACTTGAGGTTAAATTTCACTTTGCACTGCAAGTGGGAGAGAAACTTCTTTCCCATTCGGTACTACAAAATAAGACAAGCATTTGCAATGCAATAGGTCTCGTAGTAATCAGAGTTTAAGCTAATGGCATTGTAAATGACAATGCTTTTTATTTATGTTTTTAAAACAAAAATAAAAGGCATTGTTATTTGCAATGTCAATAGCTCAAACTCACATAAATGCGAGACCTATTGCATTGCAAATGCTTGTTGTTCTTGGCAAAGAGTGATGGCAACTTTTAGACCCTTGTTTTCCACCTCGGATTCTTTGCCACTGACACTAGCCTTTCACAAGTTACATCACCATTGTAAAAAGATATTGGAGAGTCGTAGAGTTGGGGGCAGTCGGCTTTTTTCTGTGTGACCGCAAGGCGTGCAGTTTTAAAAATAATTCTCACATTTCCAAGTTGTTTAAAGCTCTTCGTTAGGTTGCTTTCTGGCGTATTGTGAAGTGTAAACAAACATAGCTAAACAAGGTCAATAATTTCCTCAGGCAAAAGGGAGTTGCTTCCTCCTTAATCATCCTGTTTATGTAGCAAAATTAACCTGCAACTATTTCAACATGCTCTCGCATGCTGTCAAAATACGGTTGTGGCAGGAGGCAAACCGGTTTGGTGACTGCTTTTGGTTAGGTTGTTTTTATTAAACACATTATGGTATCGCAGAATTAGCCCTTAATATCTTGATGGCATTCATAATGGTAATATTTTCCTTAATAAATGCTGAAGTTACAGTAAAAAAAAGTGTGAATTAATTGCCTTTTGAATTACAACAGTGCAAGGCTGCCATAAATGCTAAAGTGATCCTATGCCACTAAAAATGGAATTTGACAGAGTACATCACCAAGACTAAGTTTGTGCATATCTAAAAGGGAATATTTTAAAAAACAGATTTTTAAAGCTGGGAAACTTTATTTTTTTTATTTAATATAACTATTAGTCGTCACCGAACTCACTCGCAGGAATTGCACAGATTATTTGTTCCATTAGCATATTATAAACTAATGGATACAAGAAGACCCATATGTGCTCTTCCTTTATCAGATAAAAGTAAAGTCTCGAGGTATTCTATGCACTACTAAACTTAATTGGGGTAATTTCATCAAGTGGTTCCTACTCTTTCCCTCGGAGATGTGCACTAATGGCCGATTTGCTGACTTTGGAAATAAGAGACTTGGGTTATTCAGGCTTTACAATTGACCAAAATGGTGTGATCCTGAGGAATCAACTTTTTGTCCATGACTTACAGCATCTGCTAATATTGACAAATCTACTTGATATGGTGAGTCAGATTTTATTAGGGAGAGCTATATTTGGGGCCTTGTGGCGAGCTGACAAACAGGTGTTCTGTTCACACAAAGTGAAGGAGCATTAAAGATGCCTTAAATCTTGTTTTTATCTTGTCACATTTATTCTGTATTCATAGACGATGAATCAATCAGCATCTGTATAGCGCAGCTCTGTCACCTATGGGGTTATTTGGGCGCTGTGGATGCAACGTGTCAGTCGAAGAGCCAGGTCTTTAGTTTCTTCCTGAAGTCCACCAGGGAGGCTACTGTTCGAAGATGGAGGGCTAGGTCATTCCAGGTTTTGTTGTAGGAGAAGGAGTGGCCCCTGCTACGTCTGCGACTGATTGTCCTTGCAATGACTGCTCCTTCCGCTTCAGTTTTCTGCGGACATTGACGGAACTGTGCCCTAGAACTGAAAGCAGAAGAGCATCATTTTAGTTTTTTACTTTTTTTATTATAAGTTTCTTCCTTCACATTTTAGGATTTTTACTTATGGGCTAGTGAGGAGGAGTGTAGGAATCTTGTAGAGTAGGTGGAAGTTCAGGCGATGGTTGATGTAAGACGGTTCTTGATCACACTGAGCTTTGTAGGTGTGTGTGAGGATCTTGAATTAGCATCTCTTGTGGAAGGTAAGCCAGTGGAGACTTCTGTGGTGGGGAGGTCCAGGATGAGTCTGGCTACAGCATTCTGTATGGTCTGGACTTTTTTGGAGGAGCGTTCCCGTAGTCAATGCGGCTGGTGACGAGGGCCTGCATGTCGGTCTTTCTGGTGGTGAGTGGGATCCATCTGAAGAGTGTGAAAGAAAGAGGAGGCGGCTGAGTTGACTTGTCATTTCATGGTCAGTTCGCTGTCGAGGATGATGATCTGTAGGGGTGGGTGTGTAGGGGTGGGTGTTTGTCTGAGTTATGCTGGGCACCAACTGTGGTCTAATATGGAAGTGCTCTTCCCGGAGATCAGTACTTCAGTCTTGCCGGAGTTGAAGGAGTTGAGCTTAAGGCAGTTGTCTCTCTTTCAGTTGGCTTCATTGGTCATGGCATCGCAGAAATTGATTTTGGTGGTAGAGATCTTCGGTGAGCAAGAGAATGCGTTGAGTGTCGTCTGCGTAGGAGGCTGTAGACTGACGATGTCTGCGAAGGCGTTAAATAGATAATAAACAAGAAGGGGCTGAGGGTTAATCCTAGGGGTGAGCAGCCGAAGATGTCCTTGGGTTTTGAGGTGAAGGGAGGCAGCCGGATGCTCTGTGTGCGTTCTGTGAGGAAGGAGGCGATCTACTTGAGGGTGTTTTGCTGAATGCAATGTTGTACTGTCTGTTGATCAGCTGAGAGGTCATGGAAAATCACGGCCACAGTCTCTCCACGGATGACAAGGGTTTTAATGTTGTATGTGTATGTGGCATTGATCAGGGCTGTCTCAGTTCTGTGATTGGCATGGAATCCTGATTGAGAGGGGTCAAGTAGGTGGTTTTGTTCCAGGTAATCGGTAAGCTGCTTGTCGATGGTCTTCTCAAGTGCTTTGGCAGGGTAAAGGGAGTAAGGAGATCGGTTAACAATTTTTGTGTTCACTGGGGTCGGCGGATGGTTTTGTTGGGAGGGGCCCACCAGTGGCGTAACAAAAGCCCCCCCCCACCCGAGCTCGGTGGCCCCCTCCAGCACTGGCAGGTACCTGGCCTGAGAGCTCCAGACTGTGTCCAGAGCATGGGCGGGCCGCCTGCATGCACTTTGTTGGAGGGCCCCCTCAAGCTTTGTTACGCCACTGGGTCTGACCTCTGCCTGTTTCCAACTGGCCGGGAAGGCTGCTGTGGTGATGGAAGTGTTGATGATGCTGGTCAGTTCTGTGCTGATTGGGTTGGTTCTGAGGTTGAAAAGACAGTGGGGGTAGGGAGCGGAGACCAAGTGGTGATCGTTTGGCTGGTGTGTGCTGGTTGAGAGAAGTGTGTTGGTGTCTAAGTTGTGGTAGATGGTGGCAATCTTGCTATGAAAGTAGTCCAAGAGGGTGTCGCAGAGTTCTTGAGAGGGGTGGATAGTGTTCTGTGTGACTGCTGAGTTTGAGAATTCCTTGACTAATTTGAAGGGTTCTTTTGTGTGGTTGGCTGCTATATCGAGATGGGCTCTGATGGCTGCTCTCTTGACTTCCGTGATGCGCCGGTGGTATTAGCTTGGGGCAGTTTTGTGAGCTGCTCTGTCGGAGGGGTTCTTTGTGGCACACCACTGTTTCTCGAGTCAGTAACAGTTTTGCTTGATGGTCCTGAGCCCTGGGATGTACCAGCTGGCTTGTTATGAGGTTTTTTGGCTGGTTTCATCAGGGTGACTGTCAGTGCAATTGGTGATCCATACATAGTTCTGTACGGCCTGGTCAAGGCCTGAAGTAGCTTCGGGTTGGGTGGCACTAAGGGCCAGTGTCTCCATTACATTGCCACAGCTGCAGTTGGGTGGAGCTTTGATGCTTGGGGATGGTGTACGGAGCATCAAAGATGGTGAAGTGAATGATGACGTAGTCAGTCTAGGTGAGTACTATGGCCTTGTTGTGGTCTTGGCGTCGGTCTGTAGTTGGAAGTTTAGGTGTTTCTTGAGAGGTATAGGGTCGCTAGTTGCAATTCATCGCATGGGATCCCTGAAGATGATGGCGATGCCCCTGCTGTTTGTTGGTGTGGTCTCGGTGTATCATCTTGTATCCGTTGGGTGCTGCGGTGGCGATGTCTGGTTTCAAGGAGGAGGTTGAGCCATGTTTCTGTGATTAAGGTGACATCAGGGTAGAAGATAGCGATGGTGTTCCAGAGATCCGTGCCATGCTTGCAGAGAGAATGGGCGTTGGGCAGGATGCATTGGAGCGGTTACGGGTTGTTCATGGTCTTCAGGGTAGAAGTGACGAGGAATCCAGTGCAGGCGGGTGGTCCAGTGTTGCCGGACAAGCGTCATTGGAGGCTGGTGAATCCTTTGGTTGATTGCATAAGGAAGTGCAGCAGAAGTTCTTTTGGTTTCTGGGGTCCAGGGCGAGGAGCTTCTTGGCAGTATATTGGTGGGTAACGAGCGGGCCAGGGATTCTGGCGTTCGACGCGGTCCAGGTGCGAAGGGCACAGACTGGTTTGCCTTTGGTGCGCGGTGGTGCTGCAGCCTCCATTAAGTAGGGTATGCAAGGAGGGCGGAACGATGGGTGACAGGAGGAGGGAAGAAACAAGCAGAAAGAAGCAAAACAAAGGTCAGAAACGAGCAGCATAAGGCAAAATAAAGGCCGGGAACGAGCAGAAAGTGAAAACAATAAAGGTCAGAGAGGCAAAAAATGAGCAGAATGGGCAAAATGAGTCAGAAACAAGCATAAAGAGGGAAAATAAACGTTCGGAACGATCAGATTGGGCAAAATAAAGGTTAGAAACGAGCAGAAAGAGGCAAAATAAAGGTTAGGGACGAGCAGGAAGAGGCAAAATAAAGATCAGAAACGAGCAGAAAGAGGCAAAATAAAGGTCCTTAAGAGGCAAAAAAAAAACAAGCAGAAAGAGGCAAAATAAAGATCAGAACCAAGCAGAAAGAGGCAAAAATAACAGGCAGTAAGAGGCAAAATAACAGGCAGAACGAGCAGAAAGAGGCAAAATAGAGGGCAGAAGTGAGTAGAAAAAAAGGCAGAAAGACGAGAATAGGAGGTAAAAATCTGGTGTTGTCACCGGGCAAGCTTGACAGGAGAACTGTTATGGGGGAGCTGGCACAAGGACCTGCTTATGACAGAGGTCAAATTTCAGTTTACATACACCATTTCTTTTGTCTGACTGCAAAGTTTGAGGATTTTGTAAAGTGAACTGTCTAACAAACATGCTGTACAAAAAGTGTGAAATGAAAGGCAGTCGGAAGTCATGTTTATTTAGCATACATTTAAAGCTAAAAGGTGAATAGCACAAACATTTCAAAATACATTTCAGCAGTTATGAAAGCCCTTGTTTTGTAATTTAGAGATGAGAAAAACATATTTTAATAGGATGAAAACAGATTAGAACACTTTACTTGGTGATGTGCAAAGGATAAATATGTTTGCTGAAACACAATTTCCACAGATTATTGTTTATACACCATATAGTTGTATAAATAAAACTGCATGTTAGTGGGAACGTTTTTGTCCAATTCAATGGAAAATGTGGTGTGGGAAAAATGACAGTGCTCTACCTCCTCATGCTCTAGTAATATACTTATTAAAAGTGAGCTTTTTAAGATGAATTGAGAAACATTCCTGCCCCTGTCCTGGTCGCAAACCTATTAGTGAGCTAAGAGGCCAGTCTGAGGTCATGTATATATACCCTATGTGTGTGCTAGATTCTTATTATGCATGGAGAAAACGTTTAGTCTATTAAATCAAGCCAAATCGTTTTTAGGTCTCGCCTGTCGATGCGCATGCGCATCGAGCTTGCGAGACTATTGGGGCTTAAACAGTCTTTAACCAACTTGCAAGGAATCGTGGCGATTCCTTGCAGTGCCCGTGAAATTCAAGCTCAATGCGCATGCGCTTAAAAGCGCGTGCACATGCCCCCAGCCGCCTGCCTGCCCCTGCTGCTTTCACACCCTCTCCCCGCTCCGCCCCCTCCCCTGCCCGCCGTGTCGCATTTCTCCTCCCCCTCCCCTTCTCTGCCTTCCCTCCGTCTTGTCTCTTTTGGGCCCCCTCCTCCTCCTACTCTCCTCCCCCCTCCTCCTCCTACTCTCCTCCCCACCAAGCACAGTTTCCCTACGCTCGCATTTGTTATCTGCTGTTTTGAAGAACTTAATTTTTTTATAAAGGTTGCCTTTTGTCGTTGCTGCTTCTGCCCTCCTCCCTCCCCTCCCAGCTCAAACACAGCGTTTGCCTTACTCCGACGGCAAATGAGCACGGACGAAGTAGCCTCGTTTTACGGAGTCCCTTGTTGCAACTTAGTAAAAGAAAATTCTTCCTTGGGCAGGTTCATGCGCACAGTTGCTTTTTGTCGTCACGGTTTCCGCCCTCCCAGTTCAAAGGTAGCATTTCCCATGTGCATGTTTGTGCGCACACTACACACGTGTCTTTAAAGGTTGCTTTCTTTTATCACAAAACTTAGTACAGTAGCTTTAAAGGTTGCTTTCCGTTGTTGCTGCTTCCACCCTCTCCCTACCTTCCCAGCTCAAACACAGCAGTTGCCTTACTCAGACAGGCGAAGGAGCACGGACGGAGGTAGCCTTCTTTTATGGTTGAGTCCCTTGTTGCAACTTATTAAAAGAAAATTGCTCCTTTTGCCGGTTTGTGCGCAGTTACTTTCTTTTGTCACTGCTTCCGCCCTCCCAGGTCAAAGGCAGCTTCCCTTGTCCATGTTTGTACGCTCACTGAACACAGAACTTGAGTCATCACAACACTTATTACAATAGCACTGTTGATATGAATGGTAAATAGCGGGGGAATCTCTTGTTTCAACTTATGAACAAAATGATTCCCTCGTGCAGGTTCATGCATGCAATGAACACTGAACTTGTGTCACGTGAAAGCAGTTTTGGCATTGATCACTTAACGTGCTATTGTCAGTTTGATTTTGTTTTAACAAATTTTCCTCCTTTTTCATTAACCCTGAAACTAAAATTAATTCTGTGCAGAAGTTCTGGTACATTTTAATGAAATTATGGCACACGCACACCCAGGTACGACACACAAAATACACTGTATTTAACAGAGTACCAACTCAAATGCGGTACGCTGCATCAGTTTTGATTCTGGAGTTTGCTTACAGTTCATAACCCTCCCCCGGGCTTTGTTTAACGTAACTGGCACTCATGACAAGCACTTCAATACCTCGGGTCATGTTCGTGCTATATAAAACTGGGGAAAAAATACCAATGCCACCCGCCAACAAGACCTAACGCAGCATTTTGCTCATACACGTCTTGCAACTCGAGACGGCTGTATTGCTAGTAATTCAGTTACTTTGTACCACAACCCACGCCCCGTGCCAGCCGTCGGTTACCAAGCGGCGCCCGGTGTTTAAATCAGGAAGATGAGATTATCTTAATTGCTGTTTACTGAGCTGCGCGGCAGGTGGTGGGGGGTTAATTACAGCCCTTGGAAGGGGAGAATGCGTGCTTTACTCCTGCCCAGGAGGCGTGGGCATGCTTACCTCATTTTTCACTGCTGCTGGCTGTGTTTTTTTTCTTGACGTGTTTTGGCCACCCCCTCTTACAAAAGCGCACCAAACGCACGCCTACACCACCCTCAAGCTACAGATTTTGAAGGGGCCACTAATTAAGCTGAACAGGTCACGCAGGCATCCTTACCGCCATCTCTGCTTTAATTGGATGTATTTTATTGTGAATAGCGCAGTAAGGCACAGAGTTGGTGTGATCTTGCGTCACACATATAACCCAGCAAACGACCTTGGGAAACATAACTTAGAATGACATTGTTATGACATAACAACGAATGCAATATGGGGGACAGAAAGGTGTTATCGATGCATAGGGTCAGAGGTCAAACCAGTTTTGGGCTACCTCTCAGCGAGTTATATTTGCGTTCAATAACACATCACACACAAACAAGCATACACTTCATTTAAAAAAATAAATAAAAAAAGACGAACCTTTTCGAATGTTTATGGCTTTTTTTATTTGTAATTCTTTACCATTGGCTACAGGAAACAAAAATGCTAAAGATTTACAACAAAAACCCATAAACAATTCTAAAAGCACTAACTCTAACGATGCGAGACCTATTGCATTTCCAATGCTTGTTTTGTATTGCAGGAATGCTGAACTCACATATTTGAAGGGACTTTTATATACGAAAATAAAGAAAAAGGTGGCTCTGAAAAATTTAATATTTACCTAGGATGACATAATAAGACCAGTTTATGGGTCAAGTATTTTCCAGTTAGGTAGGTAGTTAGGTATACTTGTAAAGCGCACTGCCGCCCCATCTCGGGGCATCCTAGCGCTGTATACCGCTGTGGAACCCTTCCTGGCTTTCCCTGTGAGATGCTCCCTACTGGGCACCCCCAAGGTGAAGCCATGCATCCCAGCGCTATTGGGGCCGTTGTGGAGATTAAGCAAGCTATTGCCCAGAGTTGCAGAGTGGGACCCATGATTAGAGTAGGCACCGAGGCGAGAATTATCGAGTCCGCGGACATTGAGCCCAAGACCCTGCCGCGTTGGGAATTGAACCCTGGTCCCGGGCCAGACCTCTGCATCAGGGACTGCCGCTTGTAACCAGTGAGCCACACTTCTCCACAAAGTCAAGTCGAGTCAAGTTAATACACCTGCAGGTCTAGTAACATGTCTATGATTTTTAGAGGCCTCTATCGAGAGCCCTTGGAAGCAGGCAGAATATAGCTATTAACCTGTTTGTAAATAAAGCTCATGATGCCCCCAAGAGCTCTTGTAGTGCTGTTGACAAGATAACTGATGTTTGTTGCTTCCCATCTCCGCCTTCTCGCCGCAAATCTGTAGAATTCCATGGCAGACTTTCTAAGAATGGAACCTTCAGAATCTCTATTCAGGAAAAAACTGAAAACCTGTCTGTTTGCACACACTTAGTGTGGGGCTTTTACTTGCTTTCTCTCACTGCCTAGTTCTAGTTGTTTCTTAGCCCAGCGTGGAGAGATGCCAGTTGGTGTAACCATATCGCTTTACAAGATGATTTATTATTGCTCATTTTATCCATCTCAAAAGGATGGAAGGCTGAGTATATCCACACACCTGTTACTAAGGGGTCAAACATCCATGTACTCGAACCATTAGAATCTGGGAAATTGGTTCCACCTTATGCACCCAGAATATAGGTCTGTTTCCGGCCATTCACTATAATAAATTGTCAACACGTTATACTGTAACAGTCATACTCTCACCCTCTGCCATTTTGCTATGAATGCATAGACCCTACCTCCTTGCTGATGGTCCCTCCTGGTGGAATGTTGGTGAGCGCCTCTGGTCTTGACGACCACTTAACCCCCAAGTTTGTTCTCTTAAAATGATCTGACAGCTTAAGCCTGCCAAAGTCGGTGCTTCAGCACAACATTTTTTGGATGGTCACTACACTGTTCTCAGGCTACCATTTCAGAAGGATTTTTACACTCTGGCACACATAGCCCCACTATCTTTAATATGTCAGTTAGCATCGCTCATCCACTTCATTTGACTCAAACCCTGAAGCTGTGCTGATGACACCCACATTCTTTTCTCTTCATGAAACAGTCCAGCAAGGTTCCCCCAAATGTAAGGACTGTGTGATACAACTCACAAAGTGGATGACACACAACCCTCCTCAAAATGAACACAGACAAGATGTAAATCATGTTGATTCCTAGTCTTGGATTACCAAATCACCGTATGCTGAATCTTTGGTTACTGCGTGTGCTCACTGTTTGGTCACAACCTCTGTGTCCCACACATGCCACTCTGGTTTAAAATCTGGGACTTTTCTTTTATCATAACCTCTCTGTAACTGCCCAGGTGAACATACTCGCCTCCACCTACTTATTATTATTCAGACTGCTGTGAAAAACTCACCTTTCTCCCTTGTTACTCTCGCTTAGTAGTAGTTCAGATGGCCATACTGAGTTGACTGGATTACTGCAGGTCACTCTTCTAGGCGCTCTGTACTCGATCTCCTTCAGTTTGCAGCAACTCCGAAATGCAGCGGCCAGACTTTCTCTATCCTTTTCTGATTATTATTCAGCACAGTGGCTTTGAACGCATTGCACTGGCTGCCCATCAAAAAGTGAATTATGTTCAAATTGCTATACTTGTTCTTCAAGGCTTTCAGAGTCCCAGCTGTCTATAGTAAATTCATACCCTACAATCCCTCTGACTTTTAGATAGATCATCCAGACTGCTGACCATACCTGGGTTCTGCCATACAAGCCTGGGAAGCAAACCGTGGCACTCTCTTCCTCTTCATTTGCTCCCTCAGACTCTGCGTCTCCCTTTTTGTAAGCTCCTGAAAAACCAGCTGTACTAGTAATTCTGTCTGCTCTGTACAGTGCATTCTGTCTACTAAGCTCCAAGTCACCTTTATTGGTAATCATGACCTTTTCAAAACCCACACCGCATAATATAACCCCTTAAGCAGCTGGTTTTATTGAACATTAAGATTGCTATTGTTTTGTTCCCAAGTAATGAGACCAAGTGGGGTTTTGGACCCAAGAATCACGCTCAGTTTAAAATGTGATCATCGAGGGAGGAATGGTTTGACAGAATCATCATTGATAAGGTTACGTTATAGTGAATGACACTTTAAAAGCTTCTTTATCACCATAACCTGCACCCCTTTGTTAAAATATAATCATGTGAACTCATTGTATGACTGCATCGGTTATCAGAAGATGCAAGTATGTGTGCTGTCACCGTATGTATCTCCATTGTCATGGTACACGTCAGAATTCACACAGCGAGGCAGTAAAGGATCATGCTTTAAACTTGGACTGTTAAGACACCTGAAATGCTTGCAGTTATAACTTTAAAAAGGTCACTCTACAACTCACTTTTGCTGCTCAGGTCAAGCTATTTACCTTTTCAGTTGTCTGCTACTTTGACATCTTCAGGCAGCTATGGACTCTTAAGATCTCTTCTTGTTTATATGTTGTACTTCCATGGTGTCCTCATGAGCATCCTGGATCTTAAATAGAAACATTTTTGTTTCCTATATGTTTTTCTTCTTCCATGATAAAACAAAAAACTGTTCTATATTGTCCAGATTTCCCTTTTACGTAATGTATCATAAATGCAAAGTCAAGAATTAAAGTAGTGTAATTGAATACAGATATTGAAACGTTGGTACCGAAGTCTTTTTCAGACAACCACTGATGCCAGATTAAATTGACTCCGTGAAAAAAGGTTTTAAAGTTACTTCGGGGGGTCTGTCCAGTTTTATGTGCTGTAAATGTTTTTGCCAGCGTTGGAGTTGCTAACGTGCAGTAGATAAGATTTTTTAAAAAGTAACTTGCTTCAAGTTTATTCTAATGTTACCACTTTTCAATTACTTGAATTCTGTGTAATATTCCCATGTGTTAACGTTGCTGTATTTTCAGATAAAATAATTAGTAACACATTCTTTAGGGCAATGTTCTTTAAATGCACTTTCTGACAAATTAAGCACTCTTAGTCTTCAGGTGCTAATGTTTTGTTTTATTTTCACTCTTATCAGTGAAGCAAACAATGGATGTCATTCTGACTCGGCTTCAACAGTTAAATCCAGATCAACTCCGTGAGGAAATCGTGACTGCTGGACTAAAATGTGGACCCATCACAAGCACCACAAGATTCATTTTTGAGAAGAAATTGGCTCGGGAGATATTGGAGCTCCAAGGTGTTGGGACTGAGCAGTCGGTGTCTATGCGAATGTCATCATCCAATGGACCATCAAGTTGTAATCAGCCTGATGGCCAGCAGTGTTTGCCAACTCCACTTTACCAAGACTGGCCGACCAGGGCAGCAGACTTCTCTGAAGATGGGGATTTTGGGTACAGTGTGGGTCTCAACCCACCAGAGGAGGAGGTTTTTAAAAACAAGGAGAGTTCTGCCAAGGTGGAAAAAACACAGCAGTGTGTCCAGGCACCACTTCCAGAGGCTTCTCTTTATTATGGAGTCTGTCCAGTATTTGATGATATTCTGGCTAGAAATGGTAATGTATTGAACTATTGAAGCATTGATTATAAGAATTTTCGTCAATAACTATATTTACACCGTATGTAGTTATTTCTTGATAGTCTGTTATTGCCTGTTTATTTTCCTTACTTTTGGTTATCTCACACCCGCCTCTTTTCTCTACTTTCAAATTCTACACAGTTTTAATGTCCCCTTTCTCTTTGAAGTGTATTTTGTAAAGTATCTGCCCAGCGCATTTTAATTGCACCCCCTAAATAATTAAATGTTAATATTTTATTGTTATTAATTTTGTAGTTATAAAATCCCAGAAAAAAAACAATCCTAGCATTCACAGTCCACCTAAAACTTGGGCTTTATAGGTAATTGTCATGAAAATTCACACACAGCAGCAGCAGTTTCCACATTTGGAATTTGGGTTATTACTCGATTTCCTGAGAGCTTTGTTTGCTATTCTGTTTTAACCCCTTCCATGCTCATGACGAGCTCAGCTCGTTATGCAGTACACTGCTCCTGTGCTCATGACGAGCTGAGCTCGTCATGAGCAATGGGAATCTAGGTCCTGCAGCATAGAGGAGGAATTGCCTTACCACTAATGTGGTTAAAAAACAATGGTCAAAAACATCTGCAGCGCATAGAATCACAGACAATCCAATAAAGTATTCACTTGAGTCGATTTACAATCCTCCACATAAGGCAAAGTTTTTCTCATTCTCCTTGATATGTGCCATAACTACTTTAAGTTGTCAGCCTGGGTTAATCCCAGCGCGTTGTCTTAATGGGGCGTTCTGGAGCTTTTGATCCAGAAACTGTGACCAGTAGGGATAACTGTCGGGTAAATGTCATTTGAGACCATGGGCACTGTACAGCGTGTTATCAAATGTTTCCCACCAATAAATTTACTCTCTGCCATCCAGCATGCTCTTAAAAATGACAGCAGTTAGATTTAAACTCAAGAAAGAATTGCTTTCCAAAACTATAGGTTCAGTTATTGAGGCAACCCAATTCGAAAACGTTTTATCAAATAAGTTAATGATCGCATCCAAGAAATAGTTTAACTATTTATTTTACTTCTGTGTTTTCTGAATATTTGACAAAATATTAAAGGTTCGTCTCCGATACAGTACATTTAAAGAACAGACCTGCGTCCGAAATCTAAAGCCGAATCATAGTTGCTTTTGGTAAAATTAGAGGTTTAAGAATACAAGTTTATATGGTATTTCTTTAGAGCTAACGTAGCCCAAAGGCAGCAGAGCTCTTTAGGTGATTAAAGACAAGTTTAAAGTCCTATGAGAAATAGGAGAGAAGGCTGGGTTGTTGGAGGGTAATGCATTTGATATATTGTTTTTATAGAGATGATATTTCACTTCTAAATAATTTTTAACTTCAGTTCACCACTCGGAACTTGGACTTCAGAGGTATAAAAAACCATTTGTATGAATTTCTTGGAAATTGCGTTAATAAGAGGATGGCCTGTATGACTGTGCATTGAATTAAAATGCATAAAGCAATCAGTGTCACAGCAAACATTGTTTTCAATGCTACCCCATGTCTCTGACCACTGTGAAGTGTTTGAAAAAATTAACTCCATATAAGGATGCAAGTTTACTTAATTTTCTCTAATTTAGTGATTATTCAGACACCATTGATGTCTTTCTTGTCACATGCCATCACCTCTGTTTTATTGATATCAATCTCCAAATTGTTGTCAATGCAGTACTTTTCTAAAGCAGTCATTTTTGTCGGGGACCTATTGGAGACAAGCGTAGAATGGCCAAGCCATTTGCAAATAATCCACTAAAATTGGAAGCATCAGTTTAAATGATGTAATAATAATGAGCTGATTTGACACTAAAGGGTAAATTTAATATAAAGAGAAAATGATAAACCGAAAGCCAACACTTTTCAAGCCCATTATCAACTGCAATATGAGCTGAAAGTATGCCTTTATTTATGTTCTGTGGTATGCTCGTGTGTAGCTTCCTGCCACTAACTATAATTCTGCAGTTCTAGATCTCCAGGGCATTCTTTTTACATCACGATTATGTTTATATGCCGAGCCAAATGCATTTATTTTTACCTACTCAGTACAGTAGTTAACATGTTTGAATCTCCTTGATATGACTGTTTTGGAGTTGCTCACTTTATTGTCCAGAATGGTGATTGTACGTATTCAAAATAATTATAGTATAGGCAAAATTACTTCTTTTACCAAGCCCTTTTTGCCCTCTGCTTAATGTTCCAATTATAGCCGCACTTTTAAAAGCTGTAACCATGGTTAAAAACCTCTAGAGGGTTGACTACTATATTCAGCTTCCTGATGCAATGTTCGCTAGATGTAGGCATTGCACACAGTGTTCCTAAAGTCACAGCAAACCCTCAAAGCATTAGTCTCAGACTTTAATAATTCATTCTCAGAGGGCAACAATAAGTTCACGTGGTAGGAAACCAGGAAAAGTGAACTCCTATTACATTAATCCATTGTAGATTCTTCTTTTTTTCCATAGTTAGAATAATGGGCAAATTGAATAATTGGGCTATGCATTAGTAGCAGTCGGTGCCTTTAACAGGTCTTGCGTCTTGTTCTTGGTTTACGCAGGTCTGTAACACAAACAGCAGAGACATCCCTAATGAGAAAATGTAAGCTAAAGCTAAACGATACATAAGTAAGGCTGACCATGTAGTGCCCATTGCCTTCAGTATGCCGTAGCAGTGTAGTTGCGCTTGCCGCCTGCTGAGGGAATAAGGACATCGCTGTGTACACTGTCACAAAGTCACTGTTCAGGGATAAAGACCTCAGTAACATAACTCAACATTAACTAATTTATTATATACTATCCTGTTGCTCCAGTGTACTACTTTTTAATGGCACATATTTCACCAGAAGCTCACTGTTTGCGGACCAGGACTTGTTCCACAAGTCATTCAAATGATGTAAAGATTAAACAAGCATTAGCAAAGCCAGTAGGGCTAGGTATAATGTGATAACCAGAATTTTGGCAACTTAGAGCAAGATTGGAGTGAGCCAGCAGAGTGTGATGTAGTTGTTAAGTGGCCCCTCGTGCAATTTAATGCACGCACTGGAGTGGAGGTAGAAGGATGCACTCAAACAGCATTTAATATACTCCATTGTTTGGACCCAAAATGTGATTGATAACGTGGCTGCAAGAGGCTAATTGAAGAGAAGCCGCTGTTTGAAGGGGGCTGATCTAAAGCCTACTCTGTATGTTGTTAGCAATAGGTCTGTTTGACACCTATGCTGTCAAAACCGGGAACACAAATACTGCCCCAATAGCACATTTGGTTGGCTGAAGGTGGCAGTATTTTGAGCCATGTGGAGGAAAGTTCATGACTATCCAACAATCTCCTTTTCTCCGTCCCCCCACCAACAATTCCATCATGCAAAACAATTGTCCATGAGGTGATCTAATATCCCTACCATATTGTGATGATAATTCAGCATATAAAGGTGGAAAAGATGGTAAGACAACACAGTGGATTAATATACCTGCTGTAGAGAATTTGCGTGTACTCTGTAAATGGTGCATTTGAATGTTTGTGGGGTCAACGCACCACATTTACTCTTTCCACGTTTCATGTAACAAGCACCTTTTGATTTGTTCACAAATGCAAGCAAAAAGTACTGCATTGCTGATGAGTCTCTAAAGACCATTGTTCTTTCGAGCCTTATGTTTAATATGAAAGACATCTGTTCCTGTAGCGCTTTGAATTAACTACATACCGGTACTAATCAGTTTATTACTAAGTGAACACTTATTAATGGATGAAAATGTTTGAAAATGAACATTGCATTATGATGTATTCCTTAATGTTGGTCCTTTTCTGCAGCAGCTCCTGTTACTTTTTAGAACCAAAAGTTTCTCTTCATTATTGTTTACTTGGTGCTTTCTATGTTTTTTACATACAGCTATAAGGTGTCGAGGGCTTCTGTGGATTCTGCTCATTTGTTCCTTAAATACTCCTCTTGACAATTGAGGACATAGGACAACAAGGTGTTGCTGAATAATTTTCCAACGCTTGCTGCTCTACAAGTCCCCAGACTTTCTGCAGCAGCCTATGAGGATTTGCATTATGCGTCAAGCTAGCGTTCATCTGCTAAAAACAAACCCTCGTTTTCTAGGAAACTATTCCCAACAGACATTAATTATATTATTAAGCAATGCATGGCAGGTTTTTGCATGTATGCTGTGAAAACCTAGTTATTTGAGTGGTATTTGTACCAGAAATTGAAAGTGTTAAACACTAAGGAATATTTTTTTTTTTTGTACAATCCCTTTTTGGAGACCCTTTTTCCCCCTTTCTTTACCATAAAAGCCTCAACAGAGCATCATTTGTGATATATTGTGTTGAACTGTGGTCTCCTTGTGGTACTGTAGCAATGGAAGAATGTTTGCTCTTGAAAATGCTAGTAATATAGTTTTTTTTCATTCAATTAGATGGAGTGCACGTGTATGTGGACAAGAAAGAAGCCATGCAGGCTGTAAAGACGATGAAGGGTTCGCGGTTCAAGGTTTTCACTTCCAGAGAAGATGCAGAGAAGTTTGCTAAAGGGTTATGTGATTACTACCCATCACCAAGCAAGGGCTGTCTGGCGTCATCACCTGTTAAACTGGGGCCAGTTTTTAATAGAGGTGAGTCGTGCCAAAAGTAAGTTAAATTGGCACTTAAGGTGCCAAAATTCTAATATAAAACCAGTTTGCCATAATTCTGCAATTGCATCACTTGGCCCCCCACTTCCCCTCCTAAAAAATCTTGATGTCTTTGTAATTCTGTATTCTGTTTCTGTCACTTTTGTAGAAAAACACGAGTCCTATTAATGTCTGTATGTGTCTGGTTAACATTTTGGCAGACCAGGGCCGCATTTTAAGCAGAGCCTCATTTTACTGGACTCTATTCTTTTCAACTGCATCGCCTGACACACCAGAAACGCCCAAGTAGAACAACCAAAAGGAAGGGTAGGGCAGCTCACAGGCAGCAAGTAATGATCGCAAGATGACTGGAAAATGAAAAGATCTAAGGTGAGGGTGTAGAAGAAGAAACCATTGATGCAAGGCAAGAACAGACCCCTTTAAGGATCACAATTGTAAGATAAGACCCCCAACGTAATGGTGGATTAGGTGGAAGCCTCAGGGGAGTTGTGGCTTTAGACGTAGCACGAATCAGGAAGAACATAAATGGTTAAAGATGGATGAGGGCCCTTAATGTTCAGGGGAGAATTATGTGGTGAAATGTAACGGAAAAGGTGGGTAGACCTGCCAGAAATTATGCACTAACCAAATGCCAACACTTTGTAATTCATGCTTTTAATGCAGAAAGTCAGACGTGCTTTGAAGAAAATACAGCTTAAACGTAGTCTAAACACAACGTACATTCTTCATGGGATGCCCACATCTTCAGAAATTTCCCTACAATGATTGTTACAGCATTTCCCTATTGAAGAGCACAGGATGTGCTACAAAACAAGGCACTTATTCTTTGTGTTTAGTGGGACTACGGACAGTGGCGTTGTAAGTAGTTGCTGTTATATCAAGTGATAATTTTGTCTTGCAGACGTTCTGTCCTCCCCGGAGGCAGAATCGGTTAACAAAGAAAGAGCAAACAGTTTCAAAAGTCCCCGAACACAGGACCTCACTGCTAAGCTTCGGAAAGCTGTGGAAAAGGGGGATCAGATTACCTTCTCCGAATTGATCTGGAGTAACCCTCGCTACCTGATTGGATCAGGCGATAACCCTACCGTGGTGCAGGTATATCTGCTTTCAGTGTGTTGATAATAAATGGCATGTTTTTTGGTTATTTGATCATCAGATTCATGCTTTCGGGCATGAACGTCTTTCGTTCTGTCGTTCTCTGTTGCCATTTATGTGGTCAAGTTAAATGAAGATGTATTTGTTGATGGTTTTACTCAAATGGATGTTGAAGTTAGGTTTCCAAGCTCCACTCTACTATGAAAATCGAAAGGAATAGTATTACTTGTTGGAATCTGTTGCACTGTGAAATTCTTACTTTAGAACACGGTATGCCTGGAGAATAACGTGGTCGGAGGGGGGGGGGGGGGTGTTTAGCCATTATAAGAACTGGTCTCCACTTAGAGTGCTTTTATTAGTGTAACTTGTGGCCTTCCAACAAGATTTGACTTCCTCTGCTTTTCAGGGAATGCAAACTATAACTGTTCATCGTGGAGGCATAATTGTCTGAAAGATGTTTCTCGTTCCCACTTAAGCTTGAAATTTAAATATCTAACTTTGCTCCTGGGTTTTGAAGGGAAATTATTTTTCATGTAAAAGGTGTTGTAGATCTGTGGTCCCCCACTGAACCACGTGCATTGATGTTTCAGTGAGCATCCTGCACTGCCAGTTTATTGCAGTTGCGCTTTTTATAGACTTTAGAGACTGTCTCAGACTTGTTTGGCATCATTTCATATTAAGTGTTTGTTCCTTATGTTGACTAACAAAGTGAGAGCATGACTGTAGGAGCATCCAAAGTTGTATTTAAAAATGAATAAAATGTCCTGACAGCTCTAGTGCTCAAGTGGAAGTCTGATGATAGCTTGAATATGCAACTCACAGACGGAGTAATAATAAGCTACACATATACGTGCTAGTGATAGAGCTGCGCCCCTTCCAGACTTCATCTAGAAGGTTGATTGATAAGGCTGATAAGGCTGATAGATAAGACTGAAGGCCGTTGAGTTTATGTAAATGGAAGACTTTACAAAGACCTTTTCTTCTGTCTGCTAGATATCTTGCTCTAAACCTGGTCTGGGGTGACTTGTTTCTATTTTGTTTTAGCAGTTACAAATCTTACAAATGAATATAGGCTGCTTATGGTCTTTCATTAAAATTTGTTTTCTAAACTTTTAGGAAATCAAATACCAGCCTCGGGTTCATCCTACTCAAATTATGTCCGCCTAAGTAATAGTTTTGTGTTGAGCCACCAAGCTCTTGAATTATCTTCCCTACACATCCTCAAAAGCCCGATCCATTTTCCCTTTTGCTTAGAAAATTCCACATGCCTTCCTTTCATTTCTCACATGTAAATGCAAACAAACTGCAAGCAGGCAGAAAATGAACGTGTCTAGATGTGTATTGAGAGATTAATCTTTTCATAGTGTTCACAATGTCAGTTGCTTAAAATAAAGTAACTGTTGATGTTAATATAGCAGCTTTATTAACTCTTAACTGGAATTTTTTTTTTAACTGCAATTGACAATAGACACCTCACTCTCTTCTTAACCCCTTCCATGCTGATGACGGCCGGGAGCCGTCATGGCACACAGTGCTCGTGTGCTGATGACGGCTCCCGGCCGCCATGACCGCACCCGCGATCGGAATGTGCCGCACAGGCGCAGAATCGCGGCCGCGCCCAAGGGGTTAAAGGGAATGTGGAGCTGGGAATGTTTATCCCTTATATTGTGAATGACGTAATCAAGTCACAGGCAACTCTGAATTGAGAGGTAAAAAAAGAAAGACATTTCTTGAGCTGTGGTAGAAAAAACAAACCTGCGCCCCCAGTTGGATAATGGGAGCCAAATAAATCAGAGTCAAATGAACACCTTCGTTTTTAGCACAGTATAGCAAGAAGGCGATGAGTGAGAGGCAACAACCTGTTTTGGATAAAATGTAAAATTTCACTTCATTGATGCCACCTGCTATGAAGATGTTTGTTTGCTCTGAGTTAAACGTGTAGTGCAGACACCACATAGTAAGTCCCATGCACCATACCCAATATCTTCCACCCACCTCTAACACTCCTTCAATAGAGGTATGATCTGCCTGCCATTTTTTTTATTTTTTTATTATGCAATTTCTACCGCGCAAACTAAACCCGGAGGTATCAAGGCGCCTACCAAAAAGATCAAAATGCGGGGCACAACTACAAGTACGCGCGTACAAAGAGATGGGTCTTCAGGGCAGATCTAAATGATTGTAGGGAGGAGAGAGACCTTAGTTCAAGTGGGAGAGCGTTCCACCACTTTGGGGCCAAATAAGAAAAAGCCTTCCCACCCCATCTAGTTTTCCGAATACGCGGAACACAGAGAAGAAGTCTGTTTGAGGAGCGGAGGTTCCTGCCAGGATTATAGTGAGACAGAATGGATCCAATGCCCGTAGGGCTACTTTTAGCCAGAGCCTTATAGACCATACACATGGTTTTATAGACAATCCGATCCTCCATCGGAAGCCAATGAAGTTGCTTCCTAGCCGATGTGGCAGAGGCGCGTCGGGGAAGATCGAGGACAAATCTGGCTGCTGCATTCTGGACTATCTGCAAGCGCTGCAGCTGACTTTTATTCAGTCCTGCATACAGCGCATTGCAATAGTCCAGGCGGGAGCCCAGGAGAGCAACCGCAAGTTGCTTTCTTGCCTGCAAGGAGAGATAGTGCTTGATTTTCCTTAGTATGTGGATGATACCCCAACAGGTTGATACCGTCCTGTTGACCTGTTGGCACATACCAAGGGTGGGATCAATCATGTCCCCAAGATTCTTAGCTAGAGAAGTAGGATCAGGGCAGGCACCCAGTGAGTCTGGCCACCACTCCACTGACCAGATCTCTTCCTTTCCTCCAAACACCATCACCTCAGTCTTCTCCCCGTTCAGTTTCAGTGAATTGTAAATCATCCACTGGCCGACTGCCTCCATACAGGATCTAAAATTGGAGGCAGTCGACGTAACTGACTGGGAGAGAGAGACGAGGATCTGGGTGTCATCCGCATAGGAAACTACCTCCATCCCAAAAGATCTAATAAGTCTGGCAAGGAGGGTCACATAAATGTTAAAAAGGGTGGAGCTGAGCGCCGACCCCTGAGGGACCCCACATTGCACAGACAGGGATGGAGATAGGAACTTACCCAGCATTACCCTTTGCTCTCTGTGATCGAGAAAAGAGGAGAGGAGGCCCAGGGCCGCCCCCTGAACCCCAATCTCACCCAGTCGAGATGTTCGGACTAGGGGGGAAAGGGTATCGAAGGCAGCCGTGAGGTCTAGAAGGATTAGGAGGGAAGTCTGACCCCCATCCACACACGTGCGGATAGAGTCAAGCACCAAGGTGAGGGCAGACTCGGTGCTATGTTCCCTCCTAAACCCATGCTGGGAAGGATCCAGACAACCCGAACTCTCCACGAAGGCAGCAAGGTGTTTATTTAAATGAGCTTCTAACATCTTCGCGGGAGCCGGGAGCAGTGAGATGGGGCGAAAGTTTTTTAATACCCCAGGATCAAGGGAGGGTTTCTTAAGCAGTGGTTTTACAACAGCATTTTTCCACTGCTGAGGAAAAGTGCCCTCCCTCATCACCCTATTCATGATGTCAACCAAAGGGGGTAAGAGGGATTCTCTACACTGCTTCAGGATCTTTAGAGGACAGGCGTCAAGCGGAGTGCCAGATTTAGTTTTATTAAGCAGAGTCTCTAGATCTTGTAGAGAAAGAGGAGGGAAGGATTCCAGACATCCGGCCCGGGGTAGCTCTACAGAAGTAGCGTCCAAAACAACGGGAACCGGGGGCTAAGCACTAGATGATCTCTGCGACTCCAAAGCAGTATAGATGTCCGATATTTTGGACTGAAAGAAGAAGGCTATGCCATTGCAGAGTTCCTGAGATGCAATAACAGGGTCGGGGACCTGGAGGGATGTAAGAGAGTCCACAATCCTGAAGAGCTCTTTAGGAGACGAAAGTGAAGCTGTGAGGGCCGTAAAATATTCTTGTTTGGTCCTAGTCACTTCCAGCTTGTATCTTTTTAACAGGGTCTTGTGGGCTTCCCTATCCCTTTGGTCCCAGCTAGCATGCCATAGACGCTCCTGTCTCCTTACTTCCTGTCTAAGGAGTCTTAGATGTTCAGAGAACCAAGGAGCTGAAGGTCTTTTCCTGGCTGAATAGCAGGACCGAGCAGGGGCCAGTTCATCCAATGCCTCTATGAGGATCTTTTCATATTGTGACAACTTCACACCGTGCTGCTGCACTGCAGTAGATGAGGGTACTGACCTCACAACATCAACCTGATTCACCCATATTAAACCATGTAATCCACAGTAATCTCCATTGGTCCATAATATTAATCCATAGTTCATCCATTTTTTATAGTACTCACTCTGGTGACAGCACAAATGATAAAGAATGTTCATTTTATTTCGCATTTTCAAATGTCATTTGTTGCCATAAGCTTGAGCAAAGACATGTGCTTGTAACATTCCATAGTCCGGTGTTATTAAAACAACCCAATGCATTTCGAACAAAAGTTCTTCGTCAGGGGTACTGTAAGTAAGTCAGAAAAAACCACATGAATAAACAATATTCTGTACTCGATGTTACATAAACACCACTAAAAGTGACATCACCTTTTAACCCTCCACGCCCAACTGAAACCCCTTATGTGCGTGCTTCATAAACAAAAACCTCAAGTAAACGTTAATTTCCCCAACATTCTCTTGCTTTTCATTCCACCCACCGTATTAACTGTCTGTGACAACCTCCCTTTCTATTAACCCGTCTAAACAGCCTTACGCTCTTTACCTCGTTCCACCAAACCAGCAGTTTGTTTCTCAGTTTGCTTGCAAAGTAACGGCTCATTTCCCGTTGTCGTGTCTTTCTTAAACCCACCCTTCGCACATTAGCCCAATCAGTACCCAATTAGACTAGCCACGTAACCCGCCCTGTGTCGTAATTTAAAAAAGAATCATAATCCAGTGCCTACCATTCCCACAGTGCACCACCCTTGATGCCAAAAAACAATAAGCGTTCCTCTACTTCAATAGCGTATCTGATCTTACACAAACATGAAATCATGATAAACGTGAGCAAAGTCCTCAGTGTTCATAGAAAAGTATAAGATAAATAAATCATTCAGATTCAATAATGAAAATGTACGGATATATCATGTTGTCAAAACTGAATAACACCTCCGTAGGTCCATCTATGTTGTTATGCTTTCGTGCTGTCATTATTCAAAGTGATTCTTTTACTTTAGTTCATCCATTCGTTCTCTTGTGGGGTGCAGCTTCGCGGTTGGACGTAAAATAGCAAAGCAAATACATGAGGGGTAGCGAGTGCACACCTTCTCTAATTCTGTTATAATTACTGGCTTTAAACTACCTTATTGATTGTATGCGTGCATAACAGCGCTGTGCACGTCCTGCACAGCTGATCCAAAATAGCTCCAAACAACGGGTGACCTCTTCACACCGTGCTGCTGCACTGCTGTAGATGAGGGTACTGACCTCACAACATCAACCTGATTCACCCATATTAAACCATGTAATCCACAGTAATCTCCATTGGTCCATAATATTAATCCATAGTTCATCCATTTTTATAGTACTCACTCTGGTGACAGCACAAATGATAAAGTTTTCATTTTATTTCGCATTTTCAAATGTCATTTGTTGCCATAAGCTTGAACAAAGACATGTGCTTGTAACATTCCATAGTCCGGTGTTATTAAAACAACCCAATGCATTTCGAACAAAAGTTCTTCGTCAGGGGTACTGTAAGTAAGTCAGAAATGTGGGCTAATGTGCGAAGGGTGGGTTTAAGAAAGACACGACGACGGGAAATGAGCCGTTACTTTGCAAGCAAACTGAGAAACAAACTGCTGGTTTGGTGGAACGAGGTAAAGAGCGTAAGGTTGTCACAGACAGTTAATACGGTGGGTGGAATGAAAAGCAAGAGAATGTTGGGGAAATTAACATTTACTTGAGGTTTTTGTTTATGAAGCACGCACATAAGGGGTTTCAGTTGGGCGTGGAGGGTTAAAAGGTGATGTCACTTTTAGTGGTGTTTATGTAACATCGAGTACAGAATATTGTTTATTCATGTGGTTTTTTCTGACTTACTTACAGTACCCCTGACGAAGAACTTTTGTTCGAAATGCATTGGGTTGTTTTAATAACACCGGACTATGGAATGTTACAAGCACATGTCTTTGTTCAAGCTTATGGCAACAAATGACATTTGAAAATGCGAAATAAAATGAAAACATTCTTTATCATTTGTGCTGTCACCAGAGTGAGTACTATAAAAAATAGATGAACTATGGATTAATATTATGGACCAATGGAGATTACTGTGGATTACATGGTTTAATATGGGTGAATCAGGTTGATGTTGTGAGGTCAGTACCCTCATCTACAGCAGTGCAGCAGCACGGTGTGAAGAGGTCACCCGTTGTTTGGAGCTATTTTGGATCAGCTGTGCAGGACGTGCACAGCGCTGTTATGCACGCATACAATCAATAAGGTAGTTTAAAGCCAGTAATTATAACAGAAGAAGAGAAGGTGTGCACTCGCTACCCCTCATGTATTTGCTTTGCTATTTTACGTCCAACCGCGAAGTTGCACCCCACAAGAGAACGAATGGATGAACTAAAGTAAAAGAATCACTTTGAATAATGACAGCACGAAAGCATAACAACATAGATGGACCTACGGAGGTGTTATTCAGTTTTGACAACATGATATATCCGTACATTTTCATTATTGAATCTGAATGATTTATTTATCTTATACTTTTCTATGAACACTGAGGACTTTTCTCACGTTTATCATGATTTCATGTTTGTGTAAGATCAGATACGCTATTGAAGTAGAGGAACGCTTATTGTTTTTTGGCATCAAGGGTGGTGCACTGTGGGAATGGTAGGCACTGGATTATGATTCTTTTTTAAATTACGACACAGGGCGGGTTACGTGGCTAGTCTAATTGGGTACTGATTGGGCTAATGTGCGAAGGGTGGGTTTAAGAAAGACACGACGACGGGAAATGAGCCGTTACTTTGCAAGCAAACTGAGAAACAAACTGCTGGTTTGGTGAAACGAGGTAAAGAGTGTAAGGCTGTTTAGACGGGTTAATAGAAAGGGAGGTTGTCACAGACAGTTAATACGGTGGGTGGAATGAAAAGCAAGAGAATGTTGGGGAAATTAACGTTTACTTGAGGTTTTTGTTTATGAAGCACGCACATAAGGGGTTTCAGTTGGGCGTGGAGGGTTAAAAGGTGATGTCACTTTTAGTGGTGTTTATGTAACATCGAGTACAGAATATTGTTTATTCATGTGGTTTTTTCTGACTTACTTACAGTACCCCTGACGAAGAACTTTTGTTCGAAATGCATTGGGTTGTTTTAATAACACCGGACTTTGGAATGTTACAAGCACATGTCTTTGTTCAAGCTTATGGCAACAAATGACATTTGAAAATGCGAAATAAAATGAAAACATTCTTTATCATTTGTGCTGTCACCAGAGTGAGTACTATAAAAAATGGATGAACTATGGATTAATATTATGGACCAATGGAGATTACTGTGGATTACATGGTTTAATATGGGTGAATCAGGTTGATGTTGTGAGGTCAGTACCCTCATCTACAGCAGTGCAGCAGCACGGTGTGAAGAGGTCACCCGTTGTTTGGAGCTATTTTGGATCAGCTGTGCAGGACGTGCACAGCGCTGTTATGCACGCATACAATCAATAAGGTAGTTTAAAGCCAGTAATTATAACAGAAGAAGAGAAGGTGTGCACTCGCTACCCCTCATGTATTCATATTGTGACAACGCCAAAGGGAGATCCATCTCCTGGGTTGAGGACAAACTGGGAATCCACGGATCGAAAGAATTTTCCCTGATGTTTTTAAGATTCCTACGTACTTCAATCGTACTCGGAACTTTTCTAGAGGTATCCTGGCTCAAGTGGGCCAGATTGAAGGGAACGGCCAGGTGATCCGACCAAGACAGAGGGAAGGGATCCGTTACTGTCAGCCTCTGATCATTAGAAAAAATCCCATCGAGCGTATGCCCCGCTCGGTGGGTGGGTCCTTTCACCAATTGGGTGAGACCACAAGCTGACATAGCTTCCAGCAGGGCGAGGGTGTCGTGAGCCTCCAGCAGTTCTAAGTGAAAATTAAAATCGCCCAGAATAGTGAGATTTTCACGGCCAAAATAAGGTTCCAAAACATGAAGCAGTTTCAGGCCAAAGTCTACTCTAGGACCCGGAGGACGATAGACCGAAATCCCGTTAAATGGGGGATTAGAGGAGTCAGACAGTGAGAAATATAGCACTTGGACAACATCCTTAGGGTCAGAGACAGGCATGATGTGACATTGGAACCTGTCTTTATACAGGATAGCCAGCCCACCACCAACATGGCCTATTCTGTCCTGCCGTGCTAAGCATTACCCATCAGGGACCGCTTCAACAAGATCTGGACCAGATGAATCTTTAGCCCATGTTTCCGTAACAAAGACCCATGAGGGGTTTTTCTCTAATACGAGCTCCTTAAAAACCATATTGTTTTTAATAAGTGAGCGGGCGTTAATGAGAAAGCAATTTTCGCTCAGCTCACTAGCTCCCAACGAAGAGCACGGTTCCCGAGAAGGCGAGGGAAGGGCTGGGTTGAGACCCCCCGAGCCCACCTGAAAACACCCACATCCCATGGGTAGAAGGAGGTCTTCAGGAGTACTCCTATGAAAACATGTTGCAACTGGAGGTTTAAGACGTATAACATTCTGTAAAGAATATTTCAATAAGTGATGGCCTACCTTATCCTGACCTAGAGTCCAGCCGTCCAGCCCGTCCTCAGCGCGGACGGGCGCAGACGGGCTGGACTCTGGCGTGGCTGCGGCGATCACGCTGCGCACACACGCTGCGCGCCATGAGCACTAGTAAATATAGGGCTATAGCCAGTCCACCTGACTGCTAGAGCGCAGAGCGTTTCCGCCTTTCCCTACCACCCACCCAAGATGGCGCCCACCGATTTCTGAGCGCGAGGGTCCAGCCCGCTAAGTAGCGGTGAGTGTCACAATTTAAATGCAGCAATGCAGCAATGCGGCAGTGCAGCGAGGGATTTTAAAAACGAGGGAGAAACTGTGCATCCAAATTATAATTAAACAAAAAGACAAAAACGGGTAGTATTAAAAAGCAAATGTACAGCGAGTACGAGCGCAATGCAGTAGTGGAGAGCAAGAAGGAATGCTCTTACCTTAGCCCCTTAAGTAGTAGGAGCCCCAAACTGCCTCTGGCCAGTCCACCTGACTGCTAGAGCGCAGAGCGTTTCCGCCTTTCCCTACCACCCACCCAAGATGGCGCCCACCGATTTCTGAGCGCGAGGGTCCAGCCCGCTAAGTAGCGGTGAGTGTCACAATTTAAATGCGGCAGTGCAGCGAGGGATTTTAAAAACGAGGGTGAAACTGTGCATCCAAATTATAATTAAACAAAAAGACAAAAACGGGTAGTATTAAAAAGCAATTGTACAGCGAGTACGAGCGCAATGCAGTAGTGGAGAGCAAGAAGCCAGAATAATGGATATAACAGTCAAAGGGTTAATTTATACATTGAAGAGGATTGGGAAGTTCATGGAGAGGAGCCAAACTATCTGTGCTGGGTCCTCTCAAAATGTATAGAACCCATAAATCATGATGCAGACAATGCCTATTTCTGCCAGGCAACTGAGTTTGAATTGTGTAGTTCACTGTGAAGGCTCCTGCAGATGCAGTAGAATAGGCGGAACCACACAGGAAATTCAACAGTTATGCATATGCCTATTAAAAGTGAGACCAATTTGGCTTTGTCCGTGCTTATTTGATCCGGAAGCAGAACAAAAAAAGAAAATGAGATTGTGTATATGGCCTCCTCCATATGTTGGACAGAGATCTGCTTTTGGAAATTTAGCTGTGCGCTTAATATCCTCTCGGAAAGTAGGGTGTCCACCCAAGCGAGTAGCCGCAGGATGTGTTTTACGTCTCTGTGGAAAGAAAATCTGAAAGCTTATTTCAGGACCATGCATTTAATGCCATGCAGCTGCAGCCATTTGCTTCTCATGTCAGCAGTGCAATTGACTCAATGCCTTCATTCGCTCAAACTTCTTTCTAGGTCTAGAGAGATTGGTATAGGCTGCCAGCAGGCCTTCCCTTGAATAGGTTAGGCTGTGTTTTGTGTTGTTATTCTTCCGAAGGTATCTTGGCAGTTCGCGAATTAGCAACAGAGAGAGGAAAAATTATGTTTTTTAACCAAAAGCCTGCTTTGAAAGTGATGTCTCTAATGCCTTTCTGAATGGGATCAAATCCGTAATCAGGCACATTTTATTTGATAGGGTGCCCCTCTGCTTTAGTTTTCTTAAATCTATGCACCGCCAATATATTCATAGATGCATCACGAAGATTCCTTTTAGGGGAGTCAATCCTTCAGAAAACAGTTAAGTTGGTAGCCAGTGCAGGTTCTTCAAATATGGAGAGATTCGTGTAGGAATTCTGAAAAACTACCTGGCTGCTGCATTTTGAACTGGCTGCGTCACTTAATGTCAATTTAATGCAGGCCAAGATGAATACTGTTGGCATAGTCCAATCTGGCACAGACCCCAGCAGCCATAAAGGTCTTCATTGAAAAGTAAGAAATGACTGAATCTTCCTGATAATTTTATTTTATTTTTTTATTTTATTTTTACGAACCTTTATTGTTACTTCAAGTAAATACAAGCATGGGCCTACAACCACCTCGGCCGGCCGCTAGTCAAATCGTAAGTACAGCAAATCAATATAGAGAAATACAGCAGCCCGAAAATCGGGGTCTAATAAGTGTCCAGGATATAACGTGCATTCTAGCGTACCGTGCAAGATTCAGGAGTCCAGAAGGTTCATTTTATAATAAAGAAAAACTCAAAATCAATGCCATACAGTCAGACATGGTCCTACAATAGCAAGCATGAAGCAGGAAATCCGCAAATAGTGCAAATACGTTTGAAGTATTGGGGGTAAGGCATACGAGTCAGGATAAGTGTAAAAACAAACACGTGTCATAGCGAGCTGCACCCCACCCCTCAGAACGAAACATACTGTAGGAAACATGAAAAACGACGACACCAAAAAGGAAGAAAGACAAAGGGCCATAGAAACAAAGAAAGGACAGAGTAACAAACCCCACCCCCCTACCCCCCACCCTGCACCCCTGCAAAAGGCTACGGCCTATCCCCCCCCCCAGCAGCGTGCCTGTCACCCTAAATAAGAGACCCGAAATATAAAAAAAGAAGAAAACGTAAAAATGAAAAAAAATGTGGGGAAGGGCCAACGATCTAGCCACCCAGCCTCCTCTCCACCACCGCGCGCAGTAAACATCCTAAAAGCAAGATCAGAATAGCCACGGAAAACAGTAATCACCGATAGCACAATCAATATCATCCCCGCTGAGTGTCCCCCAAATCACCGTCAGCCAACAATAAGGTCCACCTCGTCATAGACGGTTTCGCCCCTGGCCTTTTCTATCAGTAGTACCAACATACGTCCACTTATCAATCGGCATACAGAGCAGCGTGGAGGGTCCGAGTGATCCGGGCGGACCGGGCAATGTTGTTACTCCATGGGACTTCAGCCACCAAAACCCAGCCGAATATGCATGGCGGAAATCCGTCTGTGCCAGTATTGACTCCGAAAACATCCTCCAGTCCGAACAGTCTCACCAGCCAGGGAGAGAGAGTTACACCTTCCGGTAAGCGCCGAAACGCCGCCGGGGCAGTCCAAACCATAGATCGACGTTGTTTCCCCAGCTGCCGAATAGATAAGTGCGCCGGCAAGTCACTCACGTGTAGAACAGATCTGTCCAAAGCGATCTCATGAACCGGGTCTTCCAGCTTCTCCACGAACATAGGCGTATCTGGAGCACTCATCACTGACGCAGAGGTGGGCACATAGGCGCTTCCTTGAGATCGAGTCATGCCCGTGTGGAACGGTGGGACAACAATTTTATTTTTATTTATTTTATTTATTTTGAGAGTTTTATACAGCGCGAACAAGATCTTTGCAGATATCAGAGCGCTTTACAGGAAAAATACAGAGTAAAAATACAAAGTAATAAAGCGTATATACAAAGTAATATATGAGGTAGTTGGGTACAAGGTGCTAGTTACATAGGTAGGTCAAAGGACATGAGGTAGGTTACAGGTGTGGTAGTGTAGGTACACTGAGAGTAGACAAACAATTGCGTCAATAGCATAAAGTGCGATACCAAGGAGCATATACTTGCTTAAGCGTGTTTAGAGTATTTAGAGTTTAAAGGTGGGCCAAGTTGAGGTGGGTGTGTGCAGGATGTATAGTCCCACAGGTGCGACAGTAGAAGGGATGTAAAGATTGTTGAGGTGGAGAGGGTAAAGTGTGCAAAGTCAACCAGGTGCGTCAACACTATAACAATATACATAATCAACCAGGTGCATCGAACATTATAACAAAATACAAAGAGTGAGCGTATACAATTACGTAATTCGATAATACGGGTGGTACAATAGGCCAAGGTCGGGCAGGCCTTACGGAGCAGATTTATGAGTGATACGGAGTAATAGGTCATGTGTATTTTGCCATGAGGATCGCTTTAACTTCTTTCTTAAAGATTGTGTTGGAGGAGATGAGCCTTGTTTCAGGAGGGAGTGAGTTCCAGATCCTGGGTGCCATTCCTGAAAAGGAGCGTTTATACGTTTTTTCCTTCCGAAATCTTCGAGGTTTCAGCAAAAGATTGTTTGTGCTTCTAGTAGTTCGGGAGCCACCCGAAATTGTCAACTTTTGAGTGAGGTAGGCGGGTGAATTCAGATGCACAGCCTTGTGTGTCATGCATGCGATTTTCAGTTGAATTCCGGCTTCAAAAGGTAGCCAGTTCAGTGATTTAAAGTCCGGGGAGATATGCGAGTGTTTTTTTGAGCCTGTGACTAGTCTCGCTGCGGCGTTAAGGGACGCTCTTAGGGGTGCCGTTGTAGTTAGGGGGAGCCCGCAGAGGGCGGTGCTCCCGTATTCTATGTGCGGGATGACTATAGATTGAACTGCAGTTTGGAAGTCTTTGGCAGGAAGGAAAGGTTTAAGTTTTCTCAGGGTATTGATTTGGAAGTTCGCTCCTTTGGTTGCCTTGCTGATGTGCTGCTGCATGTTGAGATTGGTGTCAAGTGTTATGCCTAAAGATTTTGCTGAGTCTACTACGATGGGCTGTACATTTAGAGCCGTTAATTGCTTAAGCCATGTTTGAGCCGTGGATATTTTAGCGGGAGGTGAGATCAGGAGGAACTCGGTGTTCAGAGCATTGAGTTTGAGGTGATTCTCAGCAAGCCAGGATTGGGTGTTTCTGATCGTGGTGTTCAGCAGCATGATGTCCTTGGGAGATTGTATTTTGAGATAAAGTTGGGTGTCGTCGGCATACATGTGAAAGTGCACATTAGAAGCCTGTAACAACGTAGTGAGAGGTTCCATAACTAGGTTGAACAGTGTTGGGGAGAGGGAGGATCCTTGAGGGACGCCTAGCGATACAGGTACCGGAGAGGACAGCAGGTTGTTGCTTTTGATTCTTTGTGTCCGGTTGTGTAGAAATGAGGTGAACCACTTTAGAACAGTCCCAGATATGCCCATTCTTGTGTTTAACAGTTCGAGTAAGTTCTCATGTTTAACTGTATCGAATGCTGAGGAGAGATCCAGAAGGATGAGGAGACAGGTATCGTTTTGGTCTAGGATTTGGAGGGCATCGTCCACTATGTGAGTCATGGCAGTTTCGGTACTGTGCCCTGCTCGGAAGCCTGACTGATGAGCGTTTAGGAGATCAAACTTATCTATGTGTTTAGTCAATTGTAGTTGTACGCATTTTTCCAACAGTTTAGCGAGAGTGGGAATGTTTGTAATAGGTCGGTAATTGTTTAGATCAGTGGGGTCTGCTGTTGGTTTTTTTAGTAGCGGTGTGACTTGCCCTACTTTGAGGGCGTTGGGGATGGATCCTTGTTGAAGAGAGCTATTGATAATCTTAGACCAGAGTGGGAGAAGCCAGGGGGAAAAGTCTTTTACAGCGTTAGCAGGAAGGGGGTCAGAGAGGTGATTGGAAGGTTTCAAGGCGCTGAGCAGTCTGCCAATTTCTTCTACGGAGTAAGTGTCAAAGGATGACCAAGTAGCATTGTTCTTAGGTTGAGGCACTGCTGTGTGTCGGGTGTTGGAGTACAGGATAGCGTCATTGAGGAGATCGCTTCTTATTCTCTCAGTTTTTTGGATAAAGAAGGCAGAGAAGTCTTCGCAGGAAGGAGTAACGTCCATGGAGCTGATTGTCTGGGGTTGCTCTTTGGATTGTGTTCTGACTAACTCAAACAGTTTTCTTGGACGGTTTTTAGCTTGGGCGAGCTGGAGGCTGAAGAAGTCTCTTTTTGAGCGTTTTATTTTCCTGAAGTAGGCGTTTCTCTGTTTCTTTAGACTTTTTAGGTGCACTGCAGAGGGGGCTAACCTCCAGGTGCGCTCTGCCATTCGCATCGCCCGTCTATCCTCATTGAGGCTTCCGTCATACCATGGGTTGGAAGTCTTCTTGGACGAGACTCTTTTTAGTTGCATGGGCGCCACCTCATCGATTATTGTGGACATAGTATTTAGATAGTGGTCAGTCAGAAGTTGGAACGTCTGTAACGCCGGGAGGGGGAAGTAGCCGATTGCAGCTGTTGGGTGGTAGGGAGTTTGGGTTGAGTTTCTTCAAGTCTCTTTTCCACACTTTGTGCTTAGTGGGTTGGACTGAGTTAAGTCTGGTTTTTTCCTTGATGAGGAAGGAGACAATATGGTGATCTGACCAGTCACAAGGTTGGATTGACTCCAGTTGAATAGCGCCCTCTTTGGAGATGATAAGGTCAAGGGTAGAGCCTCTCTTATGGGTCGGGCTGTTGCATATTTGGTTGAGATCAAGTGCGTTGAGAAAGCTTTTGAGGCTGTTTACCACTGTGTCACTGCTGTCATTCCAGTGGAGATTGTAGTCGCCAAGGAAAATTTGGGTGTGCTGCCGTCCTGAGTTGGCTGTAATTGTATCCATGAGTTGTTGGACGAAGGAGAGATTGTCCCCAGGTGGGTGGTATATAATGTGTAGTGAGCATACCGGTTTGCTTTCGCTGATGATATCAAGGCAGAGGTATTCACAGGAAGTAAGAGAGGAGACGGCCACTTTGGAGACTGAGAGGTTGCTTCTGTAGATGCAGGCAATTCCACCGCCTATCTTTTTGTCCCTGTCAAGTCTAATGATACAGTAGTTAGGAGGGACTAGGATATCCAGTATAGGTGTAGAGGAATCAGACAGCCATGTTTCAGTCAGAATGACTAGGTCCAGTTCCAGGGACATGATGAGGTCGGCGACCTGCGTGGAATGTCTTTGGGCCGATCTGCAGTTGAGCAGTATGCATTTAAGGCTAGGGGTGCAAAGGGTGGAGGATGATTCCAAAACGAGGGGTACATTAGTGAGGTTGTTGGGGACAGCGCCTCTGTTGTTATCCTTTTGGTGCCTGAGGTGGTTTGATATAATCGTTGGGATGGACATGTTGTTGGTAGCTAGCGGCTTTTGGGGAGCCGGGTCGTAAGAGTGGAGAAGGGTGTGTACGTCAAGGTCAGAGATCGTGTTGGTGGTGCGTCTGGGGCGATTGGTGGTATTGCAAGAGGGGGTAGAAGTCCAATGTGGGGAACGATGTGTGATGAGGCGAGTAGGAGGTGTGGAGGAGGTGTTGTTAGGTGTAGAAGAAGGAGTATTGCGCTTGGTAGTAATGAGAATGCAATTGTTATTGCGATTGTTGGTATTGCAATTGTTATTGCGACTGTTGGTATTGCGAGGGGGGAGAGAGGTCCGGTGTGTGGAGTGTTGTGTGGTAGGGCGAGTAGGAGGTGAGGGGGACGTGGTGTTAGGTATGGTAAGGGTGGTGATGGGGGGCGGGTGTCTGATGGGGTGTGTGAAGAGCAACTCTTTAATGGAGTGAAATTCTTCTTTCAATTGGAGGAGGGTGGACATAATAATGTCCAAGGTGATGATGGGCGCGGTGTTGGGGGAGGGTACTGGCGCTGAACCGGCGGTTACGTTGACAGGGGGCAGTCCGGGTGGAGAGGCGGAGCTGATGTGGGTTTTGGGGGCGTTAGCGAGAGGATAGGTGTTATTGGGAAGCGCATCCGTGCTAGGGGGGGAAGGGAATAAGGGGGCGATGTGATGGCTGGCTGTTGAGGGGGAGGAGGTGGAATATTGAGGAGTGAGCGAGGGGGGTGGGAGGTTGAAGGAGGGATGCAGTCTAGGTGTGGCGGAAGTGCTAAGTGTGGGGGGGGGCGGAAGTCGGAGAGAGAGTCATGTTGTGAGGGGTGCCATTGGGGGAGGAGGGGTGCTCTGAGAAAAAATGTGCGGGGGAAGGTACGGGAGTGCAAAGTGTGGGGGAGGAGACAGGAGGATGAGCGGAGGTATGCAGGTTAGTAGGGGGGCTGGGAAAGCGAATGGTGTGTGGAGGGACCAGGTCTATGTCTGTGTATGAGGGGCGGGGAGGGGTAGCTGAGACAGGCAGGTGATTGATTGTGGAGCAGGGTGTGAAGCTGAGGTGCGGTACTTCTTGCTGCTGAACTGGGTTAGGAGAGTTAAGGGTGGGAGCTGTGACGTTAGGAGAGGTAGGACAGGGGGTGATATGCGTGTAAGTCCGAGGATTGGAAGGGTGCTCTTTGAGAGAGGGGAACATGTTGTCAAGTAGTTCCAGGTTCCTGTCTGTCGCTTGAATTAAGACAATCCCGTTGTTGTATATAGTGATGGTGGTTCTGCCTGGGAGGAGTTGGGACGATGTAATGGAGAGTGTTAGGCCATGTGCGGATTTCCTGGAGGTGGAGACGGTGAATAGGGTGAGGAACACTTTTTTCCATTGCGCTCTGCGTGTGGTGTGGAAAATGATGTCGGTGTTCAAGGGTCCATTGACCGATGAGAAGTAGGTGTCGGCAAAGGGTGTTTCTGGGTGGGACCTAAGGAAGTCGTGTTTAAAACGTTTAGTAGCTTTTTTGGTGAGCACGGGAGGGTAGTTTATTTTATGAGTGTTTGCCGCTGAGCTCCATGTTGGTATGGTGGCAGTATAGCGCAGGAGTTGGCGAACACTAGTGATATGCCGGAGCAAGATGCACATGCACACACAACAGGTTATCAGGATCAGAGATGGCATTAGCAGGCAGAAAATACACTAGTGAGAAGACAGGCATATGTGCAGTCGATGCATTACATGAAGGATAGGTAAAGTGAATACAGGTGAATACATGTAATGCAGTGCGGTTGCCGAATTGTGTAAAGTGGTAGTGCAGAGTACAATTGGAGGAATAGTTCTGAAAAACTATAGACCTAAAATACATGCGGTAGCATAAAAGGGGAGATTGTGCAGAGTAGTGCAGTGTCCAATTGGGGAGTAGTTATGTTTACAGGTAAACCTATAGATAATATATAGTGAGTATAATACTTGTAGAGCCGAATGCAGCTGCAGGCAGTCTATTACATGACACAGGTAGGTGTGCAACAGAGGGCAATAGATCACAGATCCGTAGTTCAGAGTACAGTAGTGGTAGTAGTTGGGCTTAGCCTAAAAAGGTGAGTTCTTGATGCACCCCCGATAGTGATAAATTGATAGCCCAGCAACAATGACTAGTCCAAGATGGTGATCCGAGAGAGAGACTTTACCAAAATGGCCGCCACAGAGGGGGAAAAGAGACATTAGTCCTCTTTTTATTTTCATGCTTTGAGAGACATTAGTCCTCTTTTTATTTTCATGCTTTGAGAGCAGGGAGAGCAGTTTCGTTTTCACCCTGTGAGGAAGACTCTCATCCCGAGGGAACCTCATGGGCACAGTAGGTGATTTAATGGCCTTAGTTTTTTGTGTTTTTCAGACCCCCGCCATTTTGTGCAATGCAGATTAGGGCTGAGAACCGGGAAAATGTACATAAATACCTTCTTTCGGTGTTAGAGCCTGTGACCGCTGGGACCGCTGCACGCTAATGTGCCTCCCCAGTGTCTGCATCCGCTTACCAAGCCGGCGTCCCCCGCTCCTCTCAGCCCTCCAGTCCGCTGGGTTCCTTCACTGCGGAGCGGGCGGGAGAGGGGGCGTGGGGGGGTGTTGTCTTGGCCTCGTCCCTGTGAGCGACCGGCGTCTTCTGGGTGGGGGGGGTCGCTGCTTCACCTCGTGTGTGGAGGCGGGGTCCGGTGTTCGTCCTGGTGCCAGCTATCCCGCGGTGCTCCGTTGCTGCGAGTGTTGAGCGGCCAGCATCTGCCTTTGATCGGGAGGGGGGGAGGGGTCCGGTGCTCGATCCGCTTTGGCCCTGGTGCTGCTGGGGTGATCTGTTGTTACTAGTTTGAAGTCCTCTGCTGCGGTGGTGCGAGCGTGGGACACGGGACAGTCCTCCGAGCCGACTCAGCAGCTCAGCAATGGCGGCCATCCTTCTTCCCAGATCCAGGGCGTCCCGGATCAGGGTCATATGCAGGGTTGTTAACGCAGCCAGGATATCTCTGGACGTGGGTTCTTTCTCTTGTCGCCAGGCCCCAGGACTTTCCCACACAGTAGCTTCTCTGCCTGGGTGTGGTGTGCGTAAGAGGGCGCCATCCGCCATCTTAGCTGATCCGGCCTTGTCCTTCTCCATCTCACCTCGGGACCGGGCCTCACACCAGGGAGCAACAGGAGTCACAACGAGGATCCCGAAAGTCAAGGCAGGCGTCCCAGCAGAGGGCCAACAAAAGGCTAAACAAAATCTCCGCCGCTCCCCGGGAGCCGCTCACCGATTCCGGGAGAAGTCAATAATCATGCCCGGACACAACACTGGAAAGGGGGCCAAGTATCGTGCACACCCCTCGATCCTGCTGTACCGCACGTCCCACAAGGCACTCCGCTAGATGGACTGGGTCGGCACTGTCGCCATCGGCCCATCAGATCTCCGGTTCCCTCCGGCCGACTCTTCACCTCCACCAGAGGCCGCTGTTGTCGCAGTCGCGGCCGGCTACTCTCCTCACTCGACACCCCGGTCCCAGCTCTGTGAAGGCCGCAAAACAGTCGGGGACATTTCCACGGGTCTGCCGCACGTAAAAGCCTCAGGAGCAAACGGTCAGTGAAAGTTGTCCTTCGCCTACTTAAATATGCCGTTACGGCTCAGGATAGTTGCCAGGATGTATGCGCGGGGCGTGAAGGCTCACGGAGCCGAGCGTTTATGCAGCCACCTCGGTCGCCATCTTGGCTCCTCCTCCATTCCTGATCATTTTTAACTTGAAAATGCATTTCAAGACCACTGCACTAATGTGGTGTTTAAAAGAGAGATGTTGAGCCACACGTCCTCCTAGCATTTTGCTGCCAGTTTAGGAAAGTGAAGTGAACCCATTTCAGCAGGCTAGGAAGAGTTTGTCCATAATAGGGGATTTTGACCTAACACAATAATTTCCGTTTTGTCTGCATTTATTTTAGGCTGATTTTGCTTCATCCAACCACTTATAAAACAGATCATGAACCCTAAAATGGTCTTTTACATGTTCTGGCGAATCAAGTTGAAGTAGAATCTGACAATCATCTGTGGTGTTCAAAATCCTGCACCCTCTTTCCACAAGCTCCTTAATAATGTAAAATTTGAAGAGGTGACGAGATAGAGCAGCTTCCTGTGGTACACCATATTTAATCTCCAGATATGCTGCTCTAAACAGTTTAATTCCCTGAGTTCTATTATTCAATAAGGAGGTCAGCTATCTAAAAGCATTCCCTCTGAAGCTAGCCACCGACAGTCGATCTAGAAGAATTACTTGGACGACTGTGTCAAATGCCGCTGGCAGATATAAAAGTATAAGAGCTGGGGCGTGGCCACAGTCCAGGTCCTTTCTCAAGTCAGCCATAAACAGAGACTCACTGCTTCAGTGCAGGGTTGTGGTTGAAATCTGGCTTGGCATGGAACAAAATACTTTGAGTTGGAAAGAAAGGGACTCAGCCCTTTCCCTGTATGGGATTCCAATAGTTTACTACCATATGGTACTAAGGAGATGATCCGAAAGTTCTTTAAGATTTTTGGGTCATTGCTAAGCTTTTTCAACATTAGGATGATTTAAAATGATCTGTAACCTCTGCTGCCGTCAAACAAATATTTATTTAACTATTTTAAAACTTAAGCGATTCTCCAAAAGAAACAATAGCACTTTGGAGGGTTGGGGGGCAGGATTGGCGTGGCATACCTGTCTTAACTTTAATAAGTAGAAGGACCTCCTTGCGACTCAGAGCTCTAATATTATGAAGCTTATAACTATTTTCTTTTTTTTCTTTCTCCACACGCAATCCCGTATTGGGCACTCTTCCATTGCCTTTCTGAGTAGCCTGATTTTCTCCCTGAAGAACTCATTTAGTTCATCACAGCTCTCCTGACTGTGATTGGGAGGCTTTCTAGCAATGTTTGAGAGCCTATGAGCTAAATTAAATAATTATTTTTGGTGATTCTTAATTGCTGGGGTGTAGAACCCTCACTTAAAAAATGTGGAGGAGCAACATGTGATTCCCCCGGAAGAACGGGGTGGGGACATAGTAGAAAAACTGCGGCAGATGGAATCAAGGTACATTATCAGGCTCAGAACCAAGTCTCCCAGAAGGTTAAATAACGATGAGGAACTTTTTGTACACTTAGAATAAATATAGAAACTGCCCAATGAACAGTGTTAGTAACATTTGAACATGTTGCTCCTCCACATTTTTTAAGTAAGGGTACTACACCCCAGCAATTGAGAATCACTGTAACAATTGTCAAGAGCATTAAATTGTTGACATAGTTAAAGATGCACTAAAATCAAGTGACTGAATGTTTTGAATTGTAATTAAAGGGGTAGTATACCTATGATTTATCGATAAAATCTAATGCATGTGAAAAACATCGCTTAAAAAGCAATGCATTCTAAAAGAAATGCAAACTAAACTATTGAATATCCTGACATAAGCGCGATTGTCCTTTTGTATATATGTATAAAGTTAATTCAAAATGTATGCACTACGAATCCCTTAATGACCTATTATGGCAGAGATGGGTATATAAAGCGTAATCAAAGAAGGACTCACTAACCGTGAAGAAAGCAGTGTGAGGGCTAAAACGCGTTGGTTGAGTGGTGTTATGATGAAATAAATCCAACGTATCCAGCTTTGGAGTGCTGCGTCCTTTATTTACTGATATATATATATATATATATATATATATATATATATATATATATCTTTAACTGTACCTTTTATTTGCATATGGTCTTACACCTTAGTCATAAACCTTAAACAGTGCTATATACAGAATTTGTTACTGTGCTTTACTTAGCTGCTTAAGAAGAAGAATTGGTAGAACCAATCCTGTTTTTGCACTTGGTAATTGTTCTTTTTTCTGTTTCAAAAGACAGGAGTACAGGGCATTGGATTGACTACTTTTCCGTGCTGCATAAAAAGTTTTTTTCAGTAAGATGCTGAATGCACTAATGTATTTTATTTGTATTCCCCTAGGAAGGGTGCCGGTATAATGTTATGCATGTCAGTGCCAAAGAGAACCAGCCAGCAATCTGCCACCTGGTGCTGGAAACATTGGAAAATCCAGAGTTCATGAGACTGATGTACCCTGATGACAGTGAATCAATGCTGCAGAAACGTATCAGATACATTGTTGACCTTTACCTGAACACACCAGATAAAATGGTAATTTTCAACAAAGCAAACAAATATTCTCTACTAGGTTTCACCACAATGCTAATGAAGCTACTCACATTTTTCCTGATTCTGGAGCGATGTTGGGTGGCGTGGCGTAATGGGTTTTGAGGGTGACCTGTTGGAGTCGACCAGCATAAGAGAGTATACTGGGTTAAAACTGCGGATGTTGTGGGTTCTTGGAGCAATATAGGAATGAATGTTTACTGGGTGGTGCTTCCTTTCATTCACTTTGGCATTGTAGCTGGGGAATAGAATTGTGACCTTACAACCATCTTACGGAATTTCCTGAGAGTAGAATTTTGAGCATCCTAATGTAAACAAAATCTCCACTCTAGTTTACTAAACTGTGATGTTGATGAGTTTTATTACAAGCTCGTAGTGTCATCAAAATGATCTGCTTTATAGCACTGGCCAAAGGGCCACTGCACTAAAGTCAGTATTGTAACTAGCATCTTCTTTGCAATGTAGATATATCAAGTAGTGTATCCACCAGTTAGCAGACCCATTCTTTCTGTGACGTATTGGAGTATAGTTGGCTGTATTTGGCTTCTCATCCAGATTGCCATCTCCTGTATTCTTTTATTTCAGGGATTTGATACTCCGCTGCATTTTGCTTGCAAGTTTGGAAACGCTGATGTGGTGAATGTTCTTGCAACACATCCAGATATCGTCAAAGATTCGAAAAACAAGTACAATCAGACACCTGAAGAGGTAACTTATCTGTGAGCATTCACCCGATTAATGGGACGGAGCATTGGCCGTATTGTTATTGAAGATGATAGAGCAGTTGCCCTTCAATGGAAATGTAATGTTTTCTTTATTATTATTAGTTGTTGTTTCGCCTGTTCTGTTGCCCTCTGTACTTTGTGATGTTGCCAGAACTCAGTGAGCGTTTTAGTATTATTCAATGATTACCTTGCCATGAAGTTACATTCTTTTTACACTTGTTTACTTGTTAGATTTCCACACTGAATTTAATTTGTCAGTTTTCATGAAATGTCTGTCTTTTCACAATGTCCAAAGCGGCGCCAGTTGGGTGGCAGTTTGTTCCCTCATCATTTTAATGTTTGCCTAAGCGTTGTATTTAAATAATACATGATTAGATGAATTGTGTTTTTACACTCCGATGTTGTCCTTAAATTTTGTTTTAAAGCCCAGCAAAATTTAAAATGCCATGGTGCTTTTCAAAATGGTGATGTTCACAACACAGATTTGAGTCTACAAACGGTGTCTTCTGAATTTGGAGGTAAAGCAGTGCCTGGGCCAGGATCCTTACTGTCATTTTTAGCAAATGCAATTTGAAGCGCTATCTGGAAATGTGAACTTCATTCATAAATTGTTGTGAATTTCACTTAGAAGCAAAATATGTAATAGTAATGAGGGCAGGTACTACCCGAGCCATTAATTTAATCAGAATCCCTGCATGTAGTGCATTGTTGTAATTGTATAAATGTTTTTTTATTGTGTTGAATATAGTTTTAAAGTGACTCTGGCATTTCTTGGCCCACTTATGTGTACCTTGTAGTAATTATGCTGTTAAGTTAGTACCTATCTTGGTTAGGAATGTGATAGGGACATTTTATATCCGAACAGTGACGTTGGGCCTTCAAGTCTGATGTGTTGACCAGAGAACACACATCAGCTTTGAGGCATTATAGGTTTTGATCATGTGTAGAATAAGATTGTAGAGAAACGTTACGTGGCTCTCAAGGTATTTTATTATATGTAGATGATATTGCTCCTTCTCAATTAAAATAGTTCAATATGGTCAAAGGATTTTTTGTATTAGTGAAAGTATTTTCACTGTTGCTAAATAATTTCTAGAGGCTTTGCATTTGGTGGGGTGTGGAAGATGCTGTTGGTTTGACAGAATAATCATACAGAGAATGAGCCAAACCAGGTTACAAGCTACTTCTGCAAACTGGGGCACTCCCTGGCCCCTCCAAGACGAGTAGACCATCTTTGACATCCTCTGCAAGCTCATTACCCAAGACGCCGGTTCGAACCAAAAGTCACACCTAAACTAGAGGCTCTGATTATTTTTTGCATCATCCCAGACAGAATTGCTTCAATGTTCAGTGGTCCGCTGGCAGGAGGGCAGCTTAATTCATTTTGCATAAGGATTTCATTATGTTCAATTTTAAACACCACCTTCTGTTGCTGAGCCAGCAAATGTGGTGAATAGCTGAGCCGGTCCTGGTGGTATAAAATTTACATTTATATTTGAAGGCTGAAACCCAAATGCATCAAGTTAGAAGTGTTTGTATGCCCCTTACAGTAAACCAGAGTCTATTCAATAAGCCTTGATATCAACCTATCCCAGTTGGAATTATCTTGTTTTTCCTCCACAGGTTATTTGCGAAAGAAGCAAAGATAAATCTGCAGAATTAAAGGCGCGGATCCGAGAATATTTGCAAGGTTGATATTTGCTACTTTCTATAATTTGCAGCATGTTCACTTGCTATTCGTTTACATACCGTAGTACAGTCTTTGAATTCCAGTCAAAGGTGAAATATTGTTTAAACCCTGCTTTGCGTTTCTCAGTTTGTATGTTTAGTACAGCAGTCATCCACTTTGGTGCGAGGAATGGGGAGTGCACTGTACATAGGCATCAGGTCTTTAGACATTCTTGGATTTTTGAATCTGAGGCTAAGTAACCGAGGAATAGTAAATAGTTACACAATAAAAATTAAGCACATGCCTTCTACCTTAGAGCTTTATCATATGTCCTCTGACCTCCTATACTATGCTATGTTCCTTGGTAAACCAAGGTAACGAACTAAGTCTACGATATGAGTGCAGAAGTGGGGAAATCAAGACGTTTTAATTCATAAGTTTGTACTAATTTAGGGCATGATTTGTATTGGGTTAAAAAAAACTTCAAAAACTTAAAAAATCTATCATTTGAAATTGGGAGCACGTATATTTTATTATACATACTCGTTTCCAAGAAAATCAAACCTCTAACGGGTAGCATTCATTTGTAATAGCAAATGTTCTCCCGTTTAAAAGAAAAATCCAAGGTTTGGATACATCGGAACTGTGAATACTTCTCCATGTTAAAGTCTCTAAAACAAAAAACTGTATGTTTATTTGGGGAGTCTGTGTCCATCAGCACCTTATTTCCCCATAGTTCTCAAGCAGCCTTTATACGATACAGCGGTAGGTGATGGCGGAACGCACTACCCTAAACAGCTCACTCCTTGTGCCACACACGAAGCCGCCAAGGAACACCACTGCCTTCTTTATCCACCTTATTAACAGTGTTTGTGTACGGCCCAAATAGCTCTGATCATCATATGCCGTCAAACCAGCTGTGATTAAACCCTGAGAATTTGTCATTCTTTTTCACACACAACCTTGGTTGTCTATGATTTAGAGTAAGCTGCTCTTTTTAAAAATGTGTATTGCTTTTTCTTTAATAAGTGGAAAAATGAATTATTATCATGATAGTTAATAAAATAATTTTTGTACTTTGTTTTTCGAATGTATCGCTTTTTATGTTCCTTTCAAACTTAAGACCTGGCCAGGTGCCTCCCAATGGACCAGGATCAAAAGTAGTGCCCTGGAAGTTTTTGTTTTTAAATATCTTTTCTAGGTTCTAACAAAAGTCTGCAAGTATTTCATTATTATAAACCTTTTTAAGCCCCAACAGCAATAGAAAATACTTGGATTTCCAGTCAAGATTTTTTTGTAAAACAAAGTGGGACCTTTGTCCCATTGCTGAAACTCATGCCATCCAGACCAGTGGCTTTGCAGATTGAAATGTATGGAAAGTGTATTAAAAAAAAATAGTTATCGTCCCTATTGATATAATACCAGAGAAAAATATTAATATTTGTGCTTGTAATTTCTTTCTACAGTCCCGCCAGCCCTGTGTTTAAATATATTCCCCCCATCCATGCGTAGAAATAAAATTTCAAAAGGGAGGATTCAAAGATTTAAAAAAGAAACGAGGGGATGAACTACTCAAGCTGCACATGGGGCACTTTGAAATTTGAATGCCTAAGCAGGGTTCTGTTAAACTTGTTTTTGAGCTGCCAACTTTTTTTGCGTACCAGTACTTTAGTGAGACCGTGCCCTTGTACTGCTGTGCTAGAATTTTTAAATGAGTATTTTGATTAATAAAGTACCAAGATCTTATCTATGTGATGAGACTGTCAGGATACCCTAGATTGGGATGGGCTCACAACCTTTGTGCTAACCCACTGACTCCAGCAAGCTTATGATGAATGAGTATCCTGCTGCAGAGTTCTCCCTGTGTAGCATCACCAGTGCACAGCAAACGCAGCTTTCAAATAATGTCAAACTCTCTCAGAAATTCAGAGTATACAGATCAGGTTGTATATTATTATAACTTGCCGTTGTGCAAGTGTGAAAGCTCTCCCAACTATGCACCACCAGGCATTTGTAGATTCATATGGGCATTCCTTTACCTCTCTGCCTCCCTTCTTTGTTAACAAAATATCCTCAAAAAGTCCTATTTCCAGCCTGCATGGAGGAGAAACGTCAACTCTTTTCGGAAATGCATTCAATCTTCAAAGTCTACAATAGTCTTGCAGAGGTTCTTAATTGTATCAGTTTTGTTATTGAGTGTCAAAGGTAGACCAGATTTACTACTGGGTCCAACAAAGCTGTACATGTCTCAGGCAGACTCTTGTCTGGTTTATTGCTCCATGTTTTGTGAGGAGAGGCTTGCATTTTGTTCAGGCACAGCAGACACTTGACCTGGTTACCTTTGCAGTATCTGGAAAACAAGAATATTTGTTGGAGTTAGTGCTTGTAAGGTGGTGGGAGTGTGTGCTTTTGCTGTAACGGCAGTTGGCACTCCAAATAGAAGCGGAAGTATAGTGAAAATTGGAATGGCAACAGACATGGAAGGGGAAGCCAGCCAGTATGAAATTTGTATTGAAAATGAGATAAGAACCTGTACCATGCATGGTGTGGCAGTTGTTGGACACTTGTGTGGCTAAGACTGTTTGCACGTTGAAGAATTGTAAAATGTTGAATAGCATAAATAGTTCAGAGCACTAACAGTGAAGAAATATTCCAGGATAAGTCGGGAGTGTCTGAGGCTGCGTGAGTCTGCAACAACGGCTCAGTCGAAAATTGGTTTATATAATGTTATTATTATAAATATAATTATTCACCACAGATATTGTGAAAAACCTCATTGTAAAAGAGGGTGAAGTCTTCTTTATTAACCAAAGTGGTGTGGAATAAAAAAAAAAGCTGAAATGTCACATTAAGTAGTTCAGGTTAGACATTAAGCAGGGGGTCGCATCAAACGAGAATAAATGGGTTTGGATGAAACTGTTTAAGGATTGAGTGGCAGTTCCAATACTTAAAGTAGTCTATGTATCAGAATTTCATAAGCTAAAGGTACAAAAAGCCCAACTAATTCCTTTCTTTATGGACTCTAAACCTGATATGTTATTTTAAAAGTAGACCAGGGGAGGACTTGATTGCAGGGCATAAAGTCGCACGAAGACCACATTAGGGAAAGGAAAATATGGTAGGCATAAGAAGATGTAGTGAGAAATGTAGAACAAGTGGAAGTTAAAACTGATATTGATTACAGATGATAATATTCAGTTGAAATAAATAACAGATCAAAAATGGTCCACTGGAGGCAAAATTAAAAAGGATTCAAACTTCATTTGTTTCTGCTGCAGGCTGCTTCATATTAAGGACTTCTAATTGCAACATTGTTTTTCAAAGAACAAAAATTAATGTGGCTAAACACTGGATTAAATGATTAGAAAGAAATGGATAAAACCTGAATAGCTTGAAATCTAGAGCTTTAAACCAGTATTTAAAAGTACGTAGAGTTTCCTTAGTTTATAAAAAATAGTTAAAAAAATATATATATTTTCATACAGCTTTTTACCAAAGTCCGTACAGACTGCAGTAATATCTATACTTATTGAAAAGACATTTCACATCATTCATTGTGGCCCTTCTTTATATTTAAAGTGGCTGGAAAAGATGAAAAAATTGAATGTGCTTTAAGTATTTAGTAAAATGTGGATCTATCTTCAAATAACCAGCTTCTTTACTGAGAATGTTTTCTATTATAGCAAGGAAATTGGGTGCTACACTTAGAGTATAGAGGTGGGGGTCTGGCTTGGGTTAGCTTACATAAATCAAAGGGTGATGGGGAGGTGGTCTACTTAATTGGCACAGTGCTACATCCTACTGCACAAGTTAGTGTTACATATATATATATATATATATATATATATCCTTGCACACATGTTTTATTTAACTTTCTCTGTTTACAAAAGAAATACACTGATAAAGTGGATTGCCAGGAATGTGCTTTTCTTTAGGGTGCGGGAAGATAACTGTTACCATAGATCTGTGTTTCAACTTCAGGAACTAAGCCATAGTAGGCCACATCTCCTATCAAAAGGCCTAGCCATGTGTGGCTGTTGGAATTGATTTGTTATTTTGCTTTATAGAATTAAATGCTCCTACAATTAAAAACTAAACTAAAGCCTATCTTTGAATGAAAAAGTACACAATATTAGTAAAGCAAAATATACCAACTAAGTAAGGGCTTATGAACGTCTTTCTTGGTGAATCGATGTTAGTTGCAAAGGTTTTGCTTCTTAAGAAGGCAGGTGTATGACATTTTAGTATTAGTCACCTGCTCTGTTTTTCCACCCTCTTGTTTCTGATCTTAGGTCGCTACTACGTGCCGCTCTTGAGAGCCGAAGATCATTCCTTTTCCCCAATGATTGGTGCTCCCTGGTCACCTGAACCGACAGACAGCATTTCTCTTTCACCACAGCCCAGATATGCTGCCAGCCCCAAAGACCCACTTTTAGCTGTGAGAGCATTTGCGGGCCCAATGACTCCATCGAAGGTAACAACACTGCACATAGTTAAGTGATCTGGGTTTTCATACATTCCTTTTAGTGGTAATGCCAGCATTGATTCAAGGCTAATGTATAAGGAGGGATTAACTACAGTCTGGCCACTCGTCATGTGAAAATGACAAATGGAAATGTGTTCACTCTGATGTTCAGTCATTAGCTGGGTGGTAAAAGAATGCCTTAATTGATATGCAGTGAGCCCTTCAAACTCTTGTCCCCAATGCCACTGCATCTGCTGCAGTGTTGTTAGGCTTCCACACTATTAAGGCCTTTACTTGTGTTCTATTCCCATTTTCAGTTATTCCTTTATTATTGTCCACTTTGCATCACGTCCAGTTTAGTCAAGGGTAATGTGTAGTGTTGGGGCTGATGAAGTATTTAACTTCGAAGACTCCTGCAACCTTGTAATTTAGCTGAATGCACCTCCCAACCCCCACTTGAGGTTTTGCATCCCTATAGAATAATCCCTTTGTTCTTTTATCTTTCCTGCCCTATGGAAAGTGGCTTTATGAATGCATATATTTATTTTGGATTGTTTTAGGCTGAAGATTTCCGTAGAATTTGGAAGACGCCACCACGAGACCGTGCAAGCTTCTTTCACAATATCAAAAAGTCGGACCCAGAAAGGGGCGTTGAAAGAGTGGGAAGGTACAGACGACACTGTGGGACATGATTGCAAGTGTGTGGAGAGCAAGGGATTGATGTGCATCCATGGACCCAGCATGATTCTTTTTTTATTGAAATTAATTTTTCGTACAGTCAATTAGCGATTTTCTTTCTTGCACAGCATTTGTACTTGGAAGAGTGAGGTGTGATTAGTGGTAAGTAAGTTTATTTATTTAGACAGTTGTCCATAAAACATTCTAAAACACAAATGACAATTAAAATCATAAAAACGTCCCATCCTAACTACCCAGCACTTCAACCCACTAGAGTTCATCATTAAAACTCTGTTTAACAGATTTGGAAAAACCGAGCAATTCCAACAGCCTCATCTAGATAATGCATTTCTTTCAACAGCTCCACAGCTTTCCTCCTTTGGGCAACACCATATTTAAAAAACCGAGGTCTTAATAATGTAATTCGATTTATAAGATCAGACACAATCCATCAATGTATGCAGTAGGGAACATTTAACTTTTAGGGGGCAGAGACCACGGTTATTCTGGATCAGCATAGGTTGGATGAATAAATTGGATTGCAACCCACCATGACCCTCAAAATTTCATTTCACAGCCCTGTGTTAGGTAGCTGTGATGAGTAAGGAAAAACAGTGTCCTGGCCAGTGTAGGGATTGAGAAACTGATGGATGGTTTCTTGCATAAATAAGCTGGATCATTCAATTCGGACACCGACGTAACAGATTCTTTCAACTCGTGCTTGCCTGGGAAGGGGGGCCAAGATGTAATTGTACCACTATCTAAATGGAGGTTACTAAGAGTAATTAATCTATTTCTTACAGCCTTTGCCCACGTTCTGCATTGAATCTCTTCCCAACACAATTTGGAGACTTTTAACACCTCATCATTTGCCACAAATGTGTTGAAATATCTTAGGGCCTGAGTAAAGGCCATCAGGTTCCAAGAGCCCAGATTGCACTCTTTCCTTATGGCCTGAACCATAGTACCCTGGGGGAGGAATTGAAGCCTTCTAAGCACTACCCCTTCTAATCAGTCCCATTCATATGTCTGGTCAAGCAAGAAAACCTCTCCTCCCTATAGACCCAGTGGAGGTATCTTCCCCTCATAGGCCCCTAATAATGGGAGATGAGAAAGTCCCCTAAATCTGCTATTAACCACATTGGTGCTAAGGCTTTTCCCGCTGGGTGCTGACAAGTCAGATTTACCATTGTTCATGACAAGGTCAGCTCGTCATTAGCACAGCTCCAGTGTACTGCATGACGAGCTGACCTTGTCATGAGCATGGAAGGGGTTAAAACTTGATAAACAGCTAGCCTGCAATAAGGCCTCAGTAGTGGTGAGAAAGTAAAGTAGTAGGTCAATTTATAATATCTTTTTTCCATTTATGTGAAGGTTTGATCTAACCGAAAGGTTCGATAAACATTAGACTGAGCAAGGAAACTTAATTTTCAGATAAGGGTATGCTAGTTCTTGAATCCAAGTTGTGAATGTAAGCGGACTTTACATTCAAGCATGGGCAAGTCTGTTAGTTTAAGTTAACGTGATCTTTTGAGAGTAATAGTTTGTTCTCTAAATGTTGCCATGTAAGATTTTTTTTTCCTCACAGAAGTATACTCCCATCATTTCTGTAGGGAGGTGGGAGGATCGCGCTAGAGGTGTTAGCTGTTAGGGTGACTATGGTTTGGCAGGGCCACAATCGATCTGCGTACGGCGCCGCACCTAAGGGTATCTGGGTGCTGAGAGTGCCGTGTCTCCTTGGAAAAGTGAGGTCTTAAGTTTGTTTCTGAAGTCCGTTAGGTGGGGTGCTGTTTGGAGGTGAAGCGGCAGGTTATTCCAGGTCCTGACTGCAGAAGGAGCAGTCCCCGCTGCGATGGATGCGGGGGCTGGAGGGGGTGCAAGGAGGAGCGTATGTCTTGCGAGCAGACGATAACGTAATCAATTTCAGATCGTCCTTGATTGTATAGAGCTTTGTACGTGTGCACAAGGATCTTGAACTGGCACCTCTTCTGGATGAGTAGCCAGTGGCGGTTTCTGAGGTGAGGGTTTCTGGTCCATTTGGGAGGTTCAGGATGAGTCTGGCTGTGGTGCTCTACATGGTCTGGAGTCTTTTGAGGAGCTTGGTGGAAGTTCTGGCATAGTGAGTGTTGCCATAGTCGAGGCGGCCTGTGATGAGTGGCATGTGATGTTCTTTCTGGTGGTGTTTGGCATACATCTGAAGATTCTTGAGAGGGTGTAGAAGCAGGAGGAGGCCACTGTGTTGAATTGTCATTTCATGGTTAGTTGGCTGTCTAGGATGATGCCAAGGTTGCGTGCGTGGGTTGTTGGTGCGAGTGTGGGTCCAAGTTCTGTTAACCACCAGCTGTGGGCCCATGCAGAGGTGTTCATTTAATTTACAAATGATGTAGTAAGTTGTTGTAATGCTGTGCATGATATGTGGTTGACTTTCTTTTGGAAGATATAACAACCTGGCAACAGGGTTTTCCCATAGCTAGCTATTTAGATTAGTGCCTACTTAACTATCAACTGGTGACGAGGAACAGCAGCTGCTGCTGAAATATTGAAGCCATAGAATTTATCCAGAAGAAGGTTCTTTAGTGTAGAAAAGTGACGCCGTGTTTGGGATCTGGATGGGATAACATTGGGGTATCCCTGTTACTGCCTGCAGAGCATAGGAGCTGTTTTACGGGTTTTCAGATTTCCTTAAGCAGACAATGATCATTGAAACAGTAGTTGGTTTCCTTCTCGTCCAGAAGGCTGGATAAATGGCTGCTTTTGGCAGAGTCGCTTGTTTATTAACTCCATTGTGCATTCTGCTAGCCGTTTTGAAGAATTATGTTTTGCTGGCTAGGAGGTTTACTCAGGATCCAGGTATAGTGAAGGCTATAGAATCCTTGTACGATATCCGATGCGGATCTTCTAGGCTCCCTTTTTCCTTCGTTTCTCAGTAGCAGACACCCCTTGTGGTACCCAACCGTACCCGGATCACATCGCTTCTATGTCTCATTGAAGCCTGACCTTGTCTTAGAAGCTTAAGCTAAAAGAATTTTTCATGGCCAAGGCACGAAATGACATAGCGTGTGTGGATAAAGACAAACTCACAGTAATTGTATACCAGACGCTACCACATGGAAATCTTGGTGCACTTTCTTATCTGTCCTTCGTTCAAAACTCACAGCATCGATGTGTCTTGATACACTTTTGTCTAAATTTTATCCCACTTATGATTGGTTTTCCAGAAAACACTTGTGCACTGAATCAATTGTTGCCCAGTCCTTGTGACGGAAAATCTATCCAGTCTAGTATGCACTTTTTATTCTTCTGCACTTTATATAGCCAAGAGAGAAAGAAGTACCTTATTCACTCTTGCGTAAACATCCTTTTAGACAGTGTTTACCAGCTTTATATTTTATTTAGCAATTGGCAGATCCCTATGTATGCAATACTATCGCTTAACTTCTCTGAGAAGAGTTAAAACATCGCAGTTTTATAGTTGCTGTGACTGTGATTAGGGTAGCGTTTCTTCTTAATTTCTGTTATTATACCAAGATTTTAAAAGCTGGCTTATGACAATTTATAGGGGTGATGTGGGGCATAGATTATTTTCTTATTAGTCCGGTCTTTCCTCATGTGTCTGTATTTAGATGAACCGGAGGGAGGGTATGAATGTAGGTCGTTCTGATACTCCCTAACTATCATTATCTGTAGTGATGTAATTTATCTGTATTTTAGTAATATGGTACAAATATGTCTGGTTTCTAGAAACTCTCGAGTTTCAAAAAGTTGTGCATATTTTTTGTACTTTTATGCGTTTTAGTATATGAATAAATAAAGTTTTGTGACTGACTGGCTTAGATAATCTCTCTTGCCTTCACTCCATGCAAAGGGTACACTAAGTATATCTTGGGTCACTTAGTGACTTTTCCTTTGTTCTTGTTTTTAAATGCTATATCATAGAAGAACTTGATGGACATGGAATTCTGAGGCAATGGTGATTTTTTTCTTAAAGTTAGAAAGCATGACATTATTACTTATAGATACGTACTGTTTCCATATAGTTGTAAAAGTGTTGTAGTTAACAATTTCTCATTTTCGCAAAAAAAACTGTTTATTATTTGCTGTTCCGTTGCATGTTCCTTTTCACCTCCTCTCAATTGACCCATTTTTTTTGTTTATTGCAGGGAGTTAGCTCATGAGATGGGGTTCCCGTGGGTTGAATACTGGGAATTTCTCGGATGTTTTGTTGATCTCTCTTCTCAGGATGGACTTAGAAAGCTGGAAGACTATCTGTGCCGGAGGGATGATTGTGAAAAGGTCCTGCATGAAGCTGGAGAGAACGAAGCCTCCAACCGATATAAAACCCCTCCTCCTGGTAAGTTTAAAAAAAGTAATAAAGCAAGGAGGGTTGAATGCCTGGTTTCTGTGTTCTGTCAAGTTTTTTAATTTATATGGGGAAATTATACTAACAAGAAATTTGCAAATTACTAGTTTCCCTCCAAGAGTAAATGATGTACCTTGACTAATGGATACAACCCAAAATATCAAAGCATTGCCAGGTTGCTAGATTACCCATACACTGAAAATAATTTGCATAATTTTATTTACAGGCAAGAGTAAAAAGTTTTGCAATTCCATTTCTGTTGGTGCATTCCTTGATGAGGAAGATGACATGAGTTTGGAAGAAATTAAAAATCGTCAAAATGCAGCATTGAAGAGCCAGCCTGCAGCTTTAAAGGAATCAGGTTTTGGGCTCCTGGGGGCTTCAGAGTGTGATATCCTCTCCATTGAGCATGATGCCAACATTCTGGATATGGCTTCACCATGCAGCCATCATTATGAGAAGGGACCTGCAGCTAGCAAGAATGGATTTTGCAACACTGTTGAGAATGAACACATAACCCCCAGTGACAGGAGACGTGCAAGGAGCAAAGAGGAGTGCCTGCTCTCCCCAGTCTCCAATCTTATGGCGGAGTTTGAAAAAATGACTTTTGCAGAGCAGGAGGCTGCGAGGAAAAGTGCAGAGAAACAGCGAAAATCTGCATCTACTTCGGAGAACGGCGCATCAATGCATTATGAGAAGGTGCTGTCTCTGGGACTAAACCAAGTGAACATTTCACAGGACTTGGAAGATGGAGATGGCCTGCCGCAGGTTACCTTTCCCAAACTCTCTGCAGCAGGTAGTTCTGGGGATGCAGTAATACGGACAGAAGGTGTATGCCCACCTCTAGCAGGGGATTGCCTTTGGAACGAGGGCTCACAGCCGTGTTCTAATCTGGACTTGTCAGCGGACTCTGCAGCACATCAATTTATCATTAAGACTCCATCTCGACAAGACTGCTTCAAAGGTCCTTTTCTCCTTGGGTAGGGAACATTTCCTTTTTTCTTCTATGTATTGAATCTTTTGACTTTTTTGTGGCACTGCATGTAAAGTGAATTACAGCAGCAACTGTTCAGTTTGTATAGTTTGGGTAAGATAGCTAGATTTGCTTCCGCTGCACAGATTTGGACTGCCAAAGATGGCGCTTTTAATAGGTTCCAATATTTCAATAATACCCCTGGATATTTTAAGATCACCTCACAAAGAAGCACTATATACAAATTGTAAATGCAGTGGAAAGATAAACATGCGCTGTTTGCCGCCCTTTAAACTGTGCACGTGTGATGGAGCTTAGACCGAAGGTTATAGTAACTAATATCTCAGCGATGCCCCACTTTTGAAGTAAAGGCCCTTTCTCTGTATCCTATGTTTTATTAGCCATTTCTCTGGTGCTTTGTATTACCATCACTATTTGGAATTCAGTCTTGTGTTGAAAAGGTTTATTTGTTTTGTAATTTCTTAAAATCTTACTTGCAGATCCGAGCCATCTAAGTTGGACAATGATGTTTTGACAGCTGTTCAAGCTGTTGAGATTGACATGCAAAAGTACCCTGCTATTTACAAGTGGAGGAAGACTGTTCTTTCCTATGCTGCCACAGACAGACAAAGGTACAGGCAATTAGATCAAACAGAACTAACCTTATAATGCAGCTTTAGTGTTAAAGTATGTGATACCGTGCTGCAGGATGCTATGCTTCTGGGATCTACTATTGTTTGAATAAACTACTACTACTAGTTTAACTCAAAGTTGATATATGCTTTGGAACTACTGCTTTTTTATCTTCCAATACCCTAATTATCAAACTTGTTAAGCAGAGACGCTAAAATATTGTATCACATGAAGCGGCGTCTCCCTCGCAGTGGCACATGGACAGTGGTTGTGGGCAGCAAGCATGTCTGTGATTTTCATCTTCATTTATGTTAATCTCCTCCTTATCCTGATAAGTTCACAGGTAGTACTGATGGAGGCTAGATATATTGCCAGCCAGTAATTTAACAATCCTGAAGTCAAATATACCCAGGCTTACTAGTTATAATTAAGATACGAGACAACATGAAACTTAAAGATGTTTCTTTGTTATAAAAAAAATTATTTTTCTTCCACTGCTTTTCCTTTTTTGCTGTCTTTTTGTAGATCAACATCTCTTCACAATTTTAACAGGTGAATTTTGATGTTTGTTCATTGCAGTACTGAATTTTTGTAGGACCATTGCCAGTAAGAGAGTTGAAAAGGAGGACAAATGATGATGTGTACCTTGAGATTATTCTTGATCTCCAGTAATTAATGTGGGGAACATTCCAGTCCATTTATTTCTCACTGCAGATCAGGACCAACCATGTGCAAATCACAACTGCTGGGTCACTTTGAAATCTAAAACATCTGCGGATTTGTTGAGCATCAGCAGCAAGATGCACCTTGAGTCATAATGCACAATGAGCTACGGCACATATCTGTCCATACTTATCCCATTTAGGGGGTACTCACTAAGGAGAAACAAAAGGAATGGCGAGAATACTTGTCATTTATCTGGACTGTTTTTCAACTATTCCTTTGCTCAGTATTTGCAGACAGGGACTGATCATATACAAATCATTCTTTGCCCTGCCTCAAAAGGGACAGTCCAGCCTGAACTACCAAATAATATTCCTTCTGCATATGAAGACAAGCAACTGCAGGCATCTGAAGCCAGTGAAATTTTTTTGATTCCTAGGGCACATTGGACCAGGGAGTTCGGGGCTCAAGCTGCATTTTGTTGAAGTGGCTGGCAGATGTAAAAGCTGTCTGGGGTTGCTTGTGTTACCATTCACACTATGGCCTTTCAGTTTGGGCTGGACTCCCCTTAATGGGTTGCCCCAGGAACACTCGCATCCTGTCTTCAGAATCCTGTATTCAGCATAGCAGCATCAGGACAACTTCTTTGCTGGACCACGGTAAATGAAAACAGTGAAACTGAGAACCCCGAGAATGCTGAACCTCCCTGGACATAAGTTAACCCTGTGACTGACTCCCAACCAGTTGGGGACCATCCAAGAGAAGAGAAGTAGTTGTTTTAGCCAGTTGGCTAAAAGCTGTTAAGCTGCTTACAAAACTTTATTTCCAAAGAGCGAAATACAGTGAAAATTCATATCTACGGTATGCCTTTGGGGGGATCCACTGGACTCTGTGCACACTATACCTTACTTTGGTGTAGTATATACAGAGCCAGCTTCCTACAATCACCATTAGCCAGTTTGTTTTGTGAGCCTAATTTTAGGAAATCCAGGCAAGGAGGCAGGACCTTTATGGTCCACACAGCCAAGCTCTGGAATTCACTTACTCCCTTCCTAAGATCTATGAACGAACTGTTGAAGTTCAGAAGGGCGTTAAAGACTTGGCTCTTCCCTAAGTAATTGGAATCAAGTCATTTATCTTTAGAGTTCTGATCTGTTTTTTCCTGAGGCCTTTCCCTATCTTTTTTCCCTGCGTCTCCCTTAGCCGTTATGGCCAGCGCCAGGATACCTGTTGGTGACAGAGCACTTTATAAAATTTATAAACAAATAAACACCACACAACGATAGATCAGCTTAGGAGACGAGTATTTTATAAAAGCAGCATGGAATCTATACTGCAGAAAACCACGTTTTTAGCTGTTTCCTAAAGCTCAAATGTTTCTCTGTTTTCCCTAAAAGTAAGGTCAGGTTCTTTCATAGGGCTGGGGCAGAGAAAGAATGGTTTCTGATCTCGCTATTTGAACTATGGAGTAAGGGCCAGATATAAATCAGCCAAGCGGAGAGATCTAGTGGGTAAGTAAGGTTGTATAAGTTCAGAGAGAATAGGGGCACCTAGTGTATACATGATCTGTGAGCCGTGCTCATGTCTTTAAACTATATGCGTTTCTCAATAGGCAACCAGTGAAGTTTATGAAGGAGCCCGGAGGCGGAACAAAATTTGGGGAAAGAAAAGAGTAATTTGGCAGCGGCATTTTGGACAAACTGTAGCCTCTTGATAACCGATCTCTTGGTGCCCACATAAAGAATGTTGCAGGCGTGACAAGATTAGCTGTGGTATTGGGTTTCGTCAGGTCTACATACTCTGTAAAACTCTCAAACACCATAGAATAGAAGTTGGCACGGAAACTGGAAAATGCAAAGACAAGTTTATTAGGACCCCATGGGCTGGTGGTACATTCCTACAGCACCCTTCGGCAATGCAAGAAGTATCACACCGAACATCGGTGCGCGACCTCTTTTATACAAATTTAACAGTAATAAAAAGGTAGGCGGTATACGTTTGAACAGTTTTAGGTACATATAAGGGCATTTTTGGAGCACAGCCAACATGTGGGAGGAGTTTTGTGCCACTGGTCAGTTTGGGGAGCATTCCTAAGAAGTGACCACTCATTGATCCAAATGTTCGAGTACGCATGCGTGAGCTTGACCAGTGCTAAAAATAGCCTGTTGCCAGGCAAGGTAAATGGTCATTGGTATGGAGGAAGGACAAAAGGGCATGCTGACCACGAGGCCGCATGTTCATTGAAAATGGAAGCCAACAAATACAAAATGGCCCCCGCGCGTTTGGTCAAGTTAATGTTGCAAGTTCGTGTATCTGAGCTAAATGCTAACTCGGGTGCTGCCAAATTACGACAGACGGCCCTTTTAGCATTTAGCTGAAGCTACCTCATAATGGAAGTAATCAGGATATTAGTCATCAATGTCAATCATCATTATTTTCATCACTTCAACATTATTCAGCTGTTCATTTTTAGCAATAGCTCGTTTGGATGGGATACAGGCTGTAATACATACAGAGCATAAAGTAGGGCCACATTGAATACATAAACAAAGGAAAAAAAGTACTCCAATAATCATACAAAGAATAGTCAATAATTTCCAACCCCAGGTGCTAAGCAAAGTCCAGAACCAATTAGAGAATGTCCATGTACCATTTTTGGGGTGAATTTCAGCAGCAATTTTGTGCAATTTAGAAATGGCATCATATACAGAAGGCGAATTATCAGGAACATAAACACAACAACTACTTCCGATAATGCGGCATGCACCCCCACGATCAGCCAATACTACGTCGAGAACCATTTGGTTCTGAAGCGTTACAATTCTCGTAATCTGGAGTTCCTCAGTTAAGTTCCCTAGAGCAGAGGCAGTTTCATTAGCAACAGCTTCCACAACACGTGTTAACCGTCTTATTTTCCTGCTGTTTAAAGCAGCACCAACAAAGGAAGACCGGCCTAAATTAAAATCTACATATTGTTGTAAGGAGGTGTCTGTCTGGTCCACATTTTCAATCTCTAATGTTCTCTTAACCCTATTTAATATAAAATCATGATATAGTATAAAATCATTATGGTACATAGGCGGGGCAATAAATACAGGGGGTAGTACAAAAAATATATAGCAGGTTCCTAACCATCCAAGAGGAAGACGATGATATCCTTTAAAGTAGGTGTTTCGTGAAGCTACAAAATCAATACCACTTGGTGTGTCAAATGTGAGAGTAGTATTACATTCACTTTTCCCCACCGGAATTGTTCCCTTATTTCTTACGCAAAGGTCAGCCTTAGTATCAATAACCGTAATCACATGTAGACTAGACATATTTATAAGTCTTTGATTAGTGAAAACACGAGGTGTAGATACATTGTCCGGTCGATATTCTTCCCACTCAAATCTAGTTCCTTCCGCCTGTGGATAACCATCTCTATCATTGTAACAGACTTTATTCAATCGAAAAAGTAGTCCACCCTTTGTTGGCCATCTTAGGGTAAAAAGAAGAGTGTACCAACCATTACAAGAACCATTATGTGAGAACGGAAGAGGAATAAGCGGAGTTCCTCCTCTCTTTTGATGTCCAGGCAACATACCCAACAGTTCGAAGTGTTCGTCATATTATGGGTGTGATGCAAAATTTGAATGAAGCTGTTATTCAAGTAAGTCTGTCTATGTCTCTCTTCATGATAAGGCAGAGTAAAATGGAAATGTTCAGATGGAATTGGAGTGGTAGGCAGTAAATATTCTCGTGCAGGAAGCAATCGTTCTACAGTCCAAGCTATTACTGCTATTACCACTATAGTTGTAACAAAAAGAACTGCACCCAAAATTCTTCTGTTTCTCATTGTCGTAGGTGCCATAGTACAAAGAACAAAGTTTCAAAAACCAAACTAAAAAATAAAAAATTGAGTGCTGAGAACCGATGCTGCCGCTGGTTTCTTCTCCGAGATTCAAGACGGGTGTCGCTACACTGGCCAGAACTGATCCACCCCCCCCCCCCTCCCCTGATATTCCCGGCTTCCATTTTCACAAACCTCTGAACGGTTACTCAACCAGTCTTGTACCAAAAGAAAAATTATTTTCTTGACCGTAGATTATATTTCGCTTTACCACAAGCAGTGTGGTCCGGGAAGGCTCCCTCCGACTCACGAGGCGTAACAGCTGGGCTCTTCTCTGCATCCAAGCTGTCTCGATAATCAGAGAGCACCGCAGGGTTCACCAGATCCAGAGAAACACGACGACAGTGAGTTGAATCTATCCACCGTTTCTTATTCGTGACTCGCACAGCCGTCCGAGTTGCCAGCAATACCTGTTCAGGGCCACGCCACCTCGGCTCCAAACTGCTGGTTCTCTCGAACGCGCGGACCATAACGTGGTCCCCAGGACGAAGATCGTGAGCCTCTCCAATGGAATTGTCGGGGAGCGCTTCTCGAACCTGTTGATGAATAGAAAGTAAATCATTTGTTAATCGTGCCAAATAATCGTTCATCATTATACAAGGCACATAATGTATCAAACGAGGCTTTGGAACTCCCCAAATATTCATGAGCCTTCCAAACACCACTTCATAGGGTGTGAGGCCAGATCGGGAATGTGGTACTGATCTAATAGACAGTAATGCCAAAGGCAAAGCGTCCGGGCATTTTAAAGACGTGGATGCCACGATCTTTGCTAGCTTCAACTTCAAAGTTGCATTGTACCTTTCTACTAGACCTGCTGACTGCGGGTGGAATACAGCATGACATTTTTGCTTAATCCCCAATCCTTTCAGGACATACTCCACTACTTTCCCAACGAAATGAGGACCATTATCATTCCACAAAAATTTACAAACACCATAGCGTGGGAAGTACTCTTTAAGTAACACCTTAGCTGTTGTCAATGCTGTATTATCCTTCGTGGGGTAGGCCTCAATCCATTTACTGAAGGCACACACCACCACTAAGACATACTTAAGGTTATTACAGCGCTCAAGCTGGATGTAATCCATTTGCAGTACTTCGAATGGTGCAGTAGGTGGAACGAACCCTCCTTTAGGAGTATAAGTCCCTTTAGCAGGATTGTACTGTAGACATATCAGACAGGTCTGCACTACTCTCTTGGCCGTGCTGGCAATCTCAGGATGTTCCCAGACTCGTGTAAGCAATTTAGTAATTGCAAGAGCTCCAACATGTGCCAGCCCAAGTGTCATTTGGACCATTGTTTGCAAATAAGCAGCAGGTAATTTCCATCTCTCCATATCTTTGGTACGCCAACAACCCTCATCATCCAACACTCCCTCTGTTGCCCAGGTTGCAAGTTCTGCTTCAGATGCTGACTTTTGAATGTCTAATATTTCCTCTCTAGCATCATGCCATCGCTCAGCCTGTGATCTCACCACATACATAGGAGAGACATTTTGTAACATGGCAGTCTCTCTCGCTATACGGTCTGCAAAAGCGTTTCCTTGCCCTATTTTGTCTGTCACCTTTTTGTGTGCACTACATTTAATTATCGCTACCTTCTTTGGACATAGTAGTGCATTCAAGAGGTCACGTACCAACTCTCCATGCATGATGTGTACTCCATGTGAGGTCAGAAACCCTCGTTCCTTCCAGAGTAGGCCAAAATCGTGCACTACTCCAAAAGCGTAACGGCTATCAGTGTAGATATTCACACATAATCCAGCACTTAACTCACATGCTTTCGTTAAGGCTATCAATTCAGCCGATTGGGCCGATTTCTGCGGTATTCGTGCTGTTTCTACCACTGTCTTAAGTGTCGTGGCGCATAAGCTGCGGAAGTCGTACCATCTGGCAACTTCAAACATGATCCATCAACCCACAGTTCCCCAGCTACATCTGGAAGTGGCGTATCCTGTAAATCGATACGACCCTTTGTTTGTTCTTCAGTCAGAAAAACACAATCATGTTGTTCTTCCTTCTGGGTCTCAGTAACAGGATATGGCAATAAAGTAGCAGGGTTCAGAGTGGCGCACCTCTTCAGTGTAATATGTGGCGCCAACAGTGTTAACTCGTATCCTGTTAAACGGGCACTGGTTAGATGCTGTGTTTTCGTTTGGTTCAATAAAGCATCTACCGCATGAGGAACTAACACCAACAGTTTGTGTGACAGAACTATTCCCTCACTCTGTCGTATAGCTACTGCTGTTGCTGCAACTGCTCGAAAACATCCAGGCAGTCCTCGGGCCACAGGATCGAGTACTGCCGAAAAGTACGCGCAATGTCTCTGTTTATCTCCGTGTAACTGCACTAAGACTGAGAATGCGCACCCATCCTTCTCGTGTACATATAATGTAAAGAGCTTTGTATAATCTGGTGTACCTAACACTGGTGCAGAACAAAGAGCTTGTCTTAATTGCTCAAAAGCATTCTGACATTCATCTGTCCATTCAAGGGGAATTGGACAACAACGCTAACAAGGGTTTCACAATGTACGAAAATCCTAGTATCCATTGTCTACAAAAGGACGTCAAACCTATGAAGGCACGAACATCTTTCTGAGTGCAAGGGACTGGCGTATCCAAAATTGCTTGAATTCGGTCTGATGTCAATGCACGCCCCTCCTTAGACAAAAGATGACCGAGGTAGGTCACCTTTGGTCTACAATATTGCAACTTCTTCCGTGAAACCGTGTGATTGTTTTTAGCAAGAAAAGAAAGTAGGGAGAGAGTACTCTCCTCACATTGCTCCTGCGTGTCTGCTGCAAGCAAAATGTCGTCAACATATTGAATAAGAGCCACCCCAGACTGTAAGTCAAAGGAATCAAGCTGTCTTTTTAAAGCCTGGCTGTAAATGCTAGGGCTTTCCGTGTAACCTTGAGGAACTCGACAAAATCTATGTGATTTGTTATTTATTGTGAAACCAAACAAATATCGGCTGTCCGAGTGAATGGGAATCGAGAAGAAAGCATTTTTCAAGTCGATTACCGTGAAGGTAGTGGATGTGGGTGGAATCAAAGTGAGTAAGGTGGTAATATCAGACACCACCGGATACTGGGGTACAACAATCTTATTAATTTCTCTCAAATCAATAATGAAACGATAGATCTTAGTGTCCGTGTCTTTCTTTAGGATCGGAAGAATTGGGCTGTTACAAACATTATAGGGAACTTTCTCCACCACCCCTGCCATTATCAAATCATTCACTATGGGTGTCAAAGCTATTTCGCCTTCTCTGGAGATCTTATACTGTGGGACACGAGGCAAAGACGCTCCCTCCTTCACAGTGATACGTACAGGAGGAATAATCATTTGTCCCACATCAGTATCAGAAGTGGCCCATAAAGTGCTTGGAAGAGAAGCTAACGCATTGGCCTCCTGCATGAGACACGATCTCTCAACCTCTGGGTAGTTCTCATTCAAAATAACCCGCACCCCTTCAGGGGCACAACGTATTGTTGCACGAAAATGTTTTAGCATATCAAGTCCCACAATATTATCTGGCGTGTTTGGAGATAACAAAAACGGGCATGGGGCAGTGAATTTGTCAATGTGAAATGTAAGGGGTTGAGACAATGGGCTAAGAGAAGGTGTTCCATCGAACCCTATTGCAGTAATCGTTTCGCCAGAAAAGGGGGGCCCTTGGAACCAAGTGTTTGGACAGAGCGCTACGAGTAGCTCCTGTATCGACCAGAAACTGATCAGTAGAACCCAAAACATATGCTGATATATATGGACCCCTCTGATCGACTGGTACTTCAACCGATTCCACACCCCATCCTACGCAATCCTATGCATAATTATTATCCTGCGACTCAGTAATCTCTCCTTCAGTTATCTGATACTGATTCAGTCGATCAAAAGTATTGTGATCAGCCTGACCACGACCTCTTGCTTCAAACCTACCACGATCATTTGCTCCACCCCTCGGTCCTGAATAACTATTCCGCGACCTTCCACTTCCTTGACCACGCTGATTACGCTGTTCTCGAAGCACCGGACAATCCGAAGTCCAATGTCCAAACTGCTTACAGTATGCACACTGATCCTCGGAAATATCAGAACGGGGGGGGGACGTAACATACGATCCTCGTCTACCCCTATCATTCCCTCTCGACGGCGTAGCATAAACCTGAGCCAACATCACCTTCGTCTTTAAGTCCTTCGCTTTCTTATCACTACTTTCTTTAGCCTCCAATTCCTGTCGTTCATAATACTGAGCCATAGTTAATAAAGAAGCGGGGGTTGCAGTGGTCCATGAACTCTCGCTAGTCTTTAAACATTTTGCAATCTCCGCTAGGAGATTAGCCACATACTTATCAACGTCCAAATGCCTGCCCGTGTCCTCTGTTAATAATTGGCCACTGTAATCATGGAATGCTTCCTCAAAACGTGAAAAGAAATCAGAGACCGATTCGTCCGGCTTCTGTTTACAAGACGCCAACATTGTCCAATCAATTTTCTTAGGGGGAACAAGCGTTTTTAACTTATTCAATATAGCCTCTGGGAGGTCTAAAATTAACTGGCATGGTTTACACGCGGGTTCCCTATCCAGATCAGCTCGAGCTATGTCCTTCCAATCTGCACCTAGAATCGTTCGATCATCAAACTTACGAATCGCCCTCCACATATCAGGAGGCAGCATCAACCCAAAGAAAAGATCAATATCAACTAATGTCATAACGCACGAAGAAATAGCACCTTCCACTCCTTCATAAAAAGCTGCTGGATTTTTACGGGGGTCAGGCAAAGCATTCTTGAGTGCCATAACATCTGCTCTATTCCATGGCGTATAAACCCAATTATACACAAAATAACCCTTCGCATCTTTAGACATCTTATCATCGTCCGTGCCTGACCCTTTAGGAGGGACATACAAAGGCGCAGCTTCTCGCATAGGCATAACATTAACTGCAGCGCTCTTATCTGTTCCAAAGATAGGGCACTCTTTAGATACTTCCGCTGATCCAGACGAAGACGAACCCGATGCCTTTTTCTCTGCTCGTAGCCGTGTCGCCTCATCCCGTAGCTTAACCAAGTGCTGGAAAAACTCATCCACATCTGCAAGAACAAAAAGACCTTTACGAAAATTCTCACGACCAACTGATACAACTTTAGGTTCCAACACAGGTGAATACCGTCTAAACCGTTCGACAACTTCATCTCCAAAATGATCATAAAAATACAATCGTTCTTTTTCAGACCACTTACTCATAAGATCATCGATCTCTGAAACATTTATAGAATTTGTATTAAGTTTACAAGCAAACGAGCGCAATTCCGTAGCTCGATCAGCAGTTAACCTGGTACGCTGATTATCCTGATCTTCCTCGCTCGAGTCCTCATTCGGGGCCGTAGGCGGAACATACGGAGGCGGGCAACGATCTAGCAATGAAAAATCATCTGACTCATTAGTAAGGACAGGATAAAGAGGACGTCGAATAGGAAACTGACCATTAACTTGCAAATTACGTTCTCGAATCTCCTTCTCTTTCTGTTCCTGCAATTCTTTTTCCTGCAACTGTAAAGCTTTATCACGAGCAGCCTTTCGCTGCTCCTTGTCCGCCAAGGCTTGTTCCGCTTCATTCGTTCACGCACCGCTTTCTCCCACATACGCACACAATCAAACATATCCTGTCTTGACCTGCGCTGAAACAAACACTGCTCCACATACTGAACCTTTCGTAGATCAAACGACCCATGTAGTGGCCATTGCAATTCACGATCAGTTTTGGTATATTTGTGCCATAATGTACTATACATAATGGGGGGGAGAGGCCAAATTTTATGTACATTTCGCGATTAGGAGTCCCCTCTGGGGGAGCCGGCTGAGATTCATTTAGTCGATAAGTGGTACCATTTCCAAAACAGCACATTCCTCGAAGTATGCTTAGAACAGGCATGTCAAAATATCACGAAAACGCGATATTACATAAAATGGCACTTAAATATGCTTTACACACGGTGTGCCGTTCAAACAAATTCAAAGTCAGAGAAATATCTCTACGTGCCTGTCTATGTGAGGTGCACGCCACATATTACTCAAATCATAGGTCCAAACGTTAGCTAACTCAAACAAATTCAAAGAGCCACAGTAAGCGTCAATAGACTACCTTACCAATCACAGGCTTACCAAATATTTCCAAACGTCCAGGTTCCAACTGCCAAGTTCCGTAATCGAATCAGCCAAACGGGCACTGCACGACAACCTAACCGATCAGGATCTCAGTCGAGGACCGGCGCCACCTGGAAGGTCGAGTCAGAAGGAAAGGAAGAAACACCGTGGATGCCAAGACTCGGGTCACTCAGTGGCAGCGTACGCGTCCATGGCGAGTTTCCAAGCCTTCGTCGCGACCTCTCCTTCGGGCATCCGAGTCGCCGATGAGTCCCTTCGTGGTCGCCAATTTGTGGTATTGGGTTTCGTCAGGTCTACATACTCTGTAAAACTCTCAGACACCATAGAATAGAAGTTGGCATGGAAACTGGAAAATGCAAAGACAAGTTTATTAGGACCACATGGGGTGGTGGTACATTCCTACAGCACCCTTCGGCAATGCAAGAAGTATCACACCGAACATCGGTGCACGACCTCTTTTATACAAATTTAACAGTAATAAAAAGGTAGGCGGTATACGTTTGAACAGTTTTAGGTACATATAAGGGCATTTTTGGAGCACAGCCAACATGTGGGAGGAGTTTGGTGCTACTGGTCAGTTTGGGCAACATTCCTAAGAAGTGACCACTCATTGATCCAAATGTTCGAGTACGCATGCGTGAGCTTGACCAGTGCTAAAAATAGCCTGTTGCCAGGCAAGGTAAATGGTCATTGGTATGGAGGAAGGACAAAAGGGCATGCTGACCACGAGGCCGCATGTTCATTGAAAATGGAAGCCAACAAATACAAAATGGCCCCCGCGCGTTTGGTCAAGTTAATGTTGAAAGTTTGTGTAGCTGAGCTAAATGCTAACTCAGGTGCTGCCAAATTACGACATAGCGACTGAATTATCAGCTGCCGATTATGAGGTTGTAAGAAACCAATGATAGGTTTGAGTCCTCTCAAAGTGCCAAAGCAAGTGCCCACTAGTGTTCTAACTTGGGTTTCGAAGGAGAGCGTGTCGTCCAACGATATGCCTAAATTCTTTATGACCGGTTTAGTCTTCAGGGGAGAACCAAGCCCTTCCGGCCACCAGTAACTGGGTATGCTTCCCCAGCAGGAGGTTCTCAGTTTTATTAGTATTTAGCTTTATGAAGTTATGTTACATCCAACTGGTGACTGCAAGCATGCATTCCCCAAAGTTAGTTATATATGTTGTCGCATCTGCAGAGTGTCCAACAATAAGTTGAGTATTGTCAGCATAAAAAATAAAGAGACCGTGAAGGATTTCGCAACCTCTGCTAATGACTGGACATAAATGTTAGAGAGGGTGGGACTCAACACAGAGCCCAATGGAGCACCATGTGCCAAGGTATATAAAAAAGAGAAGGGTGAGGATATTACTTTAAAGGATTGGTTGCTTAGGAAGGAGGCAAACCACTTCAAGGCCTTACCTCGTATCCCTAAATCTTGAAGGCGCTGTAGAAGCACCTTATGCAATATTATCAAAGGCAGGACTCCGGTCTAGGAGAAGAAGGGCAGATGAGCTGCCTTCATCTACTGCGCTACGAAGTGCCTCCATCACTTCTAGGAGTCCAATTTCAGTGCTATGAGGGAGTTTAAAGCTATTTTTGTGATCGGTCCAACATTTTGGTTTTCCTCTCGAAACTCAGACTTAGGGTCTGCGCCCGTCCGCGCTCGGTTGCGCTGGTTTCGTGGTGGCTTTAACATCAGGTACAGCTTTAACTATGCTTACGTATACCAGGGAAACCCTCCTGGCGATTAACAATTGTCTGCCTCCCTGTGCTGGAGCCCGTGTTTATCCTCTGTGTGGCCCTCACCGCTGTGCTTGTGGTGGTTGGCTACTCGAAGCACCATCTTGCTTGGGGTCCAGTATAGTGCAGCCCGCTATAAGCAGTAATGTCTCTTTGCGACATCTTACCATCTGGAATCTGAACGCAAGATCGGCGGTCAAGCACTATCTGGATATTGCTGATCTTATGGTCAATGACCCCCATGACATCTTTTGTCTGACAGAGACATGGCTGCAGGATACCGATTCTACTGTATTGAATCTGGCGTTTCCCGCTGAGTATTCCATCTACACGCTCAACCGCTCTTCTAGAGGGGGCGGAGTCGCTCTTGCAGTCAAATCTTGTTATCCTTGCGCCTGGAGTGTGCAGAACATCACGGGATGCGAAAGCGCCCTGTTCAAGGTTGCAGTTACATCGCATTTTACCTTGTCAGGATTACTTATTTATCGCCCACCTGGTAGCTCCGTGGCATTTCGGGAGGCCCTTCCTGAGGCAGTTAGTTCACTAGCAGTAGGGTCGGCCAATTTTTCTATCATTGGAGACTTGAATCTCCATTTTGACACTTTGTCTCTCACTTCAGTGGGAGGGATGGTGGCGGATCTCGAGGCCCTTCAACTGTTCCAGCTGGTCTCGGACCCCACTCACAGTGGTGGCCACATTTTGGACCCCTTTTTTTCCAACTTAGAGGGGGCTACAGTGGCCTCCCCCCTCCCCCTGACTTGGTCAGACCACTCGCTCGTGACTATCTACTGTCCTCTCATAGAGGCCCCTCTTAAGGCGTCACTGCGAGCCATGCCCAGACGGCGTTTGAGCAAACTAAAGGCGGAAGATCTCTATCGCCTTCTCACTGATGACCCACTGGGTGCAGTGGAGAACGTGGAATCTGGTTATGACCATTTTTGCGGATGGGTAACCAGAGCCCTCGACTCCCTTATCCCGATGGTCTCAAGTAAGTGTGGCCTCCGCGCCCCCAGCCCCTGGTATGATGGCAATCTGAGGGCCCTAAAAAGTGTCTGCAGACGTGCAGAGAGAGACTGGAGGAAGAGGTATGACAGCAGCAAAAAAACTGTGTATACGGCTGCTGTCAAGTCTTACCACCGTGCGGTTTGTAGAGCCCGGGCAGCATATTACGCTCTGGAGTTTCGAAGTAACGGGAATCCTGTCAAAACCATCTTTAAGGCTCTTAAGGACCTTGTGGCAAGGAAGCCTGCCGGTAATTCCATCAGCTCCAATACCCATTGTGAAGCGCTGGCGGCTTTCTTCCTGGAGAAGGTCCAGACCATCTATAGGGCCTTTCCCACTACTGCACAAACCAGCACGGGGCCACCCATCCTGTCGGATCAGGTGGTGTTAGACTCTCTCCCCTGTCTCTCTTTGGAGTCTTACACGGCCTTGGCTCTTCGAGTCACGTCTGGGTCGCCGGCTGACCCGCTCAAGCCACTTATGTTCAGAGACCAGACTTTTGCTCGCCCAGTCTGCGACTTAATCAACATTTCGCTATCATCTGGCCAGGTGCCTTTGAAATGGAAGCATGCGGTAGTAATGCCCATTTTGAAAAAACCATCTCTCGACCCCACAAAATCGGAGAACTACCGCCCGATTTCGCTTCTCCCGTGGCCAGCCAAACTCGCGGAGGTGCATGTTAACACCGCCCTCACTGATCATCTGTCGCGTGCCAACATTCTGGACGATACCCAGAATGGTTTTCGGGCTGGCCACAGTACGGAGACAGCATTGTTATTTATGGTCGAGCACCTGCGGGCAGTTCTGGACGCAGGTCAAACGGCGGCGCTTGTTTTGTTAGATCTAAGCGCCGCCTTTGACACGGTCTCCCATGAAATTCTCCTGCAGCGTCTGGAGGAGATAGGGGTGACCGGTACTGCACACCAGTGGTTTCGTTCGTTTCTCAGGGATCGTTCCTTCTGTGTGGCGTCCCCGCCCTATCAGTCCAAATGTCATCCTCTGTCTCTTGGGGTCCCGCAGGGTTCCTCGCTGAGTCCCACGTTGTTTAACATCTACGTGAGGCCGCTGGCTGAGGTTGTGAAGCTCTGTGGTATGACCATGGTGTCGTACGCAGATGATACCCAGCTAGCGGTCACGATCAGCGGGGACTCCGGGGTGGATGCCCCAAGATTCAGAGAAGGACTTCGGGCGGTAGCGGGTTGGATGACGTCCAACTGTCTCCAACTAAACGCCAAAAAAACGGAGGTGATGGTCTTTGGGAAGCGGACGGACCTATGGGGAGACACTTGGTGGCCTCCCGAGCTGGGTCCCACCCCCACTCCGGTTGCGGAGATCAAAAATCTGGGGGTTTGGCTGGACCCTTCCCTCAATTTTGTTGGCCACACCAAAAGGACGGCGGCGTGCTGCTTCGGCATCTTGCGCAATTTGAGACCTGCCCTTAAGTATTTCGATGCCGCAACTCGTCAACTTGTGGTACAAGCAACGGTTCTGGCTCGGCTGGACTATGCCAGCTCCCTTTTTATTGGGTTAAACCAGGCCGAGCTGACCCGACTTCAAAGAGTGCAGAACGCAGCGGCCAGAGCAATCGTAGGTCTTCCTAGGTTTTGCTCGGCCGGTCCAACTTTGCGAGCCCTGCACTGGTTACCCGTTAGGCAGCGGATCCACTTTAAAGTGCTGTGCATATCTTTCAAGATTCTGAAGGGCCTGTCGCCTCCCTTATTGCGCCAACTTTTGTGCCCTTATATCCCGGGCCGCACTCTGCGTTCGCTGGACCAAGAATTAGCGGTAGCCCCTCGGTTCAAACTCAGTCGGGCGGGGGGTCGCTCTTTTAGGGTGCGGGCAGCCGCACTCTGGAACGCTCTCCCCTTGAAATTCCGGACTCTTGGCGACTTGCTTTCTTTCCGCAAGGCCGCTAAAACTCTTCTGTTTTCCCAGTTATGTTAAAATCTAAATCCCCCATTTTTAATAATATTTTCTGTTTCCTGTTGTGTTCGCCACCTTGTCGATGCGCCGGGACGCTCCTTCGCTGGAGCAGCCGTGCGCAATACAAATAGCACTAACATAACATAACATAACATGTTTCTCCACTACTTTGGCTAAAAAAGGTAGCAGGGAAATAGGACGTCAATTTTCAGGTTCAGCCGTGTTGTTGGATGCTTCTTTCAGAAAGGGAATTACTTTTGCATGCTTCCATGTCCTAGGTACCGCTGCAGAGGACAAAGAGAGATTGCAGTCTCTAAAAGGAACGGTGAATAACTTCTTGGATTTTTAAAGGGAGAACCAGGTTTAACTTATATGCATAGAACAGTTAGAGAGGCTGTCAAATTAGGCATTTTCTTTCACTTCTGCCCTATGCCTTGGCTCATCTTTTGAGCAAAGGCTGTCCCCTGCTTCAGATCTGCCACTTTTTGAAAAGTGTGTAGATGTCGTGGAGCTTTTCGACAAAGTAGTCAGCTAGTTTGTTACAATGATCGAGGCCTCAGCCGACTCCACTGATATTGCCGGTTTTGTTACACTGTTGACAATAGAGAATATTTATTTTGCCAGATTAATACTGGTTATAATTTTATTGGAGAAGAACTCAACCTGAGCTTTTCTGATCATTTTCTGATAGATTTCTACTGCACTCATATAACACACTTTAGCTAGATTGTCATAAGTCTTCCTCAATGCTCGTTTGAGCACTTTAGTGCTATTCTTTTGAGCAACTAATGTTTAATTGAACCAGGGAGCAGAAGGTGCACTTTGGAACTTCAGCCCATCTGCCAAGGTTGGGAAAACCAGTGTTCCCATACTTCAACGAAAGTGGGCTCACCTTAGCAGTCGTAAGCCACCTCCTGACGATGGCTGAGATTGCTGGGCTTATCCTTAAACGTCCAAAAGTCAAATCTGACTCCTTCACAACAGCTTCACTTCATTAGGGCCACTCTAGATAGTGCTCGTCTGAGTCTTTTGTCTGGCTCAACGAGTTCAGGACATGCAGGCTATGATCTCAGTGTTTCAACCCCGGGTCTCGGTGAGGGTGGCCCTGAGGCTTCTTGGTCTTCTGCATCCTGCTTGTTAACAATGTGGCACATGTGGGTTCTGTGGTGGGATCGGAAGACTCAATGGGCTTATCACCTTGGCGACCTATTTGAGTCCAGGAATGTATACGAGAGGGCCTGCAGTTATGGTTGCTCAACTGCAATTCGACCAGCAGCAGACACCTCTCCTTGGCTCTCCCAGGGCCAACGGTTGTGGCAGATGCATCGTTATTGGATTGGAGAGGTCACTTGGGAGAGGTGGTGATCAGAGGATTCTGGTGAAGACTTGCTTTCGCATCAAGTTCGAGTTGCGAGCGATTCAGTTGGCACTGAAGGCATTCCTTCTCAACATCAAGGGTGGGCGAGTGCAGGTTCTCACAGACGACACTACCGCAATGTGGTATTGCAGCAAACCGGCCAAAATGGGTTGGGCCCTGTGCTATGAAGGTCTGTATCTCTGGAAGTGGCAGAAAGTTCAGGGCATTTCCCTGATTGCCCAGCGCCTGGCGGGATCTTTAAATACCAGGGCCATAAACTCTGCAGATGTTGCCGGCAGATCATGAATGGTAGTTACACTCGAGAAGGTACTCGGAATCTTCCGTTGATGGTGAGAACCCTGGTTTGATCCATTCGCCACCCGCACAGTGTCAAGGCTTTTACGTATTAGTTTCCAAGGCAGTTCTCTCTAAGAGAGATGCTTTCCATCTCAGCTGGTGCTCAAGAATCCTCTGTCTTTCTGCCACTGTCTAATAAAGACCAAGAAAGACCAGGCCCAAGTATTCCTAGTGACTCCAGATTATGCGAGATTCTGGCCATGAGCATTGTCTTACCGTCCAGCTGCCCCTTCGAAGACATCTGTCGCAGCAGCAGTGGCGGGTCCTGTATCCAGACCTACACAATTTGCATCTCCTTGTGGGGAAATTGAATGGTGACATTTGATTGCTTTTGATTTTCCTCTTAAAGTGGTTGGTGTCATCTTGGCAGCCAGGTGTCCATCCACCAAAGGGCCCATAACATTCAACCCTTGTCTTCACAGTTGTCTGACATCTTGAGGTTTTGTCTGTCTTTAGCCCATCAAGGCCTTGCTGTGGCAACAGATAAGGGTTATGTAAAGGCCGCATTATGTTTGCCAGATGAGCCGTCACTTTTGATGCGTTTCTTGAAAGGGCTGACCCACATTTTCCCACTTACATCCCAACACCTTTTTGTAATGCCACAGTGGAACCTAAATTTGGTTCTCACTTATCTGATTTACACTCTTTGAACCAATACACAGCTGTACTTTATGCCGGTTTACCATCATTGCCATTACCTCTGCAAGGAGAGTGAGTAAACTCCATGCCCTGTCCATCCACCTGCCATACACATCGTTCTTCCAGGACAAAGTGGTCCTCCAGATAAAAGCAGCATTCCTACTGAAGTTAGTTGTGCCTTTTCAAATCGGGCAATCCATCACCTTAACGGATTTCTGCGCTCCTACTCACACCGAATGGCTTAACCATCTTGACACTGAGAAGGCCCTCAGTTTTCATATTGATCAAACTAGACCTCATCGTCTAGACTATCAACTGTTTCTTGGCTGCTCTGGTGTGCAAAATGAAATAACTTTGCAAAAGAGAACCATCACCCGGTGGATTGTGCTATGTATTAAGAACTGCTATCAGCTAGCCAAAATGCAGCCCCTAAAAGGCTTGCGCACTCATTCCACCAGAGCAGAGGCTGCTATCACTGTGCTGGCACTTGGAGTGCCAGTCTCTGACATGTGCCAGACTTCTTCATGGATGTCCCCCCACACGTTTACGAAGCACCCTTGCTTGGATCGCTAGGTCGTATGGTATGGGCACATCATCCCATCTGTCCGGCAGACTTTCTTGTCTGAGCCATTCCACAGACCCATCACTTGGGGAGGTACTGCTTTGGTGTCCTCAATATGTGGAATCTGCAGATAACATTTTCTGTCAGAAGAGCAAATTACTTATCTTCAGTAACACCTTTTCTGGTAGAGACTCTTATCTAACCAGGTTCATCACCAACCCAACCTCCTCCCCTTTCTGTGAAATGGACTTATACAGTCCATTAACAAGATCCCAATTTACAGATCTGCACACAGAAGTATTTTGATTTCTATCAATGGGGCAGCCGGAGATCAGAAAGGAACTTGTCAGCTTGCAGAGGTGGCATAGATCTAGTGAACACCTATCGACATGCAAGGAAATGAACATTTGCCTAACACTGTGAAGGTAAGTTTCAATTCTATTAAGGATACGGGGGCGAGGATTATACTTTTATCTTCCTTCGCTTTAATTCAATATTTTCGAAACAGCAACCATTTTTCAACTTTTCCAAACTATAATTCCCATGAATGTAAGGCAAACAAAGAAATAGTTCATCAGTCCTTCCTCCATGTCCACAATACAGAACCCAACGTAGTCCTTCCTCTCTGCTTGGACTCCCTCTTACTTCACACAAATCACGCCAAAAGTTAAGTCTCACAAATCCTGTTTTGATTCGTTATTTCCTGCAAATGACACCTTAATTTCAGTACTCTTTTCTGACCCTCCTTTGTGTCAACAGGTCGCATTGCAAGACTGATTCATACAATGACGGAACACTGCACCGGGTTAACAACCATAATAGGAAACTGTAATGTTTCAAATGACAAGTTTACTTAATACCATACTAGGAGGGTGTTGTATCCTGCTGTCCCCTCTTCATTGTCCTTTCTTAGTGTCGTCTTCTCTGCTGCTCAGGTTGTCTCTGTGATGTCATCTAGAGTTCTATCTGTGTATGTTTTAGTATACTTGTCAGTTACCGTGGAGGCTGAGCAACAGGGCAGCTGCTCCCGGTGGGGCATTTACCTTAACCTTTACTGGAACATGGATTACTACCTAATCTAAATGCTGTACTTGATTATTTGATTACCAAGAATAAACATACCTCCTGACACAGCAATAAGGATTCAACTTTCAATTATTGGATGTTACAGAGGGTTTGCATCTTAGTTGATTGCCCGGTGGGATAATCCTTGCCTCTGTGTCCTTAATAGAATTGAAACTTGCTTAAAATTGTTTGACGAATTTTCATTGCATGTCAGGACCAGATGCGAAGATTATTCCAGTTCAAATCTTACCTCCTACTGGGCCACTTCCACCACCGGCTTAAAGTCAAATCGCTTGAAGGTAGAGTCTGAGGACCGGTCTGCTGCGTGCATTAAGTCATTAAGGCAGAATGCTTTGGAGGCCATTGCTCCCCTTCCAGAGTGGTGCTCCAAACAATTTGTATCTGTGCCTGCTTCTTGCATCACCCAACTGACCCATTGGGCTATTGGAGGGGAGGATACCACCTTATATGGGTTTCTCAGTGCTATGAGAAGTTGCCATTCTCCCGGAGGGCGGAGCTCTTGCTACACCTTAGGACAACGCTTCGCACACAATTTGGGAGAATCACTGAATGCAGGGTAAAATATTGTACGAGTATTGGATTTGGTACGTCTATTCACCGCAAAGACCACCCCATCCGGGGAGAATACCCTGGGCGAAATTTCTAATGCTCGCACATCTGAACCCTGCCTGCATGAAACGAAGCATAACAGCATCACCAATTTGGCTGAAACTCATTCCTGAATAAATACCTGTCCGACTACCAAGACAGGAAAAGGTTCAAGACTAAAGTCACATCCCACAACATGGAGTGACACTGTTCCGGAGAGAGGGAAAGGCGGATCCTCTAAGCAGACAGCAAACAAAGGGGTGTTTCCCTACCGGGACCCCATCTATGGGGGCGTGCCCTGCTGATATGGTGGATCTAAATGCGTTCACCGAATAGTATGCTAGCCTGTCCTCCGCCAAGCTGGATAGGAAATTCAAGACCTGTACCACTTCGACCACGATATCCAGACCCTGTCGCAGACTCCAACGAACCCATCTCGTCCAGGGTGAACTCTATTGTTTTGTCATACTGTCAGCCCAGGCCTTGGAGAGGAGGATATCCGCATTGCTTGATCGGCCTAGGAGCGTCCAACGTTGCCTGTAATCTGCCACCCCATCAACTGGAGGAAACCTTCTGATACTAGCCAATGCGGCACTGATCCGGATCCAGGAGGATGTGTTGGGGGGTAGCCTGATTGTATAATCCCAGGAAACCACACTTGTGACCTTCGATTGGAGATGATCAAGACCACCTCCCCCACTTGCCGGCGGATCTGAAAGGGGGGGGGGGAAGCATAGCCCTGTTTGTCAGGAGTCAGGCTTCATGCGCTCTAGTTAAACTACATCTCCCAGAAAGAGTAGAGGCAAAGGGGCGTTGTGCACTCTCTCATACTGCTATGCTCAGGTCAGGTGAGGGGGAGGATTAAAGCCAGCAGCTGCAATCACTCATTGCTTGGCTTTCAGCGTTTTCGGTGATCTGCCCAGCTATTCTTGTTCTGGGTTCCGGTGATTTCCTGCTACTGTTTCGGAATTCCTGAAGTCATGTACCCAGCTGTCTATTGTGGACTTTATTGCCCAATCTGTTTCTTGAGCCCGTTTTATTTTTTTTCTGTTAAGCACGTGCTTCATCCCTCCACTCTCATCCTGCCTAATCCCCCCTTCAGCCTCCCTCGCAGCGTGTGTTGAACACACGTTTCTTTCCTGGCAATTTATTTCGCAGCTTGTCAGCCGCGAGGATGCACTTTGGAAGTGCGTGCAAGTTTAGTTTTTATATGCGGCTGCCATCCCTGTGAGCGGTTCTTTGTCCGCTTTGCCCGGTTAAGTCGCCTACCTCCAGCGGGCGACGCCCCGCCTTCCTGTGTCCAACTCCGGTTTTTGGCGTAATCCAGGCCAGCTTTTCCCTCAGCCCTGTTGTGGCATTAGTGCTGGTCGTTTTCCCAAAAGCTCGCGTGCGTGAAGGCTCGGGTTTTTCAAGCCTGTATTGTTTCTTTTATCCCGCATTCCTCTTCATACTATTCCAGCGCAGGAGCGCAAGAACTTTCTTTATTCACATGGACATTTTTGTATTGCTACAGAATTTGAACTGTAATCACCAGCGCTCACCTTAATTGTTGATTGTTTCGTTATTCAGAAGGAATTCTTCAACCTTTATTTTCAAGAGACCATTCTACAAATTCCTGCCTGTGATATACTACAAGTAAGTGTGGAAGGGTGCACAATTGCCAGAAATGAGTATAGGGGTATGTGTGTGAGAAGTTGGCCTGGTATATGATGTTCACTATTCTAGTGATCATTTTGCACCAGTCCATACAACCCTTATGGTGATGGTTGTAAGTCAACCTTATAGACCAGCTATCCTAGTGGTAGCGTGGACAGAACAGTCTTAGGCTAAAAGACTCCAGAGGGCGTGTAAAGCCAGCTGTTTTACCATATGTAACCTCTTGAATATCAAATGAAAGGACACCACACAGGATATATATAAAATATATATGTATTTATTTCTAACACACTCCTCTGAACTCTTTATGAGGTCAGAGGCCAAAGCACATAACAAGACACAGTTATTATACGTTAAGTTGCACAATTTACGGTTAGGCCCTAGGGGGGGGAAGCAAACCATATATGAAGAAAGTGGTATAAGTACCACGTCACGAGAAATGGAAAGGCCTAGGGAATCGCTGGGGCTACACTGTCTTAACAATAGTTTAGAAGTAGGAGGCCCACAGGCGGCGCATGCAGTGTCTTTACACACACGCGGGATTCAATGCAAAGTCAATGGGAACTTAGAAGTTAGATTTAGAAGGATTTAGGACACTTCCGGTTTAGCTAGGAGGAAACAACTAGAGACTTAGACACTTGGATAGTCAATACCTGTGGGAGCACCGAAGTACTCGTGTTACCTCACCCACGGACGGCGGGTGCATACATAGGTGTGAAGATGTGTCGGGTTTCGTCGTTGGATCCTATGGAGACCTGGAGAAAGATGCCGCAGGCGACCAGGAGGAAGATGTCCGGGTGGATCCAAGGGTGGATCTAGGATGAAGAGGACCTGAAAACAGAGGGGACAGAGTCTGGGTCACTAGCCAGTGACCGGGTGGAACCAGGAAGGAACCAGACGACGTCGAAGAGCAATCAGGTGCTGTCTTGAAGCTTGTCTTGGCAGCCATGTGGACCAGGACGCGTCGACGACGACCAGGTGCTGGAGACGGACTGTCCCACGAAGGATCTCGCAGATGGAGGGGTCGACTTCCGGATTGGAGTCAACAAGCCTTGGCAAAGACAGCCCACGCAGGATACAACAAAGGCTTCTGTTGCAGACCAGCAAGGTCTAAGGTGCTTCACCTTTGCAGGGAAGCAAGGGCCAGTCTGGAGCAACCAGACCAGCGATGTGGTTCAAAAGGATTGTCGTCACAGAGGCTACTAGCCAACGAGCCAGCAAACGGACAACGCGTCGAGCAGAACAAAAGCAGAAGGGCCCCACGCAGAACTCGTGGAGTGTGGGGGCTGATCTTCGTCGCAGAGGGAGCTCGGGATCGGGGTTTCTTATTCCCCAGTGCACAGCTTTGAGGGTACCTCAGGAGCTGCACAGGTAGCAAGTTGCATGCTTTCCAAGATGTGCAGTCCCACGTGTCTCGTCGCCTCCACGGATCCCAGCTATGCTGCAGTCGTGAAGAGAGGGTCAGAGAGGTCTGGAAGTCTGGGTCTTGTCTCTGTGCTCTGGTTCCGGTGGGAACGTCGACAAAGCAAGCCGTTGATTTGCTGGATGGTGCCTGGTTGCCCAGGGTGGTCACTCCTTGGCCACAAGGGAGATTCTTCAGTCTTCAGCTGAATGTCGAAGGTCCAGAGTTTCGTGTCAAGTTTCAATTCAGGATTAATCTAAAGTCTCAGGACTCAGCTCCTACCTTTTATATAACTAAAAGGGGCTGGATTACTTTCTAGGTCCCTCCTATGGGTGGGACCAGGAAGGGGGGTGGTTACACCCCCCTTTCCTTTGTCCAGTTTCGCGCCAGAGCTGGGGCTGGAGTGCCCCAGCAACCGGTTTGAACCGGGGTATGCATGGAGCACCTAGGGTACTCCAGGCAGTGTCTCATTCTATTCAGCCCTCCCTGTCCCAATACACAAAGTCCTGTCTGGGGTGGTGCTCGCACCTCCCCGGGTAGGAAACCTATTGTCCAAACCTCCGTGACTGCAAGGACTCCCAGCAGGAGGAGGTCAGACTTGTGTCGGTGGTAGCAGCGTCCATTTTGTCACGCTGGGGCTCTGGTTAACTTTAACCGGGATAGTCAGCAACAACAGGTCTTCTCCCTCTAGAAGGGTGGAATGCTACCCCCGTCGCCAGAATTGGCGAGGGGGTAGTATTCCAAAGCGTATGACACCTTACACGACATGTTTTGATAAAGCCAAACCAGAGTTAGCATTTAACCGCGAGGTTCATAATGCACTTAAGAGTATATGGTATGGCAATATCATAGAACAGCTATAAGGACAGGGTTCCGAAAGCTGCAGACAGGCTCAGCTCATGCTAGAGCACCATCTCACACATAACCAAGCACTCTGCCTCCGGGATTGTAAAGGCCTGCCATAGGAGTGACTTATAGGGTACTATGTGTCTATATATAAGTAGGTATAGGAATACCATACCTAAGCAAGGGGTGATTACACAACCTTGCCCCAGCTGAGTGATCAGCCAGTTGTCTATTTGAGTGGCCAGTTTTCAAAAAGGGGGGTTGACCCAATCACGTCACTGGGACCTGGGTAAGTATATGACTGAGAAGAAGTACACAGAAAATTATTCACAAACCATCAGGAAAAATCAATTAGGAGGACAAAAAAGTCAATCTGCTACCATTGTTTTTATTTACAATGTAGTAAAGCCACTTATTCGGGCAAACCTATTAAATGTGACATTTACAATTTTGATAGTGTGCCCAAGCGGAGGGGGAAAGGAAATTGTTAATGTGGTGTAGGAAAGGTAAGTGACATAAAAACAGAGCCAAAGGCTACAAGCAATCAGAGACTGTTGGACTGATTCAATGTATCAGTGACTACAAGTTCAAGGATATTACTACAGAATAACATGCTTCATATGTGTTTTCATTAACATGATTATTGGAATGAAGCTGGTAAACATAAAAAGTCGACGTTTCGACCCCTATTGTGATCGCAGGCAGAAATAGATCCCTTGCATTGGGGTCTTCATCAGGACGGGGAACAAGGACAAAAACCTATTTAGTACAAAACGGGAAATTGTTGTTAGGAATAAATCCATAATGTTAGCAATAACTTAGCACATCAAAATGGGTAGAAACAAAAGTTTCTACCCATTTTGATGTGCTAAGTTAAGACCCCAATGCAAGGGATCTATTTCTGCCTGCGATCACAATAGGGGTCGAAACGGGTTCGCATCCTGTGTCTGCCTTCTTCTCATGTTCCTGAGGAGTGTGATATCTGTCTGCAGTTCCCTAAAAGGACCCTGAAGGACAGGGAGAAGACCAGGCTCCACGGTTTGGAACAGAGAAGGCAGCAAGGACAAGGTGGGTCTGGGCATGAAGGGGCTCCTTCCTCTGCCCGTGCGCCGGCCTCTGGGAGGCTCCCCAGTAAGAAAAAGGCCTGAAAACGCCACCGGTTTCCGTCGACGTCGATAGCCTCGACGTCGGCGGCGAAAGGAATGACCACAGTCTGTTCCCAGTCTCCCTAGGGCTCTGGGTCGAAGCTCCGTCGACGTTCAACGTCGAGGGGACTGACGTCGAGACCTCCGACGAGGTCGACGTCGAGGACTGATTCGTCGTCGAGCCATCATCGACGTCGAGAGAGGTCAAGACGCGCTCGCCGTCGAGGCGACACCGCCGGTCACTGTTGACGTCGACACGTAAGTCAGTGACGTCGAGACGAAGATCAGCCTCGAGACGCAGGTTGTCAACGCCGAGAAGTTTGCTGTCGTCGAGGAGCCGATCGACGTCGAGGCACCGACCGTCGACGTCGAAGTGATGGCCATCGACGCCGAGCAGACGCTCGTCGACGTCGAGGCGACGTTCGTCGACGTCAAGGAGACGCTCGTCGACGTCAAGGAGACGCTCGTCGACGTCGAAGGGATGCTCAGCGTCGAGGAGCAAGCCTAGACGTTCTAGGACCAGGTCGGAGACCTCGGCTTCAGTGAGCACACGGTCGCGCCGTCGCTCGTCTACGAGGGGTAGGGCCTCAAGATTTCCCCCCTCTGGTCAGAAGAAGAAGAAAAGGAGAGTGGGATAGTCTCCGGGCTCGGAGTACTCTCAAGTTTACTCACCCTCTAAACCGAGGTCGCCTGCACCTCCTACTTTGCCCATGGATCCTCCTCCGCGGACCCTGACTCCTCCTCCACTGCCTCAACCTCCTACTCCAACACCTCCGGTTCCTCCTCACCGTCCTCCTCCACCGGCTCCGCCAAGGTCGGCCTCGTTGCCTCCGCAACCTAGGCTCCCGGTTCGGCCTCCACCTCGCCCTCCTTTCCAGCCCGCGGAATGCCCGAGACCGCGGAGGTCGAGGTCTCGCTCAAGACGGAGAGATAGGTCCAGCAGTCGCTGTCGCTCATCCACGAGGTCCAGACTGTGCCGTAGGAGGGACAGGTCTAGATCCCGCCACACGGATTCGCCCAGTGCCAGGGACTACTCGCCGACCCTGACTGACTCCCCTCAGACGAGGGTGTCCCCGATCGACGACATTGTCTCCTTCCAGGAGGTTTTACTGCGAGGAGCGGCTAAGCTGGGCATCACACTAACGGTGCCCGCGCCCCTGACTTCCGTCATCTTCGAGACCCTGCATAAGAAACAGTTGTCTCGCCCCTTGTTGCCGTTGGTGCCTGGGCTGGTGGAACCGGCCATGGAGCTCTTCCTCACCCCTGCTGTTATGAAATCAGCTCCTTCCAGGCTGCAAAAGAAGTATCTGGCTCCTGACTCGGATACAGTGTTCCTTCGCTTGGACCCTGCGCTGGACTCCGTGACGGCGGCGAGGAAGCAACACGCCACCACTCCGTCATCGACAGTGCCTCCTGACAAGGAGAGCCGCTGGATGGATTCGGCGGGCAGGACGGTCTGTGGGACGGCCGCCACGTCTATGAAGGCCGCTAGTGCCTCAGCCTTGTTGGGACGTTATGATCGCTCCCTATCGGAGTCCCTCGCACGGTTCGTGGAACTTCTTCCCCGGGAGAACAGGGAGGCTTTCCAAGAGATCATGAACGAAGGACTCGGTCTCCAACCAAGTGATCGGCTCTGCTGCGGATTCCTTCCTCCTGGCAGCACACGGATACTGTCATGGGGTCAACCTGAGGCGCCACGCCTGGCTGCGTCTGATGTCCTTGAAGCCTGAGGCGCAGCAAAGGGTTGCCAATCTACCCTTCTCGGGCGAGACCCTTTTTGGTAAACATGCGGACGAGGAGATGGCCCGCATGAAGGCGGAGGCTGAGACCCTGACGGCTGTCGGGTTGGAAAAGCCGAAGGAACAGAAGAAGACCTTCCGCTCGCTCCAGAGATGGTACGGGGCGCAAGGTAGAGGGCAAGGTCGACAGGCTGGGCAGCAACAACAGCCGCAGCAGCAACCGTTCCAACGACGCCCGTTCCAAAAGCGCCAGAGGGGGCGCGGTGGTCAGCAGTCTTCATCCGCGACCAAAGGCCCGGCTTGGTCTAGGCCCTGAGGTGCTTCTTCCTCCTCATCCGTTACCCGCTCCGGTGTGGCGAGGCATCCAACATTACCTGGCAGAGTGGATAAACATTACTCAAGACAAGTGGGTGCTGAATATTGTTTGCAATGGATACAGTCTTCGGTTGACCAGTCCGCCTCCAGCAATTCCACTGGTTGCCTCGCAGTTCCAGCTACGCGGGCTCCAGGCTGAGGCCGACACCCTGTTAAGAAAAAGGGCGATAGAAGACGTCCCTCTGTCTCAAAGGGGAAAGGGCCTTTACTCTCGCTTCTTCCTGGCGAGGAAGAAAGACAAGAACGAGTTCAGGCCCATTCTGGATTTGCGACAAGCAAACAAGTGGATTCGCAGGGGAAAGTTTTGCATGCTGTCTTTGCACCAGATTTACCCTCAGCTGCAAAGGGGAGACTGGCTTTGCGCGATAGATCTGCAAGATGCGTACTTCCATGTTCCCATTGCACGGAAACACCGGAAGTTCCTGCGCTTCCTCCTCGGCACCAATCACTATCAGTACACCGTACTACCGTTTGGACTGAAGTCTGCACCCAGGACGTTTTCGAAGTGCATGGCTGTGGTGGCAGCGCACCTGCGAAAGAACAAGGTGTTTGTCTACCCGTACCTGGACGACTGGTTGATCAAGGCCTTCACCTTCCAGGAAGCACAACTGCACCTCAACAGGACGGCTGTCCTGCTGAATCAGCTGGGGTTGCAAATAAATATGTCCAAGTCTGTTCCGATCCCGGTCCAGTGCCTGCAGTACTTGGGAGCCTCCATCAATACGCTGTCAGCAAGCATGTCTCCTTCGGAGGAGAGACGCTTATCACTCCTTCGGAAGGCTCAGGCTCTCATAGCTGCTCCATCTACAACAGCGAGGACGGTGTCTTCTCTACTGGGGTCGATAGCCTCTTGTATCTTCCTCACCCCACATGCGCGCCTGCACAGGAAACACACACGAGGAAACTAGAAAAATCCTGGATCAAGGAGGATCAGTGGCAGTGATCCTCCTTGATTTAAGTGCGGCATTTGACACGGTCAGCCATGACACCTTACTGAACCGTTTGTCCTGTGCGGGGATCAAGGATAAGGCCTGGGCATGGTTTAAATCGTTCTTGGAGAACAGATCCTTTAGGGTTTTTGATGGCGAATCCGTGTCCTCCAGCAGACCCCTAAAGTGCGGTGTCCCTCAGGGGTCCTCTCTAAGCCCCGCACTTTTCAATCTGTATATGAGACCGCTGGCCGATGTCGTCCGCCCATTTGGAGTTAAGATCATCTCCTATGCGGACGACACGCAGCTAGTGGTCTCACTGGCGCAGGAGGCTAACCGAACTGCGCCAGGCGTGCTTAGAGAATGCCTGGAGGAGGTGAGGAACTGGATGTCGTCATCATCCCTGAAGTTGAACGGGGACAAAACAGAGCTGATGCTCTTAGGCCCATCAGATCTGGCCCTTCCTCCCTCTCTGTGGCCCCCCTGTCTAGGCCCTCCTCCAACCCCCAAAAATAATATCAAAAGCCTCGGAGTGTGGCTGGACAGTTCACTATCTTTCAATGTCCAAGCCACTAAACTTTCAGCCACCTGTTTTGGCATCATGAGGGTGCTACATAAAATATTTCCCCTCCTTCCCATGGAAGCAAAACGGGTAGCCATTCAAGGTCTTATTCAATCTCGCCTTGATTTTAATAATGCACTCTACTTTGGCGCCCCAGAATACACTCTACGCAGGCTGCAGATTGTACAGAATTGCGCAGCGCGCCTAATACTCAAAATCCCCCGCAGACACTCAGTGAGGGCCGGACTGATTAGCCTTCACTGGCTTCCGATCCGGCAGAGAGTTTTGTTCAAGACATTATGCATAGCTCATCAAGCCTTCTGGGATATAGGACCCAGCATCACACGCGACCTGGTTACCCATTACACCCCAAACCGAAGTCTTCAGCCGGAAGGACGTTCACATACAACGTGTCCAAGACCTGGAACACCCTGCCACTCCACCTTAGAGCTAACCCTAACCTCACTGAGTTCCGCAAGCAATTAAAGACCTTTTTGTTTGCATCCTCTTACTAACTGTCTGTCTACCCTCCTTGTCCTCAGTAGGCCCTGGTTATCCTAGCGCTTGGATGCCTCCGGGCAACAATTCGCGCTCTACAAATCTACAAGTTTACAAATCTACAAGTTTACAAGTTTACATGAGGCCGTTGCAGGAATGCTTGGAGGATCAATAGGACCAGAGGAAAGGGTGCTGGGACGACAGGATCCAGTTGTCTCGTCATGCCCAACAGTCCCTGAGATAGTGGTGCTCAGCAGAGAATCTACTCAGGGGGGTTCCTTTCCACAAGGATATCCCGACTCAGACTATCGTGGCGGATGCGTCTCTCCAGGGCTGTGGGGGTGCATTCAGACCATCTACAAATCCAGGGAACGTGGTCTCCTGCAGAGTCCACGTATCACATCAATTTCCTGGAACTCAGAGCGGTTCACTTAGCATTGAAGGCCTTTCATCCGTCCTTCCAGACCAACTCCTTGCTTGTACAGACGGACAATACGACCAAGATGTATTACCTCAACAAGCAGGGGGGCTCAAGATCGCGCACACTGTCACAGGAAGCGCAGGTGATCTGGCACTGGCTGTTAGCCAGAGGACTGATGATAACGGCGACTCATCTGCCAGGTGTGCAGAATGTTCAGGCGGACGTCCTCAGCAGACTGCTTCAGGAAAACCACGAGTGGGTCATAAACTTCGAGGTGCTCTGCGACGTCTTCCCCATGTGGGGCACTCCAGACGTGGATCTGTTCGCCACCGCCGAAAACAGCAAATGCCGCAACTTCGCCTCGAGGTATTATCAGCCGGGGACTCTGGGGAACGCGTTATGGATCAGCTGGTCGAACAGCTTTCTGTACGCTTTTCCACCCATTCCCCTGATTCCTGCGGTGCTCATCAAGCTGGCCCAATCCCGGGCGCGGATGATCCTCATTGCTCCGGAATGGCCCAGGCAGTGGTGGTTCACGGACCTGCTTCATCAGTCGATCCTGCCTCATCGGCGGCTGCCGTGTCGGCCGGGCCTTCTCACGAAGTTCGGGGGGCAGATGGTGCACCCCAACCTCTCGTCATTGAATTTGGCGGCATGGCTCCTGAGATAGTGCAATATGGCCACCTGAATCTTCCTGAGGATTGCATGGACATATTGAAGGAGGCTAAGAGGCCATCTACTAGGACCTCTTATGCTTACAAATGGAAGAGATTCTGCATCTGTTGCATGTCTAAGAACTATGATCAGACGACCTGCAAGGAAGACGTCATCCTTCCATACCTTCTGCATTTAGCTCAGTCTGGACTTAATTTCCACTCCATTAAGGTTCATCTGGCTGCATTGACTGCGTACAGGAAATGCCCTTCGCAGACATCCTTCTTCCAGATTCCTGTGATTAAGGATTTTTTGGAAGGGTTGAAGGTGTTCCCTCCTGTTCGCCTTCCTTTGTCTGCATGGGAACTGAATGTGGTGCTGTCCAGGCTGATGAAGGAACCTTTCGGGCCTATTCACAAGGCTTCACTGCAGCACCTGTCTTGGAAGGCGGCGTTCCTCGTGGCCATTACATCGGCCCGCAGGGTGAGTGAGATTCCAGGAACCTTGCATTGTGTTGCCAGGAACCTTATACTGTATTTCATGCTGCTAAGGTTGTTATGCGTACTCACCCTAAGTTCCTTCCCAAGGTGATTTCTGATTTTCATGTTAATCAGGCTATAACTTTACCAACTTTTTTCCAGAATCCTTCCACTCCAGCGGAAAGGTCTCTTCATTCCCTGGATGTCAGAAGGGTGTTGAAATTCTATCTGGATAAAACCAAAGACATTCGCAGGTCCGACCAATTGTTTGTCAACTATGGGTCGGTTAGGACTGGTCTGGCTACTTCAAAACCGTCCATCTCTAGGTGGAGTGTGTCTTGTATCCAGCTCTGTTATCAGAAAGCGAATAAGACCTTAGGGGGTAAGCCTAAGGCTCATTCCACCAGGGACAAAGCGGCTACAACAGCTTTGCTTCATAATGTTCCCATTGCAGAGATCTGCAAGGCTGCCACTTGGAAGTCGGTCCATACCTTTGCTAAGCATTACTGTCTGGACTCTGATGCCAGGGCAGATGCTCAGTTTGGGCAGGCTTCATTGAGAAATCTGTTTGCACAGTAGTGGTGTTGCCTTATTTTTCTCCACCGCCAGGTTGTTTTTGGATGGGCTTGCCATTCTATTCACTAGATTATGACTATACACAGAGATACCCTACTACAGAAGGAGTAGTTTCTTGCCTGTAACTCCAGTTCTGTAGTAGGGGTATCTCTGTTATAGTCATAAGCGCCAGCCCTCCTCCCCGGTGGAGAAAAGGATAAAATGATGAATGCTACAGGTCTAGCTGTATACACCTCCAAAAAGAACTGAAAGTGAAGGGAGTTGCTGTGCATTCTGGGATACCAGGAGAGTTCCGGAGTTTCCTTAAAGGCACGGTATCCCTTTTTAAGCCACATAATGGCAGCCTATGGGGGCTTGTCTGTCCTGTCCTTCCTCTCTATCATTCCAAGGATTTCGTGAAGGGGGAAGTGTTTTCCATGGTGAAACCTGGCAGACCGGTTTAAATGTGATATTGGTGGAATATCCTTTGCATTTCTAGTTGAAGTACTGGACAGTGTAGCCTTGCATGTATAGGCTGCATTATCTGTCTTGAATTCTCTCTTAAGTGTCTATGCACTACTGCAAAGAAGACAGCTTAAGAGATTATTTTTGATTGCTCTGGGGTCCCCGCACATGAGCGGGACTATTCACTAGATTATGACTATAACAGATATACCCCTACTACAGAACTGGAGTTACAGGCAAGAAACTACTCCTTCTTGGTCCCTTCATTTTTAGGTCGAGCTGGTGTAAGCAGTGCGAAGCATCTTTTGTCATCCACTTCCTGGGAATGTGAGACGGGATGTGCATGCGCAGGCTATTCCCCCATGTGAGCGCGCATGTTCACCCACATGCCGTGCACATCTCCTGTCCCACATTGCCAGGAAGCAGATAACACACACACGCGCACCCCCTCCCCCACCCCCCAGCTAGTGCACGCAACTTGTGTTCACACAGCCTGCAAGCTCTCACTTACCGGCTCGGTACTTGCCCATCTCCTGGCACGCCGCGGGGCTCTCCTCAGCACTCGGGAGCCCCGTGTTGCCTCTGGTGCCATGCAGTCTTCGCCCGGTCCCTCTGATGGGGCCAGGACTTCAGCATTCAGGCTGCAGGGTTCCGGACGTTCTCCCGGCGGTTCCTTCCTGTTTCTTTTGCAGGCCCCGCCCACGTCCCAATGAAGGCTGCCTGACTTCCGCGATGTCGCACGGCCAATGCTTGTTTGGAGATACAGCTCCCAGTAGTGTATATTGAAATGTCACACTGGGAGTCTGTGTTTCTTGGGAATGACGGGATACTGTCTTCGCTCCCGGGGAACAGTTTCATTACGCAGACCTTGGTGTTGACCACACCGAGTCCAACACTGTTCCTGACTCCAATCCTAGAGAAACGTGTCCATCGCTGCCTCCTGAGGGTCTGGCCTCAAGCTGAAGAACCGTGGTAGCTGGTGACCGAGACGGGATGCGAAGAGATTGGTTGAGAAGGTGCCCTGGGCAATCCACCGCAAGACCGGAGGGTCCAGCTTCCATAAGCTGGAGTCATGCAGATGCCTGGAATGCCACTCCGCGACCTGGTTGGCCCGGACCAGGAAGGTACTCTACCGTGATGGAGATGTGATGTTCCGGACAAAAATTCCAGAAATCCTTCGCCATGTCTGCCAGGACCCGGGACCGGGTTCCTCCCATGTGATTGATATATCTCACTGCTGAGACATTGTCCTTTAACAGGACGCAGGACTGGGTTCGACCCTTGGTCCAACACTGGACCACGAACGACCCCGCCCGTAGTTTTAGGCAATTGATGTGTAGGCCCTCTTCTTCGAGGACCAACCTCCTGTGGATAAGTCCCCACAGCGGGTGCCTCAGCCGGACGTGCTGGCGTCCGATTCGATGACCAAATTGCTCGCCCATTCCATGCCTCCATATGAGTAAGCCACCTCTCTGGCTTTGTCCGTCAGAGGCACCACTTGGGCACATGTCGGTCCTCTCCTCAATTAGGGCACCTTCAGACGCTGTAGAATCAGATAGTGAAGAGGCCCCGGAAAGATTGTCTGTGTAGATGAAGAGAGGAGGCCTACCAGGCTGGCAATCTGCCTGAGGGACATGTGAGACTTGACTAACATCTGGCTGAGTTTGTCTTATTTTCGCCATTTTCCACGAGCGAGGGCTTAGAATCCACGATGAAACCTCAGAAGGTTGCTCTCTGGGTGGGGGAGAGAAGATTCTACTTCTTGTTGATTACAACCCCTAGGCCCTACAAAAGGTTCACTGCAGTTTGGAGCTGTGATGTTAATTTCGGCGTGCTTTGAGCCATGAGCAACATGCTGTCTAGGTAAACAATTAACTGGATGCCTGGCGTCCTGAGGAACTCCACCACTGACGACCTGAGGACAGGCCGAAAAGGGTGTGGTGAACTCGAAAATCGGGGGCCCCCCACCAAAATTGCAGAAATGTGCGATGTTGGGAGAATTGGGGGGGGGGGGGGGAGACGGACACCAGAATGGATAGATAAGCGTCCTTCAGGTCTAGTCGCACCATCCAGTCCGAGGAAAGCAACACATCCCTAAGGAGATGAATTCCCTCCATCTTTAAATGTGGCGGTAAACCAGCCACTTGTTGAAGTTCCAGAGATTGATAACTGGCCTGCGCCTGCCGTCTGATTTGTCAACCAGGAAAATGTTGTGTAAGAACCCATCGGGATGCAGGACTGACTGACAAATAGCTTGTTTGTAGAGGAGAGTCAAGACCTCTTTGTCTATAAGTGCTGCGTCTCAGGGTGAGAAACAGAAGGGCCTTGGGAAGTTAGTTGAGAAGGATGACTCTATACGATCTTCAACACCCACGCGTCCAAGGTAATGGAAGCCCAGGCTGGGGGGGAAGCCCGCCAGACGCCGTCACACCATGATCTTCGTGGAGGGAATGACCCTGCTTGCGCCTGCACCGCCAGTCTGACCTCTGTATCCTCCTCTACTGCGGATGTGTTGTCCTCTATTCGGTTAGAAGTTATTGAAGCGCGCATTACTCTGGTACTGGCTGCACCCAGAGCCTTGTCCACTGGGAGGAATTTGGTAAGATGGATGGCCGGTCAACAGTCCAGTTACTCGACTAGCCCCCTGGAAAACCCAAAGGGGGAATATGCGCTTGATGTTAGACTGTGCTTTATCTAGGGACGTGAAGGTCTGTACGAACCAAGTTATTTTCTTTTAAAGAGGGGTCACCAAACAGTCCCCCTGCGCCACTGCCCCGTCTCGGAGGAGGCAAGGTCCCTCAGCTTGGGGTCAAGCTTGATCAGCAAAGAGCAACGCCTCTTAGTTGACAGAGCACAGTTCCTGTTCCCCATAAAAATTACGGCGTACTGCGCCCATTTCGAGAGAACCTCTGGGGATATGAGGGAGCCTGACAACTTATCTTCTTCCACCATGTCCAAGATCTTAGTCACAGGACCAATGGCGTTCAATAACGTATCTTGGCATGTGCACCATGACCTATCTATGCCGTTTCTAGGGTCTTTCATACATTTGTTAGGAAGGTGGCTTTGAATCTTTCGGGGTGAGGGGAACCTTCCCCTCTAATGTGGGACATGGGCACTCTGCTCTGAGGCAATTTCAGGCCTCTGTTGCCAATGGTTTGTGGATGCGCCCTCAGGGAAAGAGGGGGCATGTTCTATTGGGGCCTCTTAGGAGGAAGGGGGCGACTTGGCCAGAAAGGCCTGCTTAAGGCGCGTAAACACGTCCCTATCAGCCCCTTCCTCACACTTCCTTTTAGGGGGACCTTCCATTGGAGCTGTCTCTAGTGGTAGACGCTTCTCAGGAGCCTTGGACTGGGTCTTAGCCAATTTGGTGCATTCCTGGTCAATCCTATCAGAGAGGCGCTGTTCCATCGGCCCACTAGTTCATCAACCCCTCTATAGATTGAGGTGTCAACCCCCTCTTAAAAATCTTCATCCCACTGTAAATAGGCTAGGGAATCTTCCTCCTCATAAGTAGCCTGTGGTTCCTCCATACCTAAATTAATCAAATGCCCCTTATAAGTATAATCCTATTTGAATACAAGCAAACTGGGAATTAGCCAGAAAGAACTGTGTTCAAGGTACTGGGCCCACTCGTGTGCAATGTAAAATACTGGAATGTCCCCAGACAGATGTGGGTGGCCAAAGGCTCACAATCGGGGCACCAGTCCTGGAGACTCTCACACGCCCTGGTGTTCATGGGCTTCGCAGTCCGGGACGAGTCCCAAAGATCTCTGAGCCTCAAGTACAAATACGGCCCTTGAGGGGGTCCGCACGAGTGCAACTCGCAGTTCAGACCTCCCCCGGGGGCCTAAGAGTGAAACAAATGCACGACTACAGACCCGATTTACCAAGCGTCACCATGAACAGTGGGGGACAAGGCGTGGTGGTTTGCGGGCTCCAGCAGCGCGCTTGCACCACTCCTGAATGGTAAACGAGACGCGTGGAGCCAGCGAGATGCACTGCAGCAGTGCCATTTAGTGGGTGAGAGCAACACCAACATACTAATGGTGCCCGGTTGGGTGAGGAGCGCAAATGCGGTCCCGCGATCCTATCTGGAATCTGCAAGTGAAATTACAAACAGACACCGCCTAATGGCAGCGAACCATAGAATATACACTTTCTGTTAGTCACAATGTGAGGAGAAAACACCCCAGAGAGAGAGAGGGGGAGGATGAGAACTTAACTGGCTGCTGAGCAGGAAAGGAAGAGGGAGTCCAAGCAGTGAGGAAGAACTCCATTGGGGTCTGTGTTGTGGGCATGGCGGAAGGACTGGACAACTGTGTCTTTGTGTTCGAGGCATGTGGGCTGCTAAATTCATATCTTAGCATTAGATCGCCGCCTAGTGTTGGGCTCGGATGATTGCACATTGTTGTCCTGGAAGAGTCTTCGAAGTATCCTGAGATAGGTGGCTCCTCCCCTGGACTACAGTGCGCATGGGCATCGGCTCCATCCCCAGATTGTTTTTTTCCGCCATTGGGTTCGGATGTGGTCTCGACGTCTTACTGTCGGAACCAAGAAAAACTAGCTTTTAGCGGCCAAAAGGCCTCGATTTTCTTGCGTCGGTATTGTCTGCGCACGGTCTCGAGTCTTCCGTCTCTTGGAGCCGGAATAAGCGGAGTTTACTTCGCTCGCTGAACTTTGAGGCCTTCTCATCGCGACACGACTGCAAGCCTTTACGAACATGGAGCGGAGCCCGTTTAAGTACTGCCCGCTCTGTGGGTCCAAGTACCCACACATCGATCTACACCCCGTGTGTAACAAGTGCCTTTCGCCGGACCACGACGACGGCAAGTGCAAAGCATGTGCACAGTTCCGATCGAAGAAGACTCTCAAGCTTCGGCGCGCGGTGCGCTTGGAAGCTAAACAAGCGGCCCCGGATCCGGAGAACATCTTCGGCGACCAGGACGAAGAGGACCAGGGTCACCATCTTCAGATCTCACCACCCGAGACGGAAGTCGAGGCGGATCCAGGAGACGACGACGGAGTCGTGGGTCACGGCCTTCAATACGTCGACGAGGTAGGAGACGACGATGAGATTTATGGGGCCGCGGCAGACAGCTCGGGAGACGAGCTCTGCCCCGAAGGTTACGAAGATACCGACCGGGTCGCGGGATCGCCTGCCGGCCTTACCCAAGACCCGTTGCCGCAAGCCACAGCCCCGCCTTCGGGCCCGGCCAAGGACTTACTTGCTGAGCAGACTGTTTCGAAAACGAAACCGAAACCATCGGGATCGACAACATCTAAAATGGCCGGCCCGAAAACGAAACCGAAACTTAAGGACTCGAGTGTCCCTAAGATGGCTGCCGTGCCAGTGAAAACGACGGTGCCCGCTACCCCATCGACTCCGTCGACCTCCGGTCCGCAGAAGTCGAAGAAGTCCGTCGATTCCGATGCTGCAAAATCGAAAACGACGCCAGAACAGGGGTCCTCCAAGAAGGATGGTCGACATGGGTCAGCGGCGACGACGCCGTCCAAGCCCGCCAAAGTCGGCTCCAAGGAGGCTACGGCTGCGCCCCGAACACAGGACTCGGAGCCGGTGAAGACGGGATCCGCGCCCAAAGCGCACAAGGCCCACAAGGACGTCGGATCCGATGGAAAGGTCAGACCTCCCTCATCGGCGCCAAAACAAACCGTGAGTGAGGCGTCCCCCATAGATGAATCGCTACAGAGACTCAGGGAGAAGGCCTTTGCACCGTCGGCTCCGATATCATCGCCGCTGCCGCAAAAAGACACTCCGGCAAAGCAATCTGGGAAACTTCTCTTTATTTTGCCGCCAAAGGAGGCGCCGAAAGCATTTTCGACCAAATCGGCACCGAAACAGGTGATTTCTTCACCGGCTGGCCCGCCTCCACGTCGGGTACTCGAATCAGAGGATGATTCAGTGCAATTCATCGACGCAGATACGGGCAAACTGACCCTCTACAAGAGGAAAATAACTTCAGTGCCTGTGGACCCCTATGTCATCCCACTGAAGAAAAAGAGGGTGCCCCTTGACGCCTCAGGCCTCACAGAACCCATCCAGCCTCCTCCAAGGCGTAGCCCTACTCCCTCACCAGAACACTCTGCGGGTGAGGGGTATGATGAGGACGAGCAGTACAATTTCCCCATCAATGAACCAGATTCACAACCGGATTCATATGATGACACTGGTGACCAGAACACCCAAGGTGTGGGGCAGGACCCGCAGCTTTTTAATGCACGTGCATCCCCGACTGAGGATTCAGCAGGTTTTCATGCACTACTCGAAAGGGCGGCAGCCAATCACGATGTGGACATGCACGCTGACCCAGTTGAGGAAGACTTCCTTTTCGACACGTTCTCGGTCTCTGAAAGGACAGTAAAGACACTGCCTATGCTGAAAGGCATCCTCAAACATGCTGGTGACATATTTAAGGAGCCAACGAGAGCGAGAGTGGTCAACCCTCGTATTGAGAATAAGTACAGACCTGCACCTACAGACCCCGCATACATTCGGGGACAGTTGCCTCTGGACTCTCTTGTGGTCGCCAATGCCAGGAAACGTGCCAACTCCCAGACGACGGGTGAAGCTCCTCCCCCGGATAAGGAGTCCAAAGTGCTAGAGGCAGGGGGCAAAAGAGTAGCTGCACAGGCATCAAACTTTTGGCGCATTGCCAACACACAGGCACTCTTAGCGCGTTACGATAGGGCGCACTATGACACCCTAGAACAGCTTGTACAACACCTGCCTCCGCAGTTCCAAGAGGGCACCAAACTGCTTATTGAGGAGGGGAAGCTAATCTCAAACGCAGCCATCAAGTGCGCACTTGACGCAGCAGACACAGCTGCTAGAGCGATTAACACTAGCGTTATGCTGAGACGACAAGCGTGGCTCCGCATCTCAGGGTTTAAACCGGATATCCAGACAACCATTCTTAATCAGCCAGTTAATCCTGATAGTCTGTTTGGTCCAGATGTTGACACCACCCTAGAGAAGATAAAAAAGGACACAGACACTGCTAAGTCCATGGGGGCCCTACAGTCACAACAGTTTCGCTGCAGCAATTTTCGTCGCTCAGGTGCACGTGGAGTCACCAGAGGACAAATGGGTCAACAATCCCAGTTCTCAAAAGCTGGAGCACAATCCTCGTTCACGAAACAGAACAAGGGAGGTTACAGAAATAACAGCAACAGAGGTCGCGGCAGAGGAAACAACAGCTCCCGCTCCTCTACCCCAAGCAAACAGTGACTCTCTGTCACTGCCCCCCGACCACTTAACACCTGTCGGGGGGAGACTGCAGCAGTTCCTGCCCGTCTGGAGAAACATCACCACAGACAGGTGGGTGCGACAACTAATCCAGTATGGTTATTGCCTAGAGTTAAAGTCCACTCCACCCAACATCCCGCCAAGGCAAAGGCCTATGTCCGCAGAGCACTTGCTCTTCTTGCAGCAGGAAGTAGTGGTGATGCTGCAAAAGGGGGCAATCGAGCTCGTGCCGGCGGGAGAGGAAGGTACAGGGGTGTATTCTCTGTACTTCCTTATTCCAAAGAAGGACGGATCTCTCAGACCTATTCTGGATCTACGTCCCCTCAACCTGTACATACTATCAGAGCATTTCCACATGCTTACACTGCAACAAATTCTTCCATTGCTAAACCAGGGAGATTTCTTGGCAACCTTAGATCTCAAGGATGCTTATTTCCACATTCCGCTACACCCGTCACACAGGAAATACCTCAGGTTCACTATTCAAGGCAAGCACTACCAGTTCAAGGTCCTACCCTTCGGAGTCACCACAGCCCCGAGGGTGTTCACCAAGTGTCTGGCGACAGTAGCGGCGCACCTCAGGAGGCAGAACATCCATGTCTACCCCTACCTAGACGACTGGCTCGTGCAGGCCAAGTCAGAACGACAGTGCGCCGCAGACATGTCGACTACAATTCACCTTCTTCACGATTTGGGTTTCTCCCTGAACTACCCGAAATCGCATCTCCAGCCGGAACATATCCGGCAGTTCCTAGGTGCCACAATCAACACCCTGACGGCCATGGCTCAGCCAAACCAGGTCAGGATAGACAGCATGCAGGCTCTGATCCAGAAGTTCAGGCCACAACACTCGCTTCCGGCGAGAGTGTTTATGCAGTTGATAGGCATGATGGCCTCCTGCATCTTCATAGTCCCTCACGCACGGTTACATATGCGTCCGCTACAGGAGTGCTTAGCGAATCAGTGGACACAGGCTCGTGGGCAATTGACAGACCTAGTGTTGGTTACCAGTCGGGCATACGACTCTCTGCATTGGTGGACTCCACACAACCTTTGCAAGGGCCGACTGTTCCAAGAGCCTGTGCCGCAGATTGTCCTGACAACGGACGCATCTCTCCAGGGATGGGGAGCTCATGTGCTCACTTACACAGTGCAGGGACTATGGACGACGCAGCAACAAAAGATGCACATCAACTATCTGGAACTGATGGCAATCTTCATGGCGCTCAAGTCCTTCATTGTACATCTGTGCAACAAGGTCGTGCTAGTCCGGACGGACAACATGACCGCGATGTACTACATTCAAAAGCAGGGAGGCACCCACTCGCCACAGCTGTCTCATCTGGCTCAGAGCATGTGGAAGTGGGCCATTCAGAGGAACATTTTCCTCATGGCAGAACACCTCCCAGGAAAGGACAATCAGATGGCGGATCTGCTCAGCAGGTACAGCCATCAAATGTACGAGTGGGAGTTACACCCATCTGTCCTCCACCCGTACTTCCAGCAGTGGGGTCATCCGGAGATAGACCTGTTTGCCACAAGAGAGAACGCAAAATGCCAACACTTTGCCGCCAGGTTCCCTCACCCACAGTCGCAGGGGAATGCGATATGGATGAACTGGTCAGGCAAATTTGCGTACGCTTTTCCGCCAGCCCCTCTAATACCGCTGGTCGCAAGAAAGCTAAGGCAGCACAAGATGACTCTCATCCTAGTTGCTCCAACGTGGGCGCGCCAAGCTTGGTACACCACGTTCCTCGAACTCTCAGTGGTGCCGCATCAAAGACTGCGCCTCACGCCCAGTCTTTTGACGCAGAACCATGGAGAAATTCAGCATCCAGATCCGCAACAGCTCAACCTGGCGATCTGGCTCCTGAAGTCCTAGAGTTTGGATACCTTAACCTACCTCCTGAATGCATGAACATCATCAAGGAGGCAAGGAAGCCAACTACTAGAGCATGCTATGCTGCAAAGTGGAAGCGGTTTGTCATTTACTGTACAGCCAATGACATCAACCCGCTGGATGCATCTATCCCCAACATCATCTGCTATCTGTTGCATCTTTACAAGTGCAATCTGGCGTACACTTCCATTCGGATACACCTATCCGCCATAGCGGCTTATCTTCAAAACAGGCAGCACCTCTCTGTCTTCAGAGTGCCTGCCATTAAGGCTTTTCTTGAAGGTCTGAAACGAGTCATTCCCCCAAGAACACCACCGGCTCCGGTGTGGAACCTCAATGTCGTTCTCACCAGACTGATGGGACCTCCATTTGAGCCACTGCACTCGTGTGAACTTCAGTTCCTTACGTGGAAAGTAGCTTTCCTTGTAGCTATCACGTCTCTAAGGCGTGTTAGTGAGCTGCAGGCGCTCACAATCCAAGAGCCATTCATTCAAATTCATCCAAATAGGGTAGTGCTACGCACTAACCCCAAATTCCTTCCTAAGGTGGTGTCACAGTTTCATCTAAACCAAACTATTGACTTACCAGCATTCTTTCAAAACCCTCAGACGGTGGCAGAAAGAATGCTCCATACCTTAGACGTACGGAGGGCGTTGATGTACTACATAGACAGAACACAACCCTTTAGAAAAACAAAACAACTCTTTGTTGCCTTCGCACCACAACACAAAGGCAACTCAATTTCCAAAGCAGGGATAGCCAGATGGATTGTTAAGTGCATCCAGATATGTTATCAAAAAGCCAAGCGCACTTTAACAATACCCCCCAGAGCCCACTCCACACGCAAACTGGGGGCATCCATGGCTTTCCTAGGGAACATTCCTCTAGAGGATATTTGCAGAGCAGCTACGTGGGTTACACCACACACTTTCACAAAACACTACTGTGTTGATGTGCATTCCAAGCAGCAAGCTGCTGTAGGACAGGCTGTTCTGAAAACACTTTTTCAGGCTTCTGCAGCTGGCACGGGCAACCGCCGCTGATGGAGGGACTGCTATGTATTCTATGCTAAGATATGAATTTAGCAGCCCACATGCCTCGAACTGAATATGCTACTTACCAGTATGCATCTGTTCTTGGCATGTAGGGCTGCTAACATTCATATCGCCCGCCCTCCTCCCCGGTGCCTGTCGCAGCTGCAGATATACTATTGTATTTACTCATTAGCATGGACATCCTTTACACTTTTCACTCCATCTTCTGCCACAATGGCGAAAAACAATCTGGGGATGGAGCCGATGCCCATGCGCACTGTAGTCCAGGGGAGGAGCCACCTATCTCAGGATACTTCGAAGACTCTTCCAGGACAACAATGTGCAATCATCCGAGCCCAACACTAGGCGGCGATCTAATGCTAAGATATGAATGTTAGCAGCCCTACATGCCAAGAACAGATGCATACTGGTAAGTAGCATATTCATTCCTTTATGTTAATGGGCAATGTAGTTTGGAAAAGAAAATGGCTGCTGTTTGACAATATAGAATTAAAGAGAAAGAAGATAAAAGCATACATTTCGTCTGGGGTCCCAACATAGAATTGCTATCAAAACTCTACAGATCCAGTCTGGCACCTTCGGGGAATTCACAAGGGCAGGAATCTGCGGTTTGTTAGTCTCTATCAGAAAGGTGTTGCTTAAGGTAAGTAACTTGTTCTTTTTGTAACAGATAAATAAGCTTAAAAAGGCCTTCTGGCATGTGCCCAAGGTAGCAAAATGCCCCCTTATCTTATTGCTAATAAAGATGGAAAGTCGAAAACCCGCTCAACTAATGCAAACTACAGATCTTGTTCCTGGTTTCCATGCTGTGGTCCAAACATTTTCAACGGCACACAGAGGGGCATACTCTCTTCCAAATAAACTGAGTGATTCAGAGTCTTGCCACTTTCCTAATAAGCACCTTTGTTCGTAAGTTGATCAAAGTAAGTTGACTTTTGTATTATGCATTTTTATCCATAATGTAAGTCTATATTTATTTCAAGTGCTCTATTTTTTCCATAGTTATTCATGTGTGTTAATTATTTTTGTTAATTAAATGTTGATCTATTTATCCCTTTGTTACAGTTGGCCAAGTCCTGCGCTACTGAAAGGAAAGCACAAGACCCAATCATTTGCAACTGGCTCTCCAAGCAACTCCACTCCGGGCAGGAACAGTCCTTTGACCAACAGCCCCGGCAAATATGCTAACACTTCAGACTATGCCAGCCCTGGTCGGTACAGCCCAGCCTTTGCAAGCCAAATCCTTCTGTCAAAGCTGCGCCACTTTTCTGATCCATCTACCCTCTAGAACAGGAAGATCACTCTCCAGGGTCAGAAAACTACATTTCTCTGTAGAGTATGCTGTTGCTCAAGTGACTGGGAAGAGTGATAGCAGTCCTGGCCAGAGCCCTTCGGGCTGAATTGTTCACTCTCCTGTACTTGTTATCGCACTCTTCATTCCGTGTTACTAGGGTAGGAGTAATCCAGTGATCACGTAGGTAAGCTGTAACCCTAAAGTATTAGACAAATAGTACTATTAAGTCTACTTTCCAGTGGAAAATCCTCCGTAGACACATGGCCATAAGCGAGTTGGGGTTCCTGTATTGGGCTAACTGCCTCTGGGTGGCAGAGCACATAAGCTTATCCTAAATTGATCACATCCAGTAAATAGCTTGCAGAGAATACTGGGGCTGCTAATGTGGTATACGTGTATTGATATGTAGTAGTTATTGATTGGTTTTCTTGCACACTTTTAACACAGGAAAGGAAGCCTGTTATCTATGGTTAAACAAATCTGCCAGCAGATTCTTGCTTTTTTTGGGTCCTGTATTGAAAGACTGCTAAAGTGACACTTGCAATGTTGGCCCGTCACCTTAATCTTCTGTTGTACTGTTATCTTCAGGTTTAAACTCCTGATCATTTTTTGCCACTCATGCCTCCATCTACCTTTTTCAGAGGGTTAGTTATGCCACAGAACACATTCAGCAATAATTTGCAAAGTAACCCCTATCTGAAGAGTGGGAGTAAGACACACTTAAGAACTTAAGCACATTACGTAAGTGCAAGATCAGGGGACACTTCTGCCTGCACAACGCCATGCAGGGGCGTAACCTTCATAGGAAAAAAGCCCAAAGAGCTTCTCATAACCACTGTGACTTAATAACTGCTATTAGTGATTTCAAAGAATTGATGGTTAAATGGCTTCTGCAGCATTCTCCATCTTCTCAACTAGACCTGGGATATTTCTTGAGTGATTGTGACCCTTCCTCTATAAATGTGCCCTTCAAGCAGAGCTATCCTTGCTGAACCTGTACTCCACGTTAGATTGGAAGAGGGGCTTGTGCGCATGCTTGCGCTTTCGGAGTTTTAAACCACTAGTTCAACTGTTAACATCTTCATAAGACTTGACCTTCCATTACTGTGGTCTGGTTGTCATTTAAATAATGAGCTGTGGTGTTTAACATGAGTTGCAGGATGTCATTTATGTCATTTTTGTTAAACCTCCTTGAGGATGGTGTGGTTACTAGTTACGTTTTGTTGGAAATCTAGTGGAGATGAAAGAAGGTGCTGTGAAACTGCCTTGTAAAAAGACTTTTATCCTTGTTATAAAGAAAAAAGTTTCATGTAACCAGTGTTCTTGTAGCTGTTAACGTGAAATATTGTTGAAGCTGTATAAACTGTGGTAGGCACTTTTCTATATTGTTTTTGGTCACACAATAGCAGGAATATTTCTAAAAAAATAAGACTGTTACAAGATGTGTACACTACATCCTGCCTTCTGTAGCAGAGTAATAATGGCATGGTGTGAGCAAAATTCCTGGAGTTGCTCATGACCAATGTTTAAATACTTACACTCAAAGGGTTAATATTCACTCAATGCACTCTTCGATATAATGAAAGCTGCTGCCCTTTCACCCGTTCTGTAAGCCTGATACAAATAGATGTTCCAAACAAATAAGTGCATTGAAAATAACTACTGGGGGGGGGGGGGGGGGGGGAAATACATTGACTTTTTATTTTACCCCAGTAGTGCCCATGTAATCCTTTATTTGCTCTCTTTGAGCAAGCTGTGGCAATCATTATACAAAAAAACGGTGAAAGGGTACATTGGATGCCAGCTCTATAAGTTGGACATAAAGCACTTTCTGGGTCTGTGGCCACATCTGCTTTCCAAGTCTCTGGGACCAATACACAGTGTGTAGGGGCTAAAGAAACATAGTGGCTCTACCATGCATATTTTTATAGATGAGTGTAACTGTGCAACGTTTGAAAATGTAGTGGTTTAGTTTTGTCCACCTGTTGGTTCCTGGGCCAAGCAATTCATGTTCTGGTTGCATTTTCTTGCACAAAGGACAGGAACTAATTTCCCTACCCAAGTCGAGCTGTAGCTTTATAACCTGTGTGTAACTTGTTACTCAAATTTCAAAATACAGCTGATACACATTTGCAAGCTTTTTAGTGCCTTGTTTGTAAAATATATACATATTTTAATTGTTTGCTGCTTTTTTTTTTGCAGTGGTGGTGAAAATGGAGCACACTTGTAAGCCTGTACCACAGGTGTATGTTTGTTTTTTTAATTAGGAAGGCCTTTTGTGTAGGTCACTGTTATGACCAAGTGTGCATGAAAGCTGTTAGTCATGACATCTATTTCTTTTTTTGACTGGTGTCTTCCTGTTGAAGTATTCAAACTATCCTCCAAGGCCAATCACTCCTTTTCATGCCCTCTTGTATAAGCTGAATGTTGGTAAAGAGTGGCGCCTGTCCTAAATAATTAGGACCAAGCAGCAGAGGGGGTAGAGTGTGGTGGGGGGGGGGGGGGGGGGAGGGAGCACCAACAACCATTTTACTTTTGTGTTCAGCATCCTTCCATTAATTGTGTAGGATCAGCCCTTACACACCCAATAGATGGTATCACTTTGGGGAAAAAACATCAAACCCTAATTACCATGCACCAGTGTGTCCTTGCTCTTTTTTATTATTTAAAATCTAGTTGGTAGGCCATAAAGAGCTTACTTTCCTTGGCTGCCCTGGTGCTTTTTTGCATTTTGTTCCAGAATTTGGTCACTCGTACCATTACATAGCACTTCCAATACACAATGTTGTGCAAATAAATGGCACTGTACCAAGTAGGTGTTCCCTGAGGCAAGCTTATCTTTCACATGCTCTAGGCTAAGTACTAGAATCTAAGATCTGTTTTCATATCCCAAATAAAGTAGATATTCAGACTAGTTCAGTCATCTTTACTTAAAAGCTCAGCACAGACCTAATTATAGTTTTGTTTTATGGGGACAGTTTTTCTTTGGATGGCTCAAACTCTGTATTTGGGCCCCTTCTTCCCCCGTTTCCGCAATCTATTACTTCCTCTCTGTACCTCCCCAGAATTTACTTTGGATCGAATGGCAGCAGGTGCTGTTCTCCATTTCTAAGGGTCAGAATTGTGCCGCCTTCATCCATATCCCTTTCATCATTCATGAGCGCGGTCATACCAATCTGAATTGCCCTGAACTGTTGGGAATCCAGTTCTTATTTCATGTCCGCACAGGGAAAGCTGTTCGCAAGGAATTAATGCTGGAAGAAAATTATACCTCTTCACTTAGGCTTCAACGCCCTCTCCAACCAACACAGGGAATTTCAAGCTGAAACTGCCAAATAATTGCAGTTGGGTGCCATACATATGGCCCTACAGGAGTTCATTCTTAAAGCTTGATCACCATGTTAGACCTGTTGAATTCAAGCATTCACTCCATATAGTTAATGTATTTACCCAATATATTGGTTTTGGAAATTGAGGTCCCATTATTCCATAAACCAGCTTGCCAACAGCTTTTGCGAAAAAAGTATTAATTACAAGTACAACCTCTCCTCCTTAGATATTCCTTGATAGCCCTAGTTGTCTCCAGGATCCTGGTGGGGGAGCATCTTAGTGGTTGAAAAACTATTAGCTGAATGATGTCTCTGTCTCCGCACCCTTGAAAAACACATGGGTTTGTCTCTAAAGGTAGTCAAATTCTTGTTGATTTCTTCTGGTGCATGCATTGGTTCCTCAAAGAATCATATGCCTTATACAGAGCTCGAATTCAAGACTCTACACTGTGTGATTTGGGAGAGACATGCAAAATGAACCTACCTTCTCCAGGACGTTGAGCTTTATCTCTGAGATCTTATTGTACCCACCGTCTCGGTCTTCAATATATGATGGAGGTAGCCATTAGTCTCTCGTGCTGAGGAGCAATTAGATCAAGATCCTTCTCTACATTAAGTTTTTTTTTTTATAACTCTGAAAGTTCAGTGAGCAGGAAGGTGTGTCGGGTTCGGAGAGAATTTTATAGTATTTTTTTTATATAATGCAATAGAAACAAGCATTCTTCCCCTTTACACATATTACAAGTACTGGGTGTGAACAAGTGGGATCCTGACATGCCCACCTGATTTTTCTTTTGTTTATTGGGCAGCTCCCTAACACATGTTAAAGTATCCTCTACTTATTTTTGTCCGTTGATTTGTGCAAGACAAATTCCGGGTATGGGGAGGGGACCATGGGTATTTGTTTATGAACAAAGGAGTTCTTATGCAATTAAATCCGCTTTAACCTTTCCGGGAACTTTGTTGGTGATGAGTGTCCTGTATTGCTTTGTATCCAAACAGATGCCCTCAAAAAGTTCGAATCCTAGGGTTCCAGACTTCAAGCTGTATCGGCCTTGCGCTATGTATGCTTTTTCACTGACCCTGGTAGTCTTGTTCACATCTTCTCCCAAATGCCATTTTGAAGATAATCTTTGGCCCAGATCTGTCTATTTTTTTCAATTGCCAGCTCACGATTTCTTTCCTACTTGGTACTTTTCCAATGCATGTGATGGCACAAGTTGTCCAACATTCATATTTACTGTAGCCTTGCGTTTATGATTATAGTTGATTAGTCTAAAACGGAACTGAGGTGGTGAGGCTAACCTGCTGGTGTTTCATTTGACTTTGTATACTATCCATTAGTGTCTGGACATCCTACACACCTAAATGAAGGCTGCTAACATGTCTACTGCAAGTAGGCAACTGCCCATTTTGGGGCATAGGGGTGTAATCAATATGAAGCCATTTTATCAGTAAATACATGCAGCATTTGGAGGTTAGCAGTGACCGATTGCAAAAGGCCATGTAGGTGGTATTGTATATTTTTATCTATTGCAAGGTTCTTGTTTTTTATTCTTTAATCCCCCCTATGGACCTGAGATGTGTTTTACAGAAATGAAATCCATGCATTCGATAAGGTACTGGTTTATATTTTTGGAGATCAGGAGGTGGCGTCACTGGGAGTGGCAAAAAACAGTACAGAGCTCTGATAACTGCGGTTTCTGGGCAAGGAAGATGTCTCCATCATATATTATATTCTATTAATATATATAAATAAGAATCTTTTTTGTTATTTTTTTTTAAATCTTGAAGAGTGCCAACACCAGTGTCAACAATTTTCTGTAAATGTTTAAAGATCTTTCGTTTGTGCTCTGGCCTCCCTACTTGCACGTATTTATGTATTTTTTAATTCTTGTAGTTTAAGAAAAAAAGTTTATGTACTGGAGTTAAAATAAAGACGCACACAGTATAGATAACCTGGCCCATTCTCTTGAATCTTGCATGAGAACCCAGATATATTCCCTGATGCTCTTCATTTTTACCCTCCCTGTTTCCTGGAAACTGACCCCCTATTTGCTCATAGGAAATGTATTCATATTTGTGCTGTTTAAATAATTTAACTGGTTACAAAAAGGGGGGATAGGCCCAAAAGACCGGAACCAAGTAGGGCCTTCTTATGGAGTTTGAAAGAGAAAAAACTTTGTATCCTTGTCACTTATACAATACTTTTGGAAGAACCACACTATCTTCTTTCGGTGATTGGGTTATTTATTCAGCCTATTTTTAACAAACTTTCAGTTTTTATGGAAGGACTTTGACCTTCACTCAGAACTCATATAGCTATCATACATATATTACATATATGAGGGGTGGGTGGCCCACCCACCCCTCACGCTTCACACACTTAGAGTGATGTCTTAATATATGGTAGACTTAAATTAGTCTTCATACGGGAATTCAACACTTTTACCATGCTGGAGGGCCGGCTTCAACATTAAAACAACAACTTCCAGCAACAGCAGCGTTATCTAATATGGTTCCGCGGCTCCACAAGAATTCAACACGCTTTGAGCATGCCGGAAAGCCGGCTCCAATACTAAGACTACAACTCCCAGCAACAATAGCGTTATCTAATATGGTTCCGCGTCTCCGTGGCTCCACGAGATTCCCGGAATTGAATGGAATTGGCAGAGCGAGGAGAGACATTAGCGTAGGAGGCATGGAAAAGGTGAGCGGCGTGCTGTTTATTTAGACACACGTTAGTAACGAGAGACGTGTGGCTTCACTAAGACACGGACTCTGATTTATACCCTTTAGGAGAGAAAAAAAAGGAAAAGTGCTGCATTGTGGGCAATTAAAGACATTAAGCGTAACGGAGTAGCCATCGCCTAGAGGTATGTGCAAGCACCCTTCCACCCCCATTGAATTTCGGCATTATACAAGCCTTCCGCTTATGGGGTGTCAATTTTTCCGAACAGGGTAACCCTGAATTTGCAAATCAGAAGAGGCACAGTGCCCCAAGAACCCAGGTATGTTTGTTTTTCACGAACAGCAAAGCCACGCCATAGAAATGAGTCACAACCGGTTCTTTTTTTAAAAATAGAACTTTATTGTCCACAGACATTTACAAAGAACAAATTCATTAATCCTGCCTTGCTTGATCAAACAGATATTTCACCACACTGGCAGGTACATGCTAAAAAGCCAGTAAAGGGCAAAAGTATTATTGTTAAGGGTGAAGTGCAAAAAGTCATAGTTCGTTTATTTTTGTTATAGATGAGTCCAATGTGTGGAAAATAAGATGCCCTGATGAGAGCCCATTGAGAACCCGTGAGGCTCGAAACGTGTCGGCAGTCGCTATTAATCTAGCTGAATGCAATAAAGGATTAAAAAAAGGAATATAATTGATTCTTTGTAATATAAGGAAGAAATATGCTATAAAACGCTTAATGACATTTAAATTGAGCTAATACGTGATTATTTGTTGCACATTGGTTTGTTTAGATGTAGTTTTGGTTGTATAAAGTCCCGTAAAAGTATTGTATATGTTGTGATCAAATGTTGGTTGTGTATGTTGTCGAAAGAAAAAGTGTAAATTGTGATATATATGTAATATATGTATGATAGCTATATGTGTTCTGTGTGAAGGTCAAAGTCCTTCCATAAAAACTGAAAGTTTGTTAAAAATAGGGTGAATAAATAACCCAATCACCGAAAGAAGATAGTGTGGTTGTTTAAATAATTTAAGCACACTGTGTTTGCTCTTGGCCTTTAATGTTGGTCGCCCTACTGCTTAGTTGATACCTCAATGTTCTCATCAGTCGGATCAAGATGTGCTAATGGATACTAATGGATACATCTACTTGCAACTTCCTCCCCTGTTCAATGTTCCCAGCTAGATCTGAAAACGTTTTATAGCTATCCGTTGCTGGTAGGGGGTGCTGCTGGTTCTATCTCTGCGTCGGAAGTGACACCAGAGGGATTTCACTGGAACCATATAGCGCCCACCATGATGCACTGATGTCAGTTCCCTCTTCTACTCCCTTCGTTGTGGATGTGTTCAGCACCCTTCTATTTCTTTTCAGTGCAGTGCTTAGGATGTCACCTAAAAAGTCCTATTCAAACGTGCAGTGGGCAATTTAACTATAGGTTCCTAGTCAGCCCCTCCCTTGTTCCTGATCTAAAGGACGGTCATTAGCCCTAGTAAAGGTTCAACATTATTATTTTTTTTAAAGTAGATTGTTGGACTGCACTGCATTAGAATGATTGTTACCTCATCTCTGCCCCTTAAGGGCTTGACAGAAAAAAATCGATGGGTAAATTATGTCAGTGCACCATGGTTGATGCTATATGGCTGCAGTGGCCTCACTTCTGGCACTGACATGAAGCCAACACGCGGCACAGGCCCAGAAGAGCTGTGGAAAAGCTGCTGGACCCTGTCTGGCTTCTGGGGTATTCAACAGGTGAGGAATCTGCAGGTAGAGTATCCACCAGAAAGATCATTAACAAAGGTAAGTAGCTTTCTCATTTAGCCTCAAGACTGACCTCATCCAGAGATGGTTTTTGGGTTTCTCATTTCACAGGTCATACTGTCTGCTAGAATTTGCATGAAACTTCAAAAAAATGGCATGTCTTTGAGGAAGTAGTACCTTTGCATACTATTGCACTTCTGCCTTGTGTGCATGATTCCTGCAAAACTGAATGATCTGAAAAAACAGCTTTCTGGATTATCAGACCTTTATTTATTCTGAGACAAGTTTCAGTGTTTATTAGGTTGAGATTAATATCCAGCAACATATTGTAGCTGTGTTATCTGCTGTTAACCTTGTGTGTGACTTTGATGAAAGTGCAACTCTGATTCGGCCCAGGGATATGTAGGGATTGAGTTGTCAGACTGGTGCTTTTGGGGAAAGGTCATAAAGCTGGGGATCTGTTCGGTAAGGGAAACGTTGGTGGTAGGAGGTTTATTGTAGTTGAACAGGATGAAGAAAGGTTTGAAGGGTTCGGGAGATGGGCAGGTGAAGTAGCAGGATGGCTAGTATACGGTTGGGTTAGAGGAGAGGTTGTTTAGGCAGTTGAAGTAGCACAATGGATAGTATACGGTTGGGTCAGAGGAGAGGTCGTTTAAGTGGTGTGAGTAAATAATGTAGAAGGGAAATATTTAGTTTGTTGGATCTTTTTTGAATTCTTTAAATAAAGCTGTATAATGAAGCAGTGTAATAAAAATATATGAAGTACTAGCATTTTGAGAGCATTGAGTGACAGCTAGGGATGATTGAGGAAGGCATAACTGTGTAGCAAACGACACACAAGATTAGTAATGGGACAAGTGACTTTAAGCGGACGTGGGTCCCCAGGAGTCCAGCCCCTTTTACCCACCCTTTCTGGGTGCTGGGCGACTCGGACCCAGATGGAAGCCTACTTCAAGGCTTTGTGCTCCTTCTTTGAGTCGCCTCCTCTCCCTGGTGCACCTCCAGGCCCTACAGCGGAGGTAGGCACTCTGGTCGGGTCTTCACCGGCGGGTTCGCCCTCGGTGCTGACAGAGTGTCTGGACTCTGGTTTTGGAGTCATGGCGATGTCAGGTCAAGGCACGAAGGGGTATCCCTGCCAGACGTCGAGCCCTTCTGCTGTGTCTCCGCATGGCCCCTTGCGACCCCCTGCGTTGACATCGGCGGAGGCGGCACCACGGACGCCGACTCCTGTTCGACCTCCTCCCTCTCTGCCGCTCTTGGCAGTGGGAGAGTCGACACTGGTACACGACCCGGCCAGGTCACCTCTCGTTGAAGCCGACACCGATACAACGCCGTTCCAACGTCGGTCGACGGCGATGACTGCGCCGGTCCCTGTTCTTCCTCTCCTGGAAGGTGACACGGACCCGGAACACCCGGGGTTATTTCCCCGCCCTTTGGCTCCAATGCCCCTTGGGCAGTGGCCCCTTGTTCTGCGAGCCGAGGGACGCATTAGCTTGCAGCCATCCCCTACTGAGAGCCTGTTGTCACCACCCAGGGTGCATACAGAGGCTGGAGCGACTTTTTTTGCAGGATATTAGGCAGGGCTGCTGCGATTTTACACATGCACCCCCCCCCCTCCCCCCCCCCCCCCATCATTCTCCTTGTCTTCGGATCCATTATTGGATCTCCTCCACCAGGGTGCGGTGGATGTAGAGGCCTTGCTGCCTTTTGGCGAGTTGTTGTTCGATACCCTCCTTGGCACATGGGCGCGTCCCTCCTCGGGAGACCCTGTGAATCGGGCCGTCTCACATCGGCATAGGCCGGCTCCAGGGGATCCTGCCTGTTTGTCCCTTCATCCTGGGGCTCATGGCCGGGTGATACAGGTGGCTCTTGCCACGCAGCCTTCATCCCTTCCTCCCTTCGCTGCCTCCTACTAGGGAGTCTCGCTGGTTGGAGACTTGTGGCCGCCCTCTTTTTGCGTCCACTAGTTCGGGCCTCCGTGCTCTGAACACGACTTGCGTGTTTGCCCGAGCATCTAGTGCCCTTTGGGACGCTGTTGAGTGCCTCCTTCCCACTCTCCCTGAGAGTCCTCGTGCTGACCTGGGTCGTCTCCTTCGTGACGGCAGAGAGATGGCACAATTCACCATTCGATGGCCAGGTCTGTTGCTTTTGGTCGCCACTCCTGGCTGCGCAACGGTGTTTTCCCTGAGAATGTGAGGGAGAGTCTTCGGGATTTATCATTTGATGGAGTGTCCCTTTTTGATGATCATGCGACCTCAGCGGTCGACCGCCTCATGTCTGACCTGCCATGAGTTTATTATCGTCCGTTTGCTGACGTGTTCTTTCTGTATGCAGTGTTGTCTCTGATTTATATGAGTCCCAGGTTCATGAGGTAATACCCAGTCGGCTTGGGCGGATTCTCGCCTTGGTTACTTCACCTTCTTGCAGCTGGTCGGCTGCTTACGTTTTTTTGTTGATCCTATGTCTAGGAGTACATGCTCAAGAGGTACTTCTAGTTGGGGTTGAGACGTGCCCTATGTGGGGCATTTGTTGGCTATTGTATAGCTGCCTCCCTCACACAGAAGGCTTGGTAGGCTTCTGGGGAGTCTTTCCTGCGGCTGTCCCTGTAGTCTTTTCTACTGTTGGGGTCCCATTGTCACCCTTCAGCATGGATCTTAAGCTGCAGACGTCCCACTTGTGGACGGGACCCCATCGCTGCTCCCTGCGCACAGAGGTGCTGCGCCAAGCATTCAGGGCTGCCTCGGCACGATTCTTCTGTTATCCATGGGCGTCCGGTGGATGCTCAATGTACGATTGACGGAGGGCTTTCGCTCCCTTACGCTTCTTTCGCTTTGGCGATGCTTAGCTCTTCTCTCATTCCAGCGAGGTGTCCTATTTCTTGCAGTTCAACCCTGTCTTGGCTTGGTTCTTCCATGGTGGCGTTTAAACCACAATCGAGGTTTCCTCTCCCCTGCTATCTTCCGCGCAGGAGTTTGTTGTGCCTCTACTTTGGGCTGCTGCTCTCTGTGGGAGTGTTCTCTTCAGGACATTCTTGTCCTAGACTGTGTTGTACGTACATCTCTTCACATTTCCTGTTCCTCTATGTACGGTCATGATGTCTTTTTATCGTATTGCTCAGGCCGCCAATCGCGCTCGCGAGGGTCCGTGGATCCTCCTTGCTGAAGAGCTGGGGTTGCTTCTGGATCTGGCCATTGTTCTGTCCAGTTCAGTTGCAGCATGGCTGTTGGTGCCTATGGTTGCTTTGCTTTCTTTAGCGGTACATCTTTCATAACTGTAGCCTTTCGAGATGTGGGCAGAGCGTCGGGCAGAACACCCAACTACGGGTCGTGCATACTGGTTGCTTGCTGCGGTGTCCATGGTCTTGCCCCCTCCTTGCTTCTGTGGGTGCAAGACTTCTTGTTTGTGCAGTGGGCAGGATCCCCTCAGGTTGCCTACCTGGTGCAGCATCTCGTGCATTCAGGCTTTTGCTGGCGGCGCTCATTTGTGCTTCTCCTTTTCCACGATGTGGTTCTTGCGGTACACCCGGTTCTCTGGTGTCCTTCTGTCCCCAACTAGCGTCTCTATTTCTACACGCATGATTCGATTTCTTTCTACCTTGTTCTCCTCCCTTTCCCATGTCTGGTAAAGGGGCGCTTCGGCGGTGGCGAATTTTGTGCCTCGTGTACACGGGCCCTTCCTGGGCATGGTCCGCATTTGTCCGCTGCGATCCATGATTCCTGGGTGGCACGCTTCCAAGGTGCGTATTCTCATATTGTGCATATTCAGCACTTCTGCTCGGGGTCGGTCGTTCCGTTGTGCCCTCTGGCTGGATCTCTCTCTCTCTTCTCTCTTTTGCAAGGAGCTCCGGTGGCTTTGGGTTAAGGTTGGAGACTCTTCATTTAGAGGTCTCTTAGCCCCATTCCTGATCTTGGACCCGTCGGAGCTTACAGATTCCTCGGTTCCTGCGTTTGGTTCAGCTTCCTTGTGGGTATAATTATCTCTTGAGTTCCGCATGGGCCTTTTGGTTCTGTGCTCCCTTTCCACCCTGTATGACCAAGGGGCTTTCATGCCGCACCTCGGCGGCTTGTGATGCCTTGCCTCCCATTGGTAGTCACTCCTTAAGGAACTTCCGGTCGTGTTGGCCACTTTTGGCATTGCTGCTCCATTATGCTTTGTCAACTTGTTGATGTTTGGGTTCCCTTTGGAACTTCACGGGGTTTAGTCGCAGACCCGCCTCCTATGGGCTATGGCTTTGGTATCTATATTCAGTTAAGGAATCTGAGGTTAGATGTCTCTATCAGATGTAAGTTACTTACCTTCGGTAACGATGTGTTTGAGGCATATGGGCTGCAGATGGTACATTTATGAATAGATCGCCATCTGGTGTTGGGCTGGGATGATTGCACTTTGTTTTTCTTCTGGAGAAGTCTTTGTCGTCATAGATGACTCCTCCTCTCGGTGTTAGTGCGCATGGGCATCGGCTCCATCCTTAGATTGTTTTTTTCCGCCATCGGGTTCGGATGAGGATCGAAGCGCTCCGGACCGACTTCAATAAAGAAGGTTATAACCGGCGCGTAACCCTTTCCAAATCGACGGTATTGTTATCGAACGCGACTTCACTCCATACCGACGTGTTTCGAAGGACGACGACTACGAGAAACTCGACGTAGTCCAGCCCGGGGTCCATGGAAAGGACTCCATTCAAAAAATGTCCAACGTGTGGTGCTAAGTTCCCACACAAGGACCTACACGAGGTGTGCAACCTCTGCTTGTCCCCTGAACACGAATCCAGGGACTGTGAGGCCTGTGCAGCGTTCTCTTCAAAATCGACGATTAGAAACCGTCGAGCCCGAAGACACGAGGTATCGAGAATGCAGTCACAAGCAATCCCGGAGCTGTTTGAGGACCAGCACCCAGAAGAGGAGGAAGAAGAGGCCGACGAGGCGGGGTCTGAAGCGGACGAGTCCGACGTCGAGGAAATCGACGTCCAACAAACCGTGAGTGACGACGTCCCTTTACCAAAAAACAGACCCCACACGGTATCGACCCCGCCTTCGAGCCCGGTCAGACAACCGAAAAAAGTTTCCAACGCCCCGCCTTCGAGCCCGGCAACGAAACAGAAACCGAAACACTCGGTCTCCCATCATGGTGGTTCCGATAAACGGACTACATCGACACCGAAGCTCCAAGTCAAGGAAAGCTCGAAGTCGAAGCAGTCCATGTCGACACCGAAACACGTTTCGGCGTCGAAAACACCCTCGACACCGGGGACATCTTCGATACCGAAGAAATCGGATCCGAATAAAATCTCGGTACCGAAAATACAAATGGACAGTCAAAAGAAAAAACCTTTCGGACCCGAAAACTGCGGTACCGACACAGGAACACGGGACCGATCCTAAACAAAAGACTCTGTTTATTGATCCAAAAACTGGCAAGGTAGTCACAGAACTACCTAAAAAGAGGAAGAATGAACATTCGGACGACAAGACTCATCCGAAGAAGAGAACAATGGGGACAAATACAACTCCTCCCCCTTCTCCCAAACCTAGACACACACCATCTTCTCCTCTTCCTCACAATAGGCCAAATTCCTCCCACACGACCATCTACACCAACAACAGATGTAGAGAGTGACACAGGGGAGGGAGAACATCCTGGGGATGATGAAGACACAATCCCAGAGGAGGCAGACCCATGGGAAGAGTATAATGTAGGGTCAGATAACGACCCTGAATTGTATCCCTCAAAACCTTCACCTCCTGATGATAATACTGGTTTTGCACAACTCATTAATAGAGCAGCAACATATCATAAGGTAGAACTACATGCAGAACCTCAAATAGAGGATTTCTTATTAGAAACACTACCTACTGCACAAAGAACATCAGGAACACTACCAATGCTTAAGGGCCTTCTCAGTCATACATCAGAGATATTCAAAGACCCAGTGAGGGCTAGGGTACTGAACCCAAGAATCGATAAAAAATATAGGGCAGCTCCAAAAGACCCAATTTACATTAAAGGGCAAATTCCTCTAGACTCACTAGTGGTCACAAACGCTCGTAAGAGAGCAAACTCTTTATCTACAGGAGAAGCTCCACCTCCTGACAAAGAGTCTAAACTAATAGATGCCTCTGGCAAGAGAGTGGCATCTCAAGCGGCAAACAGCTGGCGCATAGCTAATACGCAAGCACTACTTGCAAGGTATGACAGAGCGCATTATGATGAGTTAGAAAAACTCATCACACATCTCCCTAAAGAACATAAAAAAAGGGCAGATCAACTCATACAAGAAGGGAAGTTAATTACTAACACTTCAATAAAGTGCGCCCTAGACGCGGCAGACACTGCAGCAAGATCTACAAACACAAGCATCATGTTAAGGAGACATGCATGGCTCAGAGTATCAGGGTTCAAACAAGAAGTACAAACATCGTTACTGAACCAACCTTTTGATGGGAAAACACTTTTCGGCACAGGGACAGATGAGGCCTTAGAAAAGATGAAGAAGGATACCGAAACGGCTAAATCAATGGGAGCATTGCAACAGCCGACACAGAGGTTCCTTTCGTAGGACCACCTATAGAGGAGGATCCAAAAATACAGGTACAAGCCAGCAACAAACCTCTTTTACACCTACATCACCCAGAGGTAATTCTAGAGGTGGCTACAGAGGTAACAACAACAAGGGTAGAGGTCGCGGAAACAACAACAACCGCAACTCTCCAACCCCAAAGCAGTGACTTCATACAGCTCCCCCCAGACCATATAACACCGGTCGGGGGACGCCTATCACAGTTCCTACCTGTCTGGGAAAACATCACATCAGACAGGTGGGTGAGACAAATTATCCAACATGGTTATTGCCTGGAACTCACATCTACCCCGCCAAACATCCCCCCAAACAGCGTCCAATGAAACAAGATCACCTAACACTGTTAAAGCAGGAAGTACTATCCCTGCTAGGAAAGCATGCCATAGAGAAGGTTCCACAGCATCAACAAGGAACAGGAGTATACTCCCTATACTTCCTAATTCCCAAAAAGGATGGGTCTCTAAGGCCGATACTGGACCTAAGACCTCTCAACGCATACATAAATTCGGAACATTTCCACATGGTCACGCTCCAACAGGTACTCCCTTTACTGAAGGAAGGGGACTTTCTTTCTACACTGGATCTAAAAGACGCTTACTTTCATATCCCGATTCACAAAGCCCACAGGAAATACCTCAGGTTTGTGGTAGAAGGACAACATTATCAGTTCAAAGTCCTTCCGTTTGGTGTCACAACGGCACCAAGGGTGTTCACAAAATGCCTGGCAGTGGTGGCAGCTCACCTAAGAAGACAACGAATTCATGTCTTCCCATACTTGGACGACTGGCTAATAAAGGCCAGGTCACAAGAGGAATGTCTTCAAAACACACAAGAGACAATTCAGCTACTACACCAGCTAGGGTTCACGGTGAACTACACAAAGTCACACCTACAACCAAACAAGGTTCAACAATATCTGGGGGCTACTATAGACACAGAAAAAGCCAAAGTATACCCCAACCCAGTCAGGATCCAAACAATGCTTACAGTCATTCAAAGATTTCAGCCACAACACTCACTACCAGCAAGAGTGTTCATGCAGCTATTAGGGATGATGTCATCCTGCATACTGCTAATACCATATGCCAAACTACAAATGCGTCCGCTACAAGAATGCTTAGCGACACAGTGGAATCAGGCTCAAGGGCAGATTACAGATCTGGTGTTGGTAGACGACCGCACACACCGCTCTCTGAAGTGGTGGAACACAACAAACATTGCCAAGGGGCGGTCGTTCCTAGAACCAATTCCACAGGTGACAATAACAGCGGACGCATCGCTCACCGGATGGGGAGCACATATGGACAAATACACAGTACAAGGAAGGTGGAGTGTGCAGGAAAGAAGACTGCACATCAATCATCTAGAACTACTAGCAGTGTTTCTAGCATTGAAAGCCTTCCAAATACATGTTACCAACAAAGCAGTCCTGATCAGAACAGACAACATGACAGCAATGTATTATATTCAAAAACAGGGGGGGGCGCACTCTCTCCAACTATCCAGACTAGCACAGGAAATTTGGAGATGGGCCATTCCTCAAAACATCGATCTGTTAGCCGAACACCTACCAGGAGTCCAAAACCAGATAGCAGACATCTTAAGCAGACAGTCGGAACAAATACACGAATGGGAACTGCACCACCAAATAATGCAGCCATTCTTCCAAAGATGGGGACAACCAGAGATAGACCTCTTTGCCACTCATCAGAACGCAAAATGCCAAAGCTTCGCGTCCAGGTACCCACATCACCTGTCGCAGGGCAATGCGTTATGGATAAATTGGTCCAACAAATTTGCATACGCTTTTCCCCCTCTCCCACTAATCCCATTAGTGGTCAGAAAGCTGCAACAACACTCAATGACCATGATACTAGTAGCACCCACGTGGGCAAGACAGCCGTGGTTCACCACGCTCCTGCAACTCTCACAAGTGCCACATCAAAAGCTACGAATTCTACCCATGCACCTTACACAGAACCATGGAGAAATAATGCACCCAGATCCAACTCAATTGAACTTAGCGATCTGGCTCCTGAAATCCTAGAATTTGGGTACTTAGATCTACCCCCAAATTGCATGGAGATAATAAAACAAGCGAGACGTCCAACCACCAGAGCATGCTATGCAGCTAAGTGGAAGAGGTTTGCTATACACTGTACTAATAACAATATCAACCCTCTGGACGTATCAACAAGGGAGATTTGCTACTTATTACACTTACAGCAATGTAATCTAGCGTACACATCTATCAGAGTACATCTAGCAGCTATAGCAGCGTACCTACAAAACAGGCAGCACATATCACTGTTCAGAGTACCAGCGATAAAAGCATTCATGGAAGGCCTTAAAAGAGTCATTCCACCAAGATTACCACCTTCCCCGGTCTGGAACCTCAACGTAGTACTCACCAGACTAATGGGGCCACCTTTCGAACCTATGCATAGGTGCGAAATACAATTCCTTACATGGAAGGTGGCTTTCCTTACAGCCATTACCTCACTCAGGAGAGTAAGTGAATTACAGGCATTCACAATACAAGAACCATTCCTACAGTTACACCAGAATAAAGTGGTTCTTAGAACAAACCCAAAGTTCTTGCCTAAAGTAATTGCAGCATTCCACATCAATCAGCCAGTGGAACTACCAGTCTTCTTTCCAAAGCCACAGACGGTGGCAGAAAGGGCTCTACATACATTAGATGTCAAAAGAGCCATTTTGTACTACATAGAAAAAACACAAGACTTCAGGAAAACTAAACAACTATTTGTAGCATTTTCCCCAACACATAAGGGCAATCCTATCTCTAAAGCAGGCATCGCTAGATGGATTGTAAGATGTATACAAATATGTTACATTAAAGCAAAGAGGACATTAACTGTTCCTCCTAGAGCTCATTCTACACGAAAACTAGGAGCATCTATGGCATTCTTAGGGAACATTCCCCTAGATGACATATGTAGAGCAGCAACTTGGTCTACACCACATACATTCACAAAGCACTACTGTGTTGATGTACAGGCTGCACAACAAGCCAGAGTGGGCCAAGCTGTATTAAAAACTCTATTTCAAACAGTTGCGACAGACACTGGTGACCACCGCTAGGGAGGTAACTGCTTTACAATCTATTCATAAATGTACCATCTGCAGCCCATATGCCTCGAACAGAATATGCTACTTACCAGTATGCATCTGTTCTTGGCATAGAGGGCTGCAGAGTGGTACATGCCCTCCCTGCCTCCCCGGAAACCTGTGTCTGTCCCAACATTATCTTATTTAGATACACTTACATGGGCATATCTTTATGTACTATACTACACTACTCCATCTAACCCTACTATGGCAAAACAATCTAAGGATGGAGCCGATGCCCATGCGCACTAACACCGAGAGGAGGAGTCATCTATGACGACAAAGACTTCTCCAGAAGAAAAACAAAGTGCAATAATCCGAGCCCAACACCAGATGGCGATCTATTCATAAATGTACCACTCTGCAGCCCTCTATGCCAAGAACAGATGCATACTGGTAAGTAGCATATTTCATCTGGTAGAGACACAGTCTGACAGTCTAGCCGCAGATTCCTTAACGCCCACCCATCCTCCCCGCTCTGCGATGGCCTTTTACGGTGGGGTTTTATGTCTCGCCTCCCTTTTGGTGGCTTGTGTCTTCCTGCGGGTTGACATCCTTCACTTCTCTCCACGGTAGAGTGATTCATTCTGTTTACTTGTTCTGCTCCTCCCAATATCGTTGTTGGGAGGTGGGTTCAGGTATCCTTCTCTTCCCTACGCCTTGGTTCTGCTAGTGTGGCACTGCCTCCCGGCACGCAGAGGTTCTGCAGCAAAAAACTTTTCCGGATCCAGTCTGACGCCTGGGGATATTCTCAGTTAAGGAATCTGCGACTAGACTGTGTCTCTACCAGATACATTGTTACCGAAGGTAAGTAACTCTTACATTGTTGAATGTGAGATTTTGCTGGTGTTAACCTATTGAACAACAAATCCTTCAATGTTTATTATAGTTTTAACACTCCGGTGCAGACAGAGCACACTTTTTTCCCATGATGCAAAATCCATGTTTGTTTTCTAAACAGCAAACATCGCCACAAAACTACTTAAAATTGTAACCTGTAGCAATGTAAGAAGGCGTATAAACTTATAAAAAGAAGTGTCATATATATAATTGCCAAAATACCAGAGTGCTGAGCTGCGAATGTGATAGCAGGTTAGTTTTATCCAGTCAGGCATCAGGTTCTGCAAATACCTGATTGAAGCGTTGCTTACAACATTGTTCACAATCCCAGATTTACCTCATTTCTTGAAACTAAGCATGAATTGATTGGTGACACATATCCAACATTTAAGCTATGACAATGACCATTCATACATAACACAAAGATGTCACCTTCAGACTTCAGTTCTCTCCAGACATGTGGACAAAGACACTGCCAACATAAGGTCAGTGTTATTCTGCTATAGTCTACCATAGACTGTTCACATCGTAACCATAGGTATTGAACCCCTTCCTAAGGTTTCTAAGTTTGTTTCTTAGCTAGAAGAAAATAGTTACATTTTATAATGTTGGTGTCTGTATTTACTAAAATGGATAATAGCTTTGGCAGACTCGATTGGCCTGGCTTACCGGAACTAATTTGATTCCATGTGCCACCCAACTTTCATTAGTCTGATGTGATGGTATTTAACAGCAGCTTTTTGACCTTACAAAAATAGTGGTTCACTGCTTTTGCAGAATAAAAAAATAGATTTAGCTTGGGGAAGGCCAGCCTGAGGTGCCACAATCATAAAGAAATAGCAAATTTGAAGGTATCTAATTAAGAGTTAGAGTAGGGTATTTGGAATAAATATTATGAACAGTAAAACCATTGTTATCTACTAGTTTGGAATAGTTGAGATAGAAATAGCAGTGTGGTATTTTCCCATTTACTCAACCAGTGAAAAAGGGGGTAGTACTCTGTTGCTCCAGAATACCCATCTCTGTTCCTAAATGTATCCTTCAAAGCTTTTACTGTATTGCAGCATTTCTATGAGGCACTTACCCTAAGTGAGGCCTTGAAGCTCTTCCCTATATAAGTAGCATGCTATACCATGTTGTCAGTCCGTTTGGAAAGATTTTGTTGTTTGTTTTGATCCTATATGGTAAGTGTTTCCATGTCACGTGTGATGACCACCAAGGTGCGGCTATCTTGTTATGGGACATAGTGCATAGCAGTGTATTCGATGATGAAGTGTAAGAGCCAGATGCGCAGTTTTGTGGTTTTCAGTATTCTGTTACCTTGGAACAGCTCTTTAGCTCGTTTTATGGTGTTCAATATATGATAGTCTGCTTAGCTGGTTACTGCACTGGGTTGTCCAATCTGAGATTGTGTGTATAGTTGTGGTCCTGAGCAATGTTCCCTCAAATTAGTTTCCTATGTGTTGCACTGTAAAGTCTCTGTGTGCTGCAGCCAAGGCTATGTGTGCCAGGAACCTGACCACACGTGTGGGTGCAGCGGCAAATATCACTGGAGATTTTGAGAGTATTCATGTTAAATTGCAGCGCCAGTCATGTGCTGCTATTAACATGAATACTTTCTGAGAGGCACACAATAAGCCCCACAGGGCCGGCCTTCGTGCTGGTGCGACCTGTGTTACCCCCCCATGACCACGCCCACCAGTGACTCCCTCACTATTATCCTTTAACAGTGCCCCTTCAGGTCTCCATTGCCACTCTCTCTGAGATACATTTAATTTGTTTTATAGTGCCACTCATACCAGTGGGGGTGTACTTTACATTGCACACATATTAAACAAAGACACTCAATTATAGGTATGTAAATTAGTGTATAAGAAATGTTACAGAGGACAGCAAGGTGTAGAAGTGACGTGTCATCCATTCTGGTAGGCAGTATAGTTTGAGTGCTTTGTCTGGAGAAGCACAAACTCTGAATTTAAAATGTAACACCATGTTTAGGGTTTCTCATTAATAAGAATCGATTTGTACCCAAATGAACCCTATTTGCAACATTAGGATAATGAATGGCTGGGGGAAAAAATCATAACGCTCTAATCTATACCTTGCAGTATGCCTGAAGTTCTTTAATGACATTAATAGTTTACTGTTCTATATTAGGATATCAACTAACTGCAAGTAACAAAATGACCTCTCTGACAAAAGTAGTAACCAGCTAACCAATTTTCATTCTATGAACTTTGTGAACTGCATGGTACACATTCTTTGCAGCAGGCATATTAACCGCTGCGCTACCTTAAAACTTCCACTAGAGAAAATTCCGATCTCTCTAATACAACAAGTAACATTACACCTACAACAAGCCAGGACTGTTGCCTTTGTCAATGATTCTTATTTGCAAATGATAAAAAAGCACCAACTACGTTTTTGTTGTATATAAGATTGCAAATGCTTCAGTTCTGACATGATGAGACTGAAATAACTATAACGAGTCTCTTTTGTAGTTACATAAAAGGCAGTGAAGGGTGGTACTGCCCTAGAGTTGAGATTTTTGTTTTTTCACCCTGAGGGTGAGGGCAAAAATGGAGAGCCCGATAGGGACCTGTCTCGGCAGGTGAGCAATGCCCATAGAGCTAATGGGGCTCCAGCCCACCCACCTGCCCACCCCGTTGTGTGTCTCAGCCCAGGCTGCTGCAGCTCGAACTGCTGTGGGCTCGGCTGGGCAGTGTCTGGAGTCTTATATCCGGCACGCCAGAGTTTTTCACAGGTCTTTAAAGACCATTTGCATATTTACATCCCTGTATAAACAAGTTACTGAGGCTTAGTTTTTTTTCTGATTCCAGTCCCCCCTGGATCCCCACTCCGCCTATTCCTTACATTTGTATTATACCATTTTCTTCCAAAGTGTGATAATGCATTTCATGGAAAGGAATATAAAGTAGGGTTGCCAAAAGAAAAATGCCAGCCATGTGTTGTTTAAAGAGCTTGCAAATACCTGGTCTTGACACTAAATAGGGTTATAAATAAAGTATGTATTCATTTGTAATGTGACTTTTCTGTCTTTGTTCCCTTTAATTGTCAGTCATGGATCATTCAGGCAGCACTAGAACACAATGAAAAGTGCGTTCTATTTATAGTTGCTGTTCGAAGTATGCACAGATAAGTGCTGAAAATATGGCTTTAGGTGGCTGTTTATTTTTGTACCGTCTGGGACATCAAAATAATGAGCTGGCAACCCTATCATAAGAGTTTGGGTTTGTTGAAGAATCAGCACATTATTTATTTCCTCCACCCTAGATTCCTGATTAATGCCATAATAGCAATAGTTTAACTTCTATCTGAAACCCTACGCCCCCATCAATAACATGCTGAGTTACTTCAAGTGTCCAGAAATGCACCCTTTATTCAGACAACTCACTACTCATTTGCGCCCTTCAATTTCACGCTCACCCTGCAATCACAGCGATCACAATTCACTCGCACTGATCAACATGCACTCACACCATTCACCCGCACACACTGCTCTCACAATGATCACTCTGCACTCAGAATGCACTTGTGCAGTTCACCCTGTACCCTATCCTGCAGGCATACGAGCACACTACTCACTATGCACTCATGAGACACTTCACTCACCTGTCCCCCTCACTGATCAATCTGCAATCTTCACTCAAAAAAGCCCATCACTAACCATGCATTCATTCATCCCACTTTGCACTTACAGCCACATCCAAATTCATATGGTAATCTCACTCACCCTGCAGTCACTCCTCTTACCCTACTCTCACACTGTCGCATTGCTGACTGTGCACTTACATGGGCACTCCTGCCACCCACACAGTGCAGAGGGTAAATGTGCCTGCTGCAAAGACCGTGTACCATGCAGATCGCAGAACTGTGTGTGAGTAAACTATGAGTAGTGCTATAAAAAATTTAAATATTTGTCAGAAAGGTGCTATAGATGAGGTGCATAGTTGGTGAGTGGTAGTGACAGAATTCATGGAGCAGGAGGAAATGGGGGAGGGGCGCCAAAAATATTGTTGCACCGTGTGCAACCAGTGCTATGGCCAGCCCTAGCTGGGAGTGTTAGCTTCCCCCCCCTGAAGTTCGGGTCTAGTTGCGCTCCTGTGTCTCTGCACCTGCTGAGCACTGCTGGCAGGACCCAGCCCACTTAAAGCCTTGGGTTTGGGGTTACGTTCTGTGTCCGTCCAATTTCTGGCACAGCGAGTCACAAGCATGAAGTACCACAGGATGGCACATCATGCTTGTAGTCGGGGCTTTAAGTGGGATGAAAAAACTGGGGTGGGTCTCATAGGGGAGGGGCTAATTAAAATAAGGGAGTGGGATAAAACACATAAGCTAAAAATCTGTACTTCGCATAGTGTGCTACACTGCTGGTATTTTGCTGCGTCTGTCCATACACCCAGATATATATATATATATATAAAACACAACCAGTAACATTACACCTACAAGCCAGGGCTATTGGCTTTGACAGTGGTTGTAAATTGCAGAAGATAAATAAGCAATAGCTATGACTTTGGTGTATATAATATTGAAAATGCTTCTGTTTTTGTGGGCGAGGAAGGCTAGAGCTGCCGTCTTTCGAGCTGAGAAAGCAGCTTTTAGCCTCACGTTGGCTCAACATACTGCGATTCAAAGCTTGTAGTCTTGCTCATTTCATTTGTCAATAGAGCTCAGCTCACAATCTGCCCTGCTCTATTAACAAAAGAACTGCAGCAAGTCTACAAGCATGGCGTGTATTTTTAGGTGATTCTGAAAGCATACGTCGCGTTTGTAGCCTTGTTGCATTTCTTTTGTTAAGAGGGCGCAGCTGCGGGGCAGACTGTGTGCCTTTGTTAAAGAAATCATGTTAACTGCAGCGCATGATGGGCGCTGTGGAATAACATGAATACTTTCACAAAAGCTTACAATCTGCCCCGCAGCCGCACCTTTTTTTAACCAAAGATTTGCAGCAAGTGCAGGAGGCACTTGTGGCTGAACTAACCTGCTGCTGTGCGCGCTTCAAATGGCACACTGCGCACTCGAGGAGAGACATCTGTGTACGCACCATATAGGGCACAATGGTCCTGAGCTGACCTGATTGGAGGGAGAGAGAGGTGGAGAGATCTGTAGGGGTGGGCATTTTTTATTAGCCTGTATCTGAGTGAATGGACTATATTACATTCCTTCACTTGTTCAGTAATGTGCGACAGATCTCTTCAGGTATTCATTGCCTGTTCATCTGTTTTTTTGTTTTTTTGACTGTACAGTTCTGGTGATGGACAGACCTCATAGCGGATATATTTTATGTGAATTTAATAGGTATGTTACAATATGTTGCTGATCGCTGCTTATTATTGTTTTGATATTATTGTGGGCCATCAAAGTTATCTATGGACGTATAGAACTATATAATGCCACTGTGACCCATTGGTGAGCTGTTTCTTACCTGCATAATGAAAGCATTTTTCTGGTTGAGTTGTTTGCAGTTACTGGGTTGTAAGCTGAAGATTATATTACTGGGTTGTTAGATGAGGATTATACCAGAGGCTGTGACTGTTTTGTGGTCTCTGTTGTCTGGGTGCAGGTGGAGCATTCATCTAGGAAATGGCCAAATTTCCAGCTGTCTAAGGAAGTATATATGCTTCTGGGCGCTCCTAATGCTGACTGGTAGTATGTTCCAGAGCTTGGCAGCTTGTACTGAGAAAGCAGTGCCTCCGTGGATTTCTTATTCAAAGTAGTATGATAAGTGGTGCAAGCCTGCAGCACAGTTTTCTGTTTGTTTTGTATTGCTTGGATTTAACTTGGTGTCTCATGTCTTGTGTTTTACATGTTCAGTGAATTTCAATCCAGGTCACACACCTCAAATAACAAAATTGGCAAGATATAGAAAACCTCAGGAGGTTGGAAAGTTTTTGGCCAAGAGATGCTCATTAGTAGAATTGGTTAGCACCCATGGCAAATTTAGGGACCACCTAGTGAAACACAATCCGTAATGTGTCTATATACAGGACAACGCAATGAGGTAAGTCCCTTGAAAAATTTAGCCAGAACATGCAGTAGAATTGCTTGATATAAATGTTCAATGGTAAGGAATAATTTTGTCTAGGTTAGCTCTACCAATCAATGAGTGGTAGGTGCTCCCACTTATTGAGTATTTTAAAGGATTCGTCAAGAATATATCCAGATTTATTTTATATATTGTCATATTCCCGACTTAAGATAATAACCAAATATCATAACTTATATGTAATTTGAGAACCATAATAGTTTGAGACTCCCCATCGTAATGTCGGAGTGTTTGGAGATTTTAAATATGTATCTTCCTATTCCCCCATACATATTGGGAGGGTCTTGTATTGCAGGTACCGCTAGCTGCGGAACTGAGGTCTGTAGGAGTAACAACAAAAGAGTGTAGTGAGAGTAAAGTTTTATTAAGCACAGTACTAGAGAAGGACGAAATCAGCCTCTTAGTTCGCAATGGAAGTCATTTAGGGATTTCTTTTGAAGCCCTCACTCACCACCCTGGGTGGTGACATGCTTCATCATCGGGCCCACCAGGAGAAGCCGAATGCCTCCCTGGTGTGCTACAACGCCAGATTACTGCGGAGCTGTTTTTTTTGTGACAATAGTGTGAAAAGATAGTGTGGATTAAAAAATGTCTGACCCCCACTTTAAGTGGAAATGCCCAACACATTAGTTGGTAAATTTCCTGACACATATATTTTAATTAATGTCCGGCTGACCACAGACTAAAGTTTTTGTGCTTGGTACAGCTTGTTGACATTTTGTAATCCACACTATCTTTTCACACTATTGTTGAGTCCGAAGACGTTCCAGCGGGACATGGTGCCTTGAGTACCAAAACCCCTTTGCCCGTCGATATTCATTCTACCAAACATAAGGCTTCTGGGCCATCACTGCCTTCTGGCCATGGTCGACATCGAGACACTGCTTCCAGTGCCCCGTCCTCCGACTTGGCACCGAAACAGACAATTAAGCCTTCCGGCTCGGGGCTGAGCCGAGAAACTTCCCTCAACACCAAAATCTTCGACCCCCCAAGGGAAAAAAAGGACAAATCCAGTTTGGCACCGAATATTTTGGCACCGAAAGCAAAAGATGCTCATCATAAGCCTCCGGAACCGAACCTAGAGTTTATGCAAGAAAAGCTGGATCTTAAGCAGAAAAAGATCTACATTAATAGAGACACTGGACACATATCAGCTAAACATGTCACTCCTTCTAAAACGACAAAAAGAACAATTGATGGACAGAATGTAGAACAATGTCATACATTCACCCCAGTACAGAGATCTGGGCCTAAATCCATCGTTTTTTTCGCAGACATGCCATTCCAGTTTGGACCCAGCCATATGCAAATCAGTCTTGACCCTGCATCCAGTGGGAACAGTCCTGCGCCCGAACTGCCAGGCCAGGTCCTCCTTCCTTCTAACAGGAACATTCCTTCCGGCAATTTAAGTTACAAAATCCCTCTGAAAAAAGGACAGTACTCCTAGCCCTATCCAGACCCCTCCACCATCTTCACCACCACCAGGCTCAAACCCTTTATATATTACACCACAGGGATCGCTGCACATACCTCCTGATATTGATTACACAGGTGAGGATAGTCCACCACCTACATATTTTTGGAGTGATTATAACAAAAGGTGTCAGGGACTGTCCGGGACTATCTGGGGAACACAGTCAGGGACTTGGACAAGGACTGGGAACTGGGTAGAAGACGTACACAGAAAGGAGGAGTACAGTGCTGCCCAGGATCATACAGGGAGTCAGAGGAGAAAAAGGGATCCAAAGGAGAAGCCTGTACAAGTGAACAAGATGGGTAAGACTCAGAAAGGTAGGGCACTCACAAGGCAATTTAGCATTCAGACTAACTACACCCAGGACGGACGTGCAAGACATATATAATATAAAATACAACATTAACAATAAAGGGGATGTGGGGGTAAAGCACTCAGGAGCTCCACATGGTAAGACTGAAGCTCAGTAAGTTTCTTACCCGCAATTGCTGTTACAGATACTGACTGCAAATACCCACATGTAGGATATGCATGCAAAGGCAGGGTATATGGAACTAATACCTATAGTGATGTTATAAATGTAACTCAAAGACAAAACTCACAGTGAACAAGAAACACCACCTAGGTAGTCAGCTGAGCCCACGGATCCTGGCGATCAAACAGGAATGCGCAAGGCAGCAACAGCAAAGGGGTAGAACTAAACACAAGCACAATAGACAAGGAGCTAGCAAGGAGGAGTGCTTAACAGGAAAGGAAGGAAATGACAGGGCACACTTGGCAGAAAGCAGGTAACAAACATACAAGGTAACAGAAGTAGGACAGCAGAATAGAAAGGCAGCAAACTAGAACTGGAACCAAGGAAATGGGAAGCAAGGCAGAGACTGGAAACTGATATACAGAAGGGGAGGCTACAAGGGTATACTAGAATAGTGCAGGTTAAGGAATCAAGAAAACAAAGTAGCATAGAAGGCAGTGCTGGGGCAGGAACAAGAAGTGAGCTAAGGTTCAGGAGTCAAGGCAGCACTGCAGACAGTGCTGGTTCAGGAACAGGGAAATTACTAGAGCTCAGGAGTCAAGGTAGCACTGCGGGCAATAAGGGTTCAAGGAAACAGGACTTAGCTACAGCTCAGGAAACAAGGTAGCACTGCAGGCAGTGCTAATTCAGGTACAGGAAATAGCTATAGCTCAGGAAACAAGGTAGCACTGCAAGCAGTGCTAATTCAGGAGAAGGGAAACTGCTGCAGTTCAGGAAGAATGAATACTAAGGCAATGGGGTCAGGGTAGCACTGCAGGCAATGCTAATTCAGGAACAGGGTAAACAGCAGCAGGTCAGGAACAAGGCATAATTAAAGCTCAGGAAACACTGGAAACAAAAATAGCAAAAGCTCAGGGAACTCTGGAACCAAGGATTGGTCTCACTGGTAAACAGCTACAATGACCAACCTTTGCCTGAAGGGAGCTGGGGCTTAAAAGAGCTCACAGTAATCACATGCAGCTGGTGTGAGCAGGCTAGCAGCAGCCAGCCACAGGTGAGCTGAATTCCTCCACCCATCCTTGGCCTGCAGGGTTGGAGACAAAGCAGTGAGCAGGGATTTCTGGGTAATGGAGTTTCAGGCATGAGTAGGCTGCCTTTAAGTCTAAGCAGGCTGGCTTTCACAAAACCCGGCATGGATTGGGAATGGATGTCAATTCCCAAATAGTGTCCAAATGGCTGGAAGTCAAGATATGCATGCAGGGGAGTATCAGGAAGCATATTAGAACACTGGAGAGTCCCACAGTTCATCCCCCTGGTGGTGGACACAGGGAGCGAATCGTGACAGTACTCCCCCTTCAAAGACTGTCTCCCGGAGTCTGGAACTGGATCAAAAGCCTTTGCTCCTAAGAATTAAGTCAATTTCCATCATAGATTCAGTGCACACTATCAGAGGACTGAAGGTAAATTGTGATGTTCTGGGGGTTGGATAATACTCGTAAATTAACAGCAGTATTGAAGGTAGAACTTGAAGAGTCCAAATCCAGTGACAAGGGCTTAGAAGCCTGCATAAAATGTGTTTGAAGTCCTGATGATGGCAGGCTAGAGTAGCACTCTGAAAACAAAGGCAGATTCACTGTAGGGTCAAAAGCAGATAATGGATTGGCAGGAGGCACAGAGGTCAAAGACAAACTGGATAAAAATGAAGGAGGTGATTTTAAGCAGATCTGAAGGTCTGGCCCCGGAGGAAAACATACAAAAGATACATATGCAGGTGACTTAGGAAGCAGGTATGAAGGATACCCAGGCCCTGGATGCTTACATGTGGAGACTTTTGTCTCTGGTGGTGGAGGTTTAGTCTCAGAATGTAAATGTATTGAGACCTCTGAAGGCTGGGAAACTGGAAGCACAGGGTCACAAAGTTGGCAAAATAGAGGCTCACGGCCAGAAGGCAGGGGGGCTGTCAGCTCTGGTGCAGAAGGCAGGGAGCCTGGAAGCTCTGGTGCAGAAGGCAGGGAGCCTGGAAGCTCTGGTGCAGAAGGCAGGGAGCCTGGAAGCTCTGGTGCAGAAGGCAGGGAGCCTGGAAGCTCTGGTGCAGAAGGCAGGGAGCCTGGAAGCTCTGGTGCTGGAGGCAGGCGGCCTGCAGGTTCAGGTTCAGGTTCAGGTGCTGGAGGCAGGCGGCCTGCAGGTTCTGGTGCTGGAGGCAGGCAGCCTGCAGGTTCTGGTGCTGGAGGCAGGCGGCCTGCAGGTTCTGGTGCTGGAGGCAGGCGGCATGCAGGTTCTGGTGCTGGAGGCAGGCGGCCTGCAGATTCTGGCTCTGTAGACAGGTGGCCTGCAGGTTCTGGCTCTGTAGGCATGCTCTTTGGAAGCTCTGGCTCCATAAACAGGCTTTTAGGAGGCGCCAGCTCTATAAGCAAATTGGTTGGAGGCTCAGTAGGCAGGCAGACTGCAGGCTGAAGTTCTGAAGGTAGGCCGGCTGAGGACTCGGGCTCTGAAGGAAAGTAGTCTGGAGGCCCTGGTACTGATGGCAGGAAGGTTGCAGGTTCGGGCTCAGATGGCAGGAAGGCTGCAGGCTCGGTCTCAGATGACAAGCAAACTGAGGATTCTGGAGACTCTGAAAGACGACAAGCTGATGGCATAGGGGCACAAGGATGAAAGGCTTTAAATTCTGGAAAGGGCGGTAGCCCTTGAACAGTAGCTTCCTTGTTGTCTGTAGTGAAATACTCACAGTTGCTTTGCACATTAAAACACGCTGAAGTTCTTTCTTCAGGATGGCTCTGAATAGTGCTCGTCTTAGCGTCTGTGATGATCAGACTCCCTTTACCATTTGGCAGTTCACATGTCTTAGTCAGAGGAAACAAGTAAGACATCACTTGGTCTTTGGAAATGTTCTAATTTTCTTCTGCATTAGAAGGTGGTACAGGTGCATCAGAGCATACAGTACTATCATTTCCTGACTTTTCAATATGTGGTGTGCTTGAAGGCAAAACAGCAAAGAAGGGGTCAGGATTTTGTTCCTTTTCAGCAAGGAGGTTGACTTCTGTCACAGCCGTTAAATCAAGAGCATGGTCTGAGTCACAGGACATTGTCACATCAGGGATTATGTGGGGCACTGGTTCATGCTTTGTCTGTATGTTACTGCTGGCCTGTCTATGGGTTATCTCTGAGATTGAACTGGCCTTACCAGAAAAAGAAAGCAAGGCGATGTTTTGGGTCTTGCCTGAAATTTGGGGTTCCTCAAAACTGGAGGGACACATCTCCGATGTAGCACCTAAATGTAATTTAGCACTAGAAGACACAACAGAGGAGTTAGAAAATTCAGGATTCAAACAAATACTTTCCTTAACTGCACTTTTAGACGTGTTACTATGGCTGTCCTGAGTGGAATCTGAGTGATTATCCACAGGATTATTTACACAATTACTAGACCAGCTCTGAGGGGACAGCAAAAGAGCGCGCAAGGTTTCATTCTCCATTTCTAAGGAGGCTAACATAGAAGCTGAAAAGTAGTCTTGTACCAGGGTTTTAGATTCCCACTTGAACTCTGGGTTATAATTTTTTAACAGAGTCTGAAACATTTTATTCTCCATTTGTAATTCCAAAATCTTTGCTTCAAATATATCCTGTGAAGATTGAAGATATTTTTCTACAAGGGCAGCGGTAGACTTTGGAACTTCACAACAATCAACAGAACTAAACCTTGGGTTTTGTTTAAACTTGCTACTAGTGGTCTGTGTTTTAATAGGTCTTCTCTCTCTTTTGACAAACTGATCACAGTTTACTTTGAAAGTAGTATTTAACAAGGTTACTCTAGTATTCGGTGTTGTGATCTGTTCTGGACTAACAGACTGGGTAACATCATCTGAATGGAAAACTGAGGTTATGAAATTAATCTGCTCTGTCTTTGGCTGCTGTGTGGTTAAACATGCTTTAACTGGGGTCATTGAACTACCAGTTTGGTAAGATACTGATAAATACGGTGTCTGGAAATTATCTTCAAAGAAAACATTGTCTTGACAGGGGGTCTCGGAGTTACAAACATCAGGAAAATGTCCCCTAATAGTATCACTCTCTAAATTACTATTTTGTCTTTCTGCTGCTAACAAGGTTTGCAGAAATTCGTTTTCATTCTGTAGGTCACAGGCTGACATCAGGCGAGGATCAGGGTTACAGATGGAATAAAAATCTAACATAGACGGATCAGCTGACCACAGGGAATAATATTCAGCACGTAAGAGTCTGTTTTGTTCAATGAATCGATCTCTAGAGTCTAAGGACTTTCTACTAGGTTGTATAGAACTGTGATTTGGTAATGGATGTCTGCCAACCTGCGCAGACTTTCTGGATCTGACATTAAACATCTTGGCAAGGACTGACTGGGAGAGCTCTGAGAAATAAAAGGAGGTAGCTAACTAAATGCAAAGAAACCTCAGAAGTGACCCTGGAAATGTGGGTTGGTCATTCTGTCAGGGACTGTCCGGGACTATGTGGGGAACACAGTCAGGGACTTTGACAAGGACTGGGAACTGGGTAGAAGAAGTACACAGAAAGGAGGAGTACAGTGCTGCCCAGGATCATACAGGGAGTCAGAGGAGAAAAAGGGATCCAAAGGGGAAGCCTGTACAAGTGAACAAGATGGGTAAGACTCAGAAAGGTAGGGCACTCACAAGGCAATTTAGCATTCAGACTAACTACACCCAGGACGGACGTGCAAGACATGTATATGTAATACAACATTAACAATAAAGGGGATGTGGGGGTAAAGCACTCTGGAGCTCCACATGGTAAGACTGAAGCTCAGTAAGTTTCTTACCCGCAATTGCGGTTACAGATACTGACTGCAAATACCCACATGTAGGATATGCATGCAAAGGCAGGGTCTATGGAGCTTATACCTATAGTGATGTTATAAATGTAACTCAAAGATAAAACTCACAGTGAACAAGAAACACCACCTAGGTAGTCAGCTGAGCCCACGGATCCTGGCGATCAAACAGGAATGCGCAAGGCAGCAACAGCAAAGGGGTAGAACTAAACACAAGCACAATAGACAAGGAGCTAGCAAGGAGGAGTGCTTAACAGGAAAGGAAGGAAATGACAGGGCACACTTGGCAGAAAGCAGGTAACAAACATACAAGGTAACAGAAGTAAGACAGCAGAATAGAAAGGCAGCAAACTAGAACTGGAACCAAGGAAATGGGAAGCAAGGCAGGGACTGGAAACGGATATACAGAAGGGGAGGCTACAAGGGTATACTAGAATAGTGCAGGTTAAGGAATCAAGAAAACAAAGTAGCATAGAAGGCAGTGCTGGGGCAGGAACAAGAAGTGATCTAAGGTTCAGGAGTCAAGGCAGCACTGCAGACAGTGCTGGTTCAGGAACAGGGAAATTACTAGAGCTCAGGAGTCAAGGTAGCACTGTGGGCAATAAGGGTTCAAGGAAACAGGACATAGCTACAGCTCAGGAAACAAGGTAGCACTGCAGGCAGTGCTAATTCGGGTACAGGGAATAGCTATAGCTCAGGAACTCAGGAAACAAGGTAGCACTGCAAGCAGTGCTAATTCAGGAGAAGGGAAACTGCTGCAGGTCAGGAAGAAGGAATACTAAGGCTATGGGGTCAGGGTAGCACTGCAGGCAGTGCTAATTCAGGAACAGGGTAAACAGCAGCAGGTCAGGAACAAGGCATAATTAATGCTCAGGAAACAATGGAAACAAGAATAGCAAAATCTCAGGGAACTCTGGAACCAAGGATTGGTCTCACCAGTAAACAGCTACAATGACCAACCTTTGCCTGAAGGGAGCTGGGGCTTAAAAGAGCTCACAGTAATCACATGCAGCTGGTGTGAGCAGGCTAGCAGCAGCCAGCCACAGGCGAGCTGAATTCCTCCACCCATCCTTGGCCTGCAGGGTTGGAGACAAAGCAGTGAGCAGGGAATTCTGGGTAATGGAGTTTCAGGCATGAGTAGGCTGGCTTTAAGTCTAAGCAGGCTGGCTTTCACAAAACCCGGCATGGATTGGGAATGGATGTCAATTCCCAAATAGTGTCCAAATGGCTGGAAGTCTAGATATGCATGCAGGGGAGTATCAGGAAGCATATTAGAACACTGGAGAGTCCCACAGTTCATCCCCCTGGTGGTGGACACGAGAACACAGGGAGCGAATCGTGACAAAAGGAGCTATAAAACCAGTTCCTTTACAACAGCAAGGATTAGGAGTTTACTTCCTGATTCTCAAGAAGGATGGGTCCCTAAGACCATTCTTAGATCTCAGACCGTTAAACCTATACATACTGTCTGAACACTTCTATATGGTTACCCTTCAACAAGTGCTTCCACTCCTACCTCGTGAAATGGAGCAGGCCATGGAACCAGATCAACCTCGACTCCTTCACCACTCACTTCTTCCCCCCCTATCGCGAATTACACTGACCCAAACAAGGCAACTGCCCTGGAATACGCCATCACTTCCGCTATAATTGCCCCCAAAAAGGTATCTAGAGGCTCCAACAAACTCTCTCCTTGGTTCACCTCTGACTAGGATAAAACCAAACGGTCAGCTAGGGCAGCCAAACGCAAATGACGACAAACTAAGAATCCAACAGACATACAACATTACAAATTGGCTCATAGACACTATATGAATGAGATAGCTGCAGCTAAAAGAACCTACTTAGGGAACAGGATAAATCTGACAACCAACTCACACAGAGAGTTATATAAAATGGTCACAGATTTTACGAACCCTCCGACCTGCAGCCCCCACTCATCGAGTCCCAGGATTGGGACAACTCCCTGTCAACCTACTTCCAGGATAAAATAAATAACATTCATAAAACTTTCCCCAGACAACCAATACAATGGCAACCAACCTGCCCCCCAATATGGGTATTACAGCATCACCACACTCGCACGCCTCGGTTCTGAAAGAATTTCATCCATTTTCAGAAACAGAAGTAGCCTACGCACTGAAAAAAATTAAATCTGGTTCTCCAACAGACCCTGCCTCCTCTCAGATTCTCGCTAAAATTGCACCCTTAAAAAAACCCTCCACCGACCTCAACCAGCTTCCTAATTATCGCCATATTTCCCTTCTACCAATGTCGGTAAGATTATGGAATCCTTAATTAACAAGCAGCTATGCAAACATCTAGAGGCTAACCAGCTGCTTGACACATCTCAGTCAGGATTCAGAGAATACCACTGCACCGAAACGGCTCTACTAGAGATTGTGGACAATATTAGGCTGACCCTCGATGCAAAACAATCCGCCATACTGATCTTGTTTGACTTGTCGGCAGCCTTTCGACACCATCTTACACAGCGTTCTCTTGGAGCGCCTGTCGGAGATGGGTGTCGAAGGACCAGCTCTACTCTGACTCAACGGTGCTCTAAGGTGCAAATCGGATCGTTCACCTCTATCAACCAGGGATCTATACTGAGCCCCCACGCTCCTCCTGCTCCTGAGCCCCGCTGTTTTGCCGCCTTATTTTCCTGCTACTGCCAGGGCGACCCAGCCGTCACTGAGCCGCCCGCCGCACCAGACTTCCCCTCCGCTGCCTCCCTGCGGCCCCGTCCCCCGCCAGCCCATTCGCCGCCCCGCCGCTGACCCTCCTCCTGGCTGCCTACTTATGACGACCCCACGCACGCGCAGCGTTGACGCGCAGTGGGCGCGCCGATTGTGTGCCGAAGGCGCGCCAAAGGCAAGCCCGTCTGCGCCTGGACCGCGCCCAGCGCCAGGACCCCTGGTCCCCGACGATGCCTGCCCACGCGTCGGACCTACGACGCCGCCACCCTCATCGCACTCAAACCCGACCGAACAAGAGCCTGCCACCTAGCCACCCCGAGACGCACCCACGGACCCTTCACCTGTCAAGCCTGCAAGTTCACCTGCCTCCGGACCTGCACCACAGCTACCAAGCCGGGCACCCACAACAGCCACCTCAAGTGCATCCTGCTCAACACCCGCTCCATCACAGACACGCCATCGAACTTTGGAACCTGCTCGACACAACCTCACCAGACGTCGCCTTCCTCACAGAAACCTGGATGAACGCCTCCTCAGCACCCAACATCGCCATCGCCATCCCAGACGGATACAAGATCATCCGGAGAGACCGCGTCAACCAGACTGGAGGAGGCATCGCCATCGTACACAAGAACACCATCCGCATCACGACCGACTCCAACGACACCTTCGCCGAGTATCTCCACTTCCAGATACACACCGACCCAAAGACGACCCTCAGAGGCACCCTCGTCTACAGACCCCCGGGACCACGTACACAATTCAGCGAAGACATCACGGACTTCATCAGCCCGCACGCCCTCCGCTCCGCTGACTACATCCTCCTAGGGGACCTCAACTTCCACCTAGAGAACAACAAGGACCGCAACACCGCCGCCCTGTTGGACAACCTCGCCAACCTCGGACTCAAGCAACTGGTCAACACCCCCACCCACAACGCCGGCCACACGCTTGATCCCGTCTTCTCATCCAGCAAGCACATCACCTTCAGCCACTCCACCGGACTTCACTGGACCGACCACAGCTACGTCCACTTCAGCTTCAGAAGAACCACGACCCACCACCACCCGCAACAGGTTCCTCGCAGGAGCTGGAGCAAGATCACCGCCGAGCAGCTCACCACCTCCCTCAGCCAGAACCCACCCGCCAGCGCAACAAACCCCAATGAGGCAGCACGCAACCTCACGCAGTGGCTGACCGCCTGCACCGACGACCTCGCGCCACTAAAGAACCCGCCCAGCAGACCCAGAAGCAAGAAAGCCTCCTGGTTCACCGACTAACTCAAGGACTCCAAGAAGAACTGCCGCACCCTCGAGAAAGCCTGGCTCCTCGACCAGACCACAGACAACATGACCGCCCTCAAAGACGCCACCCGCAAGCACCACCAGCTCATCCGCACCACCAAGAAAAAATCACTGAAGGAACGACTGGACAACAACGCCCACGACAGCAAGGAACTCTTCAGCATCGTCAAGGAGTTCTCCAATCCCAGCACCGGCAACAACGACATCACTCCTTCACAAGATCTCTGCGACTCTCTCGCCTCGTACTTCCACCGCAAGATCGCCGACATCCACAACAGCTTCGGCACACCTTCCACGCACCAGACCGTCGAACCAACGCCCCCCACCGCCACCCTCCGCACCTGGACCACGGTGACCACCGAAGACACAGCCCGCACGATGAACACCATCCACTCCGGATCTCCGACCGACCCCTGCCCCCACCACGTATTCAACAAGGCCGACTCCATCATCGCACCCCAACTCCGGGACATCATCAACTCCTCCTTCAACACCGCCACCTTCCCGAAGAGCTGGAAGCATGCCGAGCTCAACGCCCTACTGAAGAAACCAACAGCGGACCCCACCGACCTCAAGAACTTCTGCCCCATCTCGCTCCTCCCTTTTCCTGCCAAAGTCATCGAGAAGACCGTCAACAGACAGCTTGCAGCCTTCCTCGAGACAAACGGATCCCTCGACCCCTCGCAGTCCGGTTTCCGAGCCAACCACAGCACCGAGACCGCCCTCATTGCAGCCACCGACGACATCCGAGCCCTGCTCGACAACGGGGAAACAGCGGCCCTCATCCTCCTGGACCTCTCTGCAGCGTTCGACACCGTCTGCCACCGCACCCTAGTTCAACGCCTCAGCAACATCGGTGTCCAAGAAAAGGCACTGGAGTGGATCATCTCGTTCCTCGCCGGAAGAACACAAAGAGTCCGCCTCCCCCCGTTCCGATCCGAGACCACCGAAGTCATCTGCGGCGTACCGCAAGGATCATCGCTCAGCCCAACCCTCTTCAACGTCTACATGAGCCTTCTCGCAGCCATCGCACGCCAACACAACCTCAACATCATCTCCTACTCCGACGACACCCAGCTGATCCTCTCTCTCACCAACGACCCCGCCACCGCCAGAACGAGCCTACACGAAGGGATGAAAGACGTCGCCGAGTGGATGAAGAACAGCCGCCTGAAACTGAACTCAGACAAGACGGAAGTCCTCATCCTGGGACCATCGCCCTCTGCCTGGGACGACTCCTGGTGGCCTCCCGCCCTGGGCACCGCTCCCAAGCCAACAGACCACGCACGCAACCTGGGCTTCATCCTGGACTCTTCCCTCTCGATGACCAGACAAGTCAACGCCGTCTCCTCATCGTGCTTCAACACCCTGCGTATGCTCCGAAAGATCTTCCGCTGGATCCCGACCGAAACCAGGAAGACGGTCACCCAGGCACTCGTCACCAGCCGAATGGACTACGGGAACACCCTCTACGCGGGAACCACAGCCAAACTACAGAAAAGACTCCAGCGCATACAGAACGCCTCCGCCCGACTCATCTTGGACATCCCCCGACGCAGCCACATCTCCGGCCACCTAAGGGACCTGCACTGGCTCCCCGTCAGCAAAAGGATCACGTTCAGGCTCCTTACCCACGCACACAAGTCTCTCCACGACCTGGGCCCCAAGTACCTCAACGACCGCCTGACCTTCTACACTACCACCCGCCAGCTACGTTCTACAAGCCTCGCCCTCGCCGCCGTACCACGCATCCGAAGAGCCACCGCCGGAGGAAGATCCTTCTCCTACCTGGCAGCCAAGACATGGAACTCCCTCCCCATCCACCTCCGGCTGACACAGGACCATCTCGCCTTCAGGAAACAACTCAAGACCTGGATGTTCGAGCAGTAGCGGACCCCTTCCCCAAGCGCCTTGAGACCCTTCCGGGTGAGTAGCGCGCTATACAAATGCTATGATTGATTGATTGATTGATTATATGTATCTTCCCTTGCACGAGTAATCAGGGCACACGGTTTTGATACAGTGTCCTATGCTGACGATACACAGCTACTGATCACCCTGGGCTCAGACCCTATGGACACTAAACTGAGATTCCAAAAGTGCATGATCTCAATTAAGGACTGGATGACAAACAACTTCCTGATGCTCAGTGCGGGCAAAACCGAGATCTTGCTTTTCGGAAATGCCCACAAACACTGGTCCGACGAATGTGGCCACCTACGCTGGGACCCTGTCCCCCTCCCAAAACATCGGTCCGTAACCTAGGAGTGACAATTGATGACAAGCTGTCCATGGCCAACCATGTTAACAAGATAGTGCATACAAGCTTCGGACTGATGCGCAATCTGAAGATTTTTAAATGGATCCCCCTTCCCTCACGCATGCTCCTTGTCCAAGGCCTAATCATAAGCCGATTGGATTATGGCAATGCATTACTTGCGTCCATCAATGAGAGTCTCCTGGCTAACCTCCAGGTCCTGGAAAATACTGCAGCTAGAATGGTGCTTAATCTCCCCCCTCGCACCCCCTCCTTGCCCACCCTCAAAACACTTCACTGGCTTCCCATAAGGAAGCGCATTAACTTCAAACTCTGCTGCCTAGTCCACAAAACCATCAATGGACAAGGTCTCAAATACCTAGAAAAGAAACTTATAAACCATTGTCTGGTCAGAACTCTCAGGTCAACCGACAAGTCTCTCCTAACCATCCCCAAAGTTCGCACTGTCAGGAATGGGGATAGGTCTTTCTCCAAAATAGCCCCAGAATCCTGGAATGCACTACCCCTATACATCCGGACCGAACCCAACCACCTGAAATTTCGAAGACTCTTAAAAACATGGCTTTTCTAGCCACCTGGCTATTGGCTACTCCCTTCAAGCATCTGCTAAGCGCTCTGTGACCTACGGGTGATTTATGCGCTATAAAAAAACATATACAAATACAAAATACATATACAAATACAAGTGCTTCCACTCCTACAACAAGGTGACTTTATGTCCACACTAGACTTAAAAGATGCATGCTTCCACATTCCTGTCCACCCAGCACATCACAAATATCTCAGATTTGTGATAGCAGGAAATCACTACCAATTCAAAGTACTGCCATTCGAAGTCACTACTGCACCCAGAGTATTCACAAAATGTCAAGCAGTAGTAGCAGCTCTTCTCAGAAAACAACAAATTCATGTCTTCCCATATATGGACGATTGGCTCATCAAAGCCAACACACAGCAAAATTACTTACAACGCACTCAAGACACCATAGATCTTCTGCATCAATTGGGATTTACAGTCAATGCACAAAAGTCCCATCTTCAACCCTCACAACTGCAAACCTATCTAGGGGCATTGCTAAATACTCCTACAGCTTCCAATATAGTCAGAATTCAAATTTTTCAAAACGTACTACTACAATTTAAAAACAACCAATATCTAGCAGTCAAATCCTTCATGCAACTATTGGTAATGATGGCATCATGCATCGCAATAGTGCCCTATGCAAGATTACACATATCCTCTACAGGAATGCCTAGCACGCCAGTGGAATCAATCACAGGATCAATTAACAGATCTAGTGTTTTTTTATAGCTGCACTTATCGCTCTCTGCTGTGGTGGAACACACAAAACCAATCAAAAGGGCGGCCCTTCATCGACGCCATCCAACAAGGAGTGCCAACAGCAGATGTATCTCTCACAGCTTGGGGTGCCCATCTCCACCACCTAACAATTCAAGGTTTATGGCAAAAGAATTTACACATCAATTACTTGGAGCTTCTATCTGTTTATCTTGCACTGAAAGCTTTTCAGCCTCACCTGAAAGGGAAAGTTATCCTAGTTCGAACGATACTATAACAGCCATGGGGGAGGAGAGGGGGGGGGGTACACACACTACAGCTGTCATGTACCTCGCAGATCATTTGGCGTTGGGCAATACATAACAAAAGTAATCTCCAGGCTGAACCCCTTCCAGGCATGCACAACCAGTTTGCCGACCTCCTCTGCAGAATGCAGGAACAAGTCCATGAATGGGAACTTCATCCCCGGGTTCTTCTTCCATACTTCAAAAAATGGGGATTTCTGCGCATAGTCCTCTTTACCACAGCAGAGAACTCAAAATGCCAAAACTGCGCCTCCAGATCCCCGTACCATCTATCCAAAGGCAATGCCCTGTGGATGAACTGGTCAAGGACATTTGCTTACACTTTTCTGCCCCTCCCTCTAGTTCCATTTCTGGATCAGAAACTCAGGCAGACAGTGATTCTAGTGGCTCCCACATGGGCTTGTCAACCGTGGTTCACCACACTACTAGAACTATCAGTTGTTCCACACTAAAAGCTGCACCTCACTTCCAACCTTCTCTCACACAACCATGGAGAAATCAGACATCTGAACCCCAAGGAGCTCAACCTAGCGATTTGTCTCCTGAAATCAGTTTGGATACCTAAATCTACATCCAGATTGTATAACCATTCTTAAAGAAGTAAGGAAACATACCACTAGAGCATGTTATGCAGCAAAGTGGAAAAGGTTTGTTATCTATTGTAATAATAATACAATTGATCCCGCTAGATGCATCTATATAAAATATTAGTTGCTATCTGTTGCATTTAGAACGAGCTGGTCTAGCCTACACATCTATTCAACTACACTTTACTGCAGTAGCTGCATATTTGCAGAACAGCCAACATTTATCCTTATTCAAAGTTCCAGTAATTACAGTTACAGTTTTTATGGAAGGTCTTAAAAGGGTAATACCACCCACGGTTTACCACCAGTACTGTCTGGAACCTTAACATTGTCCTCACAAGGCTTATGGGTCGACCTTTTGAACCACTACACAATTGTTCGTTACAATTTCTTTCATGGAAGGTTGCGTTTCTAATTGCTATCACTTCATTGAGAAATGTTGGCCAGTTACAGGCAGTGACCTTAGAAGAACCCTTCTTTCAATGTCATAAAGATAGTGCTTCTTTGTACAAGCCCTAAATTTCTTCCAAAAGTAGTTTCTGCTTTTCATATTAACCAGTCAGTTGAGTTACCTGTTTTCTTCTCTCAACCTGATTCAGTAGTAGAAAGAGCTTTCACATACTTGATGTCAAAAGAGCACTGTTATACTATATTGATAAGACAAAACATTTCTGCAAAATGAAACTTTTTGTAGCATTTGCTCCACCTCATAAAGGAAATCCTATCTCAAAATCTGGTATTTCTAGATGGATTGTTAAATATATCCAAACTTGTTATGTTAAAGGTATTAACTATACCTCCTAGAGCACATTCTACACGCAAAATAGGAGCAACTATGGTCTTTTTAGGCAACAGTCCCATAGCTGTAAGGCAGCTACATGGTCTACACCACACATATTTACAAAACATTGTGTGGATGTATTAGCACTTCAACAGACTAATGTAGGAAAGGCAATGCTAAAAACACTCTTTGAAACAACTGCAACACCCACTGGCTAGCCACCGCTTTGGGAGGGTACTGCTATACAGTCTATGCAAAGCATGTGTATCTACAGCACCCATGCCACAAACAGATGATGTTGCTTACCCTGTAGGCATCTGTTCTTGGCATGTAGAGCTGTAGATTCACATGCGCCCTCCCTCCTCCCCGGACACCGATGGTTGTTGCATTTCTTATTATTTACATTATATACTCATGGACATCTCTATACTACACTTACTCCATTCTCACCCTCTTGCAGAACACAATCTAACATTGGAGTCGATGCCCATGCGCACCAACACCGAAAGGAGGTAATCCCCTTACCACGTGACTGGGAAAGACTTCTGTAGGAGAGTAGGATCGGCTTCTTATGGTTACCCCCACTTTTTGCTTGTGTTTCACTGTTTTTCGACTTTAGTCTGGCTGGGGCCCTGCTATCCAGGAACACAGCCTAGCTGCTTCCTCTCTAAAATGATTCCAAGTACTTTAGGTACACTCCAGTTTGGTTACTGGGGCACCCTTATGAGTCCCTAGTATATGGTACCTTAGGTAGCAAGGGCATAGGTAGAGGCCTACCAGGGGCTGAAGCATGTATTATGCCACACCTGGGAAGCCTTCCAAAATGACACCACAGGTCTGCTACTGCAGCCTGTGTAAGGTGGTGTATGCACCCTGGTTTTAGATATAGGTTTCCTATATCTACCTTATATCACTACACATATCACCCCTATGGCAGGCCTTATCAATTCTGAAGGCAGGGGGCTGGGTTTTGTGTGAGAGGGTGCCCATGCATGAGCAGGCCCTCTCTGCAGCCTTCGGAATCTATTCTCCGGGGTTGTTCTGTGATGCAGTCAGACCATATACTCTTAAGTGCATTATAACCTTGCGGTAAATGCTAACTTTGGAATGGCTTCAAGGAAACATGTTGTGTTTGGTGTCAAACACTTTGGAATCCTACCCCCGCCAGTCCTGGCGGCGGGGGTATGATTCCACCCTTCTAGAGGGAGAGACATGTACACACCAGTACACCCGGTACCAGTTTAAAAGAACCTTGGCATCACAAAATGGATGCCACAGACATGAGTCTGGCCTCCTGCTAGTGGACGAAACTCTGGCAGGGGAGGCCTGGACAATAGGTTTCCTGTCACAGGGAGGTGTCACCACCTCCCAGACAGGCTTTAGTGTATTGGGGCTGAGTGGGTGTACTACAAGAGTGCTTTGATGTCCGCACTGGGGGCACATTTGTTTGTCCCTGTGCATAGCCCAGTTCAAACCAGTTGCAGGGGCTACCAGCCCCTGCTCTGGCGCAAAACTGGACAAAGAAAATGGGTGTAGACACCCCTCTTTCCAGACCCTCCCATAGGTGGGTCCCCAGAGTTTGTGCATCCCCTTCCTTGGGTATAAGATAGGAACCCCTGGCAACAGGACTTTAGATTACACCTGGACAAAAGTCTGATACTGAATCCTGGAACTTCGATGATCTGCACAACGCTGGATGACTGAAGAATCTACCTTGGAGTAAAGAAGTTACTCCCCTGCTTGGCAGGCACCAAAGACACATCTGACCGGTTTGCATCTCCGAAGTATTTGTAACACAGGAGGTGGATTTCCAGACTTCCTGGAGGCTGACCCGAGTCCCCAGCAAAGCTGCGACCCAAAGCTCTTGTGGGTACCATGGTACCCCTGGGCAACTTGCACATTTGCAAGTGCATTAGCTTTTCAACGTTCCTTGAGACTGTGCATTGGGTTACTAGTAGCCCAGACCCCGAGCACCTTTTCCACTGAGGTTGCTGGCCTACACTCCATGAGTGTTCCGTGAGCCAGCCCTTTGTGTTTTCGCTCGAGGTACCTTCGCGATCCCTGTTCCGTTGACTGGTGGGTCCCAGAGAAGGCAACTTTGACTTTCCTTGGGCTTCCCTAGTTGCTCCAGACATGCCCTGACCCCTCACCATTTGGTGAGTCCCCTATACCTTGCTGGTCCGCACTTAAGCATCTTTTCTCTTCCTGCATGGATTGCTGTTGCCAAGGCTTGTTGGGGCCAATCCGGGCACTGACACCGCAGCACTCGACATTCTTCGTGGGACAGCTCGAATCCAGCTCCTGGTCGTCGTTGACGCCTCCTGGTCCTCGTGGCTGCAGAGTCAAGCTTCACCTCTTCACACCTGAATCACCCAACATCAGTGGGCATTTGTCTATCGTGTCACTGGCAAGTAACCCAGACTCTGTCCCCTCTGCTTTCAGGTTCCTCACTTCTTCGATCCAGGCTTGGATCACACTGGACACTTTTCTTCTCCACGGCAGCAGCACTTTGCAGCAGATCGCCATTGAAATCAACGACGATTCCCGACACCAAAAGACACCTATGCACCCGGCTTCCCTGGGTGAGGTAACTCAAGTACTGCAGTGCTCCCGTGGGTGTTGGCCCTAGAACCCCTTAAGTCTTAAGGGGTTTGCTGAAAGTCCCCTCCTAAGTTTCCCTATTTTTTAAAATTCCAATCGTGACTTTACCAATAGAAGTTAACGGCGATTCGCGGCTGTGTTATCACACTGAACGCGTCCCCCTTGGGGCACCTGTGTCACTGCCTTGAGTGGTCCCAGCGATTCTATAGGCTCCAGGCCTTGTTTCTAGTCAAGTCGTGGTTCTTATACCACTTTCTTAATATATTGTTTGGTCCCCCCCCGGGGACTAGTGTATATTATGCTATTTACTGAACTTCTGTTGCATTTAAAGTGTGTACTTTTCTCTGTAATCTCATAAAGAGATTACTAGAGAGTGTTTAGAAATAAATACATACATTTTATATATATATATATATATACCTTGTGTGGATCTCTTTTCATTTAGACATTCAAGAGGTTATAATCTGTTAAACCAAGCTGCTTTACGCTCCTTCAAGACTTAGCCTGAAGGCTGCTCTCCATAGCTACCACTAGGATAACTTTCAGTAAAGGTTGTCTTAAACCTATCATCAATAAGGCATGTTTGGACTGGTGCAAGGTGCCCACTAGAATAGTGGACAGCATATGCCAGGCCAACTTCTCACAACTTCTTTGAAGAAAAACAGTTTACAAATATCCGGACCCAACACTAGATGGCAGGAGTATGCAAAGCAAGTGAATCTACAGTTCCATGTGCCAAGAACAGCAGGTTACAGGGTAAGTAACATAATCCTTTTGCAGTGTGAATCTTTTCGGATTTACATGCTGTGCAGTATTCTGCCATCTGGTGATGGGGTCAGAAAATGTCCCTATTTCCCTCCCCTTCTTGGGGAGTTTGACGTCAGAAACCATTTGGTGGAGTGTTCCCCATGATGCCAAACATATGCCACCAAATCCTTAATGCATGTTCACCATCTTCAAATTCTTTTTTTTTTAGCTTTTAGGTCTGGATGCAGTTGAGCAAGCTCCCAGATATATTGGAGAAGTAGTTATTTTCAGGACTTCAAACCACAGAAGAAAGCCTTTTAACACCCAGAAAACCCTGCAAACATTGAGAAAAATTGACGAGTGTCCCCAAAAGCTCAATATTGAATAACCTTGCAAGACAACGCGTTCCTCAACGGCATGGTGACTGCATTGAGGATATTGAGAATACGCTGTTACAGTTCTGCCCTAGATGTCACCACAAGTTAGAGCAGAAGGATAGCCACCAAGTCCGCAACAAGCCTGCTTAAAGACCACGTGTCGGAGGGGTGCCATGCCTTTGCTGAGTTTGAGCCAAAGGCCCTTCAAGCAAGGCAGAAGCAGAGGTGGATGCACTACCACCATAGTACAAATGCAGAAACATACTCCCAGAACAGAGGTGACCTACAGCAATGGCGACTGAAATATGATTGTTTTTTTAATTTGGATTTCAGAGAGTTACTTCTTTTTGTATTTACTTTGTTGTTAGGTCCCCTAGCTTCCTCTACCGGGATAATTGTAAAGTGTTTCGCATATTCTTGATCCACTAATCTCCAGGCCTGCTCTGACATATTACCCTTTGTACATTCCTCGACTGTTTATGATTATGCCTTGTTCAGTTGGTCTAAATAGTATTTCTCCTCCTGTACTTTTTGATTACCCTATTGTTTGATCTATATACTTTCTCTTTATTGCTAAATTGTAAAGCACTCTGATACCCTCAAGGGTCTTGTTTGTGCTATAAATGACTCTGACGTCTAGACGGTCAATGGTGAGAAAGGGAAAGTGCAGAAGAAACTGTTGTTGAACATAACTGAAAGTATTAGACTCCAGATCAAAGAGGTCTTCTTCAACTTCAAAGTCTGAAGGAGCCCAAAGAGCCCTGTGCATCTAAGAAAAAAGGTACCGCGGGAGGCAGTCGCTCAGAACCGGCCTTCATTTTGAAAGACGATTGGGAGCACAGGAAGGAGAAGCCAACCTGAGTAGGAGAAAGCTCTTTGCCAAAGAGGCCCGACCCACAGTTACACTGAGTCACCGTAAGAGGGGATGGACACTGCCCCAAGGACCTCACCCCCAGACAACATCTTGGTATATAACGCAGTGGTCAAACCCGCAGCAGACATCTAAGGTATCAAACTGGACGAGGAGGAAGCTGGACGTGCTTCCTGCTTGAGACCCTGCTACCTTCCAATATTACCAAGCATATTGGACCAGAGAAGCCTTTAGAGAGCTAGCCACGTCAAAGGCTGTTAATCCATGTGTGGAGAAGTACAGACACTACAGAGTACACCCCGCCTACATCAGGGGGTCATGGCTGTAATCTCCATCAGTGAGTTCGACAGCCTGCAAAAGGGCTAACTCGCAAACATCTTTGGATCCACCTCCAGACAGAAAGGTGGGACATGGTGGGCAAAAAATGGTGCGCTCAACCAGAAGCTGTCCAATAGAGTAGAGGGGTGTTAATCCAGCCGGAGGGCTTCTTACCGGAGGACACACGCTGGCACAGTCGCTCCTGGGTCCCTGACGCTGCAGTCTCGCCGCCACCGCTCTCCACCTCGCGGCTTGAGACTACAGCTCCCAGGGAGCTTAGCGGCCACTTCCTGATTCCGCCCACAGCGCGCCCGGAGGCGCTACTTGAAGAGGACGCTCCCTCGGTGGAGCGGGGGTGTTAATCCAGCCGGAGGGCTTCTTACCGGAGGACACACGCTGGCACAGTCGCTCCTGGGTCCCTGACGCTGCAGTCTCGCCGCCACCGCTCTCCACCTCGCGGCTTGAGACTACAGCTCCCAGGGAGCTTAGCGGCCACTTCCTGATTCCGCCCACAGCGCGCCCGGAGGCGCTACTTGAAGAGGACGCTCCCTCGGTGGAGCGGGGGTGTTAATCCAGCCGGAGGGCTTCTTACCGGAGGACACACGCTGGCACAGTCGCTCCTGGGTCCCTGACGCTGCAGTCTCGCCGCCACCGCTCTCCACCTCGCGGCTTGAGACTACAGCTCCCAGGGAGCTTAGCGGCCACTTCCTGATTCCGCCCACAGCGCGCCCGGAGGCGCTACTTGAAGAGGACACTCCCTCCGCGTCGCGGGTCGCGCGCGGGCGGGCACCGGGCTAAGCCCGGGCAAAGGGTGGGCCCTCTGTGGCCCTCAGAGGCACGAGGAGGACGGGACGGGGCCACCACTCATCGCCATTTATTTTAAGGTACTTTCTTGTTACCCATCGGGCAACCGCCATTTGGGAACTGTGGATATAGAAAACACCGTTGGGACTATTTGCTATTTTTCCAGCTGTCACTGTCGATTGTGTCTGTTGTTTCGCGTACTAACCCATTTCTCTGAATAAGGGCAAGCAACTGTTAGCATGTCTCCAAGGGGTACCCGCAGCAAAACAGCTGCCACTGTGACCGGCCCCATTGACCTTTTTATAACGAAGGCCAATGATGCCATCAATCAGGGCATTAGCCTATTAGAACGCAGGGTATCACAAGACCTGGCACATGCCAAACGTTCCTCTCTTGGCCCTATTGCCACCGCCACTACACCTGCACAGGCTTTGCCTAATAACATCAGACCCCTACTCGACGTATGTGCTGACATCCACACCATCCCTAGCGAGGTTAACCTCTCAGCCTCCATTCCCCTGTTAGATTCAGTTACCGATATCAGCACAGACTTGGAAAAAAACCCTGATCTACCCATAAATCCCTCTCCCAAAGTAAAATCTGCTGACAACATCAGGCAAATGAGAGGAGACGAGAGGGCGCTGTTCAAAAACAGAAATCACATGCACCAAAGCCCCGGATCACCACGGTCAGGAAATATGGCCGGGCACAAAGGAAATCTGGGAAAAATGCCAATTCTGTCCCTAACCATAACACGACCAGGGTTACGGTAATATCTCAGGGGGATGAAAGTGAAATGGTCCAGCAGGGTACAACAATGGTTACTAATGATAACACAGACAAGGCATACGACCCTATGCTGGAAAGACTGGGGGAATTACTAAGTATCTATTTATCCCCCATCGAAAACAGGCTTACTCGAATAGAAAAACAACTAGCTGAATTGAGTAGCCCCCTTAAGAACTTCCTAAAGGAAGGTCCTGCAAAAAGTACAAATAACAGCAACACCACTAAAATAGCAAGCTCCAAAATAAATATGCCACAAGCATCTCCAACTATCCCAAATAATGCACACAAAGTTGCACCTGCCGCACTGGCAAATGGTCCAACTATTAATCAAAAAGCAGCAACATCGCATACCAATAGTGCACCCACAGACAAAAGGAAGGACCCTGGCACTAATACCAACACTAACACTATACCCACCACAGGTCACCCTGCAACTTCAACAAGCAACCCTACCTCGGCCCAACCCATTTCAAAAACACCTAGACAAGTTCCTGCCCGAATCAACCTCCCACCGGAATGCGGCGCATATGTATTAGTGTTAGTAAATGTCACCAAACTAAGAAAGGATCAGGACGAAAACCCCACATCACTTAAAAATAAAACCTTGCACTGGTTAATCGCTAACTGCAATTACCCTATTGATGGTGCAAGGGAGATTATTAACACACAGCGAGTGGGATGGATTGGACCGCTCAGGAAAAAATTTGAGGGCGACTGTGTCACTATAAGCTTTAGAAATCCACAATGGGCAGAGAAAATCCTTGCCAACGCCCCCTTACCATCGCCCTGGGAATTCAACACCACACTCCTTCCCTTAGGATATTTCTACCGACATCTGATACCCTCCGAACAAGCCACGGCTAATTTCCCCACTAATTTCCCCACTAATTCTTTTCAGGATCCGAATTTTGGAGCAAGGATTAAATCACCCTTTTTTGCCCAGATTCAGAACTCTAATGTCGCCCACTCCAACTGGATCCGCTCTTTCCTCACGGGCCGTACTCAATCGGTCAGATTGGGCTCTTTCTCTGCTCCCACTATATCTACCACCTGCGGGGTACCACAAGGTTCCTCGTTATCCCCCCTGCTTTTTAATGTATACCTACGCCCTCTTTTGCACTCCCTTCGGAATGCAAATGTAACCATCTTCAACTATGCGGATGACTTGCAGCTCATCTTCCCTCTTAACACCCAGGACTCAGTGGTTGAATTCCAAAGAACTATGTCCCACATACTGAGTTGGATGAGCTGCAATCATCTGAAGCTCAATCCGGGCAAGACCGAGCTGGTCTTGCCCGGACAGAGCTCGCTTAGTTGGAATTCCAGCTTTTGGCCCATTAGTATGGGAGTCCCCCCATCTAAGTCATCTGTGGTCAAGAGCCTAGGTATCCTCATTAGCGAGGATCTCTCGCTAAAAAGACAGGTTGGAGCGGTGGTATCCTCCAGTATCTTCCAATTGAAGAAAATAAAAAAAATTGCTCGCTTTTTTACCTTAGCAGCCCTCACACAGATTGTCATCTCCTTGGTTCTGTCCAGGCTGGACTTTTCTAACAGTCTCTACCTTGGCCTCCAAATAGGAGAGCTCAAACGTCTCCAGCTTGTTCAGAACCAAGCCGCCAGGCTTCTTCTGAATATACCTAGGAGGCAATCTATTAGATCTGGCCTTAAACAGCTACACTGGTTGTCAGTTGAGCAGCGTGTGGCCTTCAAGGCCGGGTGCATATTGTTCAGGTCTCTGAATGACTCTGGCCCTTTATTCATCAGAGATTTATTCAAAAAATACTGCCCCTCCCGTCATCTCCGATCTACTTATAAATCACTTTTGATCGTACCTCCATTTAAAAGGAAACGCCTTGGAGGCAGCTGTTTTGACCACCTTGCTGCTGGTCTTTGGAACTCTTTCCCCCTCCATATAAAGCTGAACGATAACATCCTCAGCTTTAGACAATCCCTGAAAACTTGGCTTTTCACCCAAGCTCACTACTGACAGCACAGCTCCTCTTACTGACTGCCTTGCCTGGTTCCTTTTCTATAGCGCCATGAAGCCTTCGGGCGTACGAGCGCTCAATAAATTTCAATTAACATTAACATTAACAACCGCAACTGGCACCCACAACCCCCAATGCCAATCCTAACCGCCAACCCTCCGCAGCTCTTTCAAGCACCAACTATGCATCAGAGCAACTATAGAGACAGGCCCTACCCAATCTCTAATCCGTTCCAGTTTGCACAGATGACTGAAGTCAGGCCAATGTACAACATCCCTACCTATAATCGGTTCGATTACTTATCATCTCTAGACGAACAGGATTGACTGAGTATATCCCCCGACAAAGAAATGTGCAACGATGCAAAAGCCTGTAACTCAGAGGGGGTCACAACCCCAGCTGTACTGCACCACGCCAAAACTGCTGTTACAGAAATTATATTGTTGGATAGTATCCTGGCCATTTCCAATGAACCACCCAATCATGACAATGGGAATATTGGGAGTACACTCGTCAAATACGGAACCAAACATGGCCTATCAATTCTAAGCTGGAATGTTGCAGGCTTAGAATCTAAGATCTCGGACCCTGCTTGGATTGAACTAATTAACGATGCAGACATACTTATGTTTCAAGAAACTTGGGCTGTTGAAAATCTGTATATTGAAGGCTACCACTGCTTCAGCTTGACATCAGTAAAACCTAGCCTTGGCTGAGCAGTAGGCGGTCTTTTTATGGGGATCAGATTTTTGGCAGGCGGTACAATTAGAGATCTGAAGCTGGATAACCTTGCCAATTCCAATATTCAAATTCTGGAATACAAATTGAAAACAAAGACCACAATTCATTTAATACATTTTTATAATAATGATTTTTATGGTGTGCCGAACAAAAACTTTGTTGCATTATCTAAGGTTTTAAACACGATTGATCGTTCCCTGTCAGTAGATACCAAGACTAGCATTCTGATTGGGGGTGATTTTAACGTGAAACTTATAGAGAATTATGGATCCAATAACCTTGATTATTGTAATGACCGCAGGAGTTTGGAACTGATCAGTATACTTTCTGATTTTGATCTTGTTGATGTAATGAGTGTAGGGTATGATATGAATTTTCCTTATGCCCCCACGTTTAAGGGCAGGGATAACGGTTCAATTATCGATTACATATTTACATCACCTCTGTTAACAGATTGTTTAATTAAAACTTCTGTGGTGCAAACGTCTTTCAGTGATCATAACCCATTGTTAGCTATTTTTAATTTCGCACCCAGTCCAATTTTTATGAACTTAAACGGGGCAAGGGACATTACACCCTCAATTGACGGCCTTCGCCTTAAATGGAGGGGAATTGATTGTGGGGCTATCATAGACATGATTCAGGAGGAACATCCTGATCTGCTGAAACGCCTCTCTTCCCCAAGCACAAACAATGAAAAATTGATCACAGACTTTGAAGCTTTATGCTCAAATATAAAAATCCTCCTGTCAGTCCCACTCCCTACTGAACTCAAAGAGCCACGGTGGTTTGATACATCTTGCTCTGTGGCTAATAGAGACTCAAGAAAGGCCCTTTCTGCCAAACCCAGATGTAAAGATGTAGTCCGAGCTGCCAGGAAAAACTACAAAGACAAAATATCGGAAAGGAAGGCAAACTTGCTCTCCGAACACTGGGATAAGCTGGTCATCAGTGCCAATCTGGGCGGCAGCGCCCCATTTTGGTCGGCTGTTAGGAGAACGAGGGAAATGGGCAAAGAGCTTACACAAATTAGCTGCAATATAACCAGTGCAGCCTGGGAGACCCATTTTTCTAATATTTATGCCGCCCCCTCTGACGAGCAACTTCTCCCTAATATGGGCCAAACAGAAGGCTTAGAGATTTCGGACCAAGAAGTCAGGAAAGCCATAAAAGAAAGTCTAGGTAATAAGGCGCCTGGACCGGACGGCTTCCCTATTGATATTATCAAATATAATGCTGCGCTTTGGACACCAATACTCGTTAACATCTTTAACAGTCTCCCACAAGTAACCATGCCTGCCACCTGGGCCACTAGTATCATTGTTCCCATTTATAAAAAGGGAGACAGATCAGACCCAGCAAATTATCGTCCTATTTCCCTTCTGGATAATACTTTAAAAATACTAGGACGTATAATCTATAATAGGGTACTGGAATGGGCGTCTGATACTGACTTTTTAGATCCTTGTCAGATGGGGTTCAGGAGCGGGGTAGGAACAGTCGAGCAATGTTTAAATTTAAAATTGATAATCGACAAATATTGCATTGCCCGCTCATCCCCTGCATACCTAGCTTTTATGGATCTTTCATCTGCTTTCGATCTTGTGAATAGATCTAACCTTTGGTTAATTCTCCTGTCGAACGGTCTTGATGCCACCCTTGTTAGATTCTTAGCCTATCTCCATACTGACCTGAAAGCTCGGGTACGTATCGGGATGGGCGGAGAGGTATCAGGAGCCATCGAGATAGGGAGGGGGGTGAGACAGGGGTGCGTTTTAGCACCCCTGCTGTTTATTATTTATATTAACGGCTTGTCCAATTGTCTAAAGGAAGCTACCCCTGATGTCCCAACAATTCTAGGCAACCCACTACCCGTGCTTTTATATGCAGACGATGCTGTCCTTATGGCACGCACACCCAATGCTCTACGTCTGCTTGTACATAGTTTTGTAAATTTTATGGAGGGACTGGATTTGAAACTAAATTTTAAAAAGTCTTTTATTATGTCCTGCGGGCCGGGCAAAAGGAAACTCAGCACAATTCGAATTGGAACAGACAAATTAGAATCTGTCCATAAGTTTCCTTATCTGGGGTTGGTTTTCGCTGCGAACAGCTCGTGGAGTGGGCACGTGGCCCACGCCACGAGCAAGTTCTCGAAAGCCAACAATTCTGTCCTGAGTCTCCCCCGCCCAAAGAAAATCGGCACCACAAAGGCCATTGTTAACATTTTTAAATTACAGTGTTCTCCTGTTGCCACGTATGGAGCCGAAGTTTGGGGATCGGTCAGCAGCATCAGTGTCCAAAGAGAGGAAAACCGTTTCTGCAGAAAATTGCTGGGTGTACCGATCTCCTCTTCTAATTTTATCTGCCATAATGAACTCAACCTCCCCTTCATAAGTGATTTTATCAAAGCAAGACCAGTTCTCTTCTGGATCAGAATCTGGAGGAATGACGCTGCTGTCCTTACACAAAACATCATTAAGGATTGCCTAAATTGTGAAAATGGCATGCAGATCCCCTGGTTTAAAGAAGTTTTTAAAACACTTAATGAAATTGGTAGAGGTATCTTGTTCACTGACCCAACGGCTATCGAATTAAAGGATAAATTCGAGGTCCAAAAGGCACTTTATGCTCTTTATCGTAATGAACGGCTTGGAAGAGAATCTCAGAAATCAAGGGTTAAGAAATACATAGGAAATGGTCTTTGTATGCAAATTATGCCGCCCTATCTCTCCCTTCCCATGTCAAACTGGGAGCGATCTTTATTATTTCGTTTAAGGGCAGGAACTGTGAAATTTTTGCTGTCTTTTCCTTTGGGGTACCAACATTGTATAGATCTTACCCCTTGCCCTTGTGATGGTATAAGTACTCAAGATGATTTGCACTTTCTGTTTTTCTGCAAATTTTATGTGAGATATATTAAATGGCTTTTAACCCCATATTTTAGAAAATTCAGACCTCTCACACTTCAGGAATCCTATATGTTGCTGCTTACCCTGGACACTGATGAACTGACCTTTCGTACCAGTTCTTTTTTAAGATTAGCCATACGTGCACGCAAGACAATGGAAATTCCCTGAAATCAGAATCAGTCATAATGATACTACTGCAAAAACTTTATTAGATAATGAATTACTGCTCAATTACTATATGAACTACCTTGTTATTATGGAATGTTATTTATATAATTGTTTCGTATTATAAGTACATGTGTGTTTTGCTGTGTTCGGTACTTTTATGAATTTTATCAAATTCGAATAAAGGTCTTTTGAACTTGAACTTGAGTATTGTAAATTTGAACGCCTTCCTGAATAGGTTTGCCCAACAGTGGGAAGAGATGGAGATTCCCCGAGCAATATCAGAAGAAGGGAAAGGTGTGGGTACAGGAGGGAAAGACAATATGCAACGCCTGCTTAAAGTCTGCCTTCGATGTTGCAGACCCTGCAAACAGATAGCTGTGAATGGAGCCACACTAAGGAGCCACTGATTTCAAGCAGGAGGTGTAAGCAGCTGTGGTTAACATGCCTTTCACAGGAGAGTTACTGGTCAGACCTGCAAGTTGATGACTGTCTCCAAGCAATGAACAAGCATTTACAATGCAATGGTTTCGCCTTTGGAAAAGTTAGAGCTATTGGCATTGTAAATGACAAAATTTGTATTTATGTGTTGGTTTTGAAAACAGATAAATAAATGGCATTGTCATTTACATTGCCATTAACTTAATCTCTGCAGTCACTCTGCAGTCCCTAGCACTCCATAGCACTCCCTAGTCACTCTGCACTCCCTAGCACTCCCTAGTCACTCTGCACTCCCTAGTCACTCTGCACTCCTTAGCACTCCGCACTCCCTAGACACTCTGCACTCCCTAGTCACTCTGCACTCCCTAGCACTCCCTAACACTCTGCACTCCCTAGCACTCTCTAGTCACTCTGCACTCCCTTGCACTCCCTTGCACTCCCTTGCACTCTGCACTCCCTTGCACTCTGCACTCCTTAGCACTCCGCACTCCCTAGTCACTCTGCACTCCCTAGTCACTCTGCACTCCCTAGTCACTCCCTAACACTCTGCAGTCACTCTGCACTCCCTAGTCACTCTGCACTCCCTAGCACTCTCTAGTCACTCTGCACTCCCTAGTCACTCTGCACTCCCTAGCACTCTCTAGTCACTCTGCACTGCCTAGCACTCCCTAGCACTCTGCAGTCACTCTGCACTCCCTAGTCACTCTGCACTCACTACTCTGCACTCCCGCCTTGAACAGGGCCAGCACGTACTGTCCCATGAGGGCCGCCTTACCATCTGACAAACGTTAAGAGTCAAGCAGGGTTAACCGTGACTGTTGGCCTGCTCGGGGACATTATCTCCTGTTCCCAGATACTTGCGGATGGATAACTTGGTTGGCCATCTCTGCCAAACAAAAGTGTATGTTTTAGAATTAAAGACATACAGGCCTGTCAGCAGACATTTACCGGAACTGTCGTACACTCTTAGAATACCCCCTTCTTTCCCACTGAGGCAGTGTCAAGCACCCTTTGTCACAGCAGTTCTCCCTTAAACCGTGTTAGAAGATGCCTGCGAGGCATAGCTTACAACATCTGTATGCCCAGGTGCTTAGATAATGCACTGACTCTCCATCCTCCTTCTGCAACACCACCACTAAGCCCCATATCTCTTTAACAAATTGAGCGAACAATGAGCCCATCGCATTGGTTACATCCTTTTGCCTTTTTTTCTCTTTCCCCCTCGCCCCCCCTGAAAAAACTATCCTTTCCTGATGCAATAGATTTCAAGCAGTTGGACTCGATCTTCATTGGCTCTAGAGCTGAGTGGGTAAATGGGAGTAGGAGTGGGGTCTTCATCCGCCAAAGGTCGATAACATTAGTTATTTGTTTTTGTGGGAGTTTTACATAGCACAAACTCAACCTGAAGGTATCAGAGCGCTTTAGTGAGCATCAGTTGCGTTACAGGCGGACACATTCATTTTGCTAGGCACGGTAATCACGTGATTTGCCCAGAATCACAGGATGCTGAGCGTCCCTGCCAAGACTGGATCCCTGTTCCCTAGCTTCGAGGTCGATTGCTCTAGCCGTTATGCCACATCCTTGCAATCACAATCCCATTCACTTGCCAAACAAATCAACGCAGTAACAATGTTAGCATAGTACTTATAACTGTAAAAAGAAAATGCCCCGTGTTCAAAAAAGGGGCTTTGTCTCTACTCTCTACAAGCCTTACCTGGATCCACTCGTGAAGGTCACTCGGCGGTCCTCTGCGGTGTAATAGTGCCCCAGGAGGAGGGTGGAGAGGGTGACAATGACCATCCAAAAGAGACCGCAGCTGTTCAGCCGGGGAGCCCGGGGGCAAAAGACTTTCATTCCTGGAGGCTTCGTTTGGGGGTCCTGCCCCTCCCCTTAACAGTTACTTCAGGCTGTGCAGGAACGGGAGAGTGGGGTCCTGGGACCCTCTAAGAGAGCGCGGTGAGGCAAAGGACTTCTATCATGTGTACTCTGCGGCTCACCTGTTCCAATCTCGGCAGGTTAATGCGCCGGCTGCAGACCTCTGTGCGGGCCGACGAGGTCAAAGTTTCCAGTTCCAGTAAAAGTGTAGGGTGGGTTAACGCGCCGACTGTGGAACTCTGTGTATGCCCGGGAAGCTACAAATTCGAAGCCCATCAGGGTGGCGGTAGGCGTACAGCTAAATGTACCCTCACTTGCCTGATGGATCCTTTGCTACTGAAAGGCGACGCCTCTTACAGCCTGCAGCGCGGCTCGTATGCAAGTGATTCACACACTGCCCGGCCTCGGTGCGCTCCATTGATTACAAAATACTCGCACTTGGTAAGGTAGTTGTGTGTAATATGTTCCAAAAAAGCACTTAAATATTCAAGCACATATTTTAGATTGTATTTTTAAAGCATTTGAGGGCATAAGTATCCGCATCGACAATCCGGGTCAATATATTTTCCAAAATAGAACTGACTCTGTGTTCACTATGCGTAAATTACAAACGTCTGAAGATTAGGTAGCGCCTCGGGAAACACCTAGTTACACCATGGGGCTACTCTGCTGTTGACTGCTAGCGCTAGCCAGCCCTGGTGGCGGGAGAGCGTTGCATGAAACATTGGGCACATGAGAGCAGCTCGCGCAGGAAGGACAGCAGGCCTGTATATTTGACACAGGACGTACTTAGAAACCGACCAGGTTTCTTTAGGCCCGTGTGACCATCCAGTCCAATTGGACCCACAGTCTATCAGGAATGAACCAATGAGCAAGGCGACATTGAGCCGACCAGTAAGATCGGACGCTTGGATGGGTGACCGCGAGACACTTTGGGGCAGATTTACAAGCCCCTTGCGCCACTTTTGCGTCACTTTTAACATGAGAAAAGTGGCGCAAGGGGCTTGTAAATCTGCCCCTTTATATCTACACTGCATGTGAAGGGGAGACTGACCAATTAGCGTGGAGACTGAGGTGGACCAATGAACAAGCACATAGAAATATACCATTCCACCGTGTGCAAAGATAGGCATCAGTGAGCGATATCTGGGCCCTTCCACAATTAAACTTAATTGATACGTGTTTGGTTTGAGAACAGGATAACCATTTTACAACCAAGACAAAAAGATGCACATCCGGTGAAGTGAATATGTAAAACGTTCTTGTATAGCCCGCAACTCACCGTGAGGTGTCATGGCGCTAGCAGCGAACGAAAACGGTAGGCCAGACAGCAATCCCAGACTAGTAGCCCCATGAGTACCTTCCTCAACCCACTAACACAAAGTCTTGAATCTTGAGCTTTCACCTCATTGTCAAAGCACAGGCAGGTAGGCTAAAATGGGCCCTTCTGTTGCCCCGCCTTGAAATATGCAAGGATACATGCACCCTCTCGCCCCTATTTAAAGCAGCTCTTCATGGACTATATACATGCACTTTAAAAAGAAGCTCGGCCCTTTTTCTTCGGGGTCACACAGACAGTACATTAATACTCACACAGCGTTCTGGGCATGTTGCTGGGGCAGGTTTTCCGCGTGCTCGAGTTTAGAAATCCAGATGCTCTCAGTGGGAGTGCTGCAGCTGCCGTGGGTGATGGTCGGGGTGGTGGAGCCCGCTAAACTGCACTTTCTGTCTCTACAGATCGAAAGTTCACGAAAGGACTAAACGGGCACGGTTAGAGGTCTGTCAGGTTACCTAAGTTCGGCATGTTTAAAGGGACAGGTTAGAAGGCCGGAAGCCTAGTGGCAGGATTAAAAGGCCAGGCAACCCAAAATGGCTGATCTCAGCGTGGCATGAAAGCGGCTGATCTCAGCCTGGCATGTATCTATGCAGGTGATCTCAGCCTGGCAGCACCACGGGTGGGTGATCTCAGCTAGGCAAGATCTCAGGCTGGCAGGGATGACGGTGTTCTGTAAAATGGAAGCAGTGCAGGCTACCTCAACCTGGCAGCCCTGCGGGTGGTCTAAGACTGGCAGCAGTTCAGGCGGTCTCGGCCGTGCAGATAGGGGAGGGATCTCCAAAGTGGCAGCACAGCAGGTGATCTCCGGCTGGCAGGTGTAAAAGTGTTCTCTTCCACAGCAGCACTGGAGGTTAACTCGGTGTGGCAGCGGTGCAGGTGTGATCTCCAGCTGGCAGCGTTGAATGTGGTCACAGGTCGACAGCCCCGCAGGTGTTTTAAGACAGGCAGCGATGATGTCAGGCTGGCAGCAGTGCAGGAAGGACTTCAGGCTGGCAGCAGTTCCCAGACTGGCAGCAGCGCAGGTGATTTCAGACTGGCAGCAATGTCGTCAGGCTGGCAGCAGGACAGGAAGGACCACAGGCTGGCAGCAGTGCAGCGGTTTCCAGACTGGCAGCACCAAAGGTGCTGGCAGCGGTGAAGTGGTCTCAGGCTGGCAGCAGTTTCCAGTAGCAATGAAGGCGGCCTTCACTCTGGCATCATTGTAAATAATAGCCATGCGGGTGGCAGGGTAGCACTAGCTTCTCTCCGGACTGGCATCGGCGAGGGTGGTCTCCAGGCTGCTAGCAGAGCTGGCACCGGTGAGGAAGGCCTCCAGGCTGCCAGCAGAGCTGGCATCGGTGAGGGTGGTCTCCAGGCTGTCAGCAGGTGCTCTCAGGGCCGGCCGCAGCAGGTGAAATTCCAGGTGGCAGAATCCGAGCACACGAGAAATACAGACTGGCAGGACTGGCTAATGCGCCAACTTTAACTGTCCTTTAAAGCGCTTCTTCCTTTTTATACCGTTTTATTTAAATAAAAAAAGACACCTAAAAAGCCCCACCCGCCCAGGAGACGCCAGTGCGTCTGCAGAGGTGCCAAGTGAAGCTCTTTGCACCTTGAGCCCCTCCCCTGTTCTACAGTGCGACGCCCCCCGCTGACATAAACCAACGCCACCCTGCGGGCCCCTTTGATGTGCTTATTTGAAAGAGGCGGCATTTGCATGCAAACCATCACCTTGTTTTAAAAAACATCCGACATCTTCGTACTTTACGGTTGAAGGCCGTCTGGGGGAGGGGGAAGACATGTTAACAAACGTCCAGACCAGTGTACTTTATAAATGCACACGCTGTCAGCATCTCCCTCTAGAGCGGACTATGACTAGATCTCTCCAAGTGTATCCATCTCTGAGGGGGGCGGATTAGGAGGGAGAAGCATCATTGGGCAAACTCACCGTATACCATGGCCCCTCCCGTCTCGTGCAAGAAGCGAAAGCGATGGTTTTTGAAGAGCCATATGGTGAGGATGGTTAGAATAAGCAACAAGCACCTACGAGGACCTATGAGGACACGGGGGGCGGGAGAGGACACGGACGGCGGGAGGGGGCGGGAGAGGACACGGACGGCGGGAGGGGGCGGGAATGGACAGCGCATCTGAATCACGGACGGCGGGAGGGGGCGGGAGAGGACACGGACGGCGGGAGGGGGCGGGAGGGGGCGGGAATGGACAGCGCATCTGAATCACGGACGGCGGGAGGGGGCCGGAGAGGACACGGACGGCGGGAGGGGGCGGGAGAGGACACGGACGGCGGGAGGGGGCGGGAGAGGACACGGACGGCGGGAGGGGGCGGGAGGAGGCGGGAATGGACAGCAAATCTGAATCACGGACGGCGGGAGGGGGCGGGAGAGGACACGGACGGCGGGAGGGGGCGGGAGAGGACACGGACGGCGGGAAACGTGCACAGGACAGCGAGGGGGGGGCGGAAAGGCACACGGAGGGGGCGGGAATGGACAGTGCATCTGAATTCACTTTCAGTGAAGGGGGAGGGAACGGGAAAAAACGTAACTCCGCCCTGGGAAAAAATCTCCGGAACGCCCCCGAATCTGGTCCGGCCTTGACGGACAGATCCGGCACCCAATGGCTAGCCTCCATTTATGGAGCTAGCCAATGAGAGCCGGGGGACGTTCCGAAGTCCTTATGGTCAACATAGGATTTCACCTGCGCCGAAAAGCTGCGCAGAGCGCAGCCTTCGGCAGGCGAAACCCAAAAAGGATAATGACACTGCAAGATCCATGGGCGCCCTGCAGCACAGAGGGCAATTCAGGGGAGGAACTACCCCTCTCGGGAGAATGCAGCCAGGGTTCATGAAGAGCATCACATGCCTCATCAGCTACACAGCAACCAAGCCAAACCACTACAACATCAGTGGCAGTACACGGGAAACCAAGTCAGACCTTTAACGGTTGAACTCGCAGAAGTGAAGCTGGACCGAGAGAAGCTACACTGGCCACCAAGTTATTCTACAATACAACACACCTGCCATCTGCTAGGGGCATAATAGGAGGATTCCTAAAGTAATGGCAAAACATCACCTCTGTCAAATGGACAATCAGCCTCATTCAATCAATCACTGCATTTCTAAAGCGCGCTACATACCTGTGAGGGTCTCAAGGCACTGGGGGGGGGGGGGCGCTACTATTTGAAGAGCCAGGTCTTCGACACGCAGATTGCATGGAACTGATTAAAAACACCACCAAACATAAAAGCAAGGGTGATATGCCAAGGCGACAAAGACACTTTGCACCTACAGAAAGAAGTAGTGTATCTGCTACAAATGAAAGCTATTGAAAGAGTACTGATCTCAGAAAGAGGGCTAAAGTTTTCTCTGTATACTAGTACACACGGCAGATATGTCATTAAAGCCCATCCTGTATCGCCGAGCCTTCGACAGATGCATCGAAACGCAACAATTCATAAATGACTACACTGCAGGTGGTCATCTCAATACTCAGAAAAGGAGGCTACGTGACACCAGTGGACCTCAGTAGTGCATACCTGCCAATGAACAAACAACAGAAGAAGGTTTCTAAGATTCGTAGTAGACGAGGTCCATTACCAATTCACAGATGCCCTTGGGTATAAAATTAGCGGGTCTTCATAAAATGCCTGGTCGACTAACTTGTAAAGCCAGTATAAGGCCGACACAGACACAGTGATACAGATACTGCACAGACTCATTTTCTCTATCAACTTAGAAAAGTCATCCACAATACCAGAAAAAAAAACTTTGTTGCGAGCCGCACTGGAGTCACAACAGGGAAAAGCCTTCCCCATACAATAGGAGTACCAGCAATAACAGAACAAGTTCACCTCTTTCAGAAGTAGGGAAACTCATGGGTATCAGGGCATCTTGCATCCTTTTGATACTGAATGTCACACTTCACATGAGACAACTCTAGGAGTAGTTGCAGTGATACTGGTCACAAGTGACTGGGAGCAGGGAAAATCTAGTGGCTATATCAAGAATACTACATAAGGAAGTACGATGGTGGAACAGCAGCAACATCCCAGTAGGCAGTCCTTTTCGGCACTCCAGTGACCATTTCAGCAGATGCATCCCACACAGATGGGGAGTGCACATGAACATACTGAACATTAAGGGCTTGTGGAGCTAGACAGACACAGTCAAATATATAAACATCGTGGAACTCAAGACGGTGTTTCTAACCCTCAATGCCTTCTATTCGCTAATCATGGCGGAAGGTGGTACTGATACAAAAAGGCAACACTGGAACCATGTTCTACCTAAAACAACAGTGGGGCACAATGAACACAAACAATCCACCGCAGCGCTAGAGATCAGGACTTGAGCATTTGCAGTGGAACATATCGCTGATGGCAGTCCAGCTGCCCGGAGTGGAGGACACTGAAGCGGACAGACTAAGCAGAATATACAACACATCACGCAATGGAAACTGAACCAGCAACTGCTACAGCGTGTTTTCAACAAGTGGGGAACCTAACAAGTGAATCTTTGTGCAGCACAAGAGAACATGAAATTGCAATCCTTTGCTCCAGATACCCAAGCTTCCAATCCCGGGGGGGGGGGGGTGTGCAATTGATAGAATGACCTGGGAAATTTGCATACACTTTTCCACCTATTCCCCTGATTCCCCCATAATAGAGGACCAGGCAGACAAGCATATCCCTCTGTAGGAAAGTGCCCCTTTTTGTCATGGTCACCCCCACTTTTTACAGCTGGAACCAATGTTATTCGACTTATGTGCACAGGGTCCCTACTAACGAGGCCCCATTGCCAGTGCTCTTTCCCTAAAAGCAAAGTAAAATGGTCAAATTGTAGCACAATTGGTACACGCTTTCGCACCCCTGGATATCCCAAGAAAATGGTACCCCTGGTACCTAGAGCATGGATACCAAAGAGTGTTCCCAAGGGCAGCAGCACATATTATGCCACCCTAAGGAACCCCACAAATTGCATGCAGACTACCATTGAAGACTGCATGACAAGGTGCAAACCATGAGTGAAAACACGTCATGGCATACTCACTGTGTGCCATGCCAAAGTCACTGCATGTAATATAAGTCACCATCATGCTTCTGTGCTCTTTGTCCCGATAAACCAGAGACGGTGCCACACTTTCTTTTTGAATGCCCGGACTATGGTCGCCCCAGATCACGTTGGCTTGGTCCTATCTGCAGAGAATTGGGTACCCGCCAGCACTCTGTTGCCCTCCGGATTCTTTTAACCAACACAGCCCCTCCTATTGTTTGTGCTGTTGCTAAGTTTTTAAAATGGGCTTGGTTGATTAGACTTAGAAGACTGTCCATATCAATTTAATCCTCTTTTTTAATTAATTTATGCTGATCTAATGTGTTTTATTCTTACACCAAATGTACAGTCATACTTTCTTTCGACATGCTGTTTTTATCTTTTGTACTGCTTTTATATGTGCATATCGAAATAAAGCAATCAATCATTACAATATAAGTCACCCCCTACTGCAGGCCTAACCCTAAGGCAGGGCACACTATATTACATTTGAGGGCATATCTGCATGAGCAGCAATCCCTTTGTGCTGTCAAGTTCAACTACTAGGTGGTACAAGTGAACAGGGAAGCCATCTTAAGTATGTCTACTGCTCATTGTGAGTTCTGCAGCTACATGATGGCTTTACTGAAACCTATGGTGTTTGATATCAAACACCTTGGGCCAGATGTAGGTAGCCAAATACCGGTCGGTAACGGCCGATTTCGGCCGTTACCGACCGGTATTTGGCTTTTGAGATGTAGGTGGGTCGTTATTTACAGAATCGGTATATTTTCCGATTCGGTAAATTTACCACTTCGGTATTTTACCGAATCGGTAAATATACAGATTCTGTAAATCCATATGTAGGTGGCACAGTTTGCAGTGCCACAGGCCCTTAGGAATTCTTATTTTACCACCCAATCCTATTGGGTGGTAAAATACCGAATTCCAGTGTACATGCACATTTGTGCATGTACACCTATGCCATGTGACACACAGACATGCCCTTAGGGCATGTCTGTGTGCCACATGGCACACAAGCCTGCAATTGGGGTGCTACAGGGTGTCAAAGTGACACCCCGTTCCCCCTGCCAGGATTCGGTATTTACCGATTCTGTAAATACCGAATCTGTATTTCCCATTGATTCGTATGGGCTTCAAGGCCCATAGGAATCAATGTGAAATACCGATTCGGTATTTACAGAATCGGTAAATCCGAATCTTACCGAATCGGTAATTGAAAAATAAGATTTACCTACATACGCCTCCTACCTATTTACCTACTCTTAAATACCGAATCGGTATGATTCGGTATTTAAGAGTCGGTAAATAGGATTTACCTACATCTGGCCCTTAGTCTTAATACATCTGTCCTGTTGCTAGTACTACATTTATTATGACATGCATCCAGAGGGCACCTTAGAGGTGCCCTCTGATAATCCTACCAGTGTCTAGTGTGAGGGCTGACTGGTCTCGTCCAGCTTACCACCACAAACAAGTATCTCACCCCCTGCAGGTGAGAGCCCATGCTCTTGGAGGCCAGAAACAATGTCTGCTCCAGAGAGAAGGTGTTCACACCTCATCCAGGAGGATGGCTAGTGATTTAGCATATCAAGGCTAGGGGCTTCTAAGCCCCTGCTGCCTTTGATATGTGACCCCAGCTTCCCCCAGACCTGGGAGATGCCACCCGTTGCCCCGAGGCCCATTTGGCACCAATATAGGCAGGAAATTAGCTATGCCTCCAGGCTGGTCACACTTTAAGGTGGGCTATCAATCAATCAATCAATCAGGTCATTTATAGAGCGCACTACTCACCCGTAGGGTCTCAAGGCGCTATCTGATGCTGTCCACGAAAGAAGGGTTCCACTAACTTGTTTTTGATGGAATTCTGGGACAGGGTTAAGCCCACTCCCTACAGGAGGTGATCATATAGGGGATGTAGTGACCCCATTGTCTACTACCCTTCACTCCCCAACACCCTAAATTTAGTATTTAGGTGGCCCCCTGACACCAGGAACTCTCATTTGCCTGCCTGAAAGAACAAAGAGCGGAAGATGTGAGAACTGTGGACAAGCATCAACTTTGGAGCGAAACCCTGCCTGACTGCTGCTCTCCCGACAATCACCGACACCGACTCGTGCAAAAGCCGAACAGAGTCCCCAACCCTTTGGAGGTCAGCCAAGCACTTCCTCGACTCACCAACATCTCCCTTGGAGTCGAGGAGCCACTCCCCAGCACCAGCAGGCACCGCCTGACTGCTACACCTTTCTGTCGATCCGCAGGCTCACCAATGGAGCAACACCCCAGCAAGAGGTCTTTGTGTTCTAGGACGTCAGAGCCGTCCCCTTGCCAAGTTCTGAGACACCAGGACACCCAGGAGCCGCCTTGCACCAATACCCTAGGTACCGGACCTGGTTGCAAACACCAAGACTTGTTTGTCTTCAGTCGGAACACCACCACCAAAACATACCTGCACGTCGAGGGACTTGGAGAGTGGCCAGCTCCACACTGAGAGTAGCCCTGCTATGTTTCTTTTCCCTCTTCTGCAGGAATATTGAGAGTTGCGAGAGCCTCTTAGTCACTGTCCCGCCGGACAAAACACAGAGGTGTTTTGTGTCCGGCGGATCAGTGAGTTAGAGGCTTCCCATCCCAGGCTCACATAAACCGACTGAGTCTTTGTGGTCCTGAGACCCTCAAGAGGCGAGCCCCACCTTGGGTTCTGCAGGGCTCCTGCCCCATATAGCCTCTTTCTTACAGGTGCATTTCCCATTTACTTTAACTGATAGTGTTCGAGGCTGAGCCAGGTAAAGCACCTCTTCAACCGGACACCCTAGGGCAGGTAAACTTAAACTCCCAGTGCTTTCTTGGACCTTGGCCCCTACTTACCTTAAGTCCATAAGAACAGTAGCTTTAGTTGTCTGTAGGTGTCTACACAGTGAACGTTTCTCCCAAAGGATAAGGTTACCATTTTTGAGTCTCATGCCTTAAATCTGACCGCTGTCATTGTCTGCTGTTTTTACTGTAAAATTTGATAACGTATAAAGTACTTACCCAGTTCCTATGATCTCAGTGTGTAAAATTAAAGAACGTCATTATTCTAAATTGGTCTCGAGTTACTTCTTGAGTGTGTGTCTAATTTATTGACACTTTACTCTGATAAGCCTAAACCGCCCACCCTCACTACCACAAAATAGAGCATTTGGAATTATTAATTTAAGCCTTGTAAGCCAATAAGGGTGGTCTGGGCTTTCTATGTAGTGTACCTCATTTTGGTACACTACATATAAAGCCAGCTTCCTACAGAGGTGTGGCGCCGCGGCCAGGGCGACTGACGCTGGAATCTGGGGACCACGGTTCGATCCCTGGCTCCGGCGGCAGGTTAGCCCAGCACCATGTGACTCTGGGCAATAGCTCGCTTAATCTTCCCGACGGCCCCCCAGCGCCTAGAGACCCTTACGGGTGATTGTGCGCTTTACAAATGTGGACTTTACTTTACATTGGTGGTTCAGTGGTGGGGTACAAGAGTTTACATTTGCAGTTACCACATGTTCAATAGGTGATTCAACAAAGAAACCCACAATATTTTTGCAGATATTTTGATTTTCAATTTTGTCCACATTTTATAATCTGAACTGTTAGTGCCTTGGGTTAAATCACCCAGTCCTTTTGTATTAGAAATGTAAGATGTGTCAAAGTTAGTTAGGCCTTAAAAGTCTATTTTAAATTTTTGTTGGTTTTCTAAAAAGATCCCAACTAAACTAACCAGGACTAGCACATAGGAGAGAGTCGATGAGCTCAACCTGACACCTTATCTGCTACATACTGTGAAGCAGTTAAAGCCCCTCTGTAAAGCTTGTAAAATTAAACCAGAGTCTTCTCCAACCGCGGCACAGCGGCAAGACCTGGAAATCCTGACCTTCATGAAGAGGAAGCGGTCGGTGAAGACGATTCTGTAACCAGCAATCATGAGTATGATTCCCTACCAATGGAACAGGTGATGAGGAGATTCCTACCCCCTCTACCCTAACACTGTACCAAGAGGGTCTGCCCATACTGGGGAAGGTCAGGCCACACATTTTTTTCGTAAATCTGTTTATTGGTTTTCATAATAGACAACGGAAGCAAAATCACATATGCCTGCACGATATCACCATATGGGCGAGCCCGGGATGGTGGGGTGGCTTGAATTCACTAGGACATACATTGCGGTATGAAAAAATAAACAAGGTAGACATACACATGAGGGCCAAATGCAGACATAGATTGTGGCTTGAATGCCACCGCGAGGTCCATGAAAATGCATACAATTCAAGAATATCATAACACAGATTTGAACAGGGGGAGTAGGGCTCAACAAAATGAGGTCAAAGTAAGTTAAAGGATGGAGGAGGGGAGTAACTGCTAGTGACATGCTGCACCCTGCCCAGTACCCCTCAATGTGTGTTGCGAATGCATGAAGTGCCGTGCATATAAGAACTAGCTCACTGACTGGTTAAGAGAGAGATCTACCCTAGAAGTACCTTATTTATGTAGAGATGAATGCATATTCCTAATTATGACGCTACAACAGTCTGATCCCCTTTCCCCATATACTTGGACTGTGTCTTTCTGCAGATAGGCTGGAATAGCCTCCCAGCTGTCGGCCAGGGGGGAATTTGCAAAGGCCAAGCAAGTCCTCCCTGTGTAAGGCGTCGTTCTCCGCTTCCGCCCAGTTCGGCAAAGAGTGACCCCACACTACTGTGTGGGGAGCTACAGAGGACCTCCACCTCCTAATAATTAGACTTTAGCAGTTGCCATGCCCAGGAAACGGGAAGTGACCCTATATTTTCTACTCCTGCTGAATAGACGCAGGAGATAGACCTCCCACTGGAAAGGGATGTTGCGGTCTGTGCAGCGAGCAAGGGTGGCAGCCACCTCAATCCAGCACCCATGGAGAGCGGGCAATGCCACAGCATTTGTAGTCTGCGTCAGTCAAATGACATCTGGGACAAGTAGAGTATGTGCAGTGAAAGTCCTTGTTACTTTTGGCTGACGTAAGGTACGGTCGTGTAGAATTAAGAATTCAATTTGGCAGAAACGCTTGTTGCGAGATATTCGAGTGGGGTTCTCTAGAGCAGCCATCCATTCTGGATCGGAGAAGAGACGCCCCAAGTCTTCCTCCCAATGGAATCTTAAGGAGTCTAGTGAGACTGTAGCGTGATGGCGGAAAGAGGCGGCGAACCACCGCCCATTATGTGCAAGTATTGAATAGTGTGATGCACAGGAGGTTCTATGAATAGGTTGCCCCAACAGGTTGAGAGAGTTGCAGTGAGAATAATGCAGTAAAAAAAAATCACCCTCATTTGAGACAAGCATGGTGTATGGGACTAGGACACTGCTCCGGAAGAGATTCCCTGTGTCGCGGATGCCGGCTGCGTCCTAATTATGTAGCTCCGCCGCTGTGGTAATCCTTTTGCCCCTGGGTGTCTTCAAGAGAGGAATAGTGGGGGTGTACGGTTTTGTGGCGCAGGTGCTAAATAGGCTTCTACAATAGCATTCATATGCCACCGAGAGTAGTAGGGAGTGTATGCCGGCGTGCTTCACACAAGGATGGAACAGATGTAAGAGAGAGGTCCGACCACTCATAACAAGAAGTGCTGGATGAAGAGGACTTAGTCCCTCTGAGACTAGCCCTTGAGGCCAAAATACTGGCCATAGAAAGGGAAATTGCTGTCATGGGTTTAGGACCCATAAGAAGTGGCAGCAATAAAGTAAATGGGGAGAGAGAGGAAACTTCTGATCCCAAAAATCCCCAAAGGGATTGTTCCCAAGTATGATGACAATACCAAATGTTTTCCTGCCTTTTAGAGGGCATGTAAAATGAAGTTATACCAGAAATACTGGGGCTCTCCATGCTAGGAGTGGTTCTCAGGTAAATGCAGGGATAGGCTCCTCACTCTGGAAGAAGCAGATGCTGAGTCTTATGAAGGAAACCTTGATTGAGGGCTTAGAACTCACCACTAAGGAGTACAGCATTAAGTTCAGGGAGACTCACAAAACCTTGAGTCAGTCCTGGGTAGATTTTGTTGACTTAATCAAAACACCAGGTGACTTGTTGAAAGGCAGTAAGGTGCAAGATTATGAATGGATTTGCAATCTGTTAATGAAGGAGCACTTTTAAGGTAATTATACATCAGGAAAATTGCATCTGTACCTAGAGGGTCTAGGGTTAGTCTTTCCTAAAGAGCTGGGAAAGAATACTGGCCATTGGGTCAAAACAAGGGTGGTCAGAGAGAACCGAGGAGTGGGTGACCAAAAAAAGGGGTTGCTAATCCCCTCCCCACCCTCCAAGGGAAAGGTGTGGGACATAAAGGGGAAAAACCCTGAGTCTTCAATAGCACCCTAAAAACCTGTTCAGGTGGGTGAGCCAGAGGCATTTTCCAAACAAAGGATGGGTATTCGGGTAAACAATGGGATCCAAAAGGCTTGGTGTTTCAGTTGGACCAAAAAATGGCCCCGCTAATGCACCTCCAGTCTCTACTGGCTTGGTGATTCTCCAGATGGTATCCTTGGTGTGCCCTGACCAGGTCGGAGGCCACACTGAAGCTACTTTCGTTTCTGATGATGCAGTGGATATAGCTTGACTGGCCCAGTAACCTGGAGAAGAGCAGACAAAAGCCACATATCTGTAGGGTTGAAGTAGAAGCACTGAAGGATATAGGTGCAAGTGTCACCATGGTAACTGATATCCCAGGAACAGTACTTGACTGGACAAACTTAACCATACTAAGGTTCATCCCATGGCCATTGTGACCTTATAAGGGGGAGGGTTTACTGGCCAAAAGAAGTTGGTTGTGTCCTCTATAATTCCAGTGCAATGTCTGCTAGGAAATGACCTAGAGACCTCAGCATGGGCTGGTGCTGTTGTGGTGCTGAGTGATGATGTGGTTGGGCTGAGTGATGTGGTGGTGTCCCCGGGTGATGTGGTGGTGTCCCCGAGTGATTTGGTGGTGCCCCCGAGTGATGTGGTGGTGCCCCCGAGTGATGTGGTGGTGTCCCCGAGTGATGTGGTGGTGTCCCCGAGTGATGTGGCGGTGCCCCGAGTGATGAGGCGGTGCCCCCGAGTGAGGTGGCGCCCTCGAGTGATGTGGTGGTGCCCCCGAGTGATGTGGTGGTGCCCCCAAGTGATGTGGTGGTGCCCCCAAGTGATGTGGTGGTGCCCCCGAGTGATGTGGTGGTGCCCCCGAGTGATGTGGAGGTGCCCCTGAGTGATGTGGCTCCTGAGTGTCACCTGGCTATGTTATTGCCAGAAGAGACAGACACTGGGAAAGGTGGTGGGATTGCGATCATTTTTAAGGTCACTTATTTCTGTCAATTGGAAGCCCTTCCATTTCCTGATTGTGAAGCTGCCTTGTTCAAACTAGCGGTCTCTCCCCAACTGACACTATCGGGAATGCTTATTTACCACCCCCCGACAAACCCACCCAGTGGCTATCATCGTTTGCTGAGCGAGTAGCTCCATTTGCCTTGAAGTCAGCCAATTTTACTTTCTTGGGCGATTTGAACCTCCATTTAGAAGACACCCAAAATAGTTTAAGTAAAATCTTTTTAGCTGACTGTGAGGCCATTAATTTAACCTTACGCAATCAAGGTCCTACACATCAGGCTGGTCACTTACTTGATCCTATTATTTCTAATATCTCGCTTGATTGCAGTGTCCCTGCTCTTCCCCTTGACTGGTCAGATCATTTTGCCATTCATTTTAGTCTGGTTGCAGAAAGCGCTAAGAAATCGACTTTTCCTGGCGCTATGGGTAGCTATAGAGCATGGACCAAGCTGAATATCCCTGCGTTTAATGCCTCACTTTCTGCTAATCGTCCAGACACTAAACTTATGTGTTCTTCTTTGAACCTCGAAGTATCCTGTTGGCTGACCTCGAATATTAATCATCACCTGCCTTTATGCTCTAGGCGATCCAATACACATCTTCCTCCAGCTCCATGGTATTCGGACGATCTGAAAAGACTGAAGTCCGAATGTAAACATCAGGAGAGATCCTGGAGAAAAACATATGCCTTAAGCGACAAACTGATCTACAGATCAGCGCTCAGGCAGTACCATAGTGCCTGTAGAAAGGCAAAAGCCATCTATGTTTCGGAATCCATTGACAGCGCCACAAACCGGCCGAGAGCTCTTTTTTCAATGGTGAAGAAATTAGCAGGCTCTAACACCTCTCCCACCCCTCCCATTCTGGGGGAAATCCAACAAAATCGCCGACTTTTTTATAACTAAAGTCGAAACGATCTATAACTCTCACTCATCCGCTCATTCTCGGACACATCCCGAGCCTCCCTCTTTGGGAGAACATGGATCCCCATCTTCTGTGGTACAGATCCCTGAGTGGCCCTTGTTAGATCAGAGTTCGTTCCTCGATTGCTTGGCTAAGGTGAACTCAGGCTCTCCTCTGGACCCAATTCCTATTGATATTCTCCGACAGCTATCTCCAGACCTACTCTTGGTCATTCAAGAGCTCCTGAACTCTTCACTACGGGAATCTACTGTCCCTGAAGAGTGGAAGAGAGCTATGGTAGTCCCACTTTAAAAAAAATTGGCGCAGACCCAAAGACGCTTTCGAATTTCCGGCCTATCTCTTTGCTGCCTATGTTTGCAAAGATCTTGGAGAGGCACATCAATATACATCTTACCTCTCATGTGGAGACTACAGGATTCTTACACCAGTCCCAGTCGGGGTTTCGCACCCATTTCTCCACTGAGACCACCCTCTTGGGGGTTACCGAGAACTTGCGTTCTCGCCTTGATCAAGGCGAAACCGCAGCGCTTATTCATCTAGATTTAAGCACCGCATTTGACACAGTTTTGCACCCTATCCTTCTGAAAGCACTGAAGGCGGCTAGGGTGGTCGGACCTGCATTGGCTTGGTTGGCCTCTTTTCTGAGTTTTCGATCATTTCAGGTTGTTTGTTCCAACTTTTCTTCTTCCGTCCGATCGTCTGCGCATGGGGTGCCTCAGGGGTCCTCACTGAGCCCTATGCTCTTTAATATCTATTTGAGGCCCCTGGCTACCATCGTGGAAAAGGCTGGTCTTTCCCTTTACTCATACTCAGACAATACTCAAATTATCTTCTCTCTTTCTTCGGCCAAGCTGTGTTCCCCGTCCGCTCTCAAACAGGGTCTTAGTCGAGTGGCAGAGTGGATGCAGACGAACCTTTTAAAACTGAATGGGGACAAGACGGAGGTGGTTATTTGGGGCAAGCATAAGCATCTTTGGGGCCCCCAACATTGGCCCCCGGAAATTGGCCCTCTACCCCTTCCTGTTGCGCAGGTACAAAACCTTGGCTTTGTTTTGGATGACTCGCTCTCCATGCGGCAACAAGTGGTTAAAGTGGCAGCCACCTGTTTTACCATCTTAAGGTGGCTTCGGAAAATCCTCTGGATGCTCCCTGACTCTACCAAGCGCACTGTAGTCCAGGCCCTGGTCATCTCTCGCCTGGACTATGGCAATGTGCTCTACCTTGGAGGAACTCAGGAGATCCAGAGGAAACTTCAGCCTGTTCAAAATTCTGTTGCCCGTCTCTTATGCAAGGTCCCATGGAGATCCTCCATCTCTCCATATCTCAAAGACATACACTGGCTCCGCATTGAAAGCACAGTCAAATTTAAGGCCCTTTGCTTTATGTTTAAGATTAAGCAGGGGTCAGCACCGGCCTATCTCCAGTCTCTCGTCCAACAATATGTTCCTTCCCGTCCTCTCAGATCTTCATCTCAAGGGAATAATCTGATTCCATGTTTTAAATTGATGAGAATGGGCAGACGCTCCTTCTCCTGTCTGGCTCCAAAACTGTGGAATTCTCTTCCAGTTGCATTGAAATTTGAACCATCCTTGACGAAATTTCGCAGAGACCTGAAGACCTGGCGACCTGGCTCTTCCCTCAATGATAACTTTGGACTCACTCTTGCGTTACCTCTTGCGGCGCCGGGAAACCCCATTGTGGGTGGTGTCCCAGAGTGATGTGGTGGTGTCCCCGAGTGATGTGGCGGTGTCTCCGAGTGATGTGGCGGTGTCCCCGAGTGATGTGGCGGTGTCTCAGAGTGATGTGGCGGTGTCCCCGAGTGATGTGGCGGTGTCCCCGAGTGATGTGGCGGTGTCCCCGAGTGATGTGGCGGTGTCCACGAGTGATGTGGCGGTGTCCACGAGTGATGTGGCGGTGTCCACGAGTGATGTGGCGGTGCCCCCGAGTGATGTGGCGGTGCCCCCGAGTGATGTGGCGGTGCCCCCGAGTGATGTGGCGGTGCCCCCGAGTGATGTGGCGGTGCCCCCGAGTGATGTGGCGGTGCCCCCGAGTGATGTGGTGGTGTCCCCGAGTGATGTGGTGGTGTCCCCGAGTGATGTGGTGGTGTCCCCGAGAGATGTGGTGGTGTCCCCGAGTCATGTGGTGGTGTCTCGGAGTCATGTGGTGGTGTCCCGGAGTCATGTGGTGGTGTCCCGGAGTCATGTGGTGGTGCCCTTGAGTGGTGCCCCTGAGTCATGTGGTGGTGTCCCTGAGTGATGTGGTGGTGTCCCTGAGTGATGTGGTGGTGTCTCGGAGTGATGTGGTGGTGTCCCGGAGTCATGGGGTGGTGTCCCGGAGTCATGTGGTGGTGTCCCGGAGTCATGTGGTGGTGTCCCCGAGTGATGTGGTGGTGTCCCCGAGTGATGTGGTGGTGTCCCCGAGTGATGTGGCGGTGTCCCCGAGTGATGTGGCGGTGTCTCCGAGTGATGTGGCGGTGTCCCCGAGTGATGTGGCTGTGTCCCCGAGTGATGTGGCGGTGTCCCCGAGTGATGTGGCGGTGTCCCCGAGTGATGTGGCGGTGTCTCCGAGTGATGTGGCGGTGTCTCCGAGTGATGTGGCGGTGTCCCCGAGTGATGTGGCGGTGTCCCCGAGTGATGTGGCGGTGTCCCCGAGTGATGTGGCGGTGTCCACGAGTGATGTGGCGGTGTCCACGAGTGATGTGGCGGTGTCCCCGAGTGATGTGGCGGTGCCCCCGAGTGATGTGGCGGTGCCCCCGAGTGATGTGGCGGTGCCCCCGAGTGATGTGGCGGTGCCCCCGAGTGATGTGGCGGTGCCCCCGAGTGATGTGGTGGTGTCCCCGAGTGATGTGGTGGTGTCCCCGAGTGATGTGGTGGTGTTCCCGAGTGATGTGGTGGTGTCCCCGAGTCATGTGGTGGTGTCCCCGAGTCATGTGGTGGTGTCTCGGAGTCATGTGGTGGTGTCCCGGAGTCATGTGGTGGTGTCCCGGAGTCATGTGGTGGTGCCCTTGAGTGGTGCCCCTGAGTCATGTGGTGGTGTCCCTGAGTGATGTGGTGGTGTCCCTGAGTGATGTGGTGGTGTCCCTGAGTGATGTGGTGGTGTCTCGGAGTCATGTGGTGGTGTCCCGGAGTCATGTGGTGGTGTCCCGGAGTCATGTGGTGGTGTCCCCGAGTGATGTGGTGGTGTCCCCGAGTGATGTGGTGGTGTCCCCGAGTGATGTGGCGGTGTCCCCGAGTGATGTGGCGGTGTCTCCGAGTGATGTGGTGGTGTCTCGGAGTGATGTGGTGGTGTCCCGGAGTCATGTGGTGGTGTCCCGGAGTCATGTGGTGGTGTCCCCGAGTGATGTGGTGGTGTCCCCGAGTGATGTGGTGGTGTCCCCGAGTGATGTGGTGGTGTCCCCGAGTGATGTGGTGGTGTCCCCGAGTGATGTGGTGGTGTCCCCGAGTGATGTGGTGGTGTCCCCGAGTGATGTGGTAGTGCCCCCGAGTGATGTGGTAGTGCCCCCGAGTGATGTGGTGGTTTCCCAGAGTGATGTGGTGGTTTCCCAGAGTGATGTGGTGGTTTCCCAGAGTGATGTGGTGGTGTCCCAGAGTGATGTGGTGGTGTCCCAGAGTGATGTGGTGGTGTCCCAGAGTGATGTGGCGGTGTCCCGGAGTGATGCGGCGGTGCCCCGGAGTGATGCGGCGGTGTCCCAGAGTGATGTGGCGGTGTCCCAGAGTGATGTGGCGGTGTCCCAGAGTGATGTGGCGGTGTCCCCGAGTGATGTGGCGGTGTACCCGAGTGATGTGGCGGTGTACCCGAGTGATGTGGCGGTGTACCCGAGTGATGTGGCGGTGTACCCGAGTGATGTGGCGGTGTACCCGAGTGATGTGGCGGTGTCCCCGAGTGATGTGGCGGTGTCCCCGAGTGATGTGGTGGTGTCTCGGAGTGATGTGGTGGTGTCTCAGAGTCATGTGGTGGTGTCCCGGAGTCATGTGGTGGTGTCCCGGAGTCATGTGGTGGTGCCCTTGAGTGGTGCCCCTGAGTCATGTGGTGGTGTCCCAGAGTCATGTGGTGGTGTCCCAGAGTGATGTGGCGGTGTCCACGAGTGATGTGGCGGTGTCCACGAGTGATGTGGCGGTGTCCACGAGTGATGTGGCGGTGTCCACGAGTGATGTGGCGGTGTCCACGAGTGATGTGGCGGTGTCCACGAGTGATGTGGCGGTGTCCACGAGTGAAGTGGCGGTGTCCACGAGTGATGTGGCGGTGTCCACGAGTGATGTGGCGGTGTCCACGAGTGATGTGGCGGTGCCCCCGAGTGAAGGGGGGGTGCCCCCGAGTGATGTGGCGGTGCCCCCGAGTGAAGGGGGGGTGCCCCCGAGTGATGTGGCGGTGCCCCCGAGTGATGTGGCGGTGCCCCCGGGCGATGTGGCGGTGCCCCCGGGCGATGTGGTGGTGCCCCCGGGCGATGTGGTGGTGCCCCTGGGTGATGTGGTGGTGCCCCTGGGCGATGTGGTGGTGCCCCTGGGCGATGTGGTGGTGCACCTGGGCAATGTTCGGTACGCGGAGCGGACGAGCGCAGCGGGCGCGATGTTTGCGCGCCACAGGCGCGCCTAAGGCAAGCCCGTCTGCGCCCGTCCGCGCCAGCTCCGGGCCTAGGGCCAGCCATGCTGTTAGCCCAATACCCGCTCAGAGACTTACATGGACCAGAACACAGCTCCTAGACCTAGGTAAATCATCCTGCCCTTCTCCTACTATTTGCAATCTTCCCCTACCCAGCCCTTTTCAGCACAAATGCCTAAACTGCCCTTCTGCTCTATGCCCCGACTGGACCCGCTCCCGTAAACCCGCAACCAATCAGCCCCCTCCCACCAAAACCTATTCTATGGGATTGGTGAACTGCCGCTCTTTACCCTGCCATGCCAATGACATCTGGCTATTACTGTCCTCCACATCCTGGGATGCATTATTTTTAACTGAGACCTGGATTAAAGACTCCTCTAATCCAGACATCACCTTAGCGGTACCCACTGGATACAGCTTCACTGGTTTAAACCGTGAAGGCTCCAAATCAGGTGGAGGAATCGCTGTGATCCTAAAGAATCACCTGAAATTACTTCTAGGAAAATTATAAACATCAAGCCTATAGAAGCTCTCTACTTCTCAGTCACAGACTCCACAACAACCATTTCCTCAGGGATTTTGGTTTATAACCCCCGAATACCCCCCAATCTGCCATCTTAGAGCTTCTGGCAGTCGCGGCAGATCTCTCTCTTAAACATCCCCACTTCATGTTACTAGGAGATTTCAACCACCATGTTGATGTAAGTAGCTGTAACCGCGCCTCCCATCTCCTGGAATCCATGCAAAATATAAATTTAATGCAAAGGGTAAAAGGCCCCACCCATACCGCAGGACATACCCTCGAACTTATTTTTTCTAACTGCAATAACCTTAAAATTCTCCCTTCCTTACCTCTAACATGGTTTGACCATTTCTTAATACCTTTCGAGGTACCCTTGACCCTAACTATCAAACAGGAGTCTGCCATCAGAACACAAGGAAGAAAATGGCACAATCTCTCATCTACTGCCCTAGAACAAAAATACCATAACAGTCTTAACCCTCCACCGAACGACCTCAATGAAGCGGTGCGTATACTAAATAATGATCTCACGACCGCTATAGAGAAAATTGCCCCATTACAAACCCTTACTACCCACAGACAAAAACCCTCTGCCCCATGGTTCACTGAAGAGCTAAGGGCACACAGAAGCATGCGCAAAATGATGGAACGACTTTGGAGGCAGAACTATCACCCGGGTGCCGAGGTCCTTTACCGACAACGCCTCAAAGAGTTTCGCAAACTTAAACGCGACTCCATGAGCACCTATTTTTCAGATACAATTGCCAAACCAAAAAACTCGACCAGGGCCCTTTTCAATATAGTGAAAGATTTCACTCATCCCAGTGCACTATCCACTCCGATACCTATGTCCCAAGCACTGAGTGAAAACCTTTCAAACTTTTTTAGCCAATATAGCGGCAACCATTCTTCAAAACGGATCCGACATTACCGAAGATCTAGCCACTAACTGCAAGCATACATTTACTGCATTCCAACCACTTACCAAGGAACATGCTCTAAAACTTTTTTGGGAATGTAAGTCTGGCTCTCCATTGGACCCAGCCCCGGCCTTAATCATGAATGAAATTGCCCCCCTCATTATTAACCCCCTACTCGAAATTTGGAACTCCTCTTTACTCACTGGTGTTGTTCCCTCCGCCTGGAAGCACGCAATGCTTATTCCAATCCAAAAAAAGGCTGGCATTGACCCTTCCTGTCTAAACAACTACCGTCCGATTTCACTCTTACCCAAGCCTGCTAAAGTACTTGAGAAAGCTGTGCAAAAACAACTATCCGAATACCTAGAATAAAACGCTCTGTTCCACGATACCCAATCTGGTTTCAGACCATACTACAGTACTGAGTCGGCGCTACTTGAGGTATCGGAGTCGATCCGAGAATGCACGGACAGGGGAGAGGAGGCCATGTTGGTCCTCCTCGACCTGTCCGCGGCATTTGACACCATCTCTCATGACAAACTACTGGCTCGCCTGCAAGAAGTAGGTGTCTGCGGGTCTCCCCTTTCGTGGGTAAAATCTTTTCTCACAAATAGAGTCCAACAAGTGATGCTGGGTTCCTTTCTTTCCTCTGAAAAACCACTGACTTGGGGCGTTCCGCAGGGCTCTGCCCTTAGCCCGCTCCTTTTCAATGTGTATCTCAAACCACTGGCAAAAGTGGTTGAATCCTGTGGCGTCAAAGTAACCTTTTACGCTGACGACACCCAACTGGTGTTCTCTTTTAAAGACCACTCTGAAAAATTATTCAACAACTTTTGCCATTGTATGCTGAACATCGCCTCCTGGATGTCTGCCAATAATCTAAAGCTCAACACAGATAAGACAGAAGTCTTATTTTTTAATCCGAAATCGCCCTTACCTTCCAATCTCTGGTGGCCGCCTGAACTCAACCCTCCCCCGGAACCAGTCCAAGCCGCCCGAAATCTAGGCTTTCAATTTGATAACACCCTCTCCTGCAAGACCCAAATCAACAAAGTCACTTCAGCTTGTTTCGGGAAGCTACGAATGATAAAAAAAAATCATTCCCTACCTACCGCTCGTCTCTCGAAAAACAGTAGTCCATGCCCTCATCACCGCTCATCTGGACTACGCCAACAGCCTGTATGTAGGTGCTCCTACTTACCTCAGTAATCAACTACAGAAAGTCCAGAATGCAGCGGCTAGGCTAATCTGCAATATTCCCTACCGTCATCCCATTTCACCCCACTTAATCAAACTTCACTGGCTCCCAATAAGACTGCGCATTCAATTTAAAACCTTAACTCTGGCCTTTAGAGCTCTCAACGATCGAGGCCCTACCTACTTACGTCGCAGAATGAGGTTTTCACAAGCCCCCCGAAACCTCAGATCTAACCACCTCCGCCTCATGATCTGCCCCCGTTTTCGTCTTGCACGCACGGGAGGAAGGGCCCTTGCAGTAGCCACATCCAAACTATGGAATCGGCTGCCCACAGAGTTAAGATTTCTGACGTCAGAACCTCTATTCAGGAAAAAACTAAAGGCCTGGCTTTTTGCCCAGATCTAATACTAATTCCTCCTTCACTTTCACCTGACCCCTCTGAGATAATGTCTTCAGCGCCGGGACACCTCCGTCGGAGGTAGCTGTGCTCTCTACAAAATACTAAATAAATAAATAAATAATAAATGTGGTGGTGCCCCTGGGCGATGTGGTGGTGTCCCTGGGCGATGTGGTGGTGTCCCTGGGCGATGTGGTGGTGTCCCTGGGTGATGTGGTGGTGTCCCCGGGTGATGTGGTCGTGTCCCCGGGTGATGTGGTCGTGTCCCCGGGTGATGTAGTGGTGCCCCCGAGTGATGTGGTGGTGTCCCTGAGTCATGTGGTGGTGTCCCGGAGTCATGTGGTGGTGCCCTTGAGTGGTGTCCCTGAGTGATGTGGTGGTGTCCCTGAGTGATGTGGTGGAGTCCCTGAGTGATGTGGTGGTGTCCCTGAGTGATGTGGTGGTGTCCCTGAGTGATGTGGCTGTGCCCCTGAGTGATGTGGCTGTGCCCCTGAGTGATGTGGTTCAGCAGCACAGAGACTGAAGCTAAGAACATGCATGGGGTTGAGTGCTACAAAGCGCATTCAGTTCATCAAAGCACAGAATGATGGAGCCTAGAAAAAGCAAGGGGAAACAGGAAAACACAGGGAGAGTGTATAATGATAGAGGCAGCGAGGGCTGGGGCTTGGACAGCAATCAATAAGCACTGAATGGGAGAAAACGGAAAACACCCAGGGCCAAGGAAGGAAGATGCAAGCACAGGGGAGAGCAGGTGGAGACCAGAGGGCAAGGAGTAGCAAGCAAAACGAGCTCTTGGCATAGCTGTGGCGGGGGGCGGGAGCACATTCCTTTGAAGTCTGATGCGGGGGAGCGGCAGCCTTTGGGAGAGCGGCAGCCTTTGAAGTCTGATGTGAGGCACAGACAAATGGTGGTGTGTGACGTGGCTGGCTCTGTGCACGTGCATAGATCACCTGAACTGTGTATAATCCGCCATTTTGGTGGACTGTTCTTTTCCCCTTACTATAATCTCGCCGGAGCAATGCGCAAGCGCATTGGCTCAGGCGAGACCTAAAAAGGTAGAGGTCAATGGTTCACAGTAAAACCTATTGGGAGGAGGGACTCCTGTATATTGATGCCAGAGACCCCAAACCTGGTGTCGCTAGGAGAGTGGTAGTGCCTCAGCAATAGAGTTCTTACTCTTTGTAGCACATTACATCCCTGTAGCCGGGCATCTTGGCCAGACAAAGACTTGGATAGTCACCCACTACTACTGGCCAAGAATGTTCCAGATAGTAAAGGGGTTTTGCACCTTCTGTGTTACCGGTCAAGACAGGTAGCAAGCCAAAGGCACCCTTAATCCCACTCCTAGTGGTTGGGGTGCCCTTTGAGAGGACAGGGATTGACATTGTTGGTCCTGTTGACCCCCAAACAGCCTCAGGAAACCGATCTGTGCGGATGGTAGTGGATCATGCCACCAGGTATCCTGATGCAAATCCACTTAGGCTTTTCACTGTTCCTGCAGTTGCCAAGGCCGTCATAAGTATTTTTACTAGAATGGGCTTTTGTAAGTAGGTGGTCTCAGACCGAGGTAGTAACCTCATGTAATGAGATTTGTATAGCACACAATGTAAGAAAGTGCTCTTTTATGACATGGTCACCCCTGCTTTTTGCCTGGTATTCAATTACATTTTGACTGGAAGTGCACTGGTTTCCTGCTAACCAGCCCCCCGATGCCAGATTTCTTTCCCTACTCTGTACAGTGGTTTCCCCAATTGCAATACATTCAGCACCCCCTATATGTCCCTAGTTGATGGAACCGCTTGTAGCTAGGGTAAGGAGACTAAAGATGGTCCCTAAGGGCTGCAGCATGGATTGCGCCACACTAAAGGACCCCTCACCAAACACATACATACTGCCACTGCAGACTGCGTTTCTTGGTGCAGACAAAAGTGAAAACACAACATGGCACACAGCCCTGTGTGCCATGCCTGCAGGCACTGCATACAGTATAGGTAAGTTGCCCCCAAAACGGGCCTTACAGCCCTTAGGCAGGCTGCACTATACTTCATGTGTGAACATATCTTCATGAGCAGATATATCAAATTGCTGGCCAGTTCAATTACTGCCAGTAAAAGTGATCAGGGAAGCCATTTTAAGTACATGTGCTGGGCACTTGTCAGAAACGAGCTCCACTTCTACATGATAGCCTCACTGGAGCCAAAGATGTTTGGTATCAAACACCTTGTATTAATAAACCCACACTGAATCTAGTGATGGATTTATTAACACATGCACCCAGAGGGCAGCTTAGAGGTGCCCCCTGAAAACCTGCCAGCTATTAGTGTGCTGGCTGACTGGTTCTGATTAGCCTGCCACCATAGATGACTTTCTGAACCGCCAGGGTGAGGGCCCATGCTCTCAGAAAGTCAGGAACAAAGCCTGTTCTGGCAGAGGGTGTTTACACCCCTACAGCAGGGTGACATGTAAATTAGCATTCCTAGGCAGAGAGCTTCCAAGAATCCGCCAACGTTTATTATGGGAACCTGGCTTGCCTTAGAGGTAATGATGTCACCAATGCACCTGTGCCCCTAGTCAGAGTTTAAGTGGACCAATGGTACCAGAGCGATCCCCAGACCCTCCAAATCTGAAGCCTATCTTGGGTTTGCCAACCGTGGACTTCCCAACACTGCCTGCAGGCACTTTGTGCAGGCCCCACCTACCACTTGTGTCTCCAGTGACAAAAACCCAACACCTCCGCACCCGGCCACCCCGTCAAAAGAAGAGGACCAAAAGTTTCCCCATGTTAAGCCATTCTCTTTTGAGTGTAGTTAAGGAAGACCAGTCTTCGGATTGTGACCCTGAGGCCACACTTCCTCCAGTTCCAAGGAGGGAGGCTGTAGTCTGTAGAATGTCGACTACATTCCTGGTTGTCCTCCATCTCTGGTAGGTGACAATGCTATCCTACCTGATAGAAATGGAGATAGCGCGTGAAAGTTGGGCCAGTCAGTGTGATTCACACTGTCGGATAACCTTGTGTCCCACGGGGTCGCCCATGCAAGTAATCAATCAACAAAAAGGGGGACTATGGGGCTTTTTATAGAGGTGCAATATAAATGCCCAGTCAGATGCTGCTATCTAAAGGTATGTAGTTCCTCTTATATTGGTGCATAGGAGGAAAAGTAAGCCAAACCACCCTTGTTTGTAGTTACAAACTCTGTGGTGTTAGGTGTGGGAAGGAGAGTGGGAGAATTCCTTCTTTCGGAACTAGGGTCCTCACACATCCAGCAAGTTAGGTGCCATACTTCTTCATATGGACCTGCTCCTCGTTGGGTCGGCGCTGCAATACCCAACGGGCACCCGTGAAGGGAATCTTTAGCGGAGATATTTTGTTCCTTGCCCTATGATGCAGTGGGAGTGTGTGGGTTAAAGCGTGTAGATACTGTGCAAGGGTGAGTTAAAAGTAGGATAGTCCAAATAAGACTTTTATTCTGGCTGGCTACCCACCTCGTGAAAAATAAACAGAGTGGCAGCCTATCTGACTCGAAGGTTTAGTTTAGGCTATGCTCAACTCTACAGGTCAACATGTTTCATGCCTGTTGGTCAGATTGATCCGTGGCAATTCTTCAGGACCTACTCAGTGAATCGATCCACACAACGTGGGGGGGGTGTCTAAATACTACCTACCACGTCAAGCCAGGACAGGGGACTGGGGCTATTATATCCGCACTGGAGACAGAATCCCTATAGTGTATATACGTGTAGGTGCTGGTGGTCTGGGATACAATCCCCTAGATCCCAATATTAGAAAACAAAAACCTTGTTTTTCAAATCCAAAAAAGCAAAATGACCCCGCACACTTAAACAGTAATTATTGTAGTAACAATAACATTGTACAAGCTGTACAACCAATAGCCAACGCGTTTCGTCCGTTACCGGACTTCTTCAGGGTTCAGGAAATCAGTTTTTCATACCAGACGACCGCACGACTGACGAAACGCCACCACTTTGTTCTCGGCTCGTATATAAGACAAATTCCAAAAAATAATAGGTGAAACTTGGTAAACCTTTGAACAGGGATGAAAAACTGATTTCCTGAACCCTGAAGAAGTCCGGTAACGGACGAAACGCGTAGGCTATTGGTTTTAAAATACCCATTGTGAATAAAGAAATATTTTCTAATGAAGAAACCTGACTTTGGAATCTTTGGGAGAACATTTGAAAGAATATAATATAACAGCTTGTACAATGTTATTGTTACTACAATAATTACTGTTTAAGTGTGCGGGGTCATTTTGCTTTTTTACTACCTACCACGTGTTCACACTACGAGTCGAATTTTCTGTAGTTTCTTCCATTGACCTAAAAGAAGATGGGGATACAGAATGGAGTCACAGCTGTATCACATGTATTTAGGTCACACAGTGTGTGACCGCTTACTTTTACTCCTAGATGTAGTTCCTCTTATAGTGGTGCCTAGCCTAGGCACCACTATAAGAGGAACTACATACCTTTAAATAGCAGTATCTGACTGGGCATTTATGTTGGACCTCTATAAAAAGCCCCATATTCCCCCTTTTTGTTGATTGACTGGAAAAGACCTTCACCCACCAGGAACAACAGGTTTTAGGGCGTGATCATGGAAACCGTACAGTTGTACATGTAATCTGGAATGTCTGAGATGGACTGCATTTGTTGCACAATGTAATGGCTTCCTTTGTGATGCGCTGGTGATATCCAACAGACCCCACTATTCACCAGTTTACCCGTGAACCACACACCCCATAAACATATCCTTCATGAACGTTTCAGATATCATGAAGGTCCCATTTTTACTAAGAATTTGGATATGCAGTCTCCCAGCCAGGGTACAGATAAGACAAGCATTGGCAAAGCGAAACGGTTTTGCCTACTGTGTAGAGCCTACTGAGTAGAGTGGCGTAGCACAGAGTGGACTGGCGTAGAGTGTAGTGGCGTAGCATGAGGTAGTACAGTGGCATAGAGTGCAGTGGCAGAGTAGAGTGGCGCAAAGTAAAGTGCAGTGCAGTAGAGTAATGCAGAGTAGAGTGGTGTAGTGTGCAGTGGCGTCCAGTGGCGTAGAGTAGCGTGTAGTGCATTGGGATAGACTGCAGTGCAGAAGAATGGTGTAGAGTTCAGTGCAATACAGTAGAGTGGGAGAGTGAAGTGGTAGAGTGGTGCAGATTGCAGAGGTGTAGAGTTCAGTAGTGAAAAGCAGAGTGGCATAGTAGAATGCAGTGGCATAGAGTGCTGTTGTGCAGGGTCAAATGGAGTGGTGTAGAGTACAGTTCAGTGGCATAGAGTGCAGAGAAGAGTAGTGCAGAGTAGAGAGGCACAGAGTAGAGTTCAGTGGCATAGAGTGCAATGAAGCAGAGTAGAAAGCAGTGGCATAGAGCAGAGTGGTATAAAGCTCAGTGGAGTAGAATGTGGTGGTATAGAGTGCTGCAGAGTGGAATAGAGTGGTGTAGAGTGGTGCAGAGAAGAGCGGAGTGGCGTAGAGTGCAGTGATGCAGAGTGAGTGCAGTGGTGTAGAGTGGTGCAGAGAAGAGCAGAGTGGCGTGGAGTGCAGAGATGCAGAGTGAGTGCAGTGATGCAGAGTGAGTGCAGTGGTGTAGAGTGGTGCAGAGAAGAGCAGAGTGGCGTAGAGTGCAGAGATGCAGAGTGAGTGCAGTGGTGTAGAGTGGTGCAGAGCGCAGTGGCAGGGAGTAGAGTGGTGCAGAGTACAGTGCAGTGGCCTAGAGTACAAGGTGGGAGATGAGAGGGAACAGAAGCTACATGAACGCTGAGGTGGGTCCTACCTTATTGCGTCAGGGGTGTCGCCCCCTGAATGTTTTTGGACCCCAGGCCTTCCAATTAAATGTGATTATTAACAACTTTACATGATTTACAAGTGTTTTGATTCTGCCCTTGGTAGTCAAATGACAGCCGCGGTCCAGGCGGTACCTTTATTGTGCCTGCAGCCCGGGGAAGGGACTTACAAAATATTGATAGCAAATACCATGGTCTATAACAATCACAAAGTTAGCATGTCGAGTTGGACTGGTGTCTTTCTCTGGTCAGCCCAGCATGCGCACAAAAGGCCTTTCTGGAGGAGTCTCACATGCCCAATTAGTAATCAGTGAATGGGGCGGGGTTTGGATTGGATGGGGTGGGGGGGTGGGATTAAAGCCGCAGCCCCCGGTCTCCTAGGGGGCTGTGAGTTTGCCTGCCCAAGCCAATCTTAGCACTGCTCTCATGCTGTGTTGACAGCAAGGGAGCAGTGTAGGGATTGGCTGAAAGATGCCGTTACTGGTCCTCTGGTGCAGTGGTGTGCACGAGGTACCACGGGATGGGAGACTCCTGTCCACAGAGCAATTCAAGCAGGATGACCAATTACTGTCTGGCTTTATTGTGAAGCCATGTAGTGATTGGCCATTATGCCCTGGCTGCTCTGCCTCTCCCTTCTTATTGGTGTGGGTTGCCCATTATGACATTGCACACAAGGGAGAAGAGGAGAGAGAGATTAGTGATTCGAGATGAGACCACACCTGACCTCGTGGCCTGCAGCGAGGTCTCACACTTTAATTCAATTGTCCTGCTGTGACTCTTAAGAGCCTGCCTGATCACACCAATATCGCAAAAAATTTGGTGGAGCGTATTGCTCCATATTCCGTCTGCTGCTAATGATCCGATGACTTGAGAACTGTTGTTAGAAACAATCTGCAATCCAACTTTAGTTTCCAAGTTCTAATTTAACATGACAATCAACTATTTTAAGTGAACCTCAGGTCAGGAAAAGAAAATGTGCACGATTGATCAGCACATAAGGCAATTACACTTTTGTGAATCTTTTTGTGTGAATGTGCGGAGCGGACTTCTGTTTTTCTGCTTATTTTTGTGTACACTGTACCATGTTCCGAGGTGATATAGGCAGGAATGTATTGTTCTGTTGTGTTTATGTTCAGTGAGGAGCACAACTGGGTGGTAGAATGGAGCTCAGCAGGGGTGAGGCACAGGAAAGCACTGCAGTCAGTCTCATGTTTATGTTTATGGGATTTGTAGAGCGCGTGACTACCCATGTCCAGCTCCAGAGCGCTAACCCTCCCTCTTCAGTGCTTCCCGAACCTGCGCCTCACAAGTGGCAATTTGCAAAGCAAAGCATGGCTTAACTGCTCTCCATGGGTCAGCTGCTGCTCCTTGACTCACCTGGGCATGCATTCAATCCAGGCTGCATCCATCAAACCTTTACAAAGGTAAGGACCATGTAGCCTTGCCGGCGCTTCTTAGGAGCCCCCAGTTTCGTTTTCAAAGAGTCTCGCCTGACGCCTTCTTTCTTGTAGCAGCAGTATGAAAAAAAATGTGCACGGCAATAGGTCTCACATTTACTAAACTCTCGGAAATGAGAAACCTATTGAAGTGCAAATGGTGGTTTGCAAAAGCGCACCGTTCAGCGCTTTCCCTTTAATGGCGGTCATGCTCCATTCCGTAGACGCAGCTAGTCTAAAGAAAGGGGCGTGGCTGCCATTAACGTGAAAACACCACATGAACGCTTTTACAAACAAATGTTATAAAAAATAGAAGAAAAAAAAATATGCGGCCATGTTTGGCGCCGCAAATAAACCAAAGGCGGTCACCACTGTGGCGTGCTGTGTTATGGAAAAAAAATGAAGGCCAACGAAAAAGCGTGTCCCGCAGGTAGGCAGGGAAAAGCATTAAACAAAATAGTGCTTGGAGGCTGTAATTAAAGCATACCAAGCAACAACACACGTAACACGGGGTGTAGACTTGGGAGGTTACAAATGAAGACAAGGCGGTGCTAAGGAGGGCCTAACAAGCCTATTAATGAATCAGAAGCGAACATTAACTTAAGACAATGACAAGCCAATGAAAAATATGGGCGGAGCTTCCCCTCCATACTCCGAATACAGCATGCCTCGCAAAGCAGCACATTGGGTGTCCGGTAACAAAGCACAGCTATGATGTTCGACACATACTCAAAACTGACGGAACACATTATTGGTGGGGGTCGGGGATGTCCCAAAAAAAAAAAGTACAACAACAGGTTGGGACATCTTTTAAATGTCATGGAGAGGACTTTCATCCCACGTGTGCCAGGAACCAGGGAGGAGAAATGAACATTAAACCCTATGGAAAGAATGGCACCTTCCTCAACTCTCTGTTCTTCCAGTGCTCATCTTCCAGGCTTACAATCAGGAAAAGCTAAAATAAATTCTGTTTAGTATGCCATTCTACAAATATTAACCGCATGCGTGCTGCGGTCATTTTTGCGCTGTGCGGCTATTTTCATTTTACCACGTTACATGACGAGCTCAGCTCGTCATGAGCATGGAACAGGTTAAAAAAGGAACCTGCAACAACATACGTTTTAAAAACAATGTTTATTTTGTCAACATTTTAAAAAGTATTCCAGTCATAAATCAAAGATTGACAGTGATTACATTACAAAATGAAACAAGTGAATTTAAATGAAAACATGAGAAAACAAACATACATATTTCACACACTTTATATACCAAAGGTTTACCAGTAACAAAAACATCTCCTTCACACATTCAGCTGAGAACAACATTTCAAACAAAGTCTAGTAAGGATTCCTGTCCCCAAAACCACTATGTTCCAAGACAGACATGTTAAAACAGCTACAGTTCATGTGGAGTTGATCCGAATGACCACCAACAGGGACGCGACACCATCCTCTGTATTGGTTTCAGCCTCAGTATAGCCTCAATACACAACTGATGAGACTGGACCGCAGGGACAAATCAAGAGGGTGATAAAGAGATCATGCCACAGGATAGTCCTCTGGGTTTTCATCGCTGCTCTGAAGTGAAAGTGCAGTTACAGTACTTTGGGAGGGGGAAATCAAAAAGATCAGGTAATCCATATTTTGCTAATACAATTCCACATCATGAATGGCTAGAGCTGTTGAAGCAGCAATGTGGCGGCAGTAGACTGCCTCAAACACCTGAACGTGCTCTACAATGGAAACGTTGTAACATGATGCTAGAAAAGATACGGTTGTTGAATGATGCGGAGCCATCCAAATTTTCACATCCTTCGAGAAACTTGACTGTATACCAACTACTGATTTACAGACGTACTTGATCACACAAAGAGTCATTCTTAGTTTCATCACAACTAGTCTGGAATGGAATTTAGGCGTTTCCCAAAGCCCTACCTATCAAATACATTCTTGTAGGCCAAAAGCCCCAAGTCAAAATGCTACAAATCGAATAATGATTCAATCCACATTTGTCAGACAGGGACTTTACAAGCCTTAAACCTAGAAATAGAAAGCTAGCTTTACCAGCTAGTGATTCTGTAATCGAGGTCACATGGCCAGCTCTGCAGTTTCTATGTCTGGCAAACTCTTGCGCTTTTGCTCCGTATTAACGCCACTCGAATCCTACACACTGAAAGTAACATCAACCATCTGCTCTTTCCATACTCTTTAGCACTGGTCAATACAAATTATACAAAACAGAAACAATGTTCCACATGGACACCGGAACATATCAGCTGTACATACAACCATATTCATTTCACGTCTGATACTAACTCTAGAAAACAGAAACAAGTTCAATGAAATCCCCACTATTGGACAACAAGTGACACAATCAGCAGTGCAAAAAACAGCAATTATAAATCTTAGTACCAACGGCGGCAGAATAAAGTGTCATTCAAGAAAGCTGTCAAAGTATGCTTTTTAAAGTGTGGCTCAGGACTAACTAACTAGCTGATTTAGTTATTGCCAAATGCACCAGATGTCAGGAGGATGCATGGAAGAGCTTGCTGAAAGGGTGTGGCATGTTTAAGGAAATAGCATGGAAAGGCAAGCATGATTTAAGGAATTTAGGTGTGGTCGGCAAAAGTGAAGATAAACTAGGCAAAGCTCTTTTGCAATGTTACAAACCCTGTCAGCAATAACAGCAAGCCATTAAACACTAGTGATGAGAAATGATTTTGGATACCAACTAGAATATTTCACACACACACACAAAAAAATCTGAAACAATGATTTTTCAAGCAGCAAGGGAAAGCAAAATTACAAAATTACAGTAGTGATTATTTCCTGAAATACATTGTCCTTTTGCATATAGGAGTTGAGTTTATAATATCCCCTCACATTAAAATCGTTAATGAAACAAGGTGCTTTTGTGCCACGTAAAAAAGTGATGCTCACACCCGCTTAACACCTGGACAATGTTTCAACATAACACTACTGCAACCACCGTGCAAAATGAAATAAAGATATTATTTAGACATTACAATAACCCAGAGGACAGGCAAAGAGTACTGACTCCACTTTGGCTTCACTTTCTCAACATTATCGAACAATGCTCCCTCCCAATGCACTTTCCCATTACAGAGGAAAACCCAAATAAAAATGTAATAGACGAACGAAATATAGCACAAGATACTGCAATACATGTCTCGCTGTATTATGGAGCTTCGCCAGTTCCGTAACTTACACAGAAATCCCTTTTGGTGTCTCGGGTAACTAGAAGTAACAGCAATTCAAAACTGATTAAAATGAGTTTCAAACCAAGTAAAAGTTCCAGCAAGGCAGTCATGTGCATGTAGACAGCCGCAAATAGAACTGAGGGAAAACACTAATGTTAAAGGGGCATTTCAGGATGATTTTATTCAAATAAGTAATAATTTTACTGGTCAGAATATAGTAAAAATCTTAGAAAGCTTTGAGAAACCTTTTCATGTTACTGTATGGGTATCCGCGATGAATGTGCAAGATTTCATGTACTGTGGGTCTGGAGGCTCAGAAATAAAGTTCAATATAAAAGTGGACTCGTCAAGAGCCTCCAACTTGCATCAAGATATGGATACCACCCAGTGACATCACATTCACTGCACGTCCATAGAAAGTCATCTTATGTATCTTTAATATAAAAAAAGTCAGGGCACACAGCACCAAGGTGATTTCTGAAATCAAATTTTAAAAACCTTCACAGGTTTAAAAAAAAGAAGTATTAGGCTAGTTTTTGCCTGCAATCGAATAAAATGCTGGAGAAAGTAGTGAAGGAAAATGCTTACATGCAATTCCGATTTGGGTCAGATGGCAGAGACATAGAAAACAAAAGCAAAATAAATATTGAAACAAGGGAACCAAGAGGGAGATACAGGTTTGCCTACTATTTAAAATATAAAATGTGCAGGTCATCGAAAAACCGGGACACAACTATTATCCAGGTTTTCGCCATCAGTAGCCTGAGCTGTACCACTTCAGAGTTCCAAATCTGGCCCCAAAAAAAAGCAGCGCACCCACGAGTAAGAAAAGTTACATTATGCACATTCAAATCCTGACCGCCTGTGAAACACTGATTTCAACAATGTACTACACCTTCGCTTCAATGTAAAGGTGGGGACTGTGCGCCCCCTCAACTTTCACTCTTACAGTATTCGCAGTGGTTTCTGTTTGACTCCCCATGTGAAGTAGATCAATGACAGCGTCTTCATTTAGGATGGCAGGAGTTTTGGCCAGTTCCATAGGCATGTCCCAGTAAGTATGTGACCTCCTTGGCGTAGGCGTCTAGGCACATTCTGAAACTGCCTCGCAGAGTTAGCTGGGACCAAGGCTGCTGGTATGGACTCCAGTGAGACTTATCGGACTGTACAGACCAGGTAGACGACCAGCTGGTCTCACGTACGAGTGATCTTCCCAGGAGGCATGAACCCGGTCTCTCCAAGCACTCGGAGTGCCACCCGCCCATTGGGGTGAATCACCAGGTAAGTAATGCTGCCATTATTCAGGGACATCCGAAGCCAGCCCTCGGGTGGGAACTGCAAAGCTCTGTTGGAAGAAGGTGGACAAGACATTGAGTTACAAGACAGGGTCTGAGAAACCAACTGCTGAACTATTCAGAGGCCAAGCTTTAAAAAAAAAACTATGAAAGGGATAAAGGATGCCTTCCTGGGGCTCTTTAGTCTGAAAGATCCAGCCTCAGTCTTACTGTGATAAGGAAGGGTGCCAACAGGCAGCAAGTTAGGGTGAAGAGAAAAAGACCCACCTGAGACTACGTATGGTGTGAGTCATTTTTAACTTGGGAGGATTCACAGCCCAGAATAAATCCAGAGTGGCCAGTGAACTCTTCCATTTTAACTGTGTGAGATTCACGTTTTCTCTTTCTCACTGGGGGATTTTGTGTTTTTTGTGTTATATGTGCACACAAACATAGTAAGGGTAAAACGTCAACCCGCTATGATAAGAACAGTCAGCAGATTGTGGGGCTGATGTTGAGAAGAAGCACTGTTATATGTTGTCGGTCTTTTTCTGGTGTTTGTTTCCTTTTCCCACTGTCATGAGAGTGAGTCACCAATGATGATAATTGGGATTACTGACAATTACTAGTCAGATAAACCCGATTGGCGGTTCTTCCGTGAGGGGCTCACTCTCTTCTCCACACTTTTTCCCACAAATACTGTTTGGTGGGTGATGGTATAGCGATAGATTGGTTGTCTGCTGTGGGAGTACCGTATTAATTTTTGACACTCGGATGGATGTGAAGAGCCAAAGAATACTTGGCTGGTGGTAATTAAGAATTTTTTGTATCACCCTACCCGCGTTACATTTAAACTAAAGTAAGAGTGCCTTGGGAGACAGGCCTGTGTTTGTGTATTATGATTTGGGTGGGGGGCGGCCTGTACCCCTTTATCTCTCCCCCTGAGACTCCAATTAATTGGACATGAAGAGAAAAAGAAAAAGAAACAACTTATCGTATCTGAACTAGCAGAATTGGATTACAGCTCCAAGACAATCACACAACAGTGCCCGTCTGGGGTCACTAATCCCACTGGCCACTTTACTGCAAATAGAGCACCAGATGCCAGTGTTCCCAGACAGCTTTCTGTTCATGCATTAACTAATCCTAGGACAGCTTTCAGAAAAATCTGTTCAACAAGGGCATGCTAAGCCCTGTCGAAGCATGTGGTCAACACTTTGGTCAGTCATTGCAAATTTGTGTCAAATCCGAGCTTTACATTTTTCTGTACAAAGGCATCAGGAAAGAGAGGGGACAAGGGAGGGACATAGAAGTGGTGGATATTGCACATAACCATCCTGTTGTCACAGAGAACATGCTTGTTTGAAACAAACATGCCTCGCTTGTGCGTTTAAATATTATCATAGTTGCTCGAGTTATCTGGTTATTAAAATGCAGCTGTCCTCTGAACGTGACACAAAGGCGAAGAAACAGCATGACAGACATCTGCGTAGCCACCTGAAGATGCTTGCTGAATTCTTCAAGGAGCACAAGTGTACTTGGGTCCCATTTTTTACTTTTCTAAAACACGCAAAATACACTTTAACTTCCATTTGCCTTGGATGCAGTATATATATATTTAGAAGAGTAACCGAAACTCCAAGACAACAAAATAATACAGATAAAATCAAGAAGTACACATTTTGAAGGTGGAGAATAAAGTAACCACTGCTTCTGCTCTACACCAGGGGTGTCCAATGCTGGTCCACCAGGGCCGAGTCCAAGGAAAGATGTTTAGGGTAATGGCTAAGTAACCGATTCCAATTTAGATATACTCTAGGTAAAAGTACCTCCTGTGGATCTCATGCAATCAGCACATGGGACGCAAGAGGAATGAGGTGCAAAACAAAGTTGTGAAACTATTTTTAATTAAATAGGATTGTCTATGTGAGTATGGAGTGGCTTGCTCACTAAATGACTGAGCTGCATAGATCAAAGCCCAAAAGCAAGGAGATGTGGTTGCCGCTCTGTGCGGTCTGCAGCTCGTACTAACTCTGGAATTTTCCAAGAGTTTGAGTTCATACAAGGGCGGTAAACAACACATATACATTCAGAAACCGGGGTACCGCTCCGTTCTACACCTGCGCTCACATTGATGATACGCGCCCTGGTCTAGGTGAAAGACGTTTTACAGACAAGCCAGGCGAACCCAGTTTAAACAAGGACACAAAGACACTGTAGGCCTACAATGTGGTCCTAAAAGTTAGCCTAGTCTTGATGATGCTTCTAACAAGTCAGAATTAATCACCACACCTCTTGCCAAAAAGCGATGGCAAACACTCAAACTCTGTATCCTGCTTGAAATCTCACTGGAATACTTTACTCGACTTACCTGCAAACAATGTAGCGGATGACATTGGCATGGCAAATGAAGACCTCATAGCTGTCTTTCTCCTGCTTGGCGTCTGCTCTGTGAATGAAGCGCCGAAAAGCAGCCTCAATACGGGCTCCGTCCTCGTAGTACTGCTAACAGCAAGAACACAAGTCAATAATTGAAGGGACGACAGACGTCTTAAAATCCACCACCCCAACTTTCCAATCACAGATCACACTTCATCCCTCAGATCACACAACACTCCCAGTGAGGTAATACAGGGCAACCATTGAAGTCATACAGCACTGCTGCTCACACACTGGCAAGATATAGAACAGCACCCTCATGAACTTGGGGAAGAGTCTTTTGCACTTAAAAATAAAAACAGCATACTGCACACTTTCTAGTACTGTGACAATGACAGGTTTCCTCCACCCAGTCCATCAAATTTTGGATTCTGCAACCTGGTCTCAATTAGTGCAAACCCAACATATTTTTCAGTGCATGCAACCTGATGTTCTAAATGCTTTGGCTACAATAAAACAAGCTGCCTAAAATATCTCAGGTGTTCTTTTGGGAGTTGGAGGGGAGGCTATATAATAATAAACTGCCAACTATAAAATTAAGCAAAACTGGGGGCGAGTGCTTGCAATTTTCAACACTCCGTCCATCATCCCCTTTGGTTTTGCTTTGTTCGCCCTAAGTTGGCAGGGTATGCCCAGACGTAGGTCCCTTGCTCACTTTCCCACTGGATTCAAGATAGCCTGGCTGATGAGGGTAATGAACCCGAAACCGGTCCCAGGATGCTTGTTTCCGGTCCAGGGAAGACATGGCTTGGCAGTTCGGGCTGGACTGTTCCCATGAGGCACAGGGTCAGACCGATTTGCATATGGCCATGTCTGAACTGGGGTGGCGGAGTGAGCTAAAGAATGATAATGGCTTAAACCCAGATCAGTTGACTGGGGGTGAGTGCTTGCAATGTTCAACACTCCATCCATCATCCCCTTTGGTTTAACTATAAAATTAAGACCTATAAATACCCAACTGTATGGGCAAAGAAGCCCCTACACTGGCAGACCAGTGCTGCTTTACGGAAACACAATCCTAGAGGTCATGCATGTTAATATAGATTCACAACAGTCCAACAGATCATCTAATAAGATTATAAAGCAGAAAAACAAACAAATTCACCACCACCGCGCCTATGAACAACTCATTAACAAGAACGCGTATCGTGCTCAATTCCTGCGTCATTAGAGTGTGACTAGCAGACACGCCTGGGTCCACACGTTTACTCTTATAAATCCCTGGATATTTGATCACAAAGTGCCAAAACTGCTTCACATAGCAGTTAAAACAAGCCCTGCATGCAAACAAACCTGGCGGCAACGCTCACCTAGGAGCATGCTCTTGCCATCTCTCCTTTTCACGCCTAGCACTGGTGTGGACTGTTTCAAGCGTTCCTCTCTCCAAGTAACTGCATGCCACCAGCCCCTATCTGTTTCTTTTCCATGCATGTGTTTCATCAATTCTCTCCTTCAGGTCAGACCAAGCCACAGGAGGATCAAGCACGCTGGGCCATCAGCACTTTGTAGCTTGGCAACATACTGTGGCGCCAAGCAGATGGTAAGTGTGATATAATGATGTTTCGGCTTCACATGTCATTGGAAAATAGATGTCATTTGTTTGAATCATCTGACCCAGGTGTGAGCGAAGGTGCTGCGGTGTCTATGGTGGGTGTCATTATAACAAAGTGAATGCTATGGATCTAAACTGTGTTGCTTCTGGATATATTTCGGAGGGCGACACAAGTGAGTCTACTGTGCGGTGGAGTCTCTGTATAGCCACTATGCAATCCCAGTCTTAAAACTAATAACAGGTAATTCAGAAGAGACTGATTTCTATCTGCTCGTCAGCCTGGGAGGGGGTCTTATAGTGTGAGAAACTACGGTTCTAAAGATGTTCCTGTCCATCTGTAGATGTGTTGGGACGGAAACAACCGTGTAATGTTGAGTGTGCATCAAATAAGAAATATAATTTAAAATGTCACTTCTCGTTATTTGTTGTTTTAGCCAAATGAGATTTACTACAAGCATCACCGATGCACATATTTTTTGCACAGGTATCACTGTTGGTGGGTGGATAGCTTCGCTGTCCTCACACTGTCTTGTGTTTAATGGATTTTTATTGTAAATGATTTCCTTACATCTTTGTAATACATTTTATGCATGTATTCTCTCAAATATCAGGCCTTTTGCACAATTACTTCTTTCTCTATAGTTCTGCTAGAGGACAAACTGCTGCATTCCCTAGGTGTTTCATCCATCAAGTCTATGTGAATTATCTTGTTTGCCATAACAAGCAGTTTGTGGCCTTTCCCCTGTATTCCTCCACTGTCTCGCGACACTGGGCGCATGCCTGCCTCAGTTTTACCATCACAAAAATGCCTCTAAAGAAGCAGCTGACATTTATGCAGCACAAAGGAGACCTCATAACAGAGGAGACTTTCAATTTACATTTGAAGAGGAAGAATCCAGATAAGCGAGTTACCGAGACACCCCACCCCACGATAGGCTCATCATCAGAGGCCAACTGTTCGTAACCTCCTGGAGAGTGCAAGCTCTGGGTCCAATCTTCCTCTGGTACACCAATTAAAACTTGAATGTCCAAGAAGAGTGTGAATAGCCTAACCTCAAACTTCAGTTGCTAGCTTGGCGACTAGGGTGTCGGCTTAACTAGCCTACCTGCTCGACATGACGACACCAGCAAATTACACAGAGAAACAATCATTCCCCCTTGTAGGGCCAACGAGACCAAGATCACACAGCATATCACCAAGTGCTCTAGACAGACACAACAACTTGGAAATTTAACAGGACACAACAACAGGCTGAACAGAAATGGGCAGTGTCACACAGGCAAAATAAGGGAACAAAATATCTTGCAACACAGTTTTAGATGCAATGCAAAGATTAACAAAATGAAACCCGAATGTAATGAATACACAGATGTGTTGTTACGCTGTTTCGTCCAGTGTGGTTTTGTAGCTAATAAAATCCTTACATATTAAACAAAAATGCTTTAGGGAGTTTGATGTTTGACGTGGAATTGGTAAAGCATCCATGAACTACAGAAAAACGTAAGGGTGCTTTACAAAAACAGACAAACTTGTAAAACAAGGCGGGGAAAGAACACAGAGAAGCAATCGTTACCACAGCGTCTGGCTTCCAATGAGAAATAGGGGGGTCTGGTGGGATTGGGGCACCCTCTCTCAGCAGGTCTGTGCTGGTTTTCTTCACCCCTGAAGTTAACACAAAAAGCAAATTTAATTGATAGTTATGTCCTTTACAATTAGAACACTTATGTAGCTCACAGCATGGATGCGCTAGTTGCAAGGTTCTGGGATGTCAGACACTATCCTTGGACCGGCACACACATCAAAGCAAACCCCCAAATCAATCCCCTTCACCAATTCCAACTACAAGCCAGGGTGGGTTTCCAAGGCAGGTCACTGGTATCCATGCTCACCTCTCTCTCTTTACAGAATGAGGTCTGTGTGGCTCAAACATTTGCATAAAAATGCTTCGGTTAATGCAGAGCACAGGATTTATAGATTAAGGTCTGCGAGCTCTAATTGGCCTCCTTCAGTTTTACCAGTGATGGGACAGGAACTCTCATCTGAAGTGGTTTGCAGCAGAGGCATCTAGTCTAAAGGTGAAGTGTTCTTACCCTTGGCACTTGCTCTCTTTGCCAGTAAACCCTCATCTGAAAAGACGAAGTGCTCATGTAACGGCTTTGCTGATCGTCCATGGATCTATCATGCCTACTATATTAATAATAATTATACGTTTGTAAAGCGCAAACTTATCACTCCTAAGTGTATCCAGGCGCTGGGGGCCGTCGGGGAGATTAAGGGCCAGATGTAGGTAATTTCGATTTACCGACTCTTAAATACCCATACCGAATCGATATTTAAGAGTCGGTAAATTTGAAGGAGGCAGATGTAGGTAAAAAAATTGCCGATTCTGTAAGAGTCGGTATTTACCGATTCTGTAAATACCGAATCTGTATTTCACATTGATTCCTATGGGCCTTGAAGCCCATAGGAATCAATGGGAAATACAGATTCGGTATTTACAGAATCGGTAAATACCGAATCCTGCAAGGGTGCAGGGGGTGTCACTTTGACACCCTCTAGCACCCCAACTACAGGCTTGTGTGCCATGTGGCACACATACATGCCCTAAGGGCATGTCTGTGTGTCACATTGCACAGGTGTGCATGCACAGATGTGCATGCACAACTGAATTCGGTATTTTACCACCCAATAGGATTGGGTGGTAAAATACCGACTCTCAAGGGGCTGTGGCACTCTCAGGAGTGTCATCTACATATGGATTTACAGAATCGGTATGTTTACCGATTCGGTAAAATACCGAAGTGGTAAATTTACCGAATCGGTAAATATACCGATTCTGTAAATTCAGACCCACCTACATCTCAAAAGCCAAATACCGGTTGGTAACGGCCGAAATCGGCCGTTACCGACCGGTATTTGGCGACCTACATCTGGCCCTAAGTGAGCTAATGATGCGGAGCTGAAATGCCGGCAGAGATCGAACTGTGACCCCGCGCTCCGGAGTCAGTCACTCTGGCTGCTGCGCCACACCTCTCGCTTCTATGAAGTGCTCATGAACCCACTTTGAACAGCTGGGCTGCCCTTCACCGGACTACTACTAAGCACAGGTTATAAAAACAGTATGTTGGACATCACAGAACTTACCTGGCAGATACTTGCTGATTATCTCTGTAGTCTCTGTTGCTCTAGTCATGGAGGAGTGTACTATCTGGTCATATTTAAATCCCATACAGGCCAGTCTTTGACCGGTCATTTCAGCCTGCTCACGACCTGACAAAGAAAAGCAAACCACATGAACATTGTCACTCGCCCAAAGGCACGGGAAGAGGCTCAGAATTCAAAGGCCTGAACATGCCGGGTCACCCAGTACAGACACCAACTAAAAATAAAACGTTTACTTTTTTCCATCTTTTTCCTCATTTCAAACAGTACTATTGCTCTCTGATGGGGCATTTTGGCTGTTTAATGCACTAGTTATTCCCGTAAAAGCGAGAGTATCTAAAAAGCAGGACATTAACGGTTGAAATGTTGCACCTTTAGGCATTAGGGCTTTGCAAAAAAAAAAAAATGTTTTAATGCTCCAACATTTGCATTTTGTGACATTTTTTTTAAGTTTATACATCACGACATTTTCAATTCACAGACACAATTATGGCCATAACTCGTTAGTATGTAAGTTTACTGAAATAAAGGCACACAGGAAGAAAAGTCAATAGGTTGAAGTGGTGAAAAGACACTGAACATATAGGAAAACAAGCATTAGGAATGCATTAGGGCTCTGGTTTGTTTTAAGTTAGAGATAATGGCATTGTAAATGGCAATGTGTTTTAGGCGGAGAGGTGTGGCGCCGCGGCCAGGGCGACTGACGCTGGAATCTGGGGACCACGGTTCGATCCCCGGCTCCGGCAGCAGGTTAGCCCAGCACCATGTGACTCTGGGCAATAGCTCGCTTAATCTTCCCGACGGCCCCCAGCGCCTAGAGACCCTTACGGGTGATTGTGCGCTTTACAAATGTGGACTTTACTCTGCACTACCACTCTGCACTCTCAATCTGCGCTCTGCACTACCACTCTGCACTACCACTCTGCACTACCACTCTGCACTACCACTCTGCACTCGCCACCAGACACGGCGGACTCGTGGAAAATTAATGAAGTGACCTAGAGGGTGAGGATGGGATACTCCGCTACCATCGAGTTCGTAGAAGAACAAGATTACATACGAAAAACAAGCAGCACAGAAAGCATCACTTTCGCGATCGCAATTGTTTAAACAAGCAGCACAGAAAGCATCACTTTTGCGATCGAAATTGTTTAAACAAGCAGCACAGAAAGAGATCACTTTCGCGATCGCAATTGTTTAAAAAAACGAGATCTGATGCATGTGATTCTCTACATTGCTGGCCGGCTGTTTATGCGCGCACACAGAGCTGAAGGGAAAAAAAACACAGCAGTGCACACGCTCCCAGCACCATCTGCCTTCAATTACCGGCACCTCGGACAGCTGGTAATTGAGGATTTATGTATTCTTCTGCGCGTGTCCGAACACTTTATGCAGGAAGTGGACATTGACAAATTCCTAAGTCCTATGGCGTGCTGCCTTACTTAAACACAGCCTTGCCTGGACCAATTACCATTCACATGGCAGAATACCACACGCAAAAAACGCGCGCTTTCTGGAATGTGGCAGCCCGGACCCCTTTCAGAATTCTTTTTTTTTCTAATATATAAGAGCTCGGAAACTCCGCCTCTACTTCATGGTGACGTAGGCCCGAGCCCTAAAAATGGAAACTGGAAGACCAGGTTGGAAAGAGACATAGGGGCCAGATAATTTCCAAAGACATTCTCTAGCTGAAACCATTGCTGGAAAGGCCTATATCTGCGGGAATACAAACCAGGTACCACGCATTATAAATTACCAAACGTAAACCATCAATGTCCAGAGTGGCAGAATCGCATCAATATTGACTAGGTTTCCTCTCCCAACATTTACCAAATAAAGAAATCACATTCCTGAAATGCAGAGGGGAAAAATACTCTTTATGCAAGTGGTTCTGGCTATAATTAGGAAGACACAAGCAGACTGCAGATAACTCAAACACAGTGAACGGTAAAAATTCAGTGAGCAGTGAAAGCACTTCCATTGGGAGAGACTGTGTTCTGTTGCTGGACTGCTGTGTCTACTTAGTCACCATCAGTACTCGGATTTGCACCTTCGCAGTCCTTGACCTGTGTTTACTGAGAGCCAGCAGGCTGTGTTCAGAGCATCAGTGGTTAAAAAACCTTCTTACTAATAACGCAAATCAAGCTTCATACAGTTATCCTTTTTAATTAGAGATTGCGACAGCTGATGATAAGCGAACGGATGTAATGCAGATCTCGGGGTGGCTTAGCACGCCATTAATCCCAAAGCAATAACATCACCAGCTGTGCTCACGCAAGGGCATTTAGCGTACAATATAGTGCTCTGTTACTGCACGCACAAGCCTAAAGAAGTATCCATTTCTAAAAAAAAATGTTTACGAAAATTGAAACTTGGATCCTAATATTGTTTTTAATCATAGACCGATGTATTCAACGGATGCTCTGTGAATTATAACTTTAAAACACATATAAAAGTTCGCAGGTGGTACAAATGCCTTAAGTTTGTTCTGTGCGATACCACAGTTACGTAGAAGCGTGCAAAGACTGTCAGCTCATTACCCCTTCCATCTCATCCTAATTGAGGAAAAAAGTGTCACTAGCTTGCCAGAAAACAGCAGAAAAGAACATTAAAATAGAACACGGTCAACAGAAGAAGCGGGTATGAGCTATTTGCTGGCTTCAAAATGGAGAGGAAGGTACAGGTTGATAATGAAACCAGCAATCTGCAAGCCTATTTCATTTAGAGCCTCAGACAAAGCCCTGCTTATATCAATCCTCAAACCTGCCCGTATATAAAGTGACCAAGCATGACTTTTAAAAGCAAGGAAATATGCTGGCAGGAATAAGATGCACCTGTGCTACCTTTTACAAATTTGCTCCTACACAACAAAAAGAGACTTAAAAGCTGCCGCAACTGTTGTTGTTTATACCTGATGAAAATCAAGTAGGTCTGTTACTTCCTTTCATCAGGCCTCAAAACTTGCCAGACTCACCTAGCACTGTTAGCGTCCGGTCAGTATCAGCACGCCCATCCAGGTTGTACTGGGAGTGACGCACGAGAAAAATATGTCTGGTTGCTTTGGCCTTGTGCTTGTTGAGTTTTGATGCCAGCTCCTCCTCTCCAGTTTCCTCATTTCTCTTCCGGAGTTTGATGAGTGACAGAGGCTCACGCCTGTAAAAATAAAGGCACTATGTTTAAGACAACACATGTATCGATTAGACAAAGAAACCACTTGAAAAGGTTTATTCTAAGCTCTGGTTTGAGCACTTGTCTCCATCTTTTGAAGGCAGGCCTACAGTACTCCTCACAGGTATTATAAAACGGATTGCCACAGCCTCTCTGCAACTGTTCTATCAGTGTAAGAGGCTGGCACTCAAGAGTAAGGCGCAAAGCGGAGGTCGCAGACTACCTTGTTAGACCTGACAGATTGAATATTGCTCCGATCTCAAAAAGCCTCTAACTCAGTTGCACTACAGGCCCGAAGATGCACTTACATAACACTTTCTTCCACATACTTAAAGATAGGCATCCCTTTTGGAAGGCCTTCTGGGATAAGCCTAAGATAGCTCTTAACTGAAGCTCTTCTACACCAACAAAGGAATTAAGCGCTCCTATTTAATGGCGCCTCCCCACTATACAAAGCTAGACCCACTGCTCTTCTTTCTGACTGTCATCCTCCATACTGGTACTATCTCATGCCACAGTCCACCAACACCAGGACAGGCCTATGGCTTCCGTCATGAAGGGCTCACTACTAGTAGAGTCCTTAACATACATTTTCTTGAATATCATTCTTTGAAAGCTGCATCACGTCTAGGAACTTGAAAAAGAAATAATGGCGTGGACTAGGGGCTGCTGAGAGGTTCGGGATTGGAACCACAGGTGGCTCAAATTCGGACATTGACAATACCCGAAGGATACAATTGCCAAGGATTTTGCCCACTTAGGTATAACTTTCATACATTAAATATGTGCCATCTTTCACTGATTTACAAAACCTGGAGGTATTCAGCCACTTAAAGTCTGACCCTTGTTCCCTCACACAAACTGGACTGCAGGTTCGAAGACAAAAATACAGAGTTCTACAAGGTGAGATTGGGCTTGAAAGGAAAGTTCCCAATGCTGTAACCGGTTTTATGCCATAAAGAACACAATTTAGGTTTCCCACAACCTACTTCCGGCTACGAAAATCAAGATACTTGAAAACCAAAGAGATTCCACATCTGTGTACACTATGAGCTAAGGAATGAAATTCTTCATATTCGAATGACGTTCTGCTTCTTATGCTTCTATGAACAAAATCTTACAATGTGCACCTTGGCCAACATGTACAGTAGGTCTACACTTATTTTAAAGAGCATACTGATTACTCACAAGCTGCCTGAAATCTGGAATGACAGATCAATTTAAAAAAACATATTCCCTTACTATTAACTAAGAGGCAGAAATACCCATAAAAGCTCAGTCACTTGAGAGTAGCAAATTAGAAAGCCTGAAGCCCCTCTTTTGGGCCCTAGAAGTAGCTTTTTTCTAAAGTGAAACTGAAAGATACACAGATTATTTTTGGAGGAACGTGATCAAAATAACTGGAATCAATTATTGATGATTGTTATGTCACAAACACAGAGGACCTGGAATGACCGATGGAAGATTGTATGCCAGACATAGTATTTGTTTTCAGCACAGTAATGGACAGAGTAGGGAAGCTATAAAGTAGTCATCAAAATATTATCACTACCACAAAATTACTCATTTTAATCAACTTAGAAGGATGAAAGACAGAGTGCACGTGCAGGATACCAAACGATTAGTAGCAAGTTGAGCACACAGGTCAGCTGAATGTGGTCAATATGCTAAACTACTGTTACCAGTTTGAGGATATTGACAGCAAACCAATGTAGTTGTATTTAAATAGCGCTTACTACCCCTGACGAGGCGTTGAAGCGCTTTTCAGTGAGTAGCATGCTAATCTGGAACCCAAAAAGGATTAGTATGGATTAATAAAGGGAAATAAGAGTTAATCTGAGCGGTGGACATGAGAGTCTGTTAGCTGGATTAAATAGGATAATGGGAGATAGAAGAGGGAAGTGTCTAGAAAGTGGTATCTGGGAAATCATAATAGTAAGATGAAGTTTGGGATTAGTAAAAGAAGAGATGGAGGAGGGGAGAGTCTCAAGAAAGGGATTAGTGAGATCATAGTAGTAAGAGGAGGTTTTGAATGAGTCAAAGGAGGAATACATACATGAAGGGTTGTTTGATAGATCATAGTAGTAACAGGAGGTTGGGGTGAGCCAAGGAGGAAAGAGATATTCTGAAGAATATAGTAGAAGAATGTACATTAACCACACTGTGGCTAGCCTTTGCAATGCTCAACATCTTCTATTACCACAGCTAAATAAACGTTGACCTGGTCTGCTGGAATACCTCTTCTAGATGAAAGCCACTTTCAACTTTCTTTTTCAACCAAGGGGTGAAGGATGGACGTGTGCCAACATCATGTTACCCTCGCTTATCACTATAAGGTTAATGATTCTATTACAGATGCCTCCAGTGTAAACCACTGCCATAATTACAATAACTGGGTCTAGGCACCCAACTTTCACTCTCCTCTCCTCCAGGCTTCCACCTATATATATCAAGGCATTCCCCTCAACAGGAGAGAGCAGCCAGCTTCCCTTCTATTTAGTAAAATTCACCCCTTTTAAGAAGGAAGCCATAAAATTTACTTACAAGCCCCAAATCGCTGCATCGGGGGTGTCTGTACTAGAGCCGGTAGTTTGAGTGGCAAACCTGGAAGAGAGAAAGAGGGATAACAGAGACCGGCAGAAGGGAAAACAGGCAGCAAGAAGCACAGGTTCTAGCCCAAGAGGGAAGGAGGTGTTGATAGTCCAACAACAAGAAGCCACCATCCTCAAATGGGAAAGGAAATACTCTGTTGAAAGAAACAGCAACATACCCACTAGCAAAATTACAACACAACAAAACAAAGGTAATGCATTACTTTTCTGAATCAACACTACAGCCGCAGGGAGGATTGCAGCGTCCATTTCAAAAGAGGTCTTGCTTGGTCAGAATAAGCAGGACATGAAGTTGAATAACACTGTTTGTCATTGTGATTGGTAAAGTTTTGTGGAGACACTGGCAGAATTTGCCAGAATATACTGATCAATTCCAGGCACGTTTAAAGAGGTAAGCTGCATTGTAAGTGTCTCTCATTTTACTTTCCATGTGGTTGAATAAGGAATTCTGCTGTATTAAAACAGTTAATCTTTTCAACGCCTTTTCCCATTAAAACATAGGTAAACACTTTTTGTTTTGTTGCAAAGTACCATCAGTCAGTTGCTGCCTCAGGGCTCAATGAAGTGCGGGATAACAATGTATAAAGCAGGCAGATCAGCTGACATCTGCGGAGTCCTTATGTCTTAGGTACTTAATCAGCCACTAAAAGACTGGCACTATTCAATTAAGTCAACCTGGGAAAGCAGTAAGTGAAATTGGACCCAGCGACCAGGTGGTTCAAGATTGGCTCCGAGTGTTTCCAATCTTGACTTTCTTGAGGCCAGCTGATGATTGAGAAGCCAAAGGCTGGCTGGGGGTTGCAGGTGGTCAGAAGGCAAAGCACAACACACATAGTAACGGGCTTAGAGGCAGTGAGTCATCAAGTTCTGGTAGATGTAGACAGAATGTTGGATTCTTAAAAGGAAGAATGGGGGCTTTGATATGTTACAATGTTAGAGGTAAGTTATGGCCACCGTTCCCTCCTTTGGCTTGGTCATTCAAAAGAGATATCTGTCATGGGCATGCTGGAGATATTATGCCAAGGCGCTGCTGGTTCTAGATGCCTTACGTCAAGGGACTTGTGCTGGTCACAGGAATGTTCAGGCAGTGGCTATGCTGGAACGTTATTTCAAGTATTGGTAAGCGACTGTGATGGACATTTTGCAGATGTTACTTAAAAAACGTAGGGGTAGGGCACGCTGGAATGCTACTGTAAATGATGTATGCTGGTAACTGCTCTGGACTTACTGCAGGTGATACTTCAAGACGTTATACTGACAAATGCCAAAGGGATGCTGTATATGTGACTTCAACTGACTTGTACTGGTGACACGCATGCTGGAATGTTACTTTAAGAAACATATTATAGCTGCAGGCATACTGCAGGGAGTAATCCTGACTTATAGTGGTAACTCATAGGTATGTTGCTGATGTTACTTGAATTAACTACAGATGGTAACCTGCATGCTGGAATGTAACTTAAAGAGTCTTGTTATAGCGTTGGTCCTGAACATGCTGGAATGTTACTTCAATAAAGCTGTGCTGGTAACTTCCACGGGCATGCTGCAGGTTGACTGCAAGAGCTTTGTGCACAAAAAGGGCAGTCTAAAATGTCATTTGAAGGGTCTGGTGCTGGTGTTTTCATCTGGCATTCTGATAACATGACATGTGTACTGGCTCCCGAAAACGAGTGTAACCTTTAGGTCACAAGTTGAAGCAGAGCAAGAAACTATTAGCACATGGTCATTCAAATATGTAACGTTGTCACCATTTATTTATTATGTGGAAATTTAATTTGAGTGATGTTTCTTATAATATATTATTGAGCAACACCAGTTGTTCTCCACTTCGAACAGTCAAATACGTAACTTACTTAGTATTCAGATTTGAAAAAAAAGTCAGAATTGGCCCTTTACACGTCTAAGCAAAAACAAAGCCCCTTTCATTGACGTCACCGAGATCGGGTCCTGGGCATCACTTTTACCTACATCATTAGAAATATCCCCCACCGAGCCCTGCGCGCATTAATGATTTTTTTTTAGACTGCATTAGACACGAGTTCTTTTGGCAGATATATTCCAGTGATAAAGATTATCTCCCATAGTCACTGTGCCAACAATGTGGAAAAAAACTGAATCACGACCTTGCAACTCCAAATGAGACAGGGATTTGCAATTTTTTACTTTTCAATTTAAACCAATTAACCTCCATAGTTGTCCTGGAGTACATCGTTCACGATGTGGATTTTAAGAGTAGGCCACATGGTTTCTTTTATTGTGCTTGTAAAGAAAACAAAACAAAAATAACTGTGTCTGGAGGCACACAGAGACATGGTCGATTAAATCTCAGCAGCCGAAGGGAACAAAGACCCTCCCCCACTCTGTGCAGTCAGCCCAGTCCTCAATGTAAGGGGGAAGAAAGAAAGTCAATTCATTTCCGCTGTGCCATGTGAGCCCTTCCAGGCCGAATGACGAGCTGTTTGCAGATGTGATGAGAATCAGTAAGAATTGTATATCAGGCAAACGGTGCAACAGATTACCCATCACAAGGCGTAAATGATCTAGTGCAATGATTATTGCATGAACTTTGAAAATACCCCATTTATTTTTAGGCTTGTTTCTTAAGAGGCTGGTGTGCTAAACTCAACTCTGCGGACAAACTAGACGCTCTGACACATGCAAAGAACGACGGTGGATAATTTGGGTAATATCGTTTGCCCCAACTCTGTTTCTTGCTGGACAGCTCCTTCTTACAAACATGCTTGTTTTGTCAAGTTATCGCACAAAAGATGGACAGTTGATCTGGTTACCAAGGGTCCCGAAACTTAGTATGACCGAATTGGAGTTTTGATCAACTACATCAACAAATAATTCACAAGGCACCACTGCATAGCACGGTTTACGAATTTAGCTACAAAAAGAAACTTTTAGTGATGCGTATACTCTATTCAGACAAACTAATAGTTTCCCCCCAAAAAATCCTCACACTAAGAACTCATTATTCCGACATAATACCAAAGCAATTTACAAAGCACCACAGACTCGTTCAGAAATACTGTACCTCCCCACTCAGAACCCTTTATTTTGATCACTATGCAAAATTAACCGAGCAAAGCAAATTTTTTAAAAACATCAATAGTATTAAAGGGTGTCTATTATAGAATATACATATATTTTAATAAGAAAACTACAATAGGCAGTGCCCCACAAACATCAATTTACTTTCAACTAGACACTTTCAAACATACAGCAAATACACTCAACTAATTACCTTAAGATTCCCCTTGTCTTAATATGTGAATACATTTCCCACAAATACCTCTGTGCAACACTAGTTTTCCATTCAAACGTTCAGCAGCTGTGTGAGAATGCAGATTACAAACCTGCCTCATAATTCGGAATCTCATAAACAATGCCTGCCTAATTCAGGTCTACTGCTATATTTTCTACAATAAATTGATTATCGTGGGTAAAGTCCCATAATACAATGGCATTTTAGAAAAAAAAATCTTGCTTAAAGATGCCTTCGATTATTACAGGAATTCGGTTTGAATTCCTAACATTTTTCAGAATGTGCTACGGTACCAAAGTACTTCCTAAAAAGAACATGGCTATGTCTGTTTAAGTAGTGTCCACCCCCAAAGGATTACACTTCACAAGCCTTCTACGTACTTCCACGCCTGCTTACGTCATGGTGCATGCATGACGTCAGCACACGCAGGTTTAAACGTCATCAAAGGTCGCCCACCCGGAAGCTGCGCTCACCTGTCCCAGTTGTTATCCCAGCCTCCTCTGCCTGGAGGCTCCGGGGCTTTCGGGGCGGTTGGTGCCGGTTCGGCATCCGCAGCCCACGGCTTCTTCACCACGGCCACGGCGGTGAGCAACGCCGCCGATCCCCCGGCCAGGCCGCAGGCCAGGCGCAGCGCGCGGCGGAACGACATTGCTCGGGGATCTCGAGCGCGAGGTGGGACGGAGCGCCAGCAGGGACAAGCTACCGGAGACCTGTCAGCGTCGCGGCAGCCCCTGCGTACGGAGCCGGCGGCATGGAAAGAGAGAAGGGACTGCTGCACCCGGAAGCTTCGGCGAGCATCGAGGCAGAAAGAGGACATGGGGAGCACATAGAGGACAAAGGGAGGGGCAACCATAGCTGCCAAGTATTCAGATTGCTTGAGTGTGTCTGGTTTCAGTTTACTTATGAGTGACGTTCAGCTGCCAAATGTGTGACGTTTTAAACCAAGCTATGAAGTGCACGAAAAGAGATAGCTATCGGCAGTGCTTGAAATGAAAAATAGAAGTGCATGTACTCTGTAACTGCTTGTTTCTTCGAAGTGCTGGTACTCTCCAATTAAAGGTATTGCGTTTCTCTTGAGAAGTGACGGTACTCTCCGCCTCTAAATGAACAAGCATTTACAATGCAACGGTTTCGCCTTTGTAAAAGTTAGAGCTATAGGCATTGTAAATGACAATTTTTGTCATTTACAATGTCCGTCCGTCCTGTCCTGCACACGAGCGGTCGCTCCCCTCGCCTCCTCCTCTCCTGATACTTGTGGTATTGTAGCGCTTGACTGTGCATTTGCAATTTATATCGTAGCGCTTGACTCCACAATCGTAATTTGTATCGCTAGCGCGCACTTCTGGGCATTATCTTTGGCTGTGTAATTTGTATTGTTTTTGCATATTTTCATAGCGCTTTGACTCTGCGCTTCAATCCGCTTCCACTGCTGCATTATCCTAACTATATTTCGCCCTCTTAGCGCCCCATTGCTCCCACTGCCTGTGCCCCAATCAGCGTTTGTTGTTGTTGTTGCCATTTTGTTTGTTGTCTGTGGCCCTTCCTCCACCTCGCTCCCGCCTCCCAGCTGACCCTCCCTCGCTCCGTCCCCTCCACTCTCCATTTATGACAGATGGACCTACGCGCAGCGTCCACACGCAGCGGTCGCGCCAAAGGTAAGCCCGTCTACGCCCGTCCGCGCCTGGACCGCGCCCAGCGCCAGACCCCCTGGTCCACGCATCACCCATCCCTCCCGCATTACATACGACGCCTCCACCCTCTTAGCACTTAACCCCAGCCGACTCCCTAACTGCCCAAGCAGCACCAGGACACACCCATGGACCCTTCAGCTGCCACTCCTGCAAATTCACCTGCATCAAGACCTACACCAAACCAACAAACCCCAAACAGAGATCCAACACCAACCACCTTAAATGCATCTTTCTCAACACCCGCTCGGTTCACAAACACGCCATCGACCTTTGGAATCTACTCGACACCATTTCTCCGGACATCGCCTTCCTAACAGAAACCTGGATGAATGCCTCTTCAGCTCCGGACATCACCATAGCCATCCCGGACGGCTACAAGATCATCCGTAAGGACCGCACCATTCAAACAGGAGGAGGCATCGCCATCTTCCACAAGAACACCATCCGCGTCTCAACCAGCTCAGAAGACAATCTCGCTATCGCCGAACACCTTCACTTCCAGATCCACACCGACCCCAAGACCACACTCAGAGGCACCCTCCTCTACAGGCCACCAGGACCCCGTACAAAATTCAGCGAAGACATAACTGACTTCATCACCCCACACGCCCTCCGATCGGAAGAATACATTCTACTGGGAGACCTCAATTTCCATCTGGAAAAGAGCAACGACAGTAACACTACCACCCTTCTGGACAATCTCGCCAATCTCGGACTCAAACAACTTGTTAACACCCCCACACACTATGCTGGACACACACTCGACCCTATCTTCACTTCCAGCAAGCATATCTCCTTCACTCACACCACACCCCTCCACTGGACGGACCACAGTTGCATCCACTTCATTTACAATAAGACCTCGATCCACAACCACCCTCACCAACTCTGCGAAGAAACTGGAACAAAATCACCATCGACCAGATCTCCACATCGCTTCTTCAAAAAACCCCTGCCTATTAAACGAACCCTAACCAAGCCGCCATCAACCTCACACAATGGTTAACCCAAACCGCCGACAAACTAGCACCCTTGAAAAAACATCTAATCAAGCAAGGAAGCAAGAACGCCCCCTGGTTCAACGATGACCTTAAGAAATCCAAGAAGCTCTGTCGTTCCTTTGAGAAAACTTGGAAAAAAGACCCAAACACTATCACCCAAGCCGCCTTCAAAAACGCCACCCGCAAACACCACCAACTAATCCGGACAGCCAAGAAATCAGCACTCAAAGACCGACTAGACAACAACACCCACAACAGCAAGGAACTTTTCAACATCATCAAAGAATTCACCAACCCCACCGCCAGCTCTAACGACATCACCCCCTCTCAAGTCCTCTGCGACTCCCTCGCCTCATTCTTCCATGGCAAAATCGCCGACATTCATAACAGCTTTGACAACCAACCCGTAAACCAGTCCACCCCACTCACCTCCGAACCTGTACCTCCTCCGAATAACCTTTTCGACTGGAACCCAATCACCACAGAAGACACCATTCGCCTGATGAACTCCATCCACTCAGGATCCCCTACAGACCCATGCCCCCATCACATCTTCAACAAAGCAGACTCCCTTATCGCACCCCATCTCCGAGATGTCATCAACTGCTCCCTCAACTCCGCCACATTCCCAGAAAGCTGGAAACACGCCGAACTCAGCGCCCTTCTGAAGAAACCCACAGCTGACCCCACCGAACTCAAACTACCGCCCCATCTCGCTCCTCCCATTCCCTGCCAAAGTCATTGAGAAAGCCATCAACAATCAGCTCGCCGCCTTCCTCAAAACCAACAAATCACTCGACTCCTCACAGTCTGGCTTCCGAGCCAAACACAGCACCGAGACCGCCCTCATCGCAGCAACAGATGACATTCAAACACTACTGGACAACGGAGACACAGTCGCCCTCATCCTCCTTGACCTCTCCGCAGCCTTCGACACAGTCTGCCATAGCACCCTGATACAACGCCTCAGAAACATCGGAATTCAAGGAAAAGCATTGGACTGGATCATCTTGTTCCTCGCTGGAAGAACTCAGAGAGTCCGCCTCCCCCCTTTTAAGTCAGAGGCCACCGAAGTCATCTGCGGCGCCCCGCAAGGATCATCACTCGGCCCCACCCTCTTCAACGTCTACATGAGCCCCCTCGCAACCATCGCACGTCAACACAACCTCAACATCATCTCCTACCCTGATGACACTCCGCTGATCCTCTCACTCACCAAAGACCCAACCACCGCCAAAACCAACCTACATGAAGGGATGAAAGAAGTAGCCGAGTGGATGAAGCACAGCCGTCTGAAACTGAACTCGGACAAAACGGAAGTCCTCATCTTAGGTTCATCCCCTTCCGCCTGGGACGGCTCTTGGTGGCCAACGGCCCTAGGAAAAGCCCTCATACCGACGGACCACGCACGGAACCTGGGCATCATCCTGGACTCCTCACTCTCGATGACCAGACAAGTCAACGCCGTCTCATCATCATGCTTCAACATCCTACGCATGCTCAAAAAAACATTTCGCTGGATCCCCACCGAAACAAGAAAAACGGTCACCCACGCACTGGTTACAAGCCGTCTGGACTACGGAAACACCCTTTACGCTGGTACCACCGCAAAACTGCAGAAAAAACTCCAACGCATCCAAAATGCTTCAGCCAGACTCATACTAGACATCCCCCGTACAGACCACATTTCCATTCACCTGAAAGACCTTCACTGGCTCCCCGTCAACAAGAGAATAACGTTCCGTCTCCTCACCCACGCACACAAAGCCCTATACAAACTTGGACCTGATTGTCTCAACATGCGCCTTTCCTTTTACACCCCCACCCGCCAGCTGCGTTCGTCCAACCAAGCCCTCGCCTCTGTTCCGCGCATCCACAAAGCCACCATGGGGGGAAGATCCTTCTCCTACTTAGCGGCCAAAACCTGGAATTCCCTTCCCATCCACCTCCGCCTTACTCAAAACCACCTAGCCTTCAGAAAACAGCTTAAAACCTGGATATTCGATAAGTAAACCTCCGCCCCCCCCTTCCTCAAGCGCCTTGAGACCCTCTGGGTATGTAGTGCGCTATATAAATTCTGACTTGACTTGACTTGACTTATTTATGTGTTGGTTTTGAAAACAGATAAATAAATGGCATTGTCATTTACAATGCCAATAGCTTAATCTCTCACAAATGCGAGACCTATTGCATTTGCACACACACACACACATAGAGCACAAACACACACACACAGCCACACACACGCACACACACACAGACAGAGCCACGCAGACAGAGCCACACACACACACAGAGCCACCCACAGAGTCATTCACATAGAGCCACCCACACACACAGAGCCACACACACAGAGCACCCTACACAGAGCCACCCTCACACAGACAGTGCCACCCTCACACAGAGTGGGGGGGACGGACACCTGCACAACGAAGATGAGCGGGGTTGGGGGGGGGACACCAGCACAACCTGGAAGAACGGGGGTGAGGGGGACGGACACCAGCACAACCAGGAAGAGCGGGGGTGGGGAGGGGGGACGGACAGCAGCACGACCAGGAAGAGTGGGGGTGGGGGGTGACGGACACCAGCACAACCAGGAAGAGCGACACCAGCACAACCAGGAAGAGCGACACCAGCACAACCAGGAAGAGCAGGGGTGGGGGGGGACACGAGCACAACTAGGAAGAGCGGGGGTGGGGGTGACGGACACCAGCACAACCAGGAAGAGCGGGGGTGGGGGTAACGGACACCAGCACAACAAAGAAGAGCAGGGGTGGGGTCTCGCCTTTGAAAAAGTTAGAGCTATTGGCATTTTAAATGACAACATTTTTATTTATGTGTTGGTTTTGAAAATAGATAAATAAATGGCACTGTCATTTACAATGCCAATAGCTTAATCTCTCGCAAATGCCACACACAAACACACAGACCCACACAGAGTCCCACACACATACATACCCACAGAGCCACACACACAGAGCTACACACACACACAGAGCCACACACTTCCAGTAGTCGGTGGGCAGCGTGGAGCAGACCAGCACCCAGCCCGACAGGGCCAGCAGGAAGGCCACGATCTCCCCCGCCATGCTAGCCATGGTCATTGGCGAGGGGCACAGGTGTCAGAGCTGAGGGCACGGGTGAGGGCAGAGGGGTAAGAGCTGAGGGCAGAGGGGTGAGAGCTGAGGGCAGCGGGGTGAGAGCTGAGGGCAGAGGGGTGAGAGCTGAGGGCACAGGTAAGAGCTGCGGGCACAGGGGTAAGAGCTGAGGGCACAAGGTTAAGAGCTGAGGGCACAAGGGTAAGAGCTGAGGGCACAGGAGTCAGTGAGGGCACAGGTGAGGGCCGCGTGGTGAGGGCTGGAGGCCTGGGTTAAGGTCAGAGGGCACAGGTGCCAGAAGTGAGGGCCTAGGAAGAGCTGAGGGCAGAGGGGTAAGAGCTGAGGGCAGAGGGGTAAGAGCTGAGAGTACAGGGGTAAGAAGTGAGTGAGGGCCCGAGGTGAGATCAGATGGCAGAGGATTCAGAGCTGAGGGCACCTGCGAGGGCAGAGAGCAACGCGGCAAGGGACGAATGCCCTGCATGAGGTCGGAGGGCGGTATGGGGCAAGAGTTGGTGACCAAGGGGTAAGAGCGCTATGTCGGAGCCGGGCACCGGTCAGAGCTGAGGGCACAAGAGGCGGTGGAGCAGATGGACGCGGGGCTCAACATAGGTGAAAGTCCTGGTCGGAGCTAAAAGTAGCGCCACAAGGAAGTGAGGCAAAACCCCCTGTGACAGCTTAGACACAGGGCACTGCAACTGCACTCTCTGCTCTCATTGACTGAACGCCATCTACTCTGCAAATACTCTTCTTGCATGATGTTGCATCTACCTTCTCCACACCTGTTGCCCAGCACATCCCCTGCTCCCCTTTGCTTTCGATAAGCATCTACTCTTCGTCTGCGGTGCCTACTGCCCCATTAATCCATTCCAAATATGAAATATTCCCGTCTGTGCAGCATGCCCCTTTAGAATGATTCGCTACATTAAATGCACCTGTCCTAGAAGCCCTCAAGCCCCCACCGCTTCGTGGCACTCTACACTCTGTCTCTTGTATCAACCGGTGGTGCACTTTGTCCATAGAGCCTACTGTTCAGTGAACTAAATAACTACCTTCTGTGTGCACAGGCCCAGTAACACATTGTCCACTGAGGCAAACACGTCTCTAACCCCTGTATGGTGGTGGTGGCACGTTCGTCACTGTCCTGTACCGATGACCATCCCTCACCCCATGAGACAGTGCCCACTGTCCTGGTTCGTCAGTGCCCGCTGCCCCTGTGTTTACTCTCTGGGTATATGTTGCTCCCTGTAGCGCTGTACACACACTCGCCTCCCTCTTTCTAATACTCCAGTTTAACCCTGTCCCGGTACGTCACTTTAGTGAACTTTCTGCCCGAACTCCTCTGACAGCGGCTCCTTACTGTAGTGAGGGTGGGGGCGTCCGTGTGGCTGTGCCCCCTGCTACTTCCCGTCCGTGCAGCCGCGGCCGGTCTCAGGTCCCTTCCGTCCGGCTCCCACCAGAGTCCAGAGAGACGCGGGTGACATCAGTGGCATGAAGCTCCAGAGAGGGCGGGGCTAGGAAGCCTGGGGGCGCCGGTGAGGGCAGGGCCTGCAGACATCTGAGCACCCAGGGGGCAGGGCCTCCTGGAAAAGCGTTCATCCGGCGGCCTGCTTAGAATCACCTATATCAGTTTCTCATACACCACAATGTCACATTGGTCACGGATGTCAGCATTTTCATTGCCCATCACCTCCATCACAACCTGCTCATCAAAGTAAACCCTTCATATTGCCACTAGTGATAGCTCTTGAAACCGACACCACAGAGCAGGCATCCCCCCAAGGTACATCGGTGTGTAGCAGGCCAGCTCCGCCGAGGCCGGGAAGTACAGACTACACAACCACACAATGCTCGACCTCTCTAACGAATGCCAGAGGAAGTCCCAATCGTGAGCCGTATGTGCCGCGGTGCCACATGCTACGAAATGAGAATTACATCTGGCTTGTAAGGTACGGGGGCACAGCTGTGGAATGGCAATGACAAAGCAAGTTATTACGTTTTCCTTGCATAGTCTGCAGACAATGCCCTCTTTATTCACATGCCCCCGCCAAAGGAATACAGCGAAAAAGAGTGCCCATAATCTTGCCAACGACACTCTGCCAAGAACCCTGTCCCCTGCCAAGGCTGGCTGAGAAATCCCGCAGACTGTCTGGGCCGACAGAGGGAGGTGGCCTCCAATGTGAGGCAAAGGACACGGAACAGGAGCCTGCAGGAGAACATCTTCCCAGCTTCCCTCCTAATGAGGGAATCCACAAGTCCTGCCACCCACTAAAGAGGGCGGTGCACCGCGCTCAAGACGGGGACAGCTGCAGCGCAAGGCTTCATGAAACACGAGGATGAAGCGCAACGACCCGAGCTGCCGGCTTTGGAACTAGGGAACCAGGTGCAAGTCTCGGCGTTAGCTCAACATCCTGTGATTCAGGGCAAATCAATTAATCTTACCGTGCGTACAAAAATTATATGTATATGTCCTAATATAACCAATACTCATGAAAAGCTCACGGTCTTCCGGTCGAGTTCAAGCTATATATAAAAAAGAAATGTAAACACGAGACCCGCCATTTTTTAGCTGTCCCACACACTTCCGAACATGAACACCATAGCACGAATACCATAGCATGAGCACCGTAAGTGACATCACGCCAATCTGACCACTCATTAACCAGGGTTGAGGGACGGACAGCGGTATACAACCATGCAGGACCAGGACGATCACTAAAGAGGGCGAAGCACCGCGCTCAAGACGGGGACAGCTGCAGCGCAAGGCTTCATGGAACACAAGGATGTAGCGCAACGACCCGAGCTGCCGACTTTGGAACTAGGGAATCAGGTGCAAGTCTCGGCGTTAGCTCAACATCCTGTGATTCAGGGCAAATCAATTAATCTCACCGTGCGTACAAATATTATATATATATATGTCCTAATATAACCAATACTCATGAAAAGCGCACGGTCTTCCGGTCGAGTTCATATATAAAAAAGAAATGTAAACACGAGACCCGCCATTTTTTAGCTGTCCCACACACTTCCGAACATGAACACCATAGCATGAATACCATAGCATGAGCACCGTAAGTGACATCACGCCCATCTGACCACTCATTAACTCACAGGGTTGAGGGACGGACAGTGGGATACAACCATGCGGGACCAGGACGATCTTAGCAATGAGGAAAAACATCCATGATAAAAATTTTAAAAAAGTACACGTCCACAGTGGCCCACGTCTTCATGACGTTCTAAAAGGGGCGGAGAGCGAAAAAATCACCGGAACGCCCACGAATCTGCTCCCAGAAAGAGTGACGCATCTCTCTTCCAATGGCTAGCCTCCATTTATGGAGCTAGCCAATGGAAGAGAGAGGCGGGACAAAGCCCCGTACTGCTAAACAAAAGATTTTGCCTGCGCGAACACTGCTGCGCAGTGGACGCCAGGCGAAACCTAAAAAGTGCTGGTACTCCGCACCGGACAGTACCGGCCCATTTAAAGCACTGGTATCGGAAATGACACCCTTTTGGCCAATGAGAAGCTCTAAAAGTATCTTGAAACAAGACTACTGAAAAAGAAGGCTAACAATGGCTTTACAATGTACACAAAATTTCTGCTGCAGCCTATCTTATACTGTGTGTAATACATTTATAAAGCAATGTGTGCATTCAATTGGAGGCAGCAACCTCCTGGTATTGTTTTTTAGTTTTTTTTGCATATTCATATAGCGCGAACTCGACCCAAAGGTATTGGAGCACTTTACATGAGCACCGTATTTACATTACACATTCAAGCACGGGGAGATTAAGTGATTTGCCCAGAATCACAGGATGTGGGCGCGACCCTGAGGCTTGAGCCCTGGTTTCCTGCACCAAAGTCGTCAGTCTAGCCGACGGTCCACATCCTCTCCCTTTATAATAAAGAGGTCACTATTCCCCACTGCGCCAAACATTTTTTCAGGGTGTAAGGTAAGCTTATTTATTCTTCAGTTGAATTAGAAACGGACTGACTAAGGCCCTTGTTGAGATCAAGTTTAAAGAAAAAGTGTGCATCATTCAGCCCTTAATGCAAATGGCTAGATGGTGAGCTCGCTGAATGGCTAGACCGTGTTACCCAACACAGATTCCTATCAGTACCCTTCACTGTCTTTTAGGCGTGCAAGCGATTGGAGAAACTCATGTTGTTGACTTCTCATGGTTGGCTCAATAATATCCTGTTTGAGCAAGCTGTTGATTTCTGCTTCCTCCAATCAGATATTAAATGAAATTCATCCCATAGGCTGCAGGCTGCACCAACTCATGAATAAGTAATTGGAGTTGCCTGTGTTTGACCATGCCAATTTTTTAAAACAGTTTCTGAAATATTTTTAAGACCTTAAAGTCTGTCATCATAGCAATTAGTCAACAGAGTATGCAGAAAAAGCCCAACTTGACAGCTGATCTGAATATAAGGAGGTACTCTGTGTATGCAACTGATCTGAAGCTCAGGAGGCACTCTGTGTATGCAGCTGCTTCTATCACACAGATTTCAATTCCACCAGAGTGCTTTTCTTGTAACACTGAACTAACCCCTGCAGGAAAGGTGTACGAGAGCCATATGTACAGATCTTGGCTTTCGAGGATCATTACGACACCATGTCAACTGAAGCGTTCCATGTACAACGTCTGTCATGACAATTAACAGAATAAGGATTTTAAACTTTCGACTTGAATGTCAAGTACAGGTTTAGTTTGCTTGCAATTGTCTGCTGACATAGTAATTTCGATGGAGCAGATTATGCAATGGAAGTTTTTGTCCATTCAGCTGATGAGGTGTCTTTGAAGGAGATATTATCCGTGGTACACTTCTATTCTTAATAGTTCTTCCTTGAGGTTTTTTTTGCCAATTCTGGGCACACCCTCTTGCTCTTTTAAATAACAACCAGTTGATACTATCTGCACTACTTAACTGAGCTTTGCACATTTTCTGTCTCCTTTTCACCCGCACCCCATTCATTTTTGCCATAAGGGGGAAGTCACCCTAGAGTGGACACACTTACATTTTGAACAGATGTTCTCCGGTGTAAAGCAGATGAGCGAGCCTCGTTCACACAGCAGCAGCCTGAAGTCTGAGATGGGAGCTGCACTTTCCATGTTCATAATGTCCTCCTTCTTCTTGGTTTCTGAAGACGTTTTGTACTTATCGAGGTTCATTCACATCTCGCAATGTTAATTTCTAAGCAACAGAACTTCTTGTGTTCTCTCATGCATGTAAATAACAAGTCTATGGTTTCACCTGGATTTTATCCCAAAGGGAAACACATACTGATTGTAGGAAAGTGCCCCTTTTTGAAAAGGTCACCCCCACTTTTTGCCTGGTAAATGATGCAATTTCTCAGAAGTGCACTGGGTTCCTGCAGTTCAGGTCCCTAGTGCCAGATCTCTTTCCCCAAAACTGTACAACTGTACGGTGTGGAGAAGTGTGGCTCAATGGTTAGAGCAGGCAGACCTTGATGCAGAGCTCTGGCCAGGGACCAGGGTTCGATTCCCGCCTCGGCGGGTCTCCGGCTCATTAATTCCCCTGACTGGATATTCTCGCCTCAGTACCTGTTCTGATCATGGGTCCCACGCTGCAACTCTGGGCAATAGCTTGCTTAGTCTCCACAACGGCCCCAAAAGCGCTGGGATGCCTGGCTGCACCGGGGGGGGGGGGGTTCCCAGGAGTGGACATTTCCCAGGAAAGCCAGGAAGGGTTCCTAAGCGGTATACGGACAGCGCCGGGACACCTCCGGTGGAGGTAGCTGTGCGCTTTACAAATTCCGACATTTACATTTACATTTACATTTACAATTGTGCCCCCAAATGGCAATACCTTTAGCACCTGATCATAATTCACAATCTTCAGAGGTTAGAAGGGGCAGATTTACTACTTCTGGCGCATCTCTGCTAATCAGCAGGGATGCGCCAAAAGAGTTGCGATGCATCTGCCCACCCGTGCGCACCACTAATGCGCCGCATATACACCGTGGCGCATGGATGGGCAGATGCGTGTTGCATCCCCCCATCGGAAGGCGGCGCATTGCTGGAGTTGCGTCGCAAGCGTGACGCAGCTCCAGCAGGCTCCGGGGTGCCCTATCCCTAACATGCTGCGTCAATCCTTAGCCTGCTTCAAGCAGGCGCAGGGTTTTGCTGCAGCATGGCCTTAAATGTTACTGAGTGAAATCTTGTAGATTTCACTCTGCCACTTTTAGGAGGCGTTACTGTGCCAGAACGCTCCCCCCCCCTGTGCTGGAATGCCTACATGTGGCGCAGGGCTTTACAACGTGACACATCTCCCAGATGCGTCACGTTGTAAATACCCCGCAGCATGGCGCTGGCTTTGCGCCACAGCTGCATCACAAAAGTGACGCAACTGCGGTGTAAAAGAGGCGGAAGGGGCTTGTAAATCTGCCCCCAAGTATTTAATTTCACTGTGCTTCAAGCCTTGAAAATAGTTAGTTTCTGAAAGTTCATGTATGAAGTGGGGGGTGTCGGAAACAACAAAGTGCCGCCTTTTCTCTTCTTTCCTTTTCTTACTTTTACACCATTGGAAGCAGCGAATATATTGAAGTCTTTGATCCATCTCACCCAGCGAGGCCCAGATTCATCGACTCGCCCCTGTCAAAATGCAACAGAACACTGGTGCCAAAGCATCAGATGGTGCAGCAAAAACCATTGCGCTGTCACTGAGCAAGGACATCTCGGTCTTGGGTGTGGTCGGCAGAGGATCAGTGTCACACAAGGACATTGCTTAAGAAATGCAGGAGCAGCTGGACACAGCTGAAACAGGGTCCTTATGTGCTTGATAGATCACCTTGTTGCTGGTGTATTTTGGTTACAGGACACCAGTACTTTTCAGGAACAGATAGCTATTTGATGAGGCACAGTGAAATGTACTTTAATTACGTGTTGTCTTTACAGGTTGGTTGGGAGATGTTTGCCACTGCCGTGGGTTCTGGATGCATCCATGTGTGTTGTCCCAGCTCCACACTTCTGATTGTGCATTTCCAGACCACCCATGCCAGAACATGTCTCAAAACTGGGCTACAGTGAAGACAGTACAGGAGATTCTGATGACTAACTGGCAGATGCATCAAAGTAAATACCGGGAGCAAATGGGCAGATTCTCAGAATCTGCCCCTTTGCTCCCGGTATATTTGCATTTGGGATGCATCATCCCAAATGCAAAAATCGCAATTTAAGGAATCTCTAAATTGAGCTTCCTTAAATTGCGATTGCATTTAAGGAATCCCAAATTGAGCGTCCTTAAATGCAATGCATGAAAGTCAAAAAAATAGCGAATTCGCTAATAGGGGGAAAAAAATTACCATGAAGTTGGACTTCATGGTAATTTGCTAAAACTTTAAAAAAAGCACTTTTGTGCAATTTTCAAAGTTTCATGTTGCGCACACACATGCCCTTATGGCATGTGTGTGTGCAACATATGTACATAGATCAATTTCAGGGGTGCAACAGGGTGTCATTTTGACACCCTTGTACCCTGGAAATTGCATGAGCAATTTGCGAGTACCTACTGGTACTCGCAAATTGCTCATGCATTCTCCAATACTTTCCTATGGGCCTGTAGGCCCATAGAAATGAATGGGACAGCATTCCTTAATTGCGACTAGCAATTTGCGAGTAGCAGTTAAGGAATGTTAAGGAATCTCTATTTTAATAGCGATTCCTACATGCATAGGCTTTTGCTATTCCTAAATAGCGATTCCTTAAAAATCGCTATTTAGGAATAGCAAAAGGCTACGTTGATGCATCTGCCAGTATGTGAAATTGTCAGACTCAAAATCCAGCTGCAAATGTGTGCTCTTCTGCCACCGTTAGCAACAATCTACAGTTTTCAGATAAGATAGGATAGGATTTCGATTTATAGAGCGCTCGAATGCCGAGGCGTCTTGGCCCTAATGTGAGAAAAAAGGAGGTCTAGCAGTAACGGTGCTGGTCGATTATGCCTTAGGGAACAACCACGTTTTTATTTGCTTTCTCAACACTATGCTGTTTGGTTGGAGTCTGACTGTGATAGGCAGTTGGTTCCACAACCTGACCGCACAGTGTGATAGGCTCTTTCCACCCCATCCAGCTCTGCGGACTTTAGTGGCACAGATGAGACCAGAATTAGCTGATCTAAGACTTCTAGTAGGAATATACCAGTGAAAGAATTTTCAAAGATTGACCGCCCCTCCGCCATATAATGTCTTATGTACCAGACATAAGGCCTTAAATTCCAGACATTGCTGTATTGGAAGCCAGTGCAATGACTTAATGTCTGCAGAAGTGGGGTGATCTTTTGGGATATTCAATAATATTCGTGCAGCAGCATTTTGTGTGGACTGCAATTTGGTCTTTTATGCCTTGTCAATGCCTATGGATAGAGCATTGCAGTAGTCTAGGCGGGATTAGACTAAGGCCACTACCACTCTTTTTGTTAGCTCCTGCGGAATAAAAGGGAACACCTTCCTCAGTAACTTCAGTATGTAGAAACAAGTGGAGGTTACGTGGTTGATCTGGGCAGGAAACCCCAGTTGGTCATCAAAAATGATCCCCAAGTTCTTGACTTTCACGGATGGTGTTGGGCATCCACCCGCCTCTATCAGCCACCAGGTGTGGTTCCACCGGGACGGACCGCCACCAAACTCCATCACCTTCGTCTTATCCGTGTTTATTTTGAGGTAGTTATTGCTCATCCAGCTCATGATGTGAGTCAGACACGCATGAAATCTCGTGGCAACAGGCTCCGACTGTTTTGACACAGATGATAATCTGTGTGTCGTCGGCATAAGACACAAACGAGAAACCATGCTGTCTAGTGAGACTGGTGAGTGGGGTCACATAGATGTTGAACAGAGTCGGTGACAATGCCGAACCCTGAGGGACTCTGCATGGCAGAAGGAAGGTTTCAGACTGTAGACTTTCCCAGTGCAGAGTCTGTTCTCTATCATCTAGGAATGAGGAGAGGAGGGACAGAGCCGCCTCCCCAATCCCCACCGACTTCAGCCGCCGCACAAACACCGTGTGATTCACGGTGTCGAACACTGCTGATAGGTCAAAGAGGATGAGGATCGCAAAACACATACAGTCACGTGTTTTGTATCATTACTTTGACTATTGTCTAGATGTATTCTTATCTACTATTTCCTTTGCCTATTGTTGGGATGGCCAGTCTTCTGCATGGCTTCTCTGCCCAAGGCTTATATCCTGGCTAGTCACTGGAAAATGGTTGTATGTTTTTTGGATTCTACTGCAGTGATCACGACAATCACCTGTCCACTGAGAGTCTCCATGTTTACATGGACTGTGACCTCTAGAGCCTGGCTTGGAGGTTGAGGTGACATTCAAGGGGCACCCCTCTTTTACAGAGAGTAGCCACTGCCCTCTCTACTCTGGCTGTGGTAGACTGACAGCGGTGGCAGCATTAATCTAGTCAGGCGTACCTGTACCTTTGTCAGGGTTTGTCTATCAGTTACTGCCTGGTAAAGTCTGTGCAGACTCATGTACCCGGGTTCTTTTCACCAATATCATGTCTGAAATACTTGTGTTGCAAGAATGTATACTGAGAGAGGATGGATTTGTGAGCCATTGTGTTTAATTCAGACTACATTGACAACTGTTCTGCCGGACATTCAGGCTACCTAGGTATTATAAAAGCTTGACGGGTTGAGAAGGGAACCAACCCTTATCTTTGTTTAGCTCAGGCTTTTCTTCTGCTGGGTAACCAGTCAGGGATTCCTGGTTTGGGAAATAACTTTCCTCCCTAGGAATAGCACACACAGGTACCAAGAGACATGGGAGGAGGGCTGCTTGGTCTCCCCATTCAGTGATCAATAAGTGAAAATGCAGGAAAGAGACCCCTAGGGTTGAAAGGCACCCAGGATTCAAACTTAGCAGATCCATTATAGGATCATTTGATTTATCAGGACAAAAAGATGTACCTCATCACCAGTGGTTTTCTCAACTCCTCACTCTTCTTATTAGAAGGACCAGATACCAATGTGCTTAAGTGAGCAGAGATCCAGGAGTGGGACCCCCTTGGACTGCCATACTCCAGATCTGGTAATGGGGTTAGGGCTTCATATGGTGTTTATGTAATGAACTGTGTGCCAAAAGGAATTTGCCAGTCTGACAGAAGGCGCTGGGCTTCTGTTCTTCATGTGACAACATTTGCAGCATCCAAGCAGAGAACCAGCCAGTTGCGAGGACTTGGAGTAGGATGTAGAAAGGGTACCACTTTGAAGCCTAAGGAGACAGAGGGCAACTGCTCAAGATAAGGAAGCTTGCTTGACATTAGCAATAAGGAACAAGGAAAGCTCCTGTGGTTGAGTTGAGGCTCTTCGCCCCTAACTCCTCCCCTGTGTTGTGGGAACCTGTGGGTGCATCTAGTTACTATCTGTAGCTGGAGAAGATTTCCTTGTTAAAGAACTAACCCTTTGAAACCTTGGTTTCTACCACAGGACTTGCAGAGTCTCCAGCTTTACCCTTGCTTGTCCTGCACCGACATTAAGCAGCATAGTCCCTATCGGTACCCTGTTATTAGAGACTGTGACTAGTGGGCATGAAGCTACAGTCCCTAATCCCCTTTTGTGCCACCTAAGGTAACTAGGGTGTATTGGCACCCGAACCAGACACTACCCTTCCACAGCTGCCGCGGTGACCCTAGACTAGTGGGATTCTTGTAAAGGTGCCTAGATACAAGACATTCCTAACACCACCAGAGTGGTGTCCTTCCCAAATAAGTGTGAGCACTCTTGTCCCTCTGAGTGGTGGTACATTGGGTAGACCATGAACATTTGTTATGTTATGTTAAGTATGCTTGTATAGCACCACGTACCGCTCCCAGAGGAGTATCCCGGCGCTAGCAGACTTTAAAAGGCAACCACTGATCTTTAGAAGAGCTGTGTATTCATAAGCTTCCTAAACTTACTGAAATCCTATTTGAGGAAGTAGCCTGTTCCAGTGATAGAGGGGTAGGCAAGAAAACGTATGGGTAAGAAAGATTTCAGGTCATAACTATACATTGTGGAGTTACCAGTGCTTTATTCTTAGACCTCAGGTTTCTGCCCCAGTGGTACCTTGAGAGCCCCATGCAAAGGTAGGCAGGGCCACTACCAAACAGTGCTGAGTGTGTAAGGCACAGAAGTTTAAACAAATTGCACTTCCTTACAGGAAACTAGTGCAAGGCTCTTAAAGAGGCTTCATTGGGAGTGCTGGAAGGGAGTTTACAGACCAAGCGGGCTGCTGTATTTTGTACCACTTGAAGTTTGGACAGGAGGGTTTTGTTTATCACTACCGTAAGTGAATTATCATAGTCCAGATCGCACACTATGAGGACCTAGACCACCGTTTTCCTAGGGCAGATAAGAAGACAGGTGAACAATCTCCTGAGTTGCCGCATGGTGCCAAAACTGGGACCACAGATGGAATCCACATGTTGCTTCATAGAAAGCTTAATATCTATCAAAAGGCCAAGATTTTTTACCATCTCCTTAGGACGTGGTGGTTTTGACCACCAGTCGTCTTACCAAAGTTCCTGCACCTTACTGAATAGGTGGCTTTCCGTCTTCCTTCCCGTAAGTTGTAGGCAGCTCATATTCATCCAATTGGCGGCTTTCCTCATATAGTCAATATATTTGGCTTTATAGGTGTCTGGGTCTTGTCCTATTGTGGGCACCAATTGGGCGTAGTCTGTGTACAATATTATTTCAAACCTGCAGGATTTTGCAAGCGGAGACACATAAATATTAAAAAGAGTAGGGCTCAGGGAAGACCCGTGCACTAACCCCCTAGCTATTAGTGACTGTCCTGGATTTAAAGGGATGCGCCAAGACCACATGTATTTTCTCTTCCAGGTAATGCCTGAACCACGCTAGGGCTTCCGCAAGCACACCAATATCATACAATCTCTGGATGAGGATGGAGTGGGAGACCATATTGAAGCCAGCAGACAAATCTAAGAATACCAACATTGCAGGGCTACCATCGTCCAGCATGCTCCTATTGGAATCGATAACAGCTACAAATGCAGTCTCGGTGCTGTGTGCTTTTATGAAGCCAGACTGTGAAAAATCCAATATGTGGTCATTCTCTAGGTATAGGGAGAGCTGTTTGTTTATTAGCCTCTCCAAAACCTTACTGAGAAAAGAGAGATGCGATATCGCCAGATCGTTGGCGTAGCTGTTTGGATCTCCATTAGCTTTTTTTTAGGATAGGAAAGATCAATGCTGACTTCCAGACCCTTGGTCTTCCGTCAAACCTGATTTTACCTTCAGTGTCTCTAGCACCTGTTCCTGGGTGATTACATTGAACCTTCCCTGGCGTCCCGGAGTATTTTGGAACAGTACATTGTAGTTCACTGTTTTGTCAAACCTCATTGCTAGAGACAGGAACTAGCAATATTTTGCCAATCTTGTCCTCAAAATAACTAGCAGGCGACTCACATACATCTTGAGAGGATGGTATAACCAACCTACAAGCCTCTGGTTTGGCAAATGTTTTCAGAACTTTAAATGATTCTCTTCCTGAGTTACTCGATTGCTCAGTTCTCAGAATAATAAAGCCTCTACGTGGCTCCCTGAGATGCCTATGGTAACTGGTAAGAGCAGTATTCTAAATTCCTCTGTCCTGAGAGGGATTTTATCCTCCATCTCATTTCTAGTCTTTTGGAATGCGCTTTTTCCCCTCTAAGCTCCACTGTATACCAGGCCGCTTGTTGTTTGGTCTGTCTGATCTTTCTGGATGCAGGAGGAGCCACTGAGCCAATATCTTTAATGAAAGATTTATGATAACTAAAAACTGCTTTACTGATATCATGGGACTGTTATATGTCTGGAAGTTGGAGATTGGTCGGAATGTTCTTTAAATTATTCTTCCCCCAAGCTCTTACCAACCATGCGCTCTCTGCTCTAGGACGACTATTAGTGTGTGTAACAAAATAGCTCAAACCCAATTGAATAACGAACAGTCCATAATAAAGGCTTGGGGTTTTCAACTTTCCGGTGTGTGGAGTTGGTAAAAAATAAACCCAAAGTATGCCCCCCTCTATGCGTGGGGCCCTCCACCTTCTGCTGCAGGCAAACCATTTCTGAGTCTGCCAACAGTTAGTTCACCTCATTCCCTAATCTGTCCTCTCCATGATAGGTACAATAGCCCAACAGTAAGAGATTTTGAGACTCTAAGCTATGTGGAGCCAGCTAGTCGACCAGCCTGACGCTAAAATCTTTCCTGGGGATGGTATACTAATGCTCCTTTCCATTAATCATGTGTTGATATTTTCAGTCTTGAACCCAACCAACCCTTTCTGCTCAGAAAGCTGCTTATCAATAATTGAAACCTTCAGTTCATTAGAAAAGGCAACAGCTACTCCTCCTCCTACTCTATTGTCTCTAAGCAGTCTAACTACTTTAAAGTTTTTTGGGAAAACAATAATGATACTGGGATGGGCCATTCAATGGAGTATTGTTTCAGTAATAAAGTGAATGCCGCGGTTCTGGGAGGACAACAGGTCCCATAGCTCCATCGCGTGCTTAGGAATAAATCTAGCATTACAGTAAGACCTCTAGATCTTGGTCTCTTCTGTTCAATGTCTTCGTCTTTCCTGACTCTTTCAGTGTTTCCTCCCACAACCAGCCTAGTTATTTATACAGTTTGAAATTGGACTTCATATCAACTGTTTATCCAGATCATTGCAATGCAAGTATTCCACCTTTGCTCTAGCTTTGAAGGTTTGTGTAACATGGTCTGTATATTCCAGCTTTGACTGCTTTTGTAGTCCTTCATGTCTAGGTGCTATAATACAGTTTGTTGTCAAAACCCCATTCCAGAAGCTTGTGGAGGCTTGCAGTTTTCACTGTGTTTAAAATGTAGTATAACTTTCTTTTTTGCATTATACGTGCTCTTCTCTTATAAAGCAAAGCACTGACTGGACATTGATCTTCTTAGCTGTTATTACTGGGTAAATACATTTTTATTTATCCTGTAACTATCGGTTGTAGGCTGCAGTGTTGCAGATACACATGCTCTGCGCACTCCTGCCACAGAGTGTTGTGCGCAGACGTTTGAAAGTTGTTTTTGTTTGAAGAAGTGTTTGTTCATGAAATGCCGCATGGCCTCCAGCTTCGCCCATAATGCACGTGGGAAAAGGATCCACCGTAGAGTGCATCCTCAACACCCCACCCTAAAGGATAAGTGTAGCACATGGAGTCACTGTAGGTGAAAGGTATGGTGCACTGGTGCATTATGCAAATGGTAAAAACTGATATGGTGCATTGGCTCACCTTCAGGGAGGTGGGGGGGCGCATGTGAATCTACAGCACTATGTAGATATAAATAGTTACATGGTAGCATTTTCCATTTGTAGCATGTGCTGCTGTAGATCACATGCTCTGCAAAGGGTGTAAAGGGTTCCCCCATATGTGGTGCCCAACGAGCCAATGAGACCCGTGAAACAAGACTTTAAGGACTGTTTGGCCAACTTGAGTCTCTGGGCTGTGTTGAATATCAAAAGTAGTGTTTAGTAAAGGTGTGTACTTTGCATATGTCTGCTTTTATGGTATGTTACTTAAGAAAGCCATCATAGTCCCTTTCTTTCTTGTTGAGTGTGCCCTTGACAGAGGATGCCTCTGCATAGCAGATGAATACATTAGTCTAACCACCCAGCTAAGCTGACTTCGAAATGGGCTTTAGCAAATGCAAGAAAGAACTGCTTTGTTTTGGGTTTTAACTGTCTTTTGTCAATGTAAAACATTAGCACTCTTAACATCTAATGTGTGATCTGCTCTGTCTGCCACAGATTTGTAGTGTGAAAATAAACTTAGTAGCTCTATGGCTTGGTTGACATGGAAAGAGGAAACCTCCTTGGGAAGGAAAAAGGGATTAGTTCTTAGGACAACTCTGTCCCTGAGGGCCTGAATGAAAGGATCTTCCACAGTTAGAGACTGCAATTAATTGATTGTCCTTGGGGAACGGATCACAATTAGAAAAGCCACGTTCCACAGAAGGTGTATGGTGCGCATTGAATAAGACCAATGTGGCTCAGAGGGTGGCCCATTGTGCCGCAAGAGCACCACATTAAGGTTCTATGTAGGCCCTCGGAGGGAATTTAAGACCTCCACGAATGCCTTAATTATGGGAATTCCAAGGAGAAAAGTTTGTTCTTTCTTTTGCATATAGCAGCGATTGCTGCTAAATCTAACCGAACGCACGTGCATGCTAACTCTGCCTTTTGAAGTTGCAGGAGATAGCAGAAGATTTCTTGCACCAAAGCTTTCATTGGCTGTGTGCTTATATTTATTTATTAATATACAAATGATTTCCACTCTGCAGCAGAGTACACCAGATTAGCGGGGCCCGCAGGCCTCCAGTAGGATTTGCATACGTGCCTCATATCATTTGAGATACCAAACACGAGGGTTTTAGGTGCTAGATCGCAAGGTTAATTTCCATGGGATTGGGATGCCCGAGCTGTCCCTGATATCGTGTTTGAAGGTCTGCTGTGACGAGGAGCTTCCTGTGTACATGTATTGATACTTCCAGGAGTGCGGAGAACCAGGACGGTCTTGCCAAGGCTGGTATTATTAGAACGAGAGTCATTGACATTTGTTTGAGCTTCCTCTCTACATATGGAATGGAAGAAGAGAGCTGCAAGCAAATATCCCTGACCAACTCATTCATAGTGCATTGCCCATGGACTGGGCATCTGAAAGCAAAGCTTGGGCATTTTATGTCCATGATGGGTGGGCCTCATTATTGGAAGTACTGCCAAGTATCTGGCCTTCATTTCCCATTCATGCCCTTGTTGATGCATCCTGCTAAAGGGGTCCACAAAACCATTGTCCACCACGGCAGATGATCCACATGGAAATGTATCTAATGGTGAGTGGCTAAGTGCCAGATCTCTTGAGCTAAGGCTGGCGGCTGAGGTGAGTGGGCTTCTCTCTGTTTTTTAATGCAATACATGATCATATAATCCATCTTCCGTAGGACTGTTGTATCAAATTCTCCGAAAGTCAATTGTATTGCTGTCAGTTCACGAAAGTTGGTAATGTATTTGATTTTACGTTAAGTAACCCTGAACAGTCCTGTAGTGCAGGTGGACTCCCCATACCATTAGTGAGGAGTCCATGGTAATGTTCACCTGCTGCTGAGAGTCTCGCAAGGCCTGCCTTGTGACAAATTCTTGTCATTCCACCATGTACTCCTGTGCTGAAATTTGGCTTCTACAAACTCTAGATCTTCCCATTGACCCACCATGTTTGACAATTCCTTGGTCAGACACTCCTGCAAGGGTCACTTTTGGAGTTGTGCACTTGGTAACCAGGGTATGCATGAGGCCATCATTCCCAACAGTTTAATTACTTTGCATACAGTTAATGGATGTGTTGCCTGAAGAAGAGGCAGCAAGCTTGAAATGTTTCGGTTTGAGCAGGCGTTTCCTGTGTTTGAGTTTAACACCACACCTAGTAACGGATGAACTTCTTGTGGTTTGAGAGGGAACTTTTTGGTGTTCACTGTGAACCTGAGCCTGTGTAACAGTCAGACGCCTGCTTGAGTGTCTGCTAGGCTTTGCTGTTTTCTGCCGCTTTTTATCAGGTAATCATCCAGATATGGAAGCATATATGGCACAACATCGAAGATGCGCTGGACCACTGCTAGGCACTTTGTGTTGTGACTTCCCCCCACAGGGCACCATTTTGAATTGATATTGTTTTGTTAAAAAAAAAACATTTCTTCAAAATCAACATATTCAATAAACAATATTATTTATTTATTTATTTATTATATTTATATAGCGCATTATCACCGATTTGGTCTCTAAGCGCTTGTACTTGAAGAAAACCTGAACCATTCAGAGAGTAGACACCCCAGTTATATCATACCCCATGCTTCTCGAAAAAGCACTGTTTTTAAAGATCGCCTGAAAGGCATTAGATTTGGTTCCTTCCTGAGACTTGATGGTAGTCAATATTACAATCAATGGTCGCATGAAAACCCCGCTCTTTTCAATAGAATCCCCTCCCCTCTCCATTTTATATATTGAATTTATACACTGGAGAAGTGTGGCTCAATGGTTAGAGCGGCAGACCCTGATGCAGAGGTCTAGCCCGGGCCAGGGTTCAATTCCTTCTGCAACTCTGGGCAATAGCTTGCTTAATCTCCACAACGGCCCCCACAACGCTAAGGATGCCTGGCCTCCACCTTGGGGGTACCCAGGAGTGGACACCTCACAGGGAAAGCCAGGATGGGTTCCACAGCAGTATTCGTACAAGCGCCTTGAGACCCTTGCGGGTGAGTAGTGCGCTATAAAAGTATCAATTTACATTTACTATTGTTTCTCATTCTCTACCCACAAATCTCCCCTTTAGGCCCAGAAACTAGGAAGAACCAGGCATAAATACCACTAGGGCCGATCGTTGTTGTGTGACCTGGGTGCCCCTTGTGTGTGTGTGTTGTGGCACGGGTTGTTGCGCATCATCCTACAGGTCAAGCCCAGTGTCGTCTCCACGGACCCCATATTTTGTGGAATCTTTCTGGGGCAGCCCCAACTTTGATATGTCATACGTTCAGCTGCCATGTAGAGGTCCATTTCATTTATCCATTCCTGGACCGTTGGGTTCTCTGTCACACCCCACCTTCTAACCACATCTCTCTTGGCCACCACTACTCCTAGTGCGGCGAAGATCAGTTGGTTCCTCGTTATGTCCACCTCACTCGGGATTCCCAATATGGAAAATTTCAGTTCAACTGGCAACGTTGTTCCCAATATTGACCCTAAGGTCCCTATTATGGTCTCCCAATAAGTCTGTATTTCAGGGCATGCCCACAGTGTGTGGAAGAAATCGCCTTTAACGGTTTTACAGGTGGGGCAGTATGGTGAATACGAACTCCTCATCTTATGCAGTTTGTCTTTATCTATGTAGCACCTTATATTGATTTTGTTGGCTACTTCTCTGGGGTGTATTAAGGCTGCTTCCCAATCAAGGTCTTCTAGCACTGGCGTAACGAAACATGAGGGGGCCTCCCTGCAAGATACGTGCAAGATACGTGGAGGAGCCCCCTCCGGGATCAATCAGTAGCTCTCCGGCCAGAGTTGTGTGCTGAGTGGGCCCCCTGGAGTGTGTTACATTCCTGTCTTCTAGGGGACCAATATCCTTTTCCCATCATGTCCTCAACCCCCCCAGTCTGTCTGGCATATTGTTGTTGATAGTTTTGTATGTGAGAGATACTGCCTTTTTTAAAACGAATTCTTCATGGAGTAATCTTCCCTCTAGCAGGGCATATTCCAGGAGGTTTGCGCCCTGAATGTGCTCTGCCTGCAATGCATGGCGAAGCTGCGCGTATTTGATGAACTGGGAGTTATTTAGATCATATTCCTGACCAAGCTGTGTCCATGTTTTGAGTTCCCCTTTACTCTTTATGTTTTTGAATTGATATTTTTGACCACCTACCACAAGTCTTATGTCGTGGATGGCTAGCAGGGTCGGTCCTAGGATTTGTGGGGCCCCGGGCAAAGTAGGAACATGCAAGGCCCCTCTAATTTGCATAAGATGTAATGTCACAGGAAGTGACATCATAGGAAGTGTCAACTGACCTTTAATTTTCTGGCACTGTTAAAGCAGCTTTGCAAGAAGCTACTTCTCTAATGTGGATATCACTTAAATGGCTACAAATACAAATATAAGCCCTAATACAATAAGTGAGAATATTTTAAAGCTCTAATATGTGGAAATAAAACACGTCAAACTGGGTTGAAAAGCTAGGCCTATATCTTTCCAAAACTGATATTTCCAGATTGATGGGTCTTCAGGTGACTCCTCTGTACTCCAGTTGAAGTTCATGGTTAAGGCATTTGGTTTTGACAGGCATGGGCATCAACACAAAGCTTTACATGCTACCTTCACTGCTCATCTCTCCCCAGCCTCATAACTTTTTTCACTGGTTCTGCCCCATTTACATCTTCTCTCCATTTTCATCCTTCTGAACACTAATCTTTTCGCACTGATTTTGCGCCTCTTACACCACCTATTTCCATTCATGCTCTACTCTTATTCTCGTCACTTCTTCAAACCATATTTTGTGGATTTTGCTCCTCTTAAATCAATCTCTCCGCAATCCCCAGCTTTGTCGCTTCTCTTTCTCATTATGTCCCTCTTATATCCACCTTTTTCCTCCATGCTGTATGCCTCATCTCTCCCCATGCCTCTTACTTTTCTTATTGATTCTGGCATTCTACACCCACCTCTCACCATTCCCTCTCTCTTCTCTGTGTAAGGTGTCTTGAATGTTCCGTCATTCTTACATCTACCTGCCCCATCCATGGACTGCCCTTCACCTCTCATTTCTTCCTCCACCCTCCTAATGCTTTTTTGCTGGTCTGTCCCCTTAACACCCACCTCTCCACTTTCAACCCCCTGCCTTTTAAATTGTCTCACTGTTTCTTCCTCTTTTACATCCGCATCTCCCTTCCATTCTCTACACTTCACTTTATCTATGGTACGGTCTCTTACCTTTCTCACTAACTCTGCCTCTATTACACCCACCTATTCACAGCCTCTAACCTTCTCTCACTGGTTCTACCTCTCTATAATATACCACTCCCCTGAATCTCTCCCACAGCTTCTTACTTGCTCTTTGTTGTCCTATCCTCTTACATCCAACACTCACCATTCCCTCTCCATGACACTTAAGTTCTCCTGATGGTCTGCTTCTCTTATATCTACCTCTCCTATCCATGCACTGATTTGTCACCTTTCATCTTTCTCTCCATCCTCAACTGTGTTCACTGGTTCTGTCCCATTTATGTCCACCTTTCCCCTCCATGCTCTACTCTTCATGTTTTATCTCTCTCTCATCTCTACCCTCCATTCTCTGTTTATGCCCCTGTAGCTTCCACTTCCCCCCTCCATATACTGCTATTCACCTGCTGCTTACCTTGCTTCACCTCTAGTGCCAGGACACAGTACATGCCCCTGCAGCACAGATCGGCCCACAACCCTTCAGGGGGCCCCAAACCCATCAGAGGCTCCCATTCAGCCCAGGGCCAGATGAATATCTGAGAGATATGGGAGTCTCAGGGTCCCATTATCACATTCTGAAGAGCAGGACACCATCTTTTTGTGTTACACCTCTGCTCATGGTACTTTACATCATTCTCTCCCCTCCCATCCTCCCACTCTCCCAAAGCATCTTACATTTCATTTTTGCATGCTATTCCTTGTACCTAACCAAGACTCTTCCCTTCTCCCATTGATTCTGCCATTACATACACATCACTCCTTTGCCATCTCCCTTTCCTTAAGCGTCTTGTTCTTTATAGCTGTTTTGCCCCTTTTGTTCAGCTCTCCCCTCTCTGCTGTATTCTATCATCTCCTCCACCTCTTCCCTTCTTTTATTTATCTTACTTCTTTTAGATGTGCCTCTCCTTTGATACTTCTATTAAAAGTAAAAGAGAACACCAGACCTACAGATGCACCCAGGAACATGGGAATTAAGGATTTCAGATGCGAGCAAACATGATGCCAGGGAGTATTGCAACCTTTTCAGATGTATAAAACAAAGGCATGGTGTGTGGGTGGCTTGAGGGGTTGCATAACTTGGGTGTATCTTGGAGGGTTCATTCACTCCAGGTGGTAAGGACGGATGTGGGGTCACCCCACTGTCCCTCCCCCATCTGAATGTTATCATCTCTATTCTTTTACACACCCAATTGTTCATTCTTCCTTCGTTTCATATCAATTACATGGAAGTAAAAATCAACAAGCGCTTATATTCAACTGGAGTTACTACTTATGTTTAACTGTTTTTATGTTACTTTTGAATGTACATGCTTGTTTGGAGGAAAATAAATAAATAAAACGGAACTGTTAAAAAAAGAAAAACAATAACCTTTTTATCCAAGGTCTGCTCTTCTCCCTTTCCCTTCATTGGAAGTGAGCAGCGCCCATCGTGGCCTGAGGTCACTTGTTAGGTCTCGCCTGTCGATGCGCATGCGCATCGAGCTTGCGAGACTATGGGGGCTTAAACAGTCTTTAGCCAACTTGCAAGGAATCGTGGCGATTCCTTGCAGTGCCCGTGAAATTCAAGCTCAATGCGCATGCGCATTGAGCTTAAAAGCGCGTGCACATGCCCCCAGCCGCCTGCCTTGCATGTATTTTCCCTCAGGCGCACTCCTCCCACACCCCCGCTCCGCCCCCTCCCCTGCCTGCCGTGTCGCATTTCTTAAGTTCCCTCAGCCGCACTCCAGACCCCTGCTGCTTTCACACCCTCTCCCCGCTCCGCCCCCTCCCCTGCCCACCGTGTCGCATTTCTCCTCCCCCCTCCCCTTCTCTGCCTTCCCTCCGTCTTGTTTTTTTTTTTTACCCGCTCCACCCCCTCCCTTTTCCCCGGAGTCACTTATTCCTCTGAAGAAATGACACAATGCTTTTAACAATCTCACAATTTGCACTCGTGTACCACTACCCCCTCTCTTCTCCCCCTTCCTCTCTCTCACTACCCCTCCCTTCTTTGTGTGCGCACGCACCACGTGAAATCCCAGCGAAAAGTTAGCAGCGCTGAAACCCTCCCAATCTCAGCCCGCCAGAATCGCTCTGGATGAAGGCAAAGCTTCTAGTGGCTCCCTAAGCTGTTTTCCTCTTACATACTCGGCTCAATCAGCGCTGCCGCACGGTAGCATTTTTTCCATTTATTCCTCTGAAGGAATGACACAATGCATTTCCCGATCTCACAATTTGCACGTGTGTAGTTGAAGTTGATCCCAAAACATGCCCTTTCACGTGAAAACCGTTTCTTCTCCCTTTTTCACAAGCGAGGGATCATCCCAGGTAGGAGGGACCAGAGGGAGAAAGAGAACCGCAACGCCTCATTCTTTTCTCGAACCCTCACTCTCTCTCTGCCTGCATTGCTCAGGTTTCCCTCTCGTCTTTTGTCTAGATCATTTCCATCTGCCCCTTTGCAAAGCTGGTTCCGTCTCTTTTTTGCTTTCCTTTTCACCCGTCTCTTTTCTGTCATTCTGTATTTTCTGTTTGCCTCTCTCAACTACAAAGAATTTGACAACTATAAAATTCACACACAAACATATAAGCCCCTTCATACAGACTCATGAACACTTTCACAGAACAGATGCATCCCCCTCCCCCACCACAAAGCGCGTCCGCTTCATTACTTCATGCGCGGCCTCTCCTTAACCTAATCTACCTCACCATCTATTCTGTGTTGTCAGACTGGAAGGCACCTTCGATGCATCTGCTACTATTTGCTTGACGTCCTGCGCGCTCCTCTCATCCTGTGTCCTACAAGTCCCTTCTTTTATTTTAATTAAATACCGGACCATTTACTTGCAAAAAAAAAAAAATACAGACTGCAAGGCGCCTTCAGTGCATCTGCTACTATTTGCTTTAACACAAACTAACACTTTACCATACTGCACTTCCTGCTTTCTCCCTCCCTACCTCCCTTTTTCTTGAGTCCCTTCTGCTTTAGCTACATGCCACTACTATTTGCTTGCCATCTTTCGTGCTCTTAACCCTCCCTTTCTCCATTAAGCCCTTATTGTTTTTTTATAATACATCATACCATTTGCACACAATACTACCTTACTCTTACGCAACTGCTACTATCTTCTTCTCTCCCTCCCTGTCTCTACCTACTACAGCATCCATTTTAATATAACAATTTGGAGCTGTACTGCCACTTTTGTATTTCTACTACTTCTCATTATTGTTTACTTGTTTTTATATGTTATTACAATGCTACAATTGTTAGTTATTTCTGTTAAATAACACGACAACACACAAAAACAATTTAGTTCGCCTCTACAAATATGCTCACATTCCTTTTGCCTTCCATAACTTTACTATCAACAAGTTGCTGCGCTTATATCTTTTGCCCCCCACTCTTCCTTATCCATACTCTGCCATTCACCCATACAATCTTCCTTCACACACACAATACTTTTGAAATAACTTTCTCGCATATTACCTTTTAGCACTCCATACTAACAAGCATTTTTGCTGCCTACTCCCACAGTCCCCTGCAGCCCAAACTCACACGTTGCACAAAACTCCATATTGTATTAAAATAGCGTGCCACTTGCCAGCCGCAATTAATCTCCTGGTCCAAGTACGCCCACCCCTCCCCTGGAGGGTTTGAATGCGCATTGTTTGTGTTGAGGAAGGTCACGTGAGCACTCTCTGCAACAGCCCACCCCCAAAAGGCACGTGCTCATCTCCCAGCTGGCTGCTGCTTTGACACAGGCCGACACTTCCTGCCGTGCGTTCCTTGCCCCCACCCCGAAAGAATTTGAGATGGCATGTTTGACCTCCGACCTTGCTTATCCATCCCAGTCCTCTTCTGTTCTTAATTTCAGCTTCTATACCCCTGCACACCAACTGTTTGAAAACCACGTAGGGTATACTTATACTGGGTTAGACTTTGGCACGTCAGTAATGGGTTTATGTGGTCAGCGGAATCTTTTTGGGGGTGGAAATAGGGGAAGAGGGTGTTATGCCAGGCACCCTTTGAGGCCTTATTGCCTCCTTGTGCTTTCACCAACACATCCACCATCACCTCCACATCCACCACCACCACATCCACCACCACCACATCCACCACCACCACATCCACCACCACCGCATCCACCACCACCACCACACCCACCACCACCACACCCACCACCACTACATCCACCACCACATCCACTACAACCACCACCCCATCCACCACTACCACCACCACCCCATCCACCACCACCGCCGCATCCACCACATCCACCACCACCACATCCACCGCATCCACCACCACCACATCCACCGCATCCATCACCACCACATCCACCATCACATCCACCATCACATCCACCACCACATCCACCACCACATCCACCACCACATCCACCATGACATCCAACGCCACATCCACCACCACATCCACCACATCCACCACCACTTCACCACCGCATCCACCACCACATCCACCACTCATCCACGCAACGCCACTCACACACGCAACGGCACTCACACACGCAACGCCACTCACACACGCAACGCCACTCACACACGCCACTCATCCACGCAACGCCACTCATCCACACAACGCCACTCATCCATTTGCAAAACGAAAAAGGTCAAACTCTTCTATTGCGAGACCTATTGCATTTTCAATGCTTGTTTTTGTGTTGTGAGCCCTGCAAGATGCTCTCTGCTTTACATTCATGCAGGGGCCGGGCTCATTTCACACCTCAAGCCAGGCATCCGCTGTTATCATGCAGATGCGGCGATTAGGAGAAGAGAAAGAGGTGCCAGCAAAGCACGGCCAGAAACCCAGCCCTGCCCAGTCTGCGGCAGCAGAAAGGGATGCAGGAGTCACATTACCATTTCAGCCCAGGGCAGCAGGGCACAGGTGAGGGGAGGGGGGCACCGCCTTGGGACTTGCACGCTGTGCGATGGCTGCAAACACCAAGGGAGTGGGCTGTTCATCTGGAATTCGAACAATGGCACATTTTTAAAAGGATGATGGACTCGTGGGGGGCCCGTCACAGTTAGGAGGTCGCGGGGCCCTGGGCAGCTTCCCATACTGCCCATGCCTAGCGCGGACATGTTTGTCAGGTTGAGGGTCGCCACTTGGTCGCCCTTTGCCGAGCCAGGGGATGACGTCCAGCAGAGTTGTCATTCGGCAGTGTTGCGACAGGTCTTAGGAGGTGAGAGGCCCGAGATTCAGAATAGTACACAGGTACTGTCCTTTGTGGGAATGAGAAAGTACACTTCCCGTCCTTGCTGGTGTGCAGGGACGGGTTCAATGGCTCCTTTTTTGAGGAGAGCTTTAACTTCTTCCCAGAGCAGCCACTGATAGTCTTGGCTGATTACGTGCCATCATAGTGGTGTTTTTTGTGGTTTTCTATGAAACTGCAAGCTGTATCTCTGCTTCACTACAAAACGGACCTGCTTCCTCCCATTGTGAAAGGAACAATCCTGTCCTTCTCCCAACAGGTATTGTGTGATCAGAGGTAAGGTAGGAAAGGGTCCCATCTTAAGTCAGTGTTTGGAGGGAGAGGTGTCCCCTCTACCTTTGCATCAGCGATTGTCTCTGAATGCTCCCCGTTGAAATACGTCTGGCCCTGACTCTGCTAATAGGACTGGTGCAGCTGGTAACTAGAGCACAACAGTGATTTAGTAGTCTTTGCATCTCCTTGTTTGTGGCCATTGAAACCTTAATTTTGTAGGCTGGGACTGGAGTGCACCCAGGGCCTTGGTAGCATCTGTTCCTTTTTCGATCCTCTCCAACATCGAGTCAACCTGAGGGCCAAATAAAGTTGCCCATTGAAGGGAACATTTAGGAGACGTTGCTTCGCCTCATGGTAGCACCCATATACCTTACACCGCATATTTTTAAATTCACAGGAGAATGCCTGCATTGCGCTCTCTGGAGCACTTGTCTTCTGCATGTAGGGCACCGAATGTTGGCATTGGAGATCGGCTTGCCATTCTCGACCAACTCAATGTCACTCTTCCTATAGGCTTCAGTTGTTTCATCTTCTCCTAGCGGTATCCATTGTAACGTGAGAGGAGACCACCAAGTTGGCGATATGCCATTGTTTTGCAACTGCAAATGCCACACGGTTCCCGTCTGCATTGATCTTCTGGCTCTCCTCGTTTGGAGGCAGCGCATCCCTGGTGCCCTGAGAAAAATCCTTTTTCTGTGCTGCATGCATCATCAGAGAGTCTGGAGGCCCATGACCCCTGATGCACATGGGATTTTATGGGGCCCTTGCATTTCTTTCTATGCTAGGAATGTCACCCTGACCTTCAGTGGTTCCTTAAAGCTCGATGCTGCACAGAGAGTCATGCTTGGAAAAATTGCCAGGAACTGGATGGAGTAGTCCATCTTGGACAGTTTATCCACGATAAAGTCCTTCTCTTCTTCTACCAGGTTGAGTTTGATTTGATAGTGTGCAGTCCATCTTGCAGGGTCTTCAGGGGGCGATGGTTTAACAGGGTAAACCAGCATCATCCAGGGGGGGTCAGCATTCTATTCCTCACATGGATCATCCCCCTTGAGTCGAGGCAGGTTCTGGTCATAGGGGTCCTGGATGTCGTCTTGACAACATAAAAAAATGTGTGAGGCAATCCCTGTGGTGATCGAGATCTATGTTATAATTGTGGTGGAGATGGCATTAGGTTGGGAGGTGATGGTTGAGGCTGCGGAGTTAGAGGCTATGATGACTGGGGCCATAGAGGAAGCACTGGTTGTTTGAGCTTCTTTGGTAAGGGGTATCTCAAGTTCCTCCGAGATTGCAGCCTCGAAGGTGAGCCTCCATTCTTCAATGGAGTGGCCTCATGCTCCTGTGGTGCTCCGGTATGGGCCAGGATCTTTTTGTGGTAGGGTGGACGAGGAAACTCCTTTTCTTTACATCAGGGTTTCTGTGCCAGCTCTATGGGCATGAGGCACTCTCTCGGCACTGAGGCCAGAATCAAGGTTTGTTTTCAGACCTGACTTTGGTGCCATTTTTGGCGATGATGGTGGCAGCTCTGGGGTTGGTTGGTGTCTTTACAGCTCAAGGGTTTTTCAGTACCTTGGAGCATACATTGAGGTATCTCAAGGACTGCAGACGGGTGTCAGATCCTCTTCGGCCGAGTCTCAGTGCTTGATGCTGAACTCGTGTGTATTTTCAGGGCCCAACCATGGAAGGTCAGTCATCAGTCATGTGGTTTTCCTCTTCCATATCAGACCACCCTAGGAATTGATGCTGGGGCTATTTAGTGGCTGACTAGAAGGTCCATTGCCCTCAGAGTCCTGATTCTTGAGTCCTCTGGGTTAAAGAGCTGCTAAAGTCTGACAGCCCTGTTGCTGCATGTAATAAAAGAGCCACTCCTGTGATTGGGCACCCTATGATGACCCCCGACTACCATCATTTTAATTGACTTTAGTGTGCTATTTTACCCTAGCCTTAATGTAGGACGGTCCTGCATATGCCTGCTTCTCTTCTGTCTTATAATCTTGTTGTCTTTTAGTGAGAGCTGTCATGGAGTAGAACAGTACATTTATATTATAAGTGCTTACTATTGGCTTTGACATGGCTTCACATCATCTTGTTTCCTGACTTTGACTATTGGCTTTGACATGGTTTCATGTCATCTTGCTTTCTGACTTTTCCTTGCTTCTGCGGGCACAGAATTATGAGTTCTTACTATTGGCTTTGACATGGCCTCATTTCTGACTTTGCCTTGCTCCTGCCTACACAGCAGTGCATATTCAAGGTCTCTATGTTCCTCACTTGTTTTTCGCACCTCACTGACCAGAGTGAACTGTATAATATCTGTGGAATGTACAAACTCTGTCTCAGAGTCAAAATACAGAGGCTTGTCCAGCCACTGTTTTGGCCTTGACACTGGCTGGTACAGCCTGCTCTTTTTTTTCCAATGAGAAAGGGGCAGGGTATTTGAACTCTCTGCTACATGTACATATTGCATTTTATTCTAATTGCTTATTGAAGGTGATTGGCATTTGAGAATCTACATTTACGGATATATTTAGTTTACCTTTTTGAACATTACATTAATAAACAGTTTTCTTTGAGTCTGCCATGATTGATATATTTATTTACAACAAGGGGTGGTGATGGACAGAGTCTCTGAATTAAGCAGAGTACTCTCACCCAGTCAAGAGATCAGGGCTAGATCCAACACCGTTTTTTAGCTCATTGCACCATCCCAGTTTCAGAACCTGGCTGTATGCAAATTAGTCTGTCCCTGGCCCAGTGCATCATGGGAACAGGGCAGACCAGACTACAAAAGCCAATTCTTACACTGGGAAGGAAACAAGCTTCCGGGGACCGGTTTCTGCCATTTCAGGCGTCTTCGGCCCGGCTTGCTTGAATCCTGATGGTGCAATGAGCAAGGGACTCACATCTGAGTATACCCTTCCACGCTTAGGGTGGACAAAATTATTTACAACAAGGGGTGGTGATGGACAGAGTCTCTGAATTAAGCAGAGTACTCTCACCCAGTCAAGAGATCAGGGCTAGATCCAACACCGTTTTTTAGCTCACTGCATCATCCCAGTTTCAGAACCTGGCTGTATGCAAATTAGTCTGTTCCTGATGGTGCAATGAGCTAAAAAACGGTGTTGGATCTAGCCCTGATCTCTTGACTGGGTGAGAGTACTCTGCTTAATTCAGAGACTCTGTCCATCACCACCCCTTGTTGTAAATAATTTTGTCCACCCTAAGCGTGGAAGGGTATACTCAGATGTGAGTCCCTTGCTCATTGCACCATCAGGATTCAAGCAAGCCGGGCCGAAGACGCCTGAAATGGCAGAAACCGGTCCCCGGAAGCTTGTTTCCTTCCCAGTGTAAGAATTGGCTTTTGTAGTCTGGTCTGCCCTGTTCCCATGATGCACTGGGCCAGGGACAGACTAATTTGCATACAGCCAGGTTCTGAAACTGGGATGGTGCAATGAGCTAAAAAACGGTGTTGGATCTAGCCCTGATCTCTTGACTGGGTGAGAGTACTCTGCTTAATTCAGAGACTCTGTCCATCACCACCCCTTGTTGTAAATAATTTTGTCCACCCTAAGCGTGGAAGGGTATACTCAGATGTGAGTCCCTTGCTCATTGCACCATCAGGATTCAAGCAAGCCGGGCCGAAGACGCCTGAAATGGCAGAAACCGGTCCCCGGAAGCTTGTTTCCTTCCCAGTGTAAGAATTGGCTTTTGTAGTCTGGTCTGCCCTGTTCCCATGATGCACTGGGCCAGGGACAGACTAATTTGCATACAGCCAGGTTCTGAAACTGGGATGGTGCAATGAGCTAAAAAACGGTGTTGGATCTAGCCCTGATCTCTTGACTGGGTGAGAGTACTCTGCTTAATTCAGAGACTCTGTCCATCACCACCCCTTGTTGTAAATAATTTTGTCCACCCTAAGCGTGGAAGGGTATACTCAGATGTGAGTCCCTTAATTCAGAGACTCTGTCCATCACCACCCCTTGTTGTTAATTATGATTGATATATTTGACTTACTGTTCTGAACATTGCATCAATAAACTTGTTTGTTATATTCCATACATTTGGATTGGTTTATTTACCTCGCCTTAAGTGAGTGTTTTGTCTTACCTCTGTCTTAAGGGAGTGTTGGGGTTCTGGGTGTGGCTTGATGGTGAGCAGCCACATTCACTACTTGTTGGCGTCATTCTCACAGGATTCGAGCATTGATTTAAAAAGGGGAATAAACATGTTTTTTAGAAATTGAGGTCAGATTCACAGATACCAATTGATACATTTGGGAGGGAGGTAGTCCCATATGGTGCGCTAGCCCATGAGTGGGCTAACTGTGCTGAATTAAGTGAGAATTGGAGTGTGTGTTTAGCGGAAGGCGAGTCAGCATAATTGGTTGCGTTTTTGCAAAAAGTGCCTGTAAATAAAGGAAAGGAGCATGCTACATTAGGAAGTAGGGGGTGGATCTCCTTAAGTGTTTATTATAAAATGCATGAGAAGTATGCTCAGCTGCAGTGTGAATTTGAGACATGTGAGAAACAGTTTGTTGAAGGCAAAAATACCTCTATGATGTTAACCTGTCAGCAGAAGGAAGGGTTAATAAGAGAACAGTGCGTTTAGCTATTGCAAAGGTTGGAATTGACTGGGGCCCTGAAATGTGGGTTGTTCTTTGTTTGACAAGGACTGTGGCCGCCTTTGGGGAAAGCGCTTGAAGTAGTTTTGTCAGTAATGATAAAAATATGATCTGATCAGACACACTGAAATGTATGTTTGTTTTGACATAGGAAAAGTGCAAGATTAGGAAAATGTAAAGAAAATGCACATTTAAATTGAGACAGTGCTGTGTATATTTGTGCTAAAAAAACATGTATTTTAATAGTGCATGCAGGAATGTGCTCTCCCCTTCTATGAGAACAAGCATTAGAAATGCAATCGGGCTCGGATTTATTTGAGTTTGAGCTAATGGCATTGTAAATGCCAATGTATTGTTGCTATGTGTTATGGAGTGTGTTCATGTGGTGTGTACTGCCGGTGATCTCCTTGTGAGTGTGAGAATATTGCACCGTTACTGCCTGTGTTGTCCTTCTTGTGAGTGTGAGAAGCTTGCACCTCTGCTGCCTGTGGTCTCCTTGTGAGTGTAAGAAGCTTGCACCTCTGCTGCCTGTGGTCTCCTTGTGAGTGTAAGAAGCTTGCACCTCTGCTGCCTGTGATGTCCTTCTTGTGAGTGTAAGAAGCTTGCACTGCTGCTGCCTGTGATGTCGTTCTTGTGAGTGTGAGAAGCTTGCACAGCTGCTGCCTGTGAGTATGAGAAGATTGCATTGTGCATCTCTGTGCTGTGCCTGTTCTTTATAAGGGACTCTTGCTCTGTTGCTGCTGCTGCCTTGGCACAGTACCTGCTGTGAGTGTGTGAGGGAAGCTTGCACCGCTGCTGCTTGTGATGTCCTTCTTGTGAGTGGGAGAAGCTTGCACCTCAGCTGCCTGTGGTCTCCTTGTGAGTGTAAGAAGCTTGCACTGCTGCTGCCTGTGATGTCGTTCTTGTGAGTGTGAGAAGCTTGCACCACTGCTGCTTGTGATGTCCTTCTTGTGAGTGGGAGAAGCTTGCACCTCAGCTGCCTGTGGTCTCCTTGTGAGTGTGAGAAGCTTGCACAGCTGCTGCCTGTGATGTCCTTCGTGTGAGTGTGAGAAGCTTGCACCGCTGCTGCCTGTGAGTATGAGAAGGTTGCATTGTGCATCTCTGTGCTGTGCCTGTTCTTTGTAAGGGACTCTTGCTCTGTTGCTGCTGCTGCCTTGGCACAGTACCTGCTGTGAGTGTGTAAGGGAAGCTTGCACCACTGCTGCTTGTGATGTCGTTCTTGCGAGTGTGAGAAGCTTGCACCTCTGCTGCCTGTCGTCTCCTTGTGAGTGTAAGTAGCTTGCACTGCTGCTGCCTGTGGTCTCCTTGTGAGTGTGAGAAGCTTGCACCGCTGCTGTTTGTGATGTCCTTCTTGTGAGTGTGAGAAGCTTGCACCGCTGCTGTTTGTGATGTCCTTCTTGTGAGTGGGAGAAGCTTGCAACTCAGCTGCCTGTGGTCTCCTTGTGAGTGTAAGAAGCTTGCACAGCTGCTGCCTGTGATGTCCTACTCACTACTCTACTCTACTCACTACTCACTACTCTGCACTCACTACTCACTACTCTACTCACTACTCACTACTCTACTCACTACTCTACTCACTACTCTACTCACTACTCTACACTCACTACTCACTACTCTGCTCACTACTCACTACTCTACTCACTACTCTCCACTCACTACTCTGCACTCACTACTCACTACTCTACTCACTTCTTTACTCACTACTCTGCACTCACTACTTTACTCTCTACTCACTACTCACTACTCTACTCACTACTCACTACTCTACTCACTACTCACTACTCTACTCACTACTCACTACTCTACTTACTACTCACTTCTCTACTCACTACTCTGCACTCACTACTTTACTCACTACTCTACTCACCTCACTACTCTACTCACTACTCTACTCACTACTGACTACTATACTCACTACTCTGCACTCACTACTCACTACTCACCTCACTACTCTACTTACTACTCACTACTCTACTCACTACTCACTTCTCTACTCACTACTCACTTCTCTACTCACTACTCACTTCTCTACTCACTACTCACTTCTCTGCACTCACTACTTTACTCACTACTCTACTCTACTCACCTCACTACTCTACTCACTACTCTACTCACTACTCACTACTCTACTCACTACTCTGCACTCACTACTCACTACTCAACTCACTACTCTACTCACTACTCACTACTCTGCACTCACTACTCTGCACTCACTACTCTACTCACTACTCTACTCACTACTCTACTCTACTCACTACTCTACCCACTACTCTACTCACTACTCACTACTCTACTCACTACTTTCTACTCACTACTCACTACTCTACTCACTACTCACTACTCACTACTCTGCACTCACTACTCACTACTCTGCTCACTACTCACTACTCTACTCACTACTCACCTCACTACTCTACTCACTACTCTACTCACTACTCTACTCACTACTCTACTCACTACACTACTCACTACTTTACTCACTACTCTACTCACTACTCTACTCACTACTCTACTCACTACTCACCACTCTGCACTCACTACTGACTACTCTGCTCACTACTCACTACTCTGCTCACTACTCACTACTCTGCTCACTACTCACTACTCTCCACTCACTACTCTACTCACTACTCACTACTCTACTCACTACTTTCTACTCACTACTCACTACTCTACTCACTACTCACTACTCTACTCACTACTCTACTCACTACTCACTACTCTACTCACTACTCACTACTCTACTCACTACTCACTTCTCTACTCACTACTCTGCACTCACTACTTTACTCACTACTCTACTCACCTCACTACTCTACTCACTACTCTACTCACTAATGACTACTCTACTCACTACTCTGCACTCACTACTCTACTCACTACTTCTCTCACTACTCTACTCACTACTCTACTCACTACTTCTCTCACTACTCTACTCACTACTCTGCACTCACTACTCACTACTCTGCACTCACTACTCACTACTCTGCACTCACTACTCACTACTCTGCACTCACTACTCTGCACTCACTACTCACTACTCTGCACACTACTCTACTCACTAATCAACTCACTATACTCACTACTCACTACTCTACTCACTACTCTACTCACTACTCACTACTCTACTCACCACTCTACTCACTACTCTGCACTCACTACTCACTACTCTACTCACTACTCACTACTCTACTCACTACTCACTACTCTGCACTCCATACTCACTACTCTACTCACTACTCTACTCACTACTCACTACTCTACTCACTACTCTACTCACTACTCTGCACTCACTACTCACTACTCTACTCACTACTCACTTCTCTACTCACTACTCACTTCTCTGCACTCACTACTTTACTCACTACTCTACTCTACTCACCTCACTACTCTACTCACTACTCTACTCACTACTCACTACTCTACTCACTACTCTGCACTCACTACTCACTACTCTACTCACTACTCTACTCACTACTCACTACTCTGCACTCACTACTCTGCACTCACTACTCTACTCACTACTCTACTCACTACTCTACTCTACTCACTACTCTACCCACTACTCTACTCACTACTCACTACTCTACTCACTACTCTACTCACTACTTTCTACTCACTACTCACTACTCTGCACTCACTACTCACTACTCTGCTCACTACTCACTACTCTACTCACTACTCACCTCACTACTCTACTCACTACTCTACTCACTACTCTACTCACTACTCTACTCACTACTCTACTCACTACTCACTACTCTGCACTCACTACTCACTACTCTGCTCACTACTCTGCTCACTACTCACTACTCTGCTCACTACTCACTACTCTCCACTCACTACTCTACTCACTACTCTACTCACTACTTTCTACTCACTACTCACTACTCTACTCACTACTCACTACTCTACTCACTACTCTACTCACTACTCACTACTCTACTCACTACTCTACTCACTACTCACTTCTCTACTCACTACCCTGCACTCACTACTTTACTCACTACTCTACTCACCTCACTACTCTACTCACTACTCTACTCACTAATGACTACTCTACTCACTACTCTGCACTCACTACTCTACTCACTACTTCTCTCACTACTCTACTCACTACTCACCTCACTACTCTACTCACTACTTCTCTCACTACTCTACTCACTACTCTGCACTCACTACTCACTACTCTGCACTCACTACTCACTACTCTGCACTCACTACTCACTACTCTGCACTCACTACTCTGCACTCACTACTCACTACTCTGCACACTACTCTACTCACTACTCTACTCACTACTCAACTCACTATACTCACTACTCACTACTCAACTCACTACTCTACTCACTACTCACTACTCTACTCACTACTCTACTCACTACTCTGCACTCACTACTCACTACTCTACTCACTACTCACTGCTCTACTCACTACTCACTACTCTGCACTCCATACTCACTACTCTACTCACTACTCTACTCACTACTCTACTCACTACTCACTACTCTACTCACTACTCTACTCACTACTCTACTCACTACTCTGCACTCACTACTCACTACTCTACTCACTACTCTACTCACTACTCTACTCACTACTCTACTCACTACTCTGCACTCACTACTCTGCACTCACTACTCTGCACTCACTACTCACTACTCTACTCACTACTCTACTCACTACTCTACTCACTACTCACTACTCTACTCACTACTCTACTCACTACTCTACTCACTACTCAACTCACGACTCTACTCACTACTCTACTCACTACTCACTACTCTACTCACTACTCTACTCACTACTCTACTCACTACTCACTACTCTGCACTCACTACTCACTACTCTGCACTCACTACTCACTACTCTGCACACTACTCTACTCACTACTCTACTCACTACTCTACTCACTACTCTACTCACTACTCTACTCACTACTCACTACTCTACTCACTACTCACTACTCTACTCACTACTCTGCATTCACAACTCACTAATCTACTCACTACCCTGCACTCACTACTCTACTCACTACTCACTACTCTACTCCCTATTCTACTCACTACTCTGCACTCACTACTCTGCACTCACTACTCTGCACTCACTACTCACTACTCTACTCTACTCACTACTCTACTCACTACTCTGCACTCACTACTCACTACTCTACTCACTACTCTACTCACTACTCTACTCACTACTCACTACTCTACTCACTACTCACTACTCTACTCACTACTCTACTCACTACTCACTACTCTACTCACTACTCTGCACTCACTACTCTACTCACTACTCACTACTCTACTCACTATTCTACTCACTACTCTGCACTCACTACTCTGCACTCACTACTCTGCACTCACTACTCACTACTCTACTCACTACTCTGCACTCACTACTCACTACTCTACTCACTACTCACTACTCTACTCACTACTCTGCACTCACTACTCTACTCACTACTCTACTCACTACTCTGCACTCACTGCTCACTACTCTGCACTCACTGCTCACTACTCTGCACTCTCTACTCACTACTCTACTCACTACTCTACTCACTACTCTACTCACTACTCTACTCACTACTCTACTCACTACTCACTACTCTACTCACTACTCTGCACTCACTTCTCACTACTCTGCACACTACTCCACTCACTACTCTGCACACTACTCTACTCACTACTCTACTCACTACTCTACTCACTACTCTACTCACTACTCTACTCACTACTCACTACTCTACTCACTACTCTGCACTCACTACTCACTACTCTACTCACTACTCTACTCACTACTCACTACTCTGCACTCACTACTCTGCACTCACTACTCTACTCACTACTCTACTCACTACTCTACTCTACTCACTACTCTACCCACTACTCTACTCACTACTCACTACTCTACTCATTACTCTACTCACTACTTTCTACTCACTACTCACTACTCTGCACTCACTACTCACTACTCTGCTCACTACTCACTACTCTACTCACTACTCACCTCACTACTCTACTCACTACTCTACTCACTACTCTACTCACTACTCTACTCACTACTCTACTCACTACTCACTACTCTGCACTCACTACTCACTACTCTGCTCACTACTCTGCTCACTACTCACTACTCTGCTCACTACTCACTACTCTCCACTCACTACTCTACTCACTACTCTAATCACTACTTTCTACTCACTACTCACTACTCTACTCACTACTCACTACTCTACTCACTACTCTACTCACTACTCACTACTCTACTCACTACTCTACTCACTACTCACTTCTCTACTCACTACCCTGCACTCACTACTTTACTCACTACTCTACTCACCTCACTACTCTACTTACTACTCTACTCACTAATGACTACTCTACTCACTACTCTGCACTCACTACTCTACTCACTACTTCTCTCACTACTCTACTCACTACTCACCTCACTACTCTACTCACTACTTCTCTCACTACTCTACTCACTACTCTGCACTCACTACTCACTACTCTGCACTCACTACTCACTACTCTGCACTCACTACTCACTACTCTGCACTCACTACTCTGCACTCACTACTCACTACTCTGCACACTACTCTACTCACTACTCTACTCACTACTCAACTCACTATACTCACTACTCACTACTCAACTCACTACTCTACTCACTACTTCTCTCACTACTCTACTCACTACTCTGCACTCACTACTCACTACTCTACTCACTACTCACTACTCTACTCACTACTCACCTCACTACTCTACTCACTACTTCTCTCACTACTCTACTCACTACTCTGCACTCACTACTCACTACTCTACTCACTACTCACTACTCTACTCACTACTCTCTACTCTGCACTCCATACTCACTACTCTACTCACTACTCTACTCACTACTCACTACTCTACTCACTACTCTACTCACTACTCTGCACTCACTACTCACTACTCTACTCACTACTCACTTCTCTACTCACTACTCACTTCTCTGCACTCACTATTTTACTCACTACTCTACTCTACTCACCTCACTACTCTACTCACTACTCTACTCACTACTCACTACTCTACTCACTACTCTGCACTCACTACTCTACTCACTACTCTACTCACTACTCTGCACTCACTGCTCACTACTCTGCACTCACTGCTCACTACTCTGCACTCTCTACTCACTACTCTACTCACTACTCTACTCACTACTCTACTCACTACTCTACTCACTACTCTACTCACTACTCTACTCACTACTCACTACTCTACTCACTACTCTGCACTCACTTCTCACTACTCTGCACACTACTCTACTCACTACTCTGCACACTACTCTACTCACTACTCTACTCACTACTCTACTCACTACTCTACTCACTACTCTACTCACTACTCTGCACTCACTACTCACTACTCTACTCACTACTCTACTCACTACTCACTACTCTGCACTCACTACTCTGCACTCACTACTCTACTCACTACTCTACTCACTACTCTACTCTACTCACTACTCTACCCACTACTCTACTCACTACTCACTACTCTACTCACTACTCTACTCACTACTTTCTACTCACTACTCACTACTCTGCACTCACTACTCACTACTCTGCTCACTACTCACTACTCTACTCACTACTCACCTCACTACTCTACTCACTACTCTACTCACTACTCTACTCACTACTCTACTCACTACTCTACTCACTACTCACTACTCTGCACTCACTACTCACTACTCTGCTCACTACTCTGCTCACTACTCACTACTCTGCTCACTACTCACTACTCTCCACTCACTACTCTACTCACTACTCTAATCACTACTTTCTACTCACTACTCTACTCACTACTCACTACTCTACTCACTACTCTACTCACTACTCACTACTCTACTCACTACTCTACTCACTACTCACTTCTCTACTCACTACCCTGCACTCACTACTTTACTCACTACTCTACTCACCTCACTACTCTACTTACTACTCTACTCACTAATGACTACTCTACTCACTACTCTGCACTCACTACTCTACTCACTACTTCTCTCACTACTCTACTCACTACTCACCTCACTACTCTACTCACTACTTCTCTCACTACTCTACTCACTACTCTGCACTCACTACTCACTACTCTGCACTCACTACTCACTACTCTGCACTCACTACTCACTACTCTGCACTCACTACTCTGCACTCACTACTCACTACTCTGCACACTACTCTACTCACTACTCTACTCACTACTCAACTCACTATACTCACTACTCACTACTCAACTCACTACTCTACTCACTACTTCTCTCACTACTCTACTCACTACTCTGCACTCACTACTCACTACTCTACTCACTACTCACTACTCTACTCACTACTCACCTCACTACTCTACTCACTACTTCTCTCACTACTCTACTCACTACTCTGCACTCACTACTCACTACTCTACTCACTACTCACTACTCTACTCACTACTCTCTACTCTGCACTCCATACTCACTACTCTACTCACTACTCTACTCACTACTCACTACTCTACTCACTACTCTGCACTCACTACTCACTACTCTACTCACTACTCACTTCTCTACTCACTACTCACTTCTCTGCACTCACTACTTTACTCACTACTCTACTCTACTCACCTCACTACTCTACTCACTACTCTACTCACTACTCACTACTCTACTCACTACTCTGCACTCACTACTCACTACTCTACTCACTACTCTACTCACTACTCACTACTCTGCACTCACTACTCTGCACTCACTACTCTACTCACTACTCTACTCACTACTCTACTCTACTCACTACTCTACCCACTACTCTACTCACTACTCACTACTCTACTCACTACTCTACTCACTACTTTCTACTCACTACTCACTACTCTGCACTCACTACTCACTACTCTGCTCACTACTCACTACTCTACTCACTACTCACCTCACTACTCTACTCACTACTCTACTCACTACTCTACTCACTACTCTACTCACTACTCTACTCACTACTCTACTCACTACTCACTACTCTGCACTCACTACTCACTACTCTGCTCACTACTCTGCTCACTACTCACTACTCTGCTCACTACTCACTACTCTCCACTCACTACTCTACTCACTACTCTACTCACTACTTTCTACTCACTACTCACTACTCTACTCACTACTCACTACTCTACTCACTACTCTACTCACTACTCACTACTCTACTCACTACTCTACTCACTACTCACTTCTCTACTCACTACCCTGCACTCACTACTTTACTCACTACTCTACTCACCTCACTACTCTACTCACTACTCTACTCACTAATGACTACTCTACTCACTACTCTGCACTCACTACTCTACTCACTACTTCTCTCACTACTCTACTCACTACTCACCTCACTACTCTACTCACTACTTCTCTCACTACTCTACTCACTACTCTGCACTCACTACTCACTACTCTGCACTCACTACTCACTACTCTGCACTCACTACTCACTACTCTGCACTCACTACTCTGCACTCACTACTCACTACTCTGCACACTACTCTACTCACTACTCTACTCACTACTCAACTCACTATACTCACTACTCACTACTCAACTCACTACTCTACTCACTACTCACTACTCTACTCACTACTCTACTCACTACTCTGCACTCACTACTCACTACTCTACTCACTACTCACTGCTCTACTCACTACTCACTACTCTGCACTCCATACTCACTACTCTACTCACTACTCTACTCACTACTCACTACTCTACTCACTACTCTACTCACTACTCTACTCACTACTCTGCACTCACTACTCACTACTCTACTCACTACTCTACTCACTACTCTACTCACTACTCTACTCACTACTCTACTCACTACTCTGCACTCACTACTCTGCACTCACTACTCTGCACTCACTACTCACTACTCTACTTACTACTCTACTCACTACTCTACTCACTACTCACTACTCTACTCACTACTCTACTCACTACTCTACTCACTACTCAACTCACGACTCTACTCACTACTCTACTCACTACTCACTACTCTACTCACTACTCTACTCACTACTCACTACTCTACTCACTACTCACTACTCTGCACTCACTACTCACTACTCTGCACTCACTACTCACTACTCTGCACACTACTCTACTCACTACTCTACTCACTACTCTACTCACTACTCTACTCACTACTCTACTCACTACTCACTACTCTACTCACTACTCACTACTCTACTCACTACTCACTACTCTACTCACTACTCTGCACTCACAACTCACTAATCTACTCACTACCCTGCACTCACTACTCTACTCACTACTCACTACTCTACTCCCTATTCTACTCACTACTCTGCACTCACTACTCTGCACTCACTACTCTGCACTCACTACTCACTACTCTACTCTACTCACTACTCTACTCACTACTCTGCACTCACTACTCACTACTCTACTCACTACTCTACTCACTACTCTACTCACTACTCACTACTCTACTCACTACTCACTACTCTACTCACTACTCTACTCACTACTCACTACTCACTACTCTACTCACTACTCTGCACTCACTACTCTACTCACTACTCACTACTCTACTCACTATTCTACTCACTACTCTGCACTCACTACTCTGCACTCACTACTCTGCACTCACTACTCACTACTCTACTCACTACTCTGCACTCACTACTCACTACTCTACTCACTACTCACTACTCTACTCACTACTCTGCACTCACTACTCACTACTCACTACTCTGCACTCACTACTCTGCACTCACTACTCTACTCACTACTCTACTCACTACTCTACTCTACTCACTACTCTACCCACTACTCTACTCACTACTCACTACTCTACTCACTACTCTACTCACTACTTTCTACTCACTACTCACTACTCTGCACTCACTACTCACTACTCTGCTCACTACTCACTACTCTACTCACTACTCACCTCACTACTCTACTCACTACTCTACTCACTACTCTACTCACTACTCTACTCACTACTCTACTCACTACTCTACTCACTACTCACTACTCTGCACTCACTACTCACTACTCTGCTCACTACTCTGCTCACTACTCACTACTCTGCTCACTACTCACTACTCTCCACTCACTACTCTACTCACTACTCTACTCACTACTTTCTACTCACTACTCACTACTCTACTCACTACTCACTACTCTACTCACTACTCTACTCACTACTCACTACTCTACTCACTACTCTACTCACTACTCACTTCTCTACTCACTACCCTGCACTCACTACTTTACTCACTACTCTACTCACCTCACTACTCTACTCACTACTCTACTCACTAATGACTACTCTACTCACTACTCTGCACTCACTACTCTACTCACTACTTCTCTCACTACTCTACTCACTACTCACCTCACTACTCTACTCACTACTTCTCTCACTACTCTACTCACTACTCTGCACTCACTACTCACTACTCTGCACTCACTACTCACTACTCTGCACTCACTACTCACTACTCTGCACTCACTACTCTGCACTCACTACTCACTACTCTGCACACTACTCTACTCACTACTCTACTCACTACTCAACTCACTATACTCACTACTCACTACTCAACTCACTACTCTACTCACTACTCACTACTCTACTCACTACTCTACTCACTACTCTGCACTCACTACTCACTACTCTACTCACTACTCACTGCTCTACTCACTACTCACTACTCTGCACTCCATACTCACTACTCTACTCACTACTCTACTCACTACTCACTACTCTACTCACTACTCTACTCACTACTCTACTCACTACTCTGCACTCACTACTCACTACTCTACTCACTACTCTACTCACTACTCTACTCACTACTCTACTCACTACTCTGCACTCACTACTCTGCACTCACTACTCTGCACTCACTACTCTGCACTCACTACTCACTACTCTACTCACTACTCTACTCACTACTCTACTCACTACTCACTACTCTACTCACTACTCTACTCACTACTCTACTCACTACTCAACTCACGACTCTACTCACTACTCTACTCACTACTCACTACTCTACTCACTACTCTACTCACTACTCACTACTCTACTCACTACTCACTACTCTGCACTCACTACTCACTACTCTGCACTCACTACTCACTACTCTGCACACTACTCTACTCACTACTCTACTCACTACTCTACTCACTACTCTACTCACTACTCTACTCACTACTCTACTCACTACTCACTACTCTACTCACTACTCACTACTCTACTCACTACTCACTACTCTACTCACTACTCTGCACTCACAACTCACTAATCTACTCACTACCCTGCACTCACTACTCTACTCACTACTCACTACTCTACTCCCTATTCTACTCACTACTCTGCACTCACTACTCTGCACTCACTACTCTGCACTCACTACTCACTACTCTACTCTACTCACTACTCTACTCACTACTCTGCACTCACTACTCACTACTCTACTCACTACTCTACTCACTACTCTACTCACTACTCACTACTCTACTCACTACTCACTACTCTACTCACTACTCTACTCACTACTCACTACTCACTACTCTACTCACTACTCTGCACTCACTACTCTACTCACTACTCACTACTCTACTCACTATTCTACTCACTACTCTGCACTCACTACTCTGCACTCACTACTCTGCACTCACTACTCACTACTCTACTCACTACTCTGCACTCACTACTCACTACTCTACTCACTACTCACTACTCTACTCACTACTCTGCACTCACTACTCTACTCACTACTCTACTCACTACTCTGCACTCACTGCTCACTACTCTGCACTCACTGCTCACTACTCTGCACTCTCTACTCACTACTCTACTCACTACTCTACTCACTACTCTACTCACTACTCTACTCACTACTCTACTCACTACTCACTACTCTACTCACTACTCTGCACTCACTTCTCACTACTCTGCACACTACTCTACTCACTACTCTACTCACTACTCAACTCACTATACTCACTACTCACTACTCAACTCACTACTCTACTCACTACTCACTACTCTACTCACTACTCTACTCACTACTCTGCACTCACTACTCACTACTCTACTCACTACTCACTGCTCTACTCACTACTCACTACTCTGCACTCCATACTCACTACTCTACTCACTACTCTACTCACTACTCACTACTCTACTCACTACTCTACTCACTACTCTACTCACTACTCTGCACTCACTACTCACTACTCTACTCACTACTCTACTCACTACTCTACTCACTACTCTACTCACTACTCTGCACTCACTACTCTGCACTCACTACTCTGCACTCACTACTCACTACTCTACTCACTACTCTACTCACTACTCTACTCACTACTCACTACTCTACTCACTACTCTACTCACTACTCTACTCACTACTCAACTCACGACTCTACTCACTACTCTACTCACTACTCACTACTCTACTCACTACTCTACTCACTACTCACTACTCTACTCACTACTCACTACTCTGCACTCACTACTCACTACTCTGCACTCACTACTCACTACTCTGCACACTACTCTACTCACTACTCTACTCACTACTCTACTCACTACTCACTACTCTACTCACTACTCACTACTCTACTCACTACTCTACTCACTACTCACTACTCACTACTCTACTCACTACTCTGCACTCACTACTCTACTCACTACTCACTACTCTACTCACTATTCTACTCACTACTCTGCACTCACTACTCTGCACTCACTACTCTGCACTCACTACTCACTACTCTACTCACTACTCTGCACTCACTACTCACTACTCTACTCACTACTCACTACTCTACTCACTACTCTGCACTCACTACTCTACTCACTACTCTACTCACTACTCTGCACTCACTGCTCACTACTCTGCACTCACTGCTCACTACTCTGCACTCTCTACTCACTACTCTACTCACTACTCTACTCACTACTCTACTCACTACTCTACTCACTACTCTACTCATTACTCACTACTCTACTCACTACTCTGCACTCACTTCTCACTACTCTGCACACTACTCTACTCACTACTCTGCACACTACTCTACTCACTACTCTACTCACTACTCTACTCACTACTCTACTCACTACTCTGCACTCACTACTCACTACTCTACTCACTACTCACTACTCTACTCACTACTCACTACTCTACTCACTACTCTGCACTCACTACTCACTACTCTGCACACTACTCTGCTCACTACTCTACTCACTACTCTACTCACTACTCTACTCACTACTCTACTCACTACTCTGCACTCACTACTCACTACTCTACTCACTACTCTACTCACTACTCACTACTCTGCACTCACTACTCACTACTCTACTCACTACTCTACTCACTACTCTACTCACTACTCTACTCACTACTTTCTACTCACTACTCACTACTCTACTCACTACTCACTACTCTACTCACTACTCTACTCACTACTCTACTCACCTCACTACTCTACTCACTACTCTACTCACTACTCACTACTCTACTCACTACTCTACTCACTACTCACTACTCTACTCACTACTCTACTCACTACTCTACTCACTACTCTACTCACTACTCTGCACTCACTACTCACTACTCTACTCACTACTCACTACTCTACTCACTACTCACTACTCTACTCACTACTCACTACTCTACTCACTACTCTGCACTCCCTACTCTGCCCTCACTACTCTGCCCTCACTACTCTGCCCTCACTACTCTGCCCTCACTACTCTGCACTCTGCCCTCCCTACTCTGCACTCTGCCCTCACTACTCTGCCCTCACTACTCTGCCCTCTGCACTCCCTACTCTGCACTCCCTACTCTGCACTCCCTACTCTGCACTCCCTACTCTGCCCTCTCTACTCTGCCCTCCCTACTCTGCCCTCACTACTCTGCCCTCACTACTCTGCCCTCACTACTCTGCCCTCACTACTCTGCACTCTGCCCTTACTACTCTGCCCTCACTACTCTGCCCTCACTACTCTGCCCTCACTACTCTGCACTCTGCCCTCACTACTCTGCACTCACTACTCTGCGGGTGTGTGGTGGTGGTGTGCGTGGGGTTGTGTGCGTGGGCATGCGGTTGTGTGTGCGGTTGTGTGTGTGCGTGCGTGTGTGCGGTTGTGTGTGTGCGGTTGTGTGTGTGCGGTTGTGTGTGTGTGCGGTTGTGTGTGTGTGCGGTTGTGTGTGTGTGTGTGCGGTTGTGTGTGTGTGCGGTTGTGTGGGTGTGTGCGGTTGTGTGCGGTTGTGTGCGGTTGTGTGCGGTTGTGTGCGGGTGTGTGGGTGTGTGCGGGTGTGTGGGTGTGTGCGGTTGGGTGTGTATGGTTGGGTGTGTATGGTTGGGTGTGTATGGTTGGGTGTGTACAAGCCACATCGTTCACACTGAGCTCTGTATATAAAGGTCATGCAATTTGTACATGCGATTTTGAAAGTAATGTATTTCTGAGAGCAGCACCCATTTTTTTTTAGATACCTGCTTACAAGATAAACCATATCTTCTTTACAAAGTAAAGGAGGCCTTCCCTTTGTAGGGAAAACAATATAATTCTGTTAAATGCGTGAACGAAATGCATTGGGGCAGAAAAATAAAAGGGAAATGAAGCAGGAGTGAAGTGTGCGTGAAAAGGAGAAGGCTGTTAGTGCAAGAAATCAGTGGCTAGGCTTGTATGAGAAGCAGGAGGTGTGGGAAAAGTTGTGAGGGGGAAGTGAATGCGTGGGATCTGCGAAGGCTTTGTGTGAAAGGGAACTGTTGACATTGGTCACAGGAGGATGTACCAGTGTCTGCTTGGGCAGTGAGTGAGTGATCTGGGAATGAGTTTGAAAAACTGGTATGAACATTAGGGTGAAGCAAGTCTCTAATGATAGGACACTGAATGATAGTACAATGAGTGATCTGGTACAACGGCAGTAGGAATCTGGTAACCGGACTGTGAGAGTAAATGTGAGGCTCCCAGTGAGAGGAAAGCGAGGTGGAGTGATCTTCTATTTTGACATTAAAAGTTTGAGTTCGGGTGAGTGGGCACGAGTGCTTATCAAAGCACTTTGTTTGTTTTTTTACTTTCAGCTGTGCTGCATAGCAGCCAGGCTGCTGTACAACATGGCTAAACATATCCCTGACAAAACCAACAGATTTTGTATAGGAGAGTCCTATTTGCTTTGCCAATGCTTGTTTAGCCTACCTCAGTCAAAGAGCAGGCGCGGGTTTGCCGGCGCGCACACAGAGCTCAAGGGAAAAAAAACACATCAGTGCACACGCTCCCAGCACCATCTGCCTTCAATTACCGGCACCTCGGACAGCAGGTAATTGAGGATTTATGTATTCTTCTGCGCGTGTCCGAACACTTTATGCAGGAAGTGGACATTGCAAAAATTCCAAAGCCCTATAACGTGCTGCCTTACTTAAACACAGCCTTGCCTGGACCAATTACCATTCACATGGCAGAATACCACACGCAAAAACCGCGCGCTTTCTGGAATGCGGCAGCCCACAGCCCTTTCTGAACTTTTTTTTTTTTATAACATTAGAGCTCGGAAGCCCCGCCCCACTTCGTGTGACGTAGGCCCGAGCCCTAAAAAGGAGGGAGGCAGGAGTCTTGGACACAGAGAGAAGTAAGACGTGAGCTGCTGAGTGGGTGTGTTGCAGCTCACAATAGAACGTGTATTTAATTTGGAAAAAGTGTTTCAAAGCTATGGGCTGTGAGTGTTAATCTGAATGGAGAGGATTTTAAATGTTAAAACATGTAGCTTGTAAATTCTGTTTCAACCAGTGGGCGCTATATAAAACTTTATAATTAAATAAATAAAATTTCTGATAGAGGTGAAAGGGTTGAAAAAGAATGTGAACATTGCTGGAGGTCAGGTTGGGAGTGGGTGGCACGTAGAAATCTTGTGCACTGTTCGTGCCTCACTGGTAGCTTCTTTGAGATAAATGTTTGGGAGGCTTGCAAATAGGTGCGGTTTTCCTCCTCCGCTCTGCAAAAGAAAAAGGGAGGGGTCGAGAGAAGAGAGCAGAAAGGAGAGGGTTTGTTGCTGGCAGGCTCGCACTGGCTCTTTGACCTTGACGATAAGCAAATGGAATTCTGAAGGAGGGGGCCCAGAGCAGACAGAAAGGCATGAAAGGGTTTTTGAGATATGTGGTTTGAAGGAAATGAAAGTGAGCAAAATGCATAAGTTTCACAAGTAGAACTCGTTATAGTGGGCTGGAAAATGTTGACTGACTCCCGGTTGCATCATCGGGGAATGTAATATCAATAGAAGTGTCAGATCCCTCAAGCTCCGCTATAGGAGAGGCTCAAGTATATCCAATATTCTGCAACTCTAGGCGTAGTAACAAGATAGATAATTTACCCCATTCAACTCTATTGGACAAAGAAGCATTGAGGAAAATGATAGACCCGTTTGAGAGTGAAGCAGGCAGTGTTAAGAAGGGTGAGACACGCTTGGAATTTTGTGGACCTAGTCCCTTAGTAGAGGAACCCGGTCATATTCACCTCTCTACTGTATCAACTGAAGACGGCACCCCTATTAACATCCTCTCCTGGAACATAGCTGGGCTTAAGAAAAATCTTGTAAACCCAGAATGGAATGAGTTTATCGAACCCTTCCACATATGCATGTTCCAGGAAACTTGGTGTCTATCTCCGCAATATAAAAATGGGTACTCTACTTACTATATCCCTGCAGTCACCTCTGGGAAAGGTCGCCCGTCTGGTGGCCTACATATAAGGGTGAAAGTAAATTTAAACTATGTTGTTACCATGCATAGTATTCCCTCCAATGATATCTTAAACATTTCCCTGAAAAGCCGAATTGGGGGCAAAATACATATTTTTTGTATTTATGCAAGAGGGACACAGGGTTGTCAAGCCTCAGAATCAATTGAGTTGTTGGATTCCAAGCTATCAGAACTGGCCCTTGGATCCAAAATCCTGGTGGGGGCGACTTTAATTGCACATTCGAACCCCTGGAGGATGAGGACATATTGGGCTGGAACTCGGAGGACTGGAAATACTCCATACCCCCCCTGGATTTGGCTCCTATTAAGAAATGGTATCCTAGAGCAATACAGTTGAACGCTCTAGCTTTGGCCCATAATTTATGAGCTTTAAATGGGCGGACCATCTCTGATCGCAATGGGGCGATGACCTATAATAGGTTAGGTTCCCCGTCGCGAATTGATTATATCTTTTTAGACGTCCAATCTTGGTCCTACCTTATAGATATGGAGATTAAGAAGACTATAGACAGTGACCATAACCCGCTATGCATGGCAATTAATTGGCCACACGGGTCAAATGAGAATACAGGTCCAAAGTTGATCACTAAGGAGGTCTTCCCTTCTAACTGTAATAGGAAACTAAGATGGGAGGTGCTCAAATGTGAAGAGGAGAAACTAAATGATACCAGGGAACTAGTGATTAAGGAAACTTCATTTTTGTCATCGATGGATTTGAACTCGATAAATTCAAGTCCCTCTGGGCTAAAACTATTAGCTCATTACCAGAACTTTGTTGGAGAAATAGGAAAGTATTTCATCAAAACATCTAAGGGGAAGCCCTCAGATAAGCAGCAATCCCTAAAAACCAATTTTTGGTATACGGCTGACTGTAGGGAAAAAAGGAAGGCTATTGCCTTAGCAGTAAAGTCAAAAGACCCCAGAGCAGTGAGATTAGCCAGGGGGGATTATCGTAAAAGCATGACTAAAGCTAAAAAGAACTGGGAGGAGGACCACTGGCAGCAACTTAAAGCAGCGGCATGGGAAAAGAACTCAGTGACCTTTTGGAAACTGATTAATATTCTAGATCGAAGAGGAGTTGACCCCATCCTAAACCACATAAATGAACAGCAATGGTATGCGCATTTTTTAAAATTGTACTGTGATGATGAGGCTCAAGCGCAGTTAACAACAGTAGCCTCGCCCTTTTTAAGAACAGACTCACTTGCCGAGGCAATTCCATTTAATAAGAGAGAGGTCCTAGATGCCATCTCCAAAATTCTTCCTGGGAAAGCAGCTGGTCCAGTTGGCTTGCCCGGAGATTTGTTATTCCACGACCCCATAATATGGACAGACTTTATAGCAAGTTTAATGAATTTAATCCAGCTAGGTCTTCCCGTCCCAGACTCATGGAAAGGGGCGGAGGTGATTACGATTTACAAAAAAGGAGATAGAGAAGACCCTGCCAACTATAGACCAATTAGTCTAATTGATACAATACAAAAGGTAGTTGGCAGGGTCATTGTAAATAGAATCGAAACATGGCTTATGGAAGTAGAGGTACTTGTAAAATTAGTTAATTATAAATATATTAAAACGAGGAATCATTAGATTAAAGAGTAAGTGGGTTTAATAAAACCTCATCCCATGAACAGCCAACAGTAACTGTCATGGTGAGAATTTCCAGACAAGCATATTCTCAGAACTTAGATTGTGGATAGAACATTGAGCATTAAAGGGGAAGAGGCAAACATCACACATCTCCCTCTTATACAGAAAAGAAAATTAAAACATCAGATCTCTTTCTTATACACAAAAAAACAATTAATCACTAGAGAGATAACAGAATACCGATCCTTAAGTAGAACTCAAACTTAAATATAATCTTTTAAATAAGATGGTGCTTTTCGTGCTCTTAGACTTCTCCTGGAAGGAAACGTAGACCTGTGAGAAGGAAAGTTAGTGTTTAAACGAGTACCAAAACACTGATAATCATCAAGGGGAGAAACATCGGCATTAACAACAACGATTCGACTCTTATTCCAGATTCTTCCATCATCAGTTTTGACAGCATTTTTAAAAATCTTGACAACAGACCTAATGTCAGTGTACTTGGACCAAGGTTTACGTCCTACTGGGGTCTTTATTTTTACTAGATCACCCACCTTGACCTCACAAGAAGATACACGTTTCCTGAGATCAAAGTTAATTTTTCTAGCATCTTGTTTGAGAATTTCCTTCGTTCTCCAATCACTAACATCATTATCAACAAGACCCTTGTTAAGACACATCCACCCAGGACACAACAACGTGTTGGGAACCCTCCCTTTGAATAGTTCAAATGGAGACCTGCCAGTTGTAGAGTGGGGAGCAAAACGATAAACATTAATCCTGTCCTGTAAAGTGGACTTCCAATCTAACCCAGAGGAACGAGCAAGCTGTATAGACTCTTTCAGAGTCCTATTAACTCTCTCCACAGCACCATTTGTTTCAGGATGATAAAGAGAACATCTCTTATGGTTAATACCACACTTCTTCAGATAGTCAGTAAATATAGAAGAACAAAATTGGGGACCATTATCAGATAGTAGACTGTTGGGAAAACTTTCCTTATTAAATATAGACTCCAAAAATGTAATAACTGAATTAGAAGTGATATCCCTGACTGCAGAGACCTCAATCCATCTTGAGTATAAATCAATTAGAACAATAAGATAAGGGGTATCAGAAACCCCAGAGAGAGGACCAAGAATGTCAATTGCAACCTCATCCCATGGATGAGCAGGTAACGCCCTCTTCACCATTGGCATTTGTCTTGTCTTTAAAATTTTGTCACTAGAGCAGCATTCAGGACATTCACGGACTAATCTCTCTATTTCTAAATCCATACCAGGCCACCAGAACTGCATGCGAAGAAACTCTTTAGTCTTGACTATGCCCAAATGACCACAATGAGCATGTGACAGCAATTTATTTCTTAGGGAATAAGGAGGAACCAGCTTAGTTCCACGGGTTAACAGACCATCACTCACCGATAACTCATCAGCAACCAACAACCAAGGCTTGTCTAAACGAGAATTATTCTTCAAAGAAAGAATAACTTTTGAAATATCTTCATCCTTTTCCAACTCAGATCTCCATTCAGACTCAATAATGGCACCGTCAGTCACCTCACACACATTTACAATATCTTCTGAATCGCACACTTCATCTTGCTCTGAATTTTCATGGTCAACCAACCTAGATAAGCAATCTGCTGATTTATTCGCAACTCCAGGAATATATTCGACTTCAAAGTCAAATTCTTGTAAGGAAACAATCCATCTTCTAATCCTAGAAGAGATTGCGTCTAAACCGTTTTTTGAAAAAACCTCCTTTAACGGTTTATGGTCAGATAAAACACAGATTCTTGTCCCCCAGATCAAATTTTTTAACTTTCTTAATGCCCAAAAAAATGCTAAAGACTCCTTCTCAATTACAGAGTAATTCAACTCTGATCCCCTGAGACAACGCGAAGAACAACATATCAAAGAATCTTTTCCATTTTTTTTTTGTACTAAGACTGCACCAAGTCCTTTGTCACTTGCGTCAGTGAACAACATGGTAGGCAGACCAGGAACAAAAGCATGAAGTGATGGTGCCTTATTCAATTCTTTCTTTAAGTTTAAAAACTCTGATTTGCAGTCAGATGACCAATTAAAAACAGAATTTTTTACTATTAATTTTCTTAAGTTATGTGTTTTCTCCGCAAAATTAATGGTCTCCACTAATTGAATTTTTGGGAAAATTCCATTACATGTGATACGATGTCCCAGATAATTAACCTCTTGTACACCAAATTTGCATTTCTCCCTTTTTAATGTCATGCCAGCACCTTCTAACCTTTTCAAGACCATTGAAACTCGAGTATCATGTTCATCAGCACTGCCACCATATATTAATAGATCATCTTGGTAGCACTTTACACCAATTAGCCCTCTCAAAATTCTTGACATGATCCTCTGAAAAACTGAGGCCGCAGAAACCAGGCCAAACGGCATTCTTTTGAACTTAAAGGTACCCATCGGTGTAATAAAGTCAGTTAAGTCCTGGCATGAATCATCTAATTCTACCTGGTGGTAGGCAGAAGCGAGATCAAGGGTAGTAAAATATCTCGCTCCTTCTAAAGTGGAAATCATTTCATCGATATTGGGAAGTGGGAACCTATCGACTACCACCTCCTTATTTAATGACCTCAAATCAATGCAAAGACGAATATCTCCTGTGGATTTCTTCGCTATGACAACAGGAGCGAGCCATTCTGTGGCTTCAACTGGGACAATGATGTTGTTATTGATGAGTTTATCCAACTCATCTTGTACTTTAGCCTGTTCTGAGAGAGGTATTCTCCTAACTTTAGCTATGACAGGGAATTTTTTTTGCTAAAGCAACAGATAAATTTGCATTACTTGTGGTACTAAGAGAATCAGATATTTCTTGAATTTGAACTTGAGGAGAAGCATTGGGATCAAGTGTGACACCCAACTGTCGTTGATGTAACCAACCCAGCAATGCATCCCCTCTTTTAGAAGTATACACTTTTCCCACAATTATACGAGATCCTAGTTCAATTTCAGCCAAAAAGTAACCCAACATAGAGATTGGTTTTTCACTATATCCTAAAGGAACAATATCACATTTAAACATTTTTACGTTTCCTGCAAATACATTTTTAAACATTTCTTCATTAATTATAGTTATTTTTGAGCACGAGTCAAATTTTAAGTTTATCATGTTATTCTCTACTTTGACCAGAAATGAGGGATGATCCGACTCACCATCATTCACCTCAAAACAAATTGATCTTACATGAGGCTGTGACCATCTTCTCCTAGGATTATCATTGCCTTGTGGCTTTGATCTGCAAAACTTAGCATAGTGACCCCTTTTATTACATATATTACAAGTTGTTTTCAGGGCAGGACAAATAGGAGAATTAGCCAAATGATTAATTTGACCACATCTAAAACAAGAGAATCTAATATTCGAAGAGTTCATTTGTCTATACGTTCTTTCATCAGGATTTGGCCCATCAGTTTTTTTAACTTGACAAATCGTTTCATCAATTTTTACTTCTTCTTTAGAGTCAGCAACAGAGGGTTTATCTTTCTCCTTTTTTAGTTCACCAACACATTTCGTCATGTGTTCGACCTGTTTAGCAATCTCGAGTACTTCTTCAAGAGGTGGCTCATCTTTTAACCAAAGTTCCTTTCTTATATCATCATGAGCACACCTTAAGACAAACTGATCACGAATCCTCTCATCAAGTGATTGACCAAAATTGCAAGAGGAAGCAAGTTTCCTTAAAGACGATACATAGTCCTCGACGGACTCATCTTTCTTTTGTTCTCTCAGGCCAAAATGGTACCTTTCCATTATGGTGCTGAGTCTAGGTAAGTAATGTCTATCTAGTTGTACTATAGCAATCTCATATTCATTTAGATTCCTTTGCTCCGCAGCTGAAAGGTCAGGTAAATGCTCGAGAACATCTTGCCCTTCTCCTCCTAGGCAATGTAATAAAAGTGAGTGTTTTCTCTCAGCACTGAGATTTGTTCCACATACTCTCGCATAGTTTGCAAAAATCTTTTTCCACTTTTTCCATTTCACATTTGGTTCACCAGGACTGACCAGAAAGAACGCTGGCTGAGTAACATTTTGCATTTTGTGTACTTATATAATTTAATTTCCAGGTAAGTAATAAACACTTCCTCTTTTCACTTTCTTATATCACTCAACCAAGTCTCAGTCTTTATAGTTTAATAGATAATGTAGGTTGTTTGTTTAAGTGTTATTTATTTCTTTGCCTATTAGAACATAATAATTCACGTTTTAATAAGTCAATCCAGTGAATAGAACACTTCAATAATAAGCTAATTAAATTTTTTGAATTATTCTTTGGTTAATGTTCCTTATATTCTTGTCTTGTGTTAGACTGAAACTGTTCAGATGCTGTATTTCAATGCGTTTTCAATGCGTTTATTATGACTTGTAGAAACGCTACACCAAAGACTGTTCAGGCGCTGTATTCCAATGCGCTTATTGTGACGTGTAGAAACGCCACGTTCTTGTAGAAATGAATGGCTTCGCGCTGGAACGCAACGCTGTTCTGGTAATGAAACGCAGCGCACGTTCACGTCACTTCAGAGTCTGACGTACATGCGCGCAGATCAACGATAAGTGTAGCGCGAGGCAAGTCTAGCGCGAGCAAAGCCGAGGAACATTAAAAAAAAGGCTTTTCTCTTCAATTTATCGGTTCTACTAGAAACCCTTGGGCTATTATTGCTAGATATAGTCCTCCCGCTCTCCTCACCGCCTTAGCGTGGAAAAATTCAGCCACTGGGAAGTCGACGCTTCTCTTTCGTTATTCTGCCGCTGGAGGAGAAAGCGAGGTACTTTTCTTTGTTAAGTTGCTCAGGTTGAGGTGTCCAATCGTCGCCAGTGTAAAATTAGTTAATTATAAATATATTAAAACGAGGAATCATTAGATTAAAGAGTAAGTGGGTTTAATAAAACCTCATCCCATGAACAGCCAACAGTAACTGTCATGGTGAGAATTTCCAGACAAGCATATTCTCAGAACTTAGATTGTGGATAGAACATTGAGCATTAAAGGGGAAGAGGCAAACATCACAGTACTAACACATTTCCAGGCAGGATTCAGGCAAAATGTTGGTGCAATGGACCAGGTGTTCCGGTTTTGTGCGGTCTATTGGAAGTCAGTATCTATTAACAAAGGTAGCTTGTACCTGGCTTTCATAGACCTCAAAACCGCATTTGATGTGATTCCACGTGCTAAACTGTGGGAGGTTTTATTGGCCATGGGGCTCCCAAGCTATTTGTTGGAATTTATTGTTAAGCTCCATGAGGAGAATTTTGCTAGGATACGGTGGGGGACCCAGGGGCAACTGACAAGGAGGGTACCAGTCAACAGAGGGGTGCGGCAGGGATGTGTGATGGCACCAACGTTGTTCTCCCTTTTTATAAATGGGGTGGTGGACCATTTGAGGGAGGACCCGGCGGATGCACCCGTCCTTGCAGGAGAGAAGACCCCCACACTCCTCTTTGCGGACGATACCCTCTTGATGTCTAAGACCCCGAAGGGTCTGCAGAAACTGCTCGACCGTTTCTCTCTTTTTTGCAAAGAGCGTGGCTTATCAATAAATACCACAAAAACCAAGCTAATGGTTCTATCAGCAAAAAGAAAGTTTAGAAAAGCAAATATCTCACTTTTCGGGTCACCTTTGGAGGTTGTCAGTGAATTAGACTATTTGCGGGTTAGGTTATCTAATAATATGTCTTGGGGCCGGCACATATCTAAAATGGTACTTAACCTCAAAAGGGTATCTGGAGCGATATTAAAAAATCAGCGCCTTTCCATCAGTAGACCAATTGCTCCAACCCTCTCGGTTTATGAGGGGAAGGCTGTAGCCTCGGCAGTCTACGGCTCCGAACTTTGGGGCGCTGAAAATACTAGAGCTTTGATGGTTGCAGAGAACAAGTTTATTAGAGACTTGGTATCACTTCCTGTGTCAACCCCCTTGTTACCATTATTTTTTGATATGGGCAAGAAACCTATTGTTGATAAAGTCCACCTTAGACCTCTGTTATTCTGGGTGCGCCTCAGAAGGACCCGAGAATTAAAAGAATACGCCCGAGTGTTGGATGAATTAATCACCCTCAACGTAAATAATAAGATAAGGTGGCTTAACAACCTTAAGTCGCTGGTATTCTCGCTAGGTTTGGGGGAGGCTTGGGTTTCACAATGCCCACCTACTAAACAACTTGTTATAAAGTTGTATTGGGAGTGGGTTGAGTCTAAGGTTCATACCAACTCTAATGTAGGATCATTAACGACTAATTTTCTTGAACATAAATTAACATGTAAATTTGAACCCTTCTTGGACTTTATTCAACTACCCAGAGATAGGACCTTGTCTTTAAAATTTAGGTACGGTACCTTGCCACTCAAAGAAACTATGAGAGGATGGAAAGGCATGGGGGGGGCATGACTCTAACTGCCCAGGTTGTAGCTGCCCGAAGGAAACTCTGGGCCACTTTTTATTTGCATGCCCAGCCTACAAGCACGCTAGGAACAGATGGCTTAAACCAGTATGCAAGATCATGGGAGTGAAGGATCATAGTTCAGTCATGCGCATTATGTTAACTAATACTGTCTCATTGTATATTGTTTGTGGGGTGGCAAAATATCTTGCAGGGGCCTGGATAACACGTTCTAGATTGTTAGGCAACACGCCAAACTTATGAGAAGCAATTGTATAGTTTTTAAAAAAAAAATTGATGTCATTTTATGGGAAATGTAGTATCTTAGGGCAGATTGTTTTATGTATTCTGTATATATGTCTGTCTGTACTCTTATGATAAATTTTTATCGAATAAAGTGTAGGAAGGTGGATATCTGACTATGGTTACCCCCAAACTTTTTGCCTGGTGTTTAGCTGGTTTTTGACATAGTTGGCCTGGGATCCTGCTATTCAGGGCCCCAGGCTAATTGCTCTCTCCTTAAAATGGACTCCATGTACCTTAGGTACATACACAATTGGAATTGGCTCACCTTATTGGCCCCTGTTACAGTGTACCCAGGTACCCAGGGCATAGGTGCTTCCAAGGCCTACCAGGGGCTGCAGCATGTATTATGCCACCCCTGGCCTGGCCTCCATATTTGACACAACTGGCTGATCACTCAGCTGGGGTAAGTCGGTGTAACCACCCCTTACTTAGGTGTAGTATGCCTATACCTAACCTAAAATGGACACATATGTTCCTATCAGTCACTCCTATGGAAGGCCTCATCAATCCTGGAGGCAGAGTGCTTGGAAATATGTGAGATGGTGCTCTGGCATGAGCTGAGCCTGTCTGCAGCTTTCGGAACCATGTCCTTTAGCTGTTTCATGATACTGCCATACCATATGCTCTTAAGTGCATTATGAACCTCGCGGTTAAATGCTATCTTGGGTTTGGCTTTATCAAAACATGTCGAGTAAGGTGTCATACGAATTGGAATACTACCCCCTCGCCAGTTCTGGCGACGGGGGTAGCATTCCACCCTTCTAGAGGGACACGACATGTACCTAGCCTGAACCCCGGTTAAAGTTAAACAGAGCCTCAGCATCACAAAATGGATGCTGCCACCGCAGACACAAGTCTGACCTCCTGCTGCTGGGAGTCCTTCCAGCGAGGGCAGCTTGGACAAAGGGTTTCCTGCCTTGGGAGGTGCTAGCACCATCCCAGACAGGATTTTGTGTATTGGGTAGGACAGGGCTGAATAGAATCAGACATGCCTGGGGCACACAAGGTGTCCCTGTGCATAGGCCAGTTCAAACCGGTGCTGGGGCTTTCCTGCCCCAGTCCTGGTGCGAAACTGGACAAAGGAAAGGGGGTGTAACCACCCCCCTTCCTGGTTCCACCCAGAGGAGGGACCTAGTAGGTGATCCGGCCCCCCAGATTCGAATAAGAGTGGGAGCTGTGTCCTGAGACTGCAGATCATCCTGAATCAACTTGAAATACAGAAGAAGACTGGACTTCGACATTCTGCTGCACAGAAGACGGAAGAGAATCTCCCTTGTGGCCAAGGAGTGACCACCCTGTGAACCCAGGCACCAACCAGCAACTCGACGTCTGCTTTGCCGCCGCCTCCCGCCGGAGCCCGAGCCCAGAGCCTGACAAGACCCAGACTCCCAGACTTCTCACCGCCCGATCCACAGTCCTTGCAAAGAAGGGACCCGTGGAGGCACCGAGAGACGTGGGACCGGACCTCTTGGAAGACCCCCGAAACGCTGACTGCGCAGCATCAGAGGCACCCTCGATGCTGTGCTTTGGGGTTTGAGAAGCCCCAACCTCAAGCAGCCCTTGCACCGAAGATCAGCCCCCCAGCATCTCCACGATCTGCGTGGGGCCCTTTTGCACCGTGCCACTCGACGCGCCATCCCGTCCACTTGCCACGTGGCTAGCGGCCATCTTGGCGACAAAACCTTCAACTTACACTGCGGGCCTGGTTGCTCCAGACTTGCCCTCGCTCCTGTAAAAAGGAGCCCATGCTCTGACCTTGCTGGTCCGAGTAACAAGCCTTTTTCGATTCCTGCGTGGCTTTCAGAATGTGATCAAATAACAATAAAACCTGGGGACAAGGGAGGAAGTATAGTGATCCTTAATACCAAAGATTACAACTCAAAGATGTATTCCCTCCTCAATAATAAATCACACTACAGGAGCTCTAGTATGACTGAATGGAACAATGTTAAAAAGAAAATAAGAGATCTAGTCACTCTAGCAAGAGAGGACTCCATAATTTGTGATGAAGAGTTTAAGTTCTTAGTTAATGATCACCCAAAAATACCAGCACTATATGGACTTCCAAAAGTCCACAAGGACATGAAGGATCCCCCGATGCGTCCTATAGTGTCTGGTATTGATTCTAGTACTGAGCCACTAAGTAAATATGTAGATCACTTTATCCGTCCACTTGTGGAAATACTACCATCATACATAAAAGACACAACTGATATGATTTCGAAAATTGAAGGCATTGATTTTAATGATGAGACGCAGTGGTTAGTATGCTTGGACATAGAGTCCTTGTATACTAACATACCCCAAACAGACACGATCACAATGATGAGGAATATCTTATGTAGGGGAGAGGAAGAACTTGATGAATTAAACACCTTCATTGTTGACTGCATAGAGATAGTTTTAATGAATAACATCTTTCTTTTTAATAAGGATCTCTTTTGTCAAATAAAGGGGACAAGTATGGGAGCTACATGTGCTCCGAGCCTTGCTTGTCTATATGTCGGAAAGTTTGAAGAGACGCATATTTACAACGAGGTTAGTCCTTTCTTTGAAAACATCACACATTGGTCTAGGTTTATAGACAATGTGTTTTTTATTTGGGACGGAAGTGAGACAGACCTCAATGCCTTCCTGGACTGGCTAAACTGTGGAGATGTAAACCTGAGATTTACTGCTAACAAGAGTCAAGTGGCAGTTGACTTCTTGGACATCAAAATAAAGGCGCAGGAAGGCAAACTGGGGGTGGAACTATTCGTTAAACCCTCTGACAGAAATACATTGCTCCACCATACAAGCTACCATCCTAAATGTCAAAAGGATGGGATACCATATAGCCAGTTCATCAGAATCCGACGAAATTGTACGGATAGGTCTACGTTCGAAAAACATGCTGAAATTTTAAAAAACAAACTGTTGCAGAGGGGTTACCCCAAAAGACTCATCAGGGAGAGTTACAAGAGGGCAAAGTACCGGAATAGAAATACTTTGTTTGAACCAAAAGAAGCATCATTACAGCCAAATGATGGCATAGTCATGGTCTCAGACTATAATAACATGAGTATAAAATTGAGGAATCTTATCACTAGGAATTGGTTGATTCTAAACAAAAAAGGCCAGACAAATTTACCCAAACCTACCTTTGCATACAGGAGGAACAGAACAATCCGCAATTGTCTAGTACAAACATATAGAGAACCAAAAAGGAGCTACCAGTTAAGCATCGACCACAATGCACCAATTCGTGGTAATTTGCCGTGTGGAACTTGTTCCCACTGTAAAACCATAATAAAATCTGACAAAGTTGACCTTAATGGTATAACGCACTGGATGAACGAACATGTCAACTGTAGGACATCCAATGTTATATATCTTCTTATGTGCCCCTGTCGGAAGTGTTACATTGGTGAGACAGGCAGAGAAATGCGTTTGCGGCTGTCTGAACACAGATCAGCCTTGAAAAATAGAAAGAAAAACGCCCCTCTTGTTGAACACTGGATTACCATGAATCATAGAGAAGATGACCTACAGTGGTTCATACTAGAAAAAATGAAAACATCAATGAGGGGTGGCAATACTGATAAAAGACGCAAACAAAGAGAGCAGTTCTTCATGTCTAAATTTAAATCTTATACAGAAGGGCTGAATAATAGAGAAGAATGGGAGAGAATAGTGAGGTAGTTCAGTAATATCCAAAAGGTAGTTAACTGCATACCAAAATGAAGCCAACTGTGTACCGCTATAGTATAGATATATGCTGGTGGTCGAAATGAGGATTTCATTTTCATTTTTGTTTATTTGTGTTGAATCCTCATTGCAAGTCTGTGCGAAATGTGTAATTATGCGTCTATACTATAGGTTGGTGTGAAATAAAAAATATGATTCTGAATTGTAAAGGGGACGTACGCCTTCACTCTGCCTGTAAAACCCACCAAAAGTTAATATAATGGGCTACCCCCACTGGGCATAACATGGGCAGCGGAGGGATCTTTGAGAACAGCTTAATAAGCATTAGCCCCGTGTGCAGAGTGAACACGTGCAGCTCCTAATAGTGTGAATTTGAAAATACCTCATGTCAATGAGATTACAAGCCATTCTTAATTGTAAGTAGTCTAATGCTCATGTTGTAAGAGGTTGAGTGCAATATAAATAAATACAACCTGTGTAACTGTAAAATTTATACATTACAATCTGCCATATATACGCATTCATCACCATGATGTATGGGTTTTCTGTATCGATAGACGCCAATTCTATGAAAAATTACTAAAATGGCCGACAACACTATGTTTAATAAAATAACAAGAAACATTGAACACTCTATAGATATCGCTGAAATGTTTACAGTAAGGTGCACCAGCAATAGCGGTTGCACAAAAGCGTGATTCTTTTATATAAATCGCGTCGTGCGATTGAGAACTTCATGATGAGGTCGAGAGCGCTATCGACTGATTGGTCCGTCCTCGATTGTGGACGTCTCTCTGGCTCTGGTAAAAATCTACCATCATGGCCACCAAAACCGTAATGATGGAACTTCAGGTGTTTTCAACTACATTGGAAACGCCGGGTGAGTGCGTGTATATAAAGCCCCAGATTAGTTACACGAACGTACACCACACGGAAGGGCCAAGACGATCGCACGACACAAAGGAGGTAAGAGGGACCGATACTACGCTAAGGAGTCCGGGACTCTGATTTAGCTCGTAAGACCGAGGGGCTATATCAAGAGGGTGCGGAGGGCAGGGGCGAGAGCTCAAAGCCACTGACTTAGTACTAAATGGAAGGTAATCCATGATACAAAAGGTTACCGTCTTACTAGCTCGTAAGATCGAGGGGCTATGTTAAGAGGATGTGGAGGGCAGGGGCGAGAGCTCAAAGCCATCCACCTAGCACTAAATGAAAGGTAATCCCTGATATAAAATATTATCGTATCGTCTGAACAGTGCCAGCAAAATAGATTAGTGCGTTAGTAATATATACTTTTTCGCGAATATGGAGCCTTGATGAATTTGAACATTAGCCTCGTCTAAAATCTCTAATTATAAAGTGTAGAGTTTTTTAAGCATATATGCATCCACACTATCAGTGAAACAAGTGTGGTAATTAGGAGTAAACTCCAGCTAAAATAGCCTGTATAATGAATAACGTATACATATACTAGAGATACTAAACACCATATATGTTATTTATCCAGGCTGTTGGTGAGTGCATCTAAAATGTAAACAAAGAGGTGCATACGCTAAACAGATTGATCCACGGAGTGCCGAGTTCCAAGCCACTCGAGTATTAATGAAAAGGAATACAAGGATCACAACGTGAACTGGATAAGCTATTTGCACCAGTCGACTTGCTGATGAAACAAAAGTAGGTGGACTAGTCATTCCCCGCATTGGGTTCTAGCAATATTGTGGGTAGGTGCTACAAGTATGTACTAAATTTTAAAAAAACATGTATCTCCCATGTACAGATTCCCTGATGTAACGCGAGGGACGAAATTATAACCAACCATAAAACTCCAGTACCCTGTTGTGGCAATGTATAAAAGGACCACTTTTAAATGTAAGAAACTTTAGGGCACCGTCAACAGTTATTTGGCACAACTCCCCCGATAGTTTAACATCTAACAAACTGTTATGTATCTATTTTTAGATTAAGAAGATCCTTTACAAAGTCCTGAAGAAGGTGTTCTAAAGAATATATCACCGAAACGCGTCGACAAACTGTTTTTTAAATTTAATATGTACTATTAATTGGTTTTTTGTACATTAGAAGATTATGGTTCTTTTTATAAACTGAATGTATTTGTATAAAATGTTTTTTTGTATAAAAGGATTTTTATGATTCCATGTAACTATGATCATGACATTAGGATTTTAAATGTGTTTAGCAATTTTATGAATGTATTTGCTTTGCCTTGAAAAAATTAAAATAAAAACTATATTTTGATACATACATTTGTTAGGTTTGGTTGAATAAGACTTCCTGGGGTAACTGTTGTTGTGTAGAAGCCTAAGTGAACGTTCATGTCAACTGTAATGTTGTAATACTCAGAAAGGAAGTTTCCTTTTTTTGTTGATTTACTTCCCGGTCCTTTCTGGGTTCAATAGGGAAATCTCTGCCCTTTTTCACTTGCATTAGCCAAGGCCTGTTTGCTTCAATTAAGTTGCCGACACCGCCAACAGCGAGAAGCCTGCGTGGAACAGCTCGTGACCGACTCCTGGACGTCTTCGACCCCTCGTGTCCACGTGGCTGCAGAGAGAAGCTACACCTCGACGCCTGTTTGCATCCGACATTGCCTGGTTCCACTCTGGTTCCACGGTAGTCACTGGCTAGTGACTTTGAACATTGTCCCCTCTGCTTTCAGGTCTTCACCTCTTCAGATCCACCCTTGGATCCACCGGAACTCTTCACATCGAGCCGCCTGCAGCATCTTCAGCTCCAAGCACCATCGACCTGCGTGACGAAACCCGACACTACTTCGACCCTGTGCACCCCCTTCCTGTGGGTGAGGTAACTCAGCTCCGCCGGTGTTCCCACACTGGTACACACCTCTAGTGTCTGTGTCTAAAGTTTCGTCCTTCTAGGTCACTCGGAAGGTTCCTTTTTAACTAACTTTGTAACTTTTACGCACCATTGACATTGCATTGGTATTGCGTGCACTTTCCGCACTGCACCCGAGTCCCGCGGGCCTTTCCCGACTTCTTCACTGCTAGTCCCGAACAGCTCCAGCGAATCCCCAGGCCCTAGGCCTCTTCACTTTCCCCATAGTGGTTCTTATACCACTATTTTAGTATATGGTTTAGGTGGCCCCTAGGGCTCATCCATAATTGTGCAACTTTTGTGTATTTAAACTGTGTTTTGTTTTAACGCATTTGCTTCTGTGCTCATAACGAGTATCAGGGTTATTTGTAGAAATAAATCTATATATATTTTCAATATATATCTGTGTGGTGTCCTTTCATTTGGTATTCAAGGGATTGTGTATGGTAAAACAGCTTGCTTCACATGCCTTTACAGAGTTTAGCCTAAGACTGCTTAGTCCATGCTACCCCTAGGATAGCTTGTCTATAAGGTTGACTTTACAACCTGCACCATAAGGGTTGCTTGGCATGGTACAAGGTGATCACTAGAACTAGTGAGCATCATATACCAGGCCAACTTCTCACATTGGTGAGCAGCGGATTGGGATTTGAGCTTGCTGTTGTTTTACCATTACAATCTTTGAAAATATCATTTGAAAGATCATACAGGTACCTGACAGGTACACTAAAACAAGACTAGATATACTTAAGTTCTACTGAACTTAGTTGTTGTAGAGGATAGGGAGTAGCACACCCCGACTACAACTACTAGATAGGTTTAGTAGGAAAACACAAGTGTAGGTAGATTGCAACACATCCACCACACTAGAGCAATGTCTGGAGCAGAGGGATCCACTGGACCCAGCTCTGTTGAGAGTGACCCTCCAAGGGCACCATCCAAATTTGCTATCTTTCCATTTAAGGAACTGAGGCAACTGTGTTCCATGAGAGGAATCAAAACAGGTCCTACTCCTACAGCAGGACACCTCAGAGAGCTGTTAGACCAGTCTGAAGCTCTAAAGAACTCCAAACCAGGCCCCTCAGGGACTGGTGAGGAAGTTTCTCCTTCTGAAGACGATAACCCTGATCCCCCTGCCCCTGTCATCCAGATAGATGAGGAAGACCAGACCCCTGGGGATACTCAGCCTGAGGAAGAGGAGGAGGAGGAGGAGGAAGAAAGTGATTCTGATGATGGTAGAAATAGCCAGGTGTTAGTCAGCAGGCTTAACCAGGCTAACTTAAGCTTATTTGGGACTGAAGGTGGGTCCAACCCATTCAGACCCCCAAATGGACTTAACCAGGAGCATAGGAGGAGGAGGAATCACTCAGGTGAATCCAATACTTCCCATGTTTCTAGAGGTTCTCATGGCAACTCCAGAAGGGAGTTGATTAGCCCTCAGAGAAGGGAACATGAGGCCAAAATGAGAGAGGCTGAACTTAGGATCCAGAAGCAAGAATTAGAAGCTGCCCTGGCCAAAGAGAAACTTGTTAGAGCAAGGCAGCCTAGAGAGGGTGGATTAGAATCCACTGGTGGCAGCACTATCCCTAAGGATAAAGACAGGTCCTATGACAATAGAAACCTGAGTACAGACCCCTGACGAAGGGGCACAAGCCCCGAAATGCATTGGGTTTATGCAATTTATGATGTCATTTAATTTGGTGTAATTTATGTACTTCACATTGAACCATACTAATGATTTGTTGGACTTTCTCCTTGAAATGTTATGTAATTGGTGAAGCAATATAATGAATTGTGATTAAATGTGTGACTAAACATGATATACTTTTGACTGGAGAATTTAAATATTGTTGGTGCACGCTGGAGTCCTGGTCACTTCTGTTACCAGGCCTTACATTTAGCTATTCAATAGTGTGCAGGCACTAATCCAACGTGCACACATACCGTACAAGCAGGCTAAATTGGATTCATGAGTGCAGTCCCCACATACATTCATTCAAGCAGTGAAATTGGCAAACCCCATGCCAGTCTCATAGACAAGAGTATCTGAGGTAGGGGACCTGGTTAGGCCAGAATCCACCTGTCCTCCAAAAGTAAACCCACCCAGATTCCTGGGTGTGCTCCCACTTCCTGGGGGATTACTGCTGACAGTAACAGGAGGTGTTAGAGCTGGCTTTGGAGGTATATTCTCTTTATTGCCATTCTTGGGACAACAGCTGTCTGTTTTGTAATGCCCAACCTGTGTACAGGCATGACAATAAGGCTTTTTCTGGGTTGAAGAAGTGTCTTGGGACCCACCCCCATCCTTGGAGTTTTGGGGCCCTGGGGAAGTCTTTTCCTTACTTTTATCCCCACCCATCTCTTGAGGCTTGGTAGTCTCTTTCTTTTGGTCACCACCCTGGTTCTTAGGCCTGATCAAGGCAGCCTAGAGAGGGTGGATTAGAATCCACTGGTGGCAGCACTATCCCTAAGGATAAAGACAGGTCCTATGACAATAGAAACCTGAGTAAGATTGTGCCCCCCTACAAAGTTGGGGATGATATCCACAAATGGATGACTGCACTTGAGAGAGCTTGCAAAGTACAGCAGGTCCCTCAGGAGCAGTGGGCAGCAATCTTGTGGCTCTCCTTTGAAGGTAGAGGCCGAGACAGACTCCTCACAGTTAGTGATGGGGATTCTAGAAACTACCTGGTCCTGAAGAGTGCTCTGATTGATGGGTTAGGCTTAACCACTGAACAGTACAGGTTAATGTTCAGAGATACCCAGAAGACACAGACTCAGGACTGGTCTGAATTTGTTGAATGTGCCACTAAGGCTCTGGAGGGCTGGTTGCTGGGAAGTAAGGTTACTGACTATACAGGATTGTATAATTTAATTATGAGAGAGCAAATCTTAAGTAATTGTCAAAATCAGCTTCTACATCAGCACCTGGTTGACTCTGATCTGACCTCCCCACAAGAATTGGGTAGGAGGGCAGACAAATGGGTCAGAACCAGGATCAGGCCTAAGAACCAGGGTGGTGACCAAAAGAAAGAGACTACCAAGCCTCAAGAGATGGGTGGGGATAAAAGTAAGGAAAAGACTTCCCCAGGGCCCCAAAACTCCAAGGATGGGGGTGGGTCCCAAGACACTTCTTCAACCCAGAAAAAGCCTTATTGTCATGCCTGTACACAGGTTGGGCATTACAAAACAGACAGCTGTTGTCCCAAGAATGGCAATAAAGAGAATATACCTCCAAAGCCAGCTCTAACACCTCCTGTTACTGTCAGCAGTAATCCCCCAGGAAGTGGGAGCACACCCAGGAATCTGGGTGGGTTTACTTTTGGAGGACAGGTGGATTCTGGCCTAACCAGGTCCCCTACCTCAGATACTCTTGTCTATGAGACTGGCATGGGGTTTGCCAATTTCACTGCTTGAATGAATGTATGTGGGGACTGCACTCATGAATCCAATTTAGCCTGCTTGTACGGTATGTGTGCGCGTTGGATTAGTGCCTGCACACTATTGAATAGCTAAATGTAAGGCCTGGTAACAGAAGTGACCAGGACTCCAGCGTGCACCAACAATATTTAAATTCTCCAGTCAAAAGTATATCATGTTTAGTCACACATTTAATCACAATTCATTATATTGCTTCACCAATTACATAACATTTCAAGGAGAAAGTCCAACAAATCATTAGTATGGTTCAATGTGAAGTACATAAATTACACCAAATTAAATGACATCATAAATTGCATAAACCCAATGCATTTCGGGGCTTGTGCCCCTTCGTCAGGGGTCTGTATGAAGAAAAGAACAAGCATTAGAAATGCAATCGGGCTCGGATTTATTTGAGTTTGAGCTAATGGCATTATAAATGCCAATGTATTGTTGCTATGTGTTGTGGAGTGTGTTCATGTGGTGTGTACTGCCAGTGATCTCACCACTCTACTCACTACTCTACTCACTACTCTACTCACTACTCACTACTCTGCACTCACTACTCACTACTCTGCACTCACTACTCACTACTCTGCACTCACTACTCACTACACTACTCACTACTCCAATCACTACTCTACTCACTACTCTACTCACTACTCTGCACTCACTACTCTACTCACTACTCACTACTCCAATCACTACTCTACTCACTACTCTACTCACTACTCTACTCACTACTCTACTCACTACGGCTGTGCACACATGCACTGTGGATTAGTATGTCAAGGAAAATGCCTAAGTATTATTTCTCGTTAAAATACTTTTATTAAAATGTTCACTTCAAACAATGTAATATTCTTTCCAGTCTTTAAAAACAATAACATTGCATTAGTTTATTTGACAATGTTATGGCCCATTGCAGTGAAATGTAACGACTGTGATGCATGTTAGAGGACATTTTGATGTAGACTGAAAGTCAAATTTAGGCATAAAACCAACTTGAAATATTCTAATAAACTAGAGAACTTCGCTTTGGTCTTATTCTTGCCAAAATAAACGGTGTTTATGCACACTGCTCTATTCATAGGGGTTAGACTTGTGTGGCTTAAAATATTCTCAGCTGCGGCGCTGCATGTTATGTTCTTGAGTGTGCGAATGATGTATTTACTTTTTAATTCCACTCAAACACTGCGGTTAATATATATTTTTTTCCATTCAAAGTGAGATTCAGTTTAAAAAGTCTGGCTCTAGGTTGCTCTTCTCTTTTATAATTTCTCAATTTTTACACTTCATGTGGTGGCGGAAGGTTAAAAAATGTACAATGCATTTTTCGTTCTTTAAAACGCACCTGGGACTCTCTCGCTGTGTGCTCTTGGACAGACCAGGATGCGGCCATCACATCGCTGGTGTGTTCGAGGCTCCCTTCTCGCTTGCAGTATCTGTGTTTGACCCCATATGAGATCACAGCTGCAGGGAGTTTGATGGGAGAGGCCTCGGTTCAGGGACATCAAAGGATTTTGGGGGCTCTGGGCCAAACGCATCTTGGGGGCCGCTTTTTGGAACAGCTTTGAATTTATGATCCAATTTCATCTCTTTCATGCCCTCTTTGGCCAGGCCACTGACAGTGCACAGTCCCACGTCCAGATTATAAATGTGTTTACATCGAATATTCTTGGATAATGTGACCCAGCAGCGGCCCACTAATATTACTGCAAATAATCTGAGCGAGCCCCTCCCATTTCTCACACATCATGTCCTATTTTGATATAAATAAAACTTTTTTACGGAGGTTGCATTAAACATAAACACATGACTCTGCAGAATATCTGTAATAAGCTCTCACACATCACCCACATTAAAATAAATTAAAAGAAAAAAGTATTTTAAACAATTTTAGGGGAGAGGGTGTAGCCTTGTGGCCAGAGCGGCGGACCTCGAAGCTGGGGGACTGGTTGGAGTCTCGGCAGAGACGCTCTACGTCCTGTGATTCTGGGCAGATCAGGTCATCTCCCCGCACCTCTCAAAAATGAATGTGTCTGTAACGAAAACGGTGCTATGTAAAGCGCTCTGATACCCGATGCCTCGGGGCTAGTGCGCGCTATATAAAGCTCTAAAAAAACCTTACCAAAAGAAATGTTTCAGAAGGGAATTCACACTGATCGGCTGTGCCTGTCAGAAGCAACTACGACGCTGGGCGCTAACTCGCGCTGGGAAAATCAGATTTACGTCAAACCAGGGCAGGGGGGACCCGGGACCCGGGAGGGCGGAGAGGGGTGTGTGTGCTAATCTGCGCCTGTCTACAGCCTGTCTACCTTTAGTCATGTAAGGAAGAGTGTCATAATCTTGTCTCGGCAACTGGCACATTAATGACCCGCTGGCATCGCCTGCATGTGGCCGGCGCTTCCCTCGCACGCCTTTGATCTGGTGAATAAAGAGGCTAAGAGGGCGTTGGACAGGTGGGTGACTGACAACCGTTTATCTGTACGTCTGTCTGTCTGTCACCGGCCCTCATCCCTCTGGATACGCGGACCCTTCCTGTGTTGTTATCTTATCTCATACCCTACACTCCTGTCAGCTGCTTAAATGACGCTCTCGTGCACGTGTCACTGTCCGGACGAGGAGCGCCGGCCGGATAAATAGGCCGCTCGCCTTCCCTCGTGAGCACCACAGGCCCGAAGCGCGCGGAGCAGAGCACGGGCCGGATACGTAGGAGTAACAGTGCTTTATGCGCACGGGACGAGGGGCACTGAGGGGGGTGAAAGGGTGCCCCACGGCCGATGCTCGTGGCGGGTGCCACCAAACGCGAGGAAGCCCCCCGTGGCACCCTGAAGCCTTTACGTGTGCACTAATGTGCGTGCACACCTCCATTTGCATACCTGTAGCAGCGTTCTCTGCACAACGATGAAGGTGCGCCTAGCTCAGGGTGTTTCGCTCCATTCACAGTAACAGCTTTATAAAAAGTGCGCAGCCAAAGGATGAAAAACGTGAGGGGGCTTATTTACAAGTCCCTTGCGCCGCCGGTGCCTCACTGTTAATATGGGTAAAATGACGGACCAGCGGCGCAAGAGCCTTGTAAATAAGGCCCGAGATGACCCACTGCGAAATCCTAAAATTGGGCCTGTGCGCAAGCTGACCATTGGGGATGGTGCGCCAGGGGGTGCGCGCGCCCGGCGGTGCACAGCGCAATGCGCGTTACACGGTCCTTGGAAGGTGATGCTGCGCCGAGGATGAAGGCGCTATGCTGGCTCGTGCGACCAGTGCCACCGCCGTGTATCTGTGCAGTTAGTGCACAGTCAGAAGAGGTGAGACACGGGGCCTCTGCTCCTGGTGAACTGTGACCTCTGTGCACACCCGGGGGCCTCCCTGGGCTGTCCAGCACCAGGTGCCTTGGGGCACAGGCCCAGCTTTGTCCCGGGATGCACGCACAGCTCTGCACATGCGGCTTTAACCTACGACCACCTGCACCGTATGGGCGCACCCCCCTAAAGTGTGCCAGGGGAGTTCTGTGCATTTGAAGGGCGCGCATTTCCTCTCACCGGCTTTGAACAGGAACGCGTGCTCCTGTGCACAACAGATAGGTGCAACTGCACCTGTGAACTGCACCGAAACGCCCCAGGTTTCTGGGCGCCCCGGGGGTCACGGGAGGGCCGCTCCGGCGTGAAGTGTCGCGGACGCGCAGTGTGCAGGGGAACGAGGCCGGTACACACAGCACAGCAGCGCCAAACCACACATGCGTGACGTGTGCACACACGAGTCACTACCAATGGACTTTGCTTTATGAAGTTTCACTGAAACGCCAGGAGCTGGGATGAAACATTGCAGTCCTGCTCAGGGTCCGCGCCTGCATTCCGGCCGGAGAGGGGGGGCCCTCAGGCAGCGGGAGGGGGGCCAGCTTCCAGCAGCGACGGCGGTGATTGCGCGCTCCTCCCCGTGCGCCCGGTACTGTGAGGCGAGGCGGCGGCAGGCACCCTTCCCAGGCTCACTGCCGTGAAATGGATCCAAAACAAAAATATCCAGAAAAAAAAGTGCTTCCGGGACCTAACAAGGAAGCTGCGCGCTGAGCGCTGCAGAATTGTGAACGCGCCCGGCCATCTGCATTCACTAACGGAGGCACCCTGACAGCTCCTAATTACAATTTATGTACTTCTTTGCGCGAGCACGCACGAAATATGCCTCAAAATGGCGGAACAAAACTACATTTACCCTATCACTTCAAGCCTATTAAAACGAAAACACAAGGAAGACGAATCACTGACCAGATGACAGAAAACGCTAAGGAATGTCTGGAATTTCTCTCTCCAAGGCCCTAGGAGATACTTCTTCTTTTTTTTCTCCTTTAACATTAGTTCTCGAAACTCCTCCCAGTTTCACTGGGAAGGAGTCCGAGCCCTAAAAAAGGAAACAGGAAGAAAGAAAACTCAGTTACTTCCAGTGCTTAGGAGGACAATGTTTTTTCTGCATGTAGTGTTTTTAACATCAGTCTTACCGCAACTATGGACTGACGAATCCACTCATGGATTCGATGAATAGCGTGGCGCGCGGCTGCACGTAATCTAGAGAATGAGTAAATACTTTAAATAAACACAATATTCTATGAACCACAAATGTGTTTCTATGTAGAGAGCACACAAAGTGCTGGTTACCTGAATGCTTGTAGTTGAGGTAACTGGAAATAAACGGACAGACAAAATGCATACCATTTTAGATTGAGGCAAACAGATCTAAAATTAAACAGTGAAGTATGTTACTGCTGAGAAAATGATTCTAAGCTCACCTGCTGGATTAGAAATGAGGCGTTTTTACTCTGCAGAATTTAAGAAAAAAGGGAAAGCTAATGAGCATTTAAACAGTGCATGCTCAAGAATTTTTTTTTTATAACTAGCCCTCCACAGTGCGGGGAAAAAACGTTTACCTGTCATGGTTCGATGTGCGTTACGAAGCAGCAGTTTAACGAGGTGTCAAAGCATTCTGTGAAGACAATAAGCGGTTGGGGACTTTAAAAACCAACTCGTCGGTTATAAATATTATCGGCTGATGTGGGGAAGCGGAACTCACCGCGAAACTCGACCGGCTGGTCCAAAAAGACATCCGCACCCGTGCTATCGTGCACACGACTAGTCCCTTTTCCCTGTTATTAACTCGTTAAGTATAACGTGCAACGAGATAAATGACGGACTGTTCCGCGCTGAAAGGAAGCGCCATTATTAAGTGCCTTCGATCTCACTCTATTGCGAGTAGATGCAATGAATTCAAATTTCGTATATTGCCTCGGAGGCCCATAATAATTCACTGCTTGCCCAAACACTTTGAGCAATTATAGACAGGAGCCCCTCATCAATGGCTTGAAAGTTGAGGCCTTTAGAGACACAGGGGCTAGCATCACCATGTTGGCTGAATGTCTAGTCCCCTCAAGGCAACTTTTACCTGATGCCACATATCAGGTGACAAACATTGATGGAATAGAAACCAATCACCCCATGGCAGTAGTAAATCTTAGCTGGGGAGGTGTCACTGGCCCAAAGAGAGTGGCAGTGTCATCAAACTTGCCTGTAGATTGTCTACTGGGGAATGATTTAGAAATCTCAGCCTGGGCTGAGGTGGAACAAGAAACCCATTCTAAAATGGTAAATCTCCATGGAAAGGTTAGTGGGGCCGTGATGGCTACAGCCCCAATCCAAGAAGTCCTTCCTGAAAAGGTTGGTAGGGCTGAGCAAACCTCAGCCCCATCTTTAGCTAACTTCCCTCCTGAAAAGATTAGCAGGGCTGTGATGGTAACAGCCCATACCCAAACCGAGTCTCCTCCTGAAAAGGTTGGTGGGGCTGTGATGGCCACAGCCCTAACTCAAACTGATACATGTGTTGTGAAGCCTGAAAAGATGGATCACTCCACACAAACAGAGAGCATTGATGAGGAAGAGCAATCTCCCTCCCACCAGACTTTAGGAAAGGATCAGCCTCCTCAGGGAACTGATCTTACCCCTGATGAAGGAACTGTCCCAGAGGTTGTTAGGCCTGGCCTGACAGAGCCTCTGATGACAGTGGACCCTTCTCAGGTGGGACCCAGTCTGGAGCAGGTATCCTGCCCCTCTCTACCTTGCCTTACTCAGCCCAGGGCTGCAGAGGACAAGAAGGACAGTGAGCCCCAAAGGGCCCCCTGTCAAATAAAGCACCCCATCAACAGATTAGGGGCACTGAAACTAGTAGCCCTAGTGAGGTGAAAACTTTAAAAACTCCTGAGGGAGCCCCCTTAAAAGTAGTTAGGGACCTCCCACAGATGGATTCTGTTGGGCACAGCCAAACCTGGGACCCCAAGGCCCCAAACCTGACCTGTCCCCCCAGTAAGCCAACAAGAGGGACCCAGCCTCCAGCTTTAGGTAGCCAGAGGTTGACCCCGAGAGCACAGTGCAACTCAGTCAAAGAAAGAAAGGCACACATGGTGGAGAGTGATTGGAGGAAGCTGAGCCCTACAGAGGAATCTCACTTCGGTACTCCATCCCAACACCAGCCTTTAACTTTGCAAAGACACACCACAGGTAGAGATTCCCTATGGTGGAGACCCTCAGATACCCTTAGAGTGAGGGATTGCTTAGTGGACCATGAGACAGGGGGTAACCAAGCCAGAGCTGGTACTTCCTTATATGGCCACTTAGGCAATATAGGCTTACCTGGTCAAGGATAGCCTTATCTCCTTTCGTTTGGGGGGGTTATGTAGGAAGGTGGATATCTGACTATGGTTACCCCCAAACTTTTTGCCTGGTGTTTAGCTGGTTTTTGACACAGTTGGCCTGGGATCCTGCTATTCAGGGCCCCAGGCTAATTGCTCTCTCCTTAAAATGGACTCCATGTACCTTAGGTACATACACAATTGGAATTGGCTCACCTTATTGGCCCCTGTAACAGTGTACCCAGGTACCCAGGGCATAGGTGCTTCCAAGGCCTACCAGGGGCTGCAGCATGTATTATGCCACCCCTGGCCTGGCCTCCATATTTGACACAACTGGCTGATCACTCAGCTGGGGTAAGTCGGTGTAACCACCCCTTACTTAGGTGTAGTATGCCTATACCTAACCTAAAATGGACACATATGTTCCTATCAGTCACTCCTATGGAAGGCCTCATCAATCCTGGAGGCAGAGTGCTTGGAAATATGTGAGATGGTGCTCTGGCATGAGCTGAGCCTGTCTGCAGCTTTCGGAACCATGTCCTTTAGCTGTTTCATGATACTGCCATACCATATACTCTTAAGTGCATTATGAACCTCGCGTTTAAATGCTATCTTGGGTTTGGCTTTATCAAAACATGTCGAGTAAGGTGTCATACGAATTGGAATACTACCCCCTCGCCAGTTCTGGCGACGGGGGTAGCATTCCACCCTTCTAGAGGGACACAACATGTACCTAGCCTGAACCCCGGTTAAAGTTAAACAGAGCCTCAGCATCACAAAATGGATGCTGCCACCGCAGACACAAGTCTGACCTGGGAGTCCTTCCAGCGAGGGCAGCTTGGACAAAGGGTTTCCTGCCTTGGGAGGTGCTAGCACCACCCCAGACAGGATTTTGTGTATTGGGTAGGACAGGGCTGAATAGAATCAGACATGCCTGGGGCACACAAGGTGTCCCTGTGCATAGGCCAGTTCAAAACGGTGCTGGGGCTTTCCTGCCCCAGTCCTGGCGCGAAACTGGACAAAGGAAAGGGGGTGTAACCACCCCCCTTCCTGGTTCCACCCAGAGGAGGGACCTAGTAGGTGATCCGGCCCCCCAGATTCGAATAAGAGTGGGAGCTGTGTCCTGAGACTGCAGATCATCCTGAATCAACTTGAAATACAGAAGTAGACTGGACTTCGACATTCTGCTGCACAGAAGACGGAAGAGAATCTCCCTTGTGGCCAAGGAGTGACCACCCTGTGAACACAGGCACCAACCAGCAACTCGACGTCTGCTTTGCCGCCGCCTCCCGCCGGAGCCCGAGCCCAGAGCCTGACAAGACCCAGACTCCCAGACTTCTCACCGCCCGATCCACAGTCCTTGCAAAGAAGGGACCCGTGGAGGCACCGAGAGACGTGGGACCGGACCTCTTGGAAGACCCCCGAAACGCTGACTGCGCAGCATCAGAGGCACCCTCGACGCTGTGCTTTGGGGTTTGAGAAGCTCCAACCTCGAGCAGCCCTTGCACCGAAGATCAGCCCCCCAGCATCTCCACGATCTGCGTGGGGCCCTTTTGCACTGTGCCACTTGACGCGCCATCCCATCCACTTGCCACATGGCTAGCGGCCATCTTGGCGACGAAACCTTCAACTTACACTGCGGGTCTGGTTGCTCCAGACTTGCCCTCGCTCCTGTAAAAAGGAGCCAATGCTCTGACCTTGCTGGTCCGAGTAACAAGCCTTTTTCGATGCCTGCGTGGCTTGCATTAGCCAAGGCCTGTTTGCTTCAATCAAGTTGCCGACACCGCCAACAGCGAGAAGCCTGCGTGGGACAGCTTGTGACCGACTCCTGGACGTCTTCGACCCCTCGTATCCACGTGGCTGCAGAGAGAAGCTACACCTCGATGCCTGTTTGCACCCGACATCGCCTGGTTCCACTCTGGTTCCACGGTAGTCACTGCCTAGTGACTTTGAACATCGTCCCCTCTGCTTTCAGGTCTTCACCTCTTCAGATCCACCCTTGAATCCACCGGAACTCTTCACATCGAGCCGCCTGCAGCATCTTCAGCTCCAAGCACCATCGACCTGCGTGACGAAACCCGACACTACTTCGACCCTGTGCACCCGCTTCCTGTGGGTGAGGTAACTCAGCTCCGCCGGTGTTCCCACACTGGTACACACCTCTAGTGTCTGTGTCTAAAGTTTCGTCCTTCTAGGTCACTCGGAAGGTTCCTTTTTAACTAACTTTGTAACTTTTACGCACCATTGACATTGCATTGGTATTGCGTGCACTTTCCGCACTGCACCCGAGTCCCGCGGGCCTTTCCCGACTTCTTCAGTGCTAGTCCCGAACAGCTCCAGCGATTCCCCAGGCCCTAGGCCTCTTCACTTTCCCCATAGTGGTTCTTATACCACTATTTTAGTATATGGTTTAGGTGGCCCCTAGGGCTCATCCATAATTGTGCAACTTTTGTGTATTTAAACTGTGTTTTGTTTTAACGCATTTGCTTCTGTGCTCATAAAGAGTATCAGGGTTATTTGTAGAAATAAATCTATATATATTTTCAATATATATCTGTGTGGTGTCCTTTCATTTGGTATTCAAGGGATTGTGTATGGTAAAACAGCTTGCTTCACATGCCTTTACAGAGTTTAGCCTAAGACTGCTTAGTCCATGCTACCCCTAGGATAGCTTGTCTATAAGGTTGACTTTACAACCTGCACCATAAGGGCTGCTTGGCATGGTACAAGGTGATCACTAGAACTAGTGAGCATCATATACCAGGCCAACTTCTCACATAAAGTATTCCAACATAAGTTTCACAAGTAGAAATAAAAAGAGGATACTTTTAAATTCAGATGCTGAACAAATACAGATGCTTTGGTGTTATTGCGCATTGAAAGATACGGGGCAGAGGGCAATAGAAAACAATGTGATTAATCAGGTCCTAATACAAATTCCAGGGGTGGAGATTGAGATTTAGGATTCCCCAGATTGTATTGCAAAGCGCAGCTACTATGCACGACAGAACATTTAATTTCCTTACAGATGAAAAGGCTAAAATCTTGGAGACCGAGGTGATGACACACAATTCAGATTTGGTGTGCATAATTAAATTTGAGCACCTAGTAAATAAAGACCATACAAACAGGTGTGCAGAAAATGAAGGGATGTAGATCTCCCTAGATTTACTCAAAACTATGATTTCTATGTGTGAGGATGCACAAGTGCAGACTCAGTTAGACAGGATTGTGGAGCAGCAGACTACATTAGAATTGGCAAAAGAGGCTATTCAGCACACTTTGGATTTGTGGCATAAGCAGGGAAGAACGAAAATACCTTTACGGATTTGGACAAAGAAATTACCAGACGCTGGAGAGAGGTACTCCCCCTTTGAAAAACCGTTCCTTGCATGCTATTGGGCTCTAGTGGATACTGAGCAATTGACCCTGTAGTATGGTTTAGGGCCTCCTTTTGCGTGCTTGTTATGTTAGCATGGCTTATTAGAAGTTTAAACGCCATTTTTACCTTTTGCTGCTTTTACACACAACACTGCTTAGCTGTTTTTGCAAGTTAGCTTTCACGAAGGTCTATACATGAGAAAAGGTTTGTTTTTCGACATCTCTAGACATACCTCATGCCCCCAGTCTGTACAGTGAGTGCTAAGCCGTCAAGGTTATCATAACATGTGAGCCTGTTTATCGACATGTCCGTGTAACACATTCTAGACACAACATTTTGGCAGCTGCGAGCTGAGCAAGATTCTGGCGCCTTTATCATAGCACACTTGCCATAATTTCACACACTTGGAAGATTCCAGGGATGCAGAGAGCCTTGCTGATCCAGATGTAATTTACACTTACTGAGCGGACAGGTAATGGGTCCCCCACAACAAGCTCAAGAGACCTTCTATAGTTTATAATACATAGTTCCTATATAGGGAGGGTGTTTAAACTAGGCACTATATCACCTGTTTGCACTATCATTGTAATATGATTCCTCCTTTTGTATTTTATGGAATTGTAACGATGCTGACCATATTATTCTTAATCATATGTCTGCTTATGTTGACTAAAATACTGCGCATGAGATCACGTTGTTAAAATAAATATTTTAACCTTACCGTGTCTCTTTTTTACTCCTGTGGTGGACTGGTATAGGAGTATAACAAAAGAGTGTTCTCACTTCCCACTATTCCTGAGATGGTCCTAAGTCGCATGTTCTAGGTTGTCTAAACATTGGTTACTTTGCTATAGGACGAAGAGCTAATGTGACAGAATGTGTGGAGAAGTGTGGCTCAGGGGTTAGAGGCAGCAGACCCGGAAGCTGAGATCGGTCCTGGACCAGGGTTCAATTCCCCGCCTCGGCGGGTCTTGGGCTAAAAAATTCCACGGACTCGATAATTCTCGCCCCGGTGCCTCCTCGACTCACGGGTTCACACTCTGCGACTCTGGGCAATAGCTTGCTTAATCTCCACAACGGCCCCTCGCGGCGGGATGCCTGACTTTCACCTTGTGGATACCCTGCTATCTCACAGGGGAATACCAGGAAGGGTTCCCTAAGCAAGCACCGGGAAACCCACTGCAGGTAGCTGTGCGCTATATAAGCTCAACTACATTTACATTTACATTGCTAGCTGGTTGGGGTTTTCTAGGTACTGAGGTGAGTTTCTGGTACACCACAATTCACTAATGTCCTAGGTCTCTGTGCACAGTTCGGTGTATGAGCAGAAATCCTTGCAACAACCCTAGGGCACGATGTGATTCTGAGACCTGAGATTCCTATAATACAGTGGGTAATGAGTTCACCCAAGACTCACAGAATTTAAACACACGCAGGAAGCCAGCATAATCAAATGGAAGCATCGGGCGCAGGTGCCAATGAAAGAGACAGAGGTGTTGCATAATGTACCTGAAATACAGGAGTCTCCTGTAAAGTGGGGTAAGCCATTTAGGGAATTGTCCGTCCGTGGAGGACAAGAAACGTGTGGTTTACTGATGGTGCAGCCAGGTATGTAGGGGCTAAGAAGCACTAGAAGGCGGTGTCATACAATCCTGTGACCCAGAAATTGTTGACCACTACTGGAGAAGGAAAGAGTAGTCAGTTTACAGAACTATATGCTGTGTACCAAGCTTCGAAACAAGAATTGCCAGGAAAATGTCATATTTACACTGATTCATGGTCCACTCCCAATGGGTTGGCAATTTGGCTTCCCACGTGGCATGCTCATAATTGGATGATAAATGCAAGGGAAGGGTGGGGCAAGGAATTGTGGAAAGAGATTTGGACCATGTTGACAAAAAGTACAGTTACCCTGTATTTGATTAAAACTGTGATTTTGCAATGTCCTGTTTGTCAGAATGCACAAGCCAGACCATTCTCACAAAAGGTGAAGGGCATGTTGAAGGAAGGAAAATGACCAGAGCAGATGGAATGCCTTGGGCTTCTGCCAATTGATAAAAGGAGCATGTATTCAGCAGTGATTGGAGAAATAGTCGGGAAGGAGACTGCCCCAGCCCTTTTTGCTGTGCAGGAAAAAAGAGAATTTCACTCTCATACCAAGAATTCGGAGGCTAAAGCGTGGTAAGAATTCTCAGACAATTACCCAAAGCCAGCAGTGAACCGTGCAAACAGTAATGATAATATTGTGAATTTAGACAGAAATGCAAAACAGGGACAGAAAAAAACATGTTTCTTTTAAAAAAAAATGTTTTTTGCAAGAAGAGTGATGCTTGGTTTTTTTTTAGGTCATCATACCACAACGTGTTGGTGTGCTTGGTGCCAGGGTTCCCGTATGAGTGGGACCCTCCCCTTCCCCTCCCCTCTTTCCCTCCCCCCCAAGCCTGGAGTGATCACCGGATGAAGCAAGCTGATGTCCTGTGGCTGAGCGCACCGGACAGGGTCCTCCTTTGGCAAAGCCGATGAGCTGATTTGTTGGAGATGGAGATGAAGCAAAATGCAAGAAGGCTGTGTGCCTTTCACACATAAGGATTGCTTGTTTTGAAGGAGGGAGAGCAGCGGAGATGTTGTGCTGCAATCAAAGCAGATGTTTTCTAAGCTAGAGACTGGGGAAAAAACAAAAACTGTTGCTGTTGCTTTTATTTTTTAGCAGATAAGTTTGGCTGCTTCAGCAGTAGAAGTTCCTGTATTAGTCAGTAGAGAGGTTAGGGGCATTACCAAGTTCAAAAGATCCATCTTGCTGAGTATCCAGATATAACGTGCTTTCAGTTTAGCACATACGTTCTTGCTTCAACATGTATTTAGCAAATGTAGTTCTTTACTCATAGTTGTGTATTTCAGTTATGAAGTCCAGTCTTTCAGTTTTAGTTGTGCTTCTTCAGTTATGAAATACAGTCTTTCAATCATGGCTATGCTTTTAATTATTCATTTTTATATTTGTGTCTTTCAGTTATGAAATTAGGTTTTTCACTTGTAGTTGTGTTTTTCAGTTAAGTCGTTTTTCAACAGTTTTTGTGTCTTTTAATTAAGCAATGCAGTTTTTGTGTTTTCAGTTAAGAATTGCAATTTTTCACTAGTGGTGGTGTCTTTAGTTGAGAGATTCCGTTTTTGATATATGTGAATGATGATAGTCGAGGGTCATGGGGTGGAATGTAATAAAAGAGCTACTCCTGTGGTTGGGCACCCTATGATGACCCTCGATTACCATCATTTTAACTGACTTTAGTGTGTTATTTTACCCTAGCCTTATTGTAGGACGGTCCTGCATATGCCTGCTGCTCTTCCGTCTTATAATCTTGCTGTCTTTTAGTGAGCGCTGTCATGGAGTAGAACAGTACATTTATATTATAAGTGCTTACTATTGGTTTTGACATGGCCTCACATCATCTTGTTTCCTGACTTTGACGATTGGCTTTCACATGGTCTCAGTTTATCTTGCTTTCTGACTTTTCCTTGCTTCTGCGTGCGCAGAATTATGAGTTCTGACTAATGGCTTTGACATGGCCTCATGTCTGACTTTGCCTTGCTCCTGCCTGCACAGGAGGGCTTGCGATTCATATTCAAGGTCTTTCTGTACCTCACTTGTTTTTCGCACATCACTGACCAGAGTGAACTGGATATTATCTGTGGGCTGTAACTCTGTCTGAGAGTCAAAAAACAGAGGCTTTTGGCCTTGACGCAGACTGTTACAGCCTGCTCGGTTTTTTCCAATGAGTAAGGAGCAGGGTTTTCTAGAAACTTCACCTCACGTTGAATAATGATACTTAAGCTGGAAGCTTTCGGGGGTCAGGTGGAAGTTCACCACAGAATAGACGTATTGCTGTGGATTGGTGATGGAATTTGAGTCCTGACTGATACTCCTACCTGGGCTGTGAAAGGGCTTTCCTAGCTGAAAAGCGGGCAGGGATGTTGCAGAATCAGTCAGTTAGGTGTTCCTAACCACTCTCTCTCTCTTGTATATATATATTTTCTACTCTCTGCTACCTGTACATATTGCATTTTATTCTAATTGCTTATTGGAGGTGATTGGTATTTGAGAATCTGCATTTACTGATTTTTTTTGTTCACCTTTTTGAACATTACATTAATAAATAATTTTCTTTGAGTCATCCATGATTGATAGATTTGAATTACCGTTTTGAACATTGCATCAATAAACGTATGTGTGTTATATTCCATACATTTGGATTGGTTTACTTACCTCGCCTTAGGTGACTGTTGTGTCTTACCTCGGTCTTAAGGGAGTGTTGGGGTTTTGGGTGTGGCTTGATGGTGAGCAGCCACATTCATTACACTGCACTTGTAATGTGCCCAGTGAAGCTCCCTTCTGTGCCCAATAGGAGTTTGATACTTGAATACCTTGCAGGCAGTGCAAGAGGAATCCTCTTTGGTCTCGAGGGAGATAAAGGTTACACACAAGATGATGGTCTAAGCACAGGAGACTTGGGCAGAACTAAAATGGTGTATTCTTCATTCCCCCTAACCTTCCCACAGTCATTCTTTTACAGACTGAAACACAGCAGATCCCTCCTATCCGAGTCGAATCCAAAGTACCCACACTTTTTGAGCACTGGGATGCCAGTAGAGGTAGTCGAGCGCTCTAAAAAATGCCATTGATTGATTGATTCTCCGATGCCCTTCTCTGAAGTTTCCAGTGCCTAGAATCGAGCGATATCTGGTTGGTGGACACTGTCCCTGAAGATCAGAAAGAAACATTACTATGCGGGGGGGGGGAGAAGCAATCTAAGATGGAGCCTTTGCCTTGGTACTTTGTGGAGAAACGTAGTGTTCACGAGGCGACTTGTTAACAAACACTTCTTTGAACAAAAAACAACTTGCCAACATTCCCAAAGACTAAATGGCAGGTGAGTGTGGAGCATGTAATCTACAGCAGCACATGCTACAAACCCTGTATTCTGACCCCTCTGTCTCGCTACCCTGAGCGGGTCAAGTGCTTGAGAGGAGTGTCTGGTTATCTAGTTTGGGTCCAATAGTACTGTGGCCCCAAGACACCAGTGATGGACATCTCCAGTTGATGCGACTGGGGCCCAGTAACCCCGGTTGTACAAGCGTCCCAAAAAGTGGCCTAGAAAACCAGTCATCACACCAGTGAGTGCATCTTTTCTTCCATTGTGCTCAGACACTGCCCAGCATACCACTGAGTGCAAGACACTGTCATGCCCTGCTTTCACATTGCCAATTATCTGTAGTTTTATTTGTCTGTATATGTTTTGAAAACCATGAAGGCACCAAGCACCTCTTGAATAAATACATTTACTCACAGAGCATCGCATTTTCAGCATACAACATTAGTTTGCATTTTTATTTAAAAAAAAAGTAAATTCTTGAAGAAATAACTAAATGCTAAAAGGGTCACAATTTATACAGCCTAGTAGCTCCTTGGCTACAGCACTGTGGGTTAAAGAAAAGCCACCTCTGCTGAAAAGAAAATGGTACTGAGAAATCTGAACTCTAATAGGAAGCCTAAAAACGAGGATTGGGTCGAAATGAAGAAAAATTAGGAAACTACATGGAAAGATACAATTTTAATTGAATATTACTTGAGAAAATACCCAAGTCTATAATAAATTAAATTATGTCACTGGGATCTCACATGCTTACCTCATACAATTGATGTGAAAAAAAGCTAGATACTTTTAAAAAAGTTAAAAAAAATGATGGGAAGTTGTGCAACTGAACGCGTTATTACAGCATACAGTAGGCGTATATATTTTATGGTCTCCTTTTACCTTTACTCTCCACACATTTGTGTGCATACTCAGTAAGACGTGAGATTGTGTCAAAGACTTCAGGATGTATTTATTGTTTCCAGGCATAGCACTTAAAAATCACTTTTCAAAGCACATTTTCACACAAACAAGTCAACAGCGCGGTGTGGCCCAGTGACAGCGGTCACTGTGATGCCCTGCAGGTGTTTTGGGTGGGGGGTGGGGGGGAGTAACTCAAATGGGGGTTAGGATCCATTCTGGATTAGCCACGCGCCGCATAATTACAATCACATAACTCAAGTTCATATTTTTATCGTGGCGTTTTGGTGTGGAGTTGACTCGCCTCTTATCTAGGCCTGGCACTTAGTGACTTTTTGTGTAATGGAATGAACGACAACTTTATTAAAAGTGTGGACCCAGAAGCCCACAGAGGAGAACTGCAAATAAACCCACAGTTGCCTGTCCTGGATTGAGGTGGTTATTCTGTTTGCAACTCTCCCTAAATATTGTGTAACTGGAACATCTTAACCCCTTCCATGCTGATGACGGCCCCCGTCCGTCATGCAACACGGTGGGTGTGTGCTGATGACGGCTGGGGGCCGTCATAAACCCGCTCACTCTTCAGAAGTGCCGCACAGGCGCAGAATCGCGGCCGCGCCCAGGGGTTAAAGAGGAACCGACACAACTAAAAAAGTTGTGTCAAAGCTGCTTGCTGACATTTACCCCCATGTGTTTGCTTTGGGACAGGTCATTCCTGGATATGGGTTATAAATACATATTCTTGAACCAGGAAGCAACACGTCACTGTTCATGAACTTCTTCCTACCTTTTGATGAAATTTGGCTAAACTACTTGGACTTGTTGAAACCTCGGTCACAAAGTGCATTTAAGCAGCTCTAATCTAGAATAAGTTGGCCTCCTGAAGGTTGGTGCATGCTACTGCAACCATCAGACCCCTTATATGTAGATCCAACACCATGCAAAACACTAATTACCTGTGACTTTCGGTTTGCAGTAGGTGTGTTGTAGATCCACATTTTTGCACTCTCCTGCCATCTCGTTTTGGGTTCAGAATATTGCAAGCTGGTTTTTTTTTCAAAGTCTGAACATGGTTTTAGGAAGCGAGATAGGCTGTTGCCCGTAACCTGATTTAAATTTGAGAAGAGTGTTTCAGATCAGGAGAGGGGTTCGGCTTTATGTCCCCTCGGATGTCTTAGAATGTATTTCCAAGATAGAGCAAATAATAAAATACAAAATTTTAAGCCTTGGGCTCAAAGATCAGGATATCCATTAGGGGTGGTACTACTATAGAGGTGAAAGTCCCCTTAAAAAAAGCATTTACTTTTTTTTCGGTGGGCCTTGGAAATTGCCTGGCGTTCCTAGTGGCCAACTTGTATAAGGAACTATATTTCATATACCAATAACCAATGTTAGCGCTAGCCTAGAATGTTCCCTTGTGACAGCTCTCGCCAGTACTGGGTTAGGGAAGCTACATGAAGAAAGGCATGTACATGTCCAATGTTCTGCCAAAGGAAGGCTAGGTCATGGTAATAAGTAAGAACTAGTTAGGCTTCCTTACATCTCATCATCAGTATACCACTACCTGTTAGGGTTTTGTGAGCCTGTATTTCCTGCTGGTTTGGAAAGCACAGACCTTCATGCATCTTTTTGAACTAATGATGGCTTTTATGCTGATTTATTGACCCTTGCAGAGGCCCCGAGGGCTTGGACATGGGCACCACTTCCTCTCTGTCAATCAAACAGTCCCTGCTTGCTTCCTATGCCTTACTGGCTACCTACTTTTAAATATTAGAATTTATAAACTTAGAGGCTTTAGAAATGTAATGACTGATAATAGCCAGCTCAACACAAGAGTATAACTAATGCGCTTTGGATGACACTTAGCTTTACTCCAACAAAGTCAACAAGACAGACACTAAATGAAGCCCGCTCCAAGGATGGGACTCCGCCACCGTGTACTTGGAGGTACCGATTGCCAGTGCATTATCTGAGTTTTACTCTTGTATCGCAAGAAAACACACAGGCGGCTGGCACCAGGAAAACTGGTTACTAAAACAAAGGACTGGAAAGTTCTTGTGTTGGTATTGTGGAGTGGTGTGGTAACACAACCCTCTTGCAGTTACGCTGAGCTCTCCGACATGATACATCCCATGTTGACACCAAGATAACGCATCTTATTGAGCCCACAAAAACTCTTGTCGAATGCATGCATTTATAAACGCTAATGGGGCGAGTATCTTGTATTGTCTATCTTACTAAAGCAGTTTACTGTCCTAAGAAAATAAAGCCTCTTTTAGGGACCTATCTGCCTTAGACCTCCACAACACCCACCTTGGGAACCATCTTAGGACTGGGATCGGAAAACATGTCTTCAATGAGGTACCCTGGGACCCAATGGAGGGGACGAGGACTGGCCTTGAGTAGGTACGTGTGCAATTCGATGCAAAATGACTACAGGAGACATATGCATATGTATTAACCAAGTTGCAAAGCTTGCATTCTGGTGTCTGTACACAAGTACAGAGCCATTTCTGGGGCTAGCACAGGTTAGCACATCAATATTCAAAGTCAAATGAAAGAGATTTAAATTACTCTCGGAAAACTCTGAATAGATTAATTGCATTTACTGATCCCTGAAGTAGAATTTACAACAAACACATTTTGAAGCAAACTTACTCGGGGATGAGGGTAAAGAGGTTGGGATTCAGTTACCACATGAAATTATTCTTTTCATTGGTCAGTCATGTTTTAAGCAGCAATACTTACAGCTTCAATCTGGACCAAAATTATTACAAAAATAATAAAAAAGTTGAATGAATATTCCAAGTAAATGTACCTAATACAGACATTTTTCAATCTCCCATGTAATGTTTGCAGTTCTTTTCGTCTTGCTCCTTTCGAAAACAGGAAAGGATGGGAAAGTATGTGTAGCATGTCTGGCTCTTACGATGGATCATAAGTCTTGGCCTTTGCTACAGGGTACGCAAAAGAGGTTGTGGTGTGTTGAGATGATGGACAGAAGAAAAAAATGTAAACCCTATATTTATGTCCATGGAGTCAAGAGTGCCAAGTTATAAATTAGTCCATTTAGGTGTTGTTTAACAATAAAAGGTATAACCGTTGATTTATTTTTTTTCCTAGTTGGGCACCGGAAGTTAAGCAAGTCACCTAGTGCAAGAGACTCCAGGTAAACGCAAATGGAGGAGGACTTAACTCATCTCACATAGGCCAGTGATCAAACGTGCCCTGAGCTCCCTGAAAGAAGTTGTGTACTAGTAAGATGGATGACGAGAGCTCCCTCCCCACATTATCGGCTTTGTCTTTTGAAAAGGATGTTATGGTTTACAGATTGAGCACCTTTCCTCCAGTGGCCTGTTCAGTAAAAAGAGCCACTCGGCCATGTGGTAGTCTTTCCCAGTCACTCCTACTCATGTTATCAAATTGAGTGACTCTTATGGTCATCTCTGAAATACTCAATGGTGATGGGTGCGCACCCTTAGGAGTAGTTACCTGATTCCGAGATGCGTCACCAGCGGTCACCATTTTAGAGCTTGCAAAGGCATTCATACAATGGCAGCCATTTTTGTAAAGCAGCTGCCACAGGCAATCACACAATGGCAGCCATTTTTGTAAAGCAGCTGCCACAGGCAATCGCACAAATGGCAGCCATTTTTGTAAAGCAGCTGCCACAGGCAATCACACAATGGCAGCCATTTTTGTAAAGCAGCTGCCACAGGCAATCGCACAACGGCAGCCATTTTTGTGAAGAATCTGCCACACACACATGGTCTGATCAGGCACACCGACACAGACGTTTTTTAAAGCAGGAGAAACTTTGATATAAAAGTTATAAATATATGTACACATACACACAAACGCACATTTAAGGGCCATGTAGCGGGTAACTGCGTATTATAGTCCTATAATGCCATGGAGGAGTTCTAGTGACCTGTCCTTTCTTTCACCAACCACAACACCGTAGCCTTCTGCTGACCTGGTCCTATTTTTTGTGTGATCAATTGTGAGTCCAGCCTGTACGCTTGTTTTTGTCCGTAAGACTATTTGACCATTTTAGTGCAGGCATAACGAGAACCTCCTTATCAGAGCAGACCTAACAGTATCCTCCAATTGTCTTGTGATATTTTTCATCACCCTTCCTGAAAGGCTGTTACCCTTGTTGACAAAATGTGACACCCTATTTCTACTACAGAGAAGGAATCTTGTGAGGGTCCGCACGAGGATAATAACAGGTCTCATATACTCGTTCATTGCGCAATACCTGATATCAGGTCTCTAGTTCACTCATGTCTTTTGAAACTTTCACGCCCCCAGACCTTTTTTTCTGCTTCTGCACTGAAAGAAACAGAGCTTCACCAATCTATGTCATTGTGAACGAAGACGATACATCCACGTTGTGCCCTGGAAAGCCCTCCTGGATACTTTCATTGAGTCAAATGTTAATGCTAATTTGTTTACATACACACACACACACACAAACATACACACGCTTTTATCTCACAGGGGTGGCCTTGCAAAACAAGAGGCCTCTTTGCAAAGAAAGTAGGGTTAAAATTCTTAAGGGACAGTGGTGTTGTCTGTGTGGGAAGGGGGAATTGAAGAGCACGCGTCACTTCCTGCGACGCAAGGCCATGTTTTGCGTTTGGTCTCTAGGTTACCTCTTCGTTGAAACCTTTTTATGCAGGGCCAGGCTGCTTAAGGGACCACTGAGAAGTGGCAACAACACCTGATGGCATCTGATGAGAATCCTGGGCAAACTGTACTTTTGTGTTTTTTTTTCTCACAGCACAAACTTCTACACAACGTTTTCGACAGACAAATGCACAATGGCTTATTTGTTTTGTAATCTGTCCTTCATAGAAAGCCAACGTCTGCATAATTCTGGTGGTGAGGCGCGCTCCTTGCCTTCAAGCCCTCAGATTCCTGGTTGTTTTCGATACACTGCTGAGCATGTATGTCCTCTGTGGATCCCACTGTAGTATCTTTTAGCTTCTCCCTTCCAGTTCACTCACATGGAGCAAAGCCTCACGACAAGGTCGATGATTGACGGGGCCTTGTCTCTTCATTTTCAAACAGAAATCTCATAGGTGGTCCCTCCAACCCCAGACACCTTCTTGACACTGGGGTGTCTGGAAGGACTGGTCCCGGGCCCCTGGGAACTGGACGTGGACCCCAGGCGGCTGTCTGTCCGCGATAGTCCCTTTGGCTGCCCGTTAATCTTACCATGGGGGATCTTTGTCTGCAAGTCTTCCCTGCAACAAAAAGAGAAAAAAAAACTGAATTCATTCTGGTTCCAGATGTGGCTACAGTACAGGGCATGAACTGTGGGGTTTTCTGATAGGCTAGCACACATGCAAGTTCAGCAGTGATAGTGTCCAGTCGCACTGGTCACCAGCCGACTGGACTACGGAAACACCCTTTACGCCGGAACCACAGCCAATCTACAGAAAAAACTCCAACGCATCCAAAACGCCTCAGCCAGAATCATACTAGACATCCCCCGCCAAACTCACATTTCCGGTCACCTGAAAGACCTCCACTGGCTCCCCGTCAACAAGAGAATAACGTTCCGTCTCCTCACCCACGCACACAAGGCCCTCTACGACCTAGGACCCGAATGCCTCAACTCGCACCTGTCCTTTTACACCCCCACCCGCCAACTACGATCGTCCAATCAAGCCCTCGCCGCAATTCCACGCATCCATAGATCCACCATGGGGGGAAGATCCTTCTCCTACTTAGCGGCCAAAACCTGGAATTCTCTCCCCACCCACCTAAGTAAGCACCCCCCTCCCTCAAGCGCCTTGAGACCCTCTGGGTGAGCAGTGCGCTATACAAATGGTAAACTTGAACTTGAACTTCAGACTAAGGCCCTGCCCCACTGGCATTCTGCATTTACAACCAGGCTAGAACATGTCTTGCAGCTTCTTGCATGCCAATTCAACTCTGGAGTTACATTGTGAGTGTCATCTGGCTCAGAAGGGCAACAGCTGAGTCTATGACAAGTCCCTCCCTAGATGTCAATGATCCAGATATAATCGAGGGCCAGAAAAATAAGGAAAGGGGGGGAGGGGCCATGCGTTTTGAGGGACTGCGATATGCACCAGACATGACACGAGAACGGTACAGCGGCTACTTCAAGTGTAAAAATGCACTTCCTTCAGCTAGTTATAAAATATAGCACTTTGGTTGAATTGGTAAATAATTATGGCTGTACTGTCATGGAAGGACCACTCTGCAAATCAATTTTGTAAAATTGATCGGGGCCACACACCCGGTGTACTACAAGAATACTGTGTTGCTATTATGACACCATCAATGGCTGTGGAGACTCAAAACATCTAACTTAGAAAGTTGCTAGCCCAGTAAATCTCCAGTGGCAGGGGCACAGGACGCGCGCCACCATAGCTTGGCCACCAGAATACTGTGTTAGGTTATAAAATATTGTAGAAAAATATTGACTAGAAAATATTGCCACGGTACATATATAAACAAGTAAAGGTTCAGTATATTTAACTCTAAATATATGTATCTTCTATATATATCTATATATATATCATATATATATATATATATATATATATATATATATATATATATATATATATCTATAGAGAGAGAGAGATATATAGAGAGATATGTAGCTGTGGAGTTAAGAATAGTAAATCTTTAATACCTTCCCAATATTTTGGCTACCATATTTTTGTCGCATAATATTTATACCCACAACATTCTGGCACACAACCCTCACGTGGGAGAAGTTCCTTGCAAATAAAAGGCTTTTTCAGAGCAGGCTGTGAAAATGTACATGTTTCTAAACTTGCTCCTAAACTTCCCTAAAGAGATACAAATAGAGTGCAAACATCTCAAGAGCAGCAGTGAAGCATAAATACGTGCTATTCCTACATCAACAACTCTAATAGCGAGAACGCATTGAGACTTGATTGTGTACTACTCCAAGGGCTTCATACAACTGTGAAGGGTAATAAGAAAAATCTATTTGGGGTAACCCATTAACCCAGTTGAGACCTGGGTAACAAGTGTGTGTAAACAAGAGACAGTGTCTCAACAGGTCATATTCAAAGGCAATTCTTTAACCCCTTCTATGCTGGTGACGGAACCACTCTGTCACCAGCCACGGATGGGCTGTGCTAATGACGGAGTGGTTTCATCACGGCCCAGCCGTCGGGCCTGCGCGGCGCGTTCTGTTAGGCGTGCGGGCCCGTGACGGAACCACTCCGTCATTAGCACAGCCCACCCGTGGCTGGTGACGGAGTGGTTCCGTCACCAGCATGTCGGCGCCACGCCCCCCCCCCCTACGCCGCGGCGGAATAACCGCCGCGGCCAATGGGTTAAGAACATTTGCAAGAAAAGGAACAGCGCAAAGTGACAATTAAAAACTAACTAAAAATGTGCGACCCCATAGGGCACTTTTTCGGCGCACCTCTACCACATGGTCCCTGAATCTATATTCCCATATTGTCACACAATGAATTTGGACCATTTTTAAATTGTTTGTATAAATATTGATTTCTTTTTTCTCTTTGTGCCATTGTTTCTCTGGTTTTCACTTGTCACTTTCTGCCGTTCACTTTTCTCACGAGCACAAATGTACACAAGTTGCACGGTTTACATGATCATTTAATGTAATACAGTGCTACTACCTTATACTTATTGTATAAAGATTAACTGCGTTCAGCAATTTTTGCACAAATCATTCTTGCCTCCCTGTTTGGACTCCTTTTTTTGCAAATGTTTGTATACTCTTTAAGAAATGCCCTTGAATATGACCTGTTGAGACATTGTTTCTTTGTTACATACAACTGTGATGGAGCACATGAACTGCAAACTTTAATGTTCACAAGGCCTCAGGAAACCAGAAAGAGAGAAAGGGCTAGAGAAGCCAAAGGGTTCCAACAGCGGTATACACCAGTTGTCCAGGAGCCACCGATGTGCATAGCGCCGGGGGCAGAAAGGTCGATAGATGACATCCTGCTCCCATGACATCCTTTAAGTTCAGCAAGTGGACAGCACAGGTCGGGTCCCACTAGGAATATCAACCCATGGACAAGAAGGCTGGGTGGGGCCCAGAATCATAGCTAGCAATCTGCCAAGTACATTTCACATAGTTGTATCTGTTGCAGTGTTTGAGCTTTCCCTCTCAACCCCGTTTGACCATCTGGGACGCAGGAGGACTGGTCCCTATCCCCGAGCTGACCTGACAGAGTTTGTAGCACTGCATAGAGTTTTGGACCCCCCCCCCACCCCCATGTGAGGTGAGAAGAGATCCCCGCCTTTACCCTCTGTATCAGAGATGACATATTGGGGCTTCCTTTAGGGTTGCAAACACTCCAGTTTGGAGTTGTGAATGCTAAAATGCATTTCCTGATGTATCAAGCCCTTTTTAGGAGACGGTAAACTTTTATTGTTTCTAAAATGAGATTGTAATCCCATTCTGATTCAGTATTTGGAAGGTGTTTGTGTGAGTTCCTTTTAACCCCTTGGCCGCTGCGGTAATTCTGCCGCATCGCTGGCAGGGGAGGGGAAGGGTCGGTCGCGCGGCGCCGCCATGCTTGTGACGGAACCACTCCGTCACGAGCGCGCTGTGCTCATGACGCAGTAGTTCCGTCACGGCCCCTCCCACTCATCAATTCACCCGCGGCGTGACGGAACCACTCCGTCATGAGCACAGCGCGCCCGTGGCTCGTGATGGAGTGGTTACGTCACTAGCATGGAACAGGTTAAATACCGAATTTGTATGAGATGTGTCAATGTTTTACATCTGTAATCTAGTACAAAAAAACCTTGAAAAGTTACTGACTGCCAAGTTGGGATTGTAACCCCATTGGATTCCCCTTGGGATCCCTTCCTCTTTGTGTACTTTAGAAATTGTTGTCAACTCTCAAAGTAAAGTAAATTATTATTTTTTCCTTAAACACAGCACTATTTCCTATAAGGAAAATGGGCTGCATTTAAGAAAAAAGCTTACTTTATTTTAAGACAATCGCAAATATGGTGATCTGCTGACCCTACCAGGTCAAAACACACACTGAAATACCCAAGTATAAAATAAGGCTTTTTTTGGTAATCAATAGATTGAAATGACATGTACTGTTCCTCACAAGTCTTGAAAAATATTTTCTTCTTAGGGCGAAAACCTTCACCCACCAAAAGGTGGAATGCTTCATCATAGGGTTCCTCCTCACACCACGACAAAGTTAAAATTAGGAGGAGCTCTTTGGAAGTTTTGAATTGTCCCTAAGTGAGTAGCATGTATGGGTGCGTGGAGTAATAATACTCCAGATTTAAATATAGGCCACTCATTTCCTTGCCTCAGCATCAAATATTACTCTTAACTTCCAAAGGCTGGAAGCATCAACATGCTCACTGTGAATTCCAATTTGGAGCCTTGCTCCTAGGCATAGAGCATCCTGACCTTTGACACTCTGCTGCATCCTTCATCTTTTATAAGTTACTCAGGCTATATAGTGTCCGCTCCTGCCTCCTGTGAGGGAAGGGGTTATCTCGTAGGACTGAATGCCATTCAGAGCTGTGATATTAGTTTCCTCACTGCTACCTCGCCGACTATGGACAGGGCAACACCGAATGGCGCCACTTTGGATACAACAATCACTCCCGCCCACCAAGAAAAAAAGATTCAGAAAGGGGCATGCTTGTTTCCATGACCTGTGCTTGAACACTACACGCGCTCCACCAAATGGAAACTTTGGACCCAAGATCTACAGCATTGTAAACTAGCACTGCTGTCCATCCCCCAAAAGTCACAGGTTTTGAGCAGTCGGCAGAGTCTACCCCAACACGGACCATGGTTTAGCCATCTTGGTAACAGAAGGAGCCATACCTTTGGGACCCCATTGACTGTGCCTCCACCATCTCCATTGTGTTCAGGAACGTAACAGCCTTCGTACCCCCATAGGATGGTGACCGCGGCATGGTGGTGGGAGACGGTGGGACCTGGTGGCCCGGGGACTTGTAGGAGCCATTGCTCAGCCTGGCCTGCAGAGCCTGGTGGGTCTGTACATTGTTATTGGCCAGGTCAGCCTGTAGGGAAGTTGTGGAAGTCCTTGGTGCCCTTGACATGGAGCTGGCGAGCGACGACACCGAGGACTGGAGAATAGGGTTCCTTGTGCTAAAGCTACTAGCGGAAATCAGATTGTCCCGCGAGCCGTATCTCACACCCGGGCCACGTTGGTTCTCGGCCAGCATGCTGACCTGCTGAAGGCTATAGGTGCTTGGCGTGTCATAGACACCCGAGTCCGCGAACACCGACTCCGCGTGGGAGTGTAGCAGCTTTTCCCGCTCTTCCATCTCCTTCCGTTCCTGGATAGATGCCATGATGCTCTTGGAGAGATTGTCGTAGCGCACGGGAGAGGGGTCCCGGTGGTGGGGGGAAAGCCTCCCCAGCACAGGGCTGAAGCTCGGCCCTGGTTGGCGCTGCATCTCGCTGCCCCGCATATGGCACATTTTAGCGGACATGTAGGGTGAGTGATATCCGACTGAACCCGCTCCCGTGTGGGCAATGCACTTCCCCGCTGAGGGGGACATGGAATTCAACAAGCTGTCGTAGGACAGACTTCCGTTTCTGTTGGACAAGGTGCTGGGGGAGAATATGCTTTTGTATGGCGAGGCAGCGCCGTCGGACTTCATGACATGCAGTGGTGCCTTCTCCGCCGCCGCTCTCTTGCTCTCCGACTTTAGGCTCAGGGACCTGGAGTTGACGGCGAAGGGGTCGAACTGAAGTGGAGGAGCCTGGTAGCTCTTGTGTATGGAGTTCTTCCGGTAGTCGGGCATGTCCAGGTTGGGTTCAGACTGGAAGTCGTGGTTCCTACAGGCGTCCTCTATACGCACCCCGTCCTTGGTTCCCTCCTGCATGGCCATCTGCGGAGAAAATGGAAACCCAGATTAATTGAACAAGAAAAGACAGAAACAGACTCATTAAGACCATCCTCCCCTTCAGCCTGCTCATTGTCCTCCGCCTTCCCTTGTGCCTGCACCATAGCATATAAGGAAAATTTTACTTACCCTGTAAGCATCTGTTCATGGCATGTAGAGCTGTAGATTCTTTATCCACCCCTACATTTAGCGGGATCGGTTTCAAAAGCTCTTCCCCCAGCTACCAGATGTTGCATGCAATGACCCCTTTTACCAGTAGCTGTTCCCTGTACTCTCTCCTCTGCTGGGATCTGCTCTATGCATAGAACCCCTCTCCTTCTAATAGCTGCTTCAAGTACCCATTCCTTGAACATTGTTGTGTACATCTCCCTTAGGCTCAAACCTGCTCCATGCTCGAACACTTCTGCAGGTAGCACTTCTAGGTACTCTACCCCTATTTTAGGAGCTACGTCTGCAGGTAACTCTTCTAGGTTTTCTACCCCTATTTTAGGAGCTACGTCTGCAGGTAACTCTTCCAGGTACTCTCCCCTCTTTTAGGAGCCACGTCTGCAGGTAACTCTTCTAGGTACTCTACCCCTCTTTTAGGAGCTGCAGGTAACTCTTCTAGGTACTCTCCCCTCTTTTAGGAGCTACGTCTGCAGGTAACTCTTCTAGGTACTCTACCCCTCTTTTAGGAGCTACAGGTAACTCTTGTAGGTACTCTCCCCTCTTTTAGGAGCTACGTCTGCAGGTAACTCTTCTAGGTACTCTCCCCTCTTTTAGGAGCTACGTCTGCAGGTAACTCTTCTAGGTACTCTCCCCTCTTTTAGGAGCTGCAGGTAACTCTTCTAGGTACTCTCCCCTCTTTTAGGAGCTACGTCTGCAGGTAACTCTTCTAGGTACTCTCCCCTCTTTTAGGAGCTGCGCCTGCAGGTAACTCTCCTAGGTACTCTCCCCTCTTTTAGGAGCTACGTCTGCAGGTAACTCTTCTAGGTACTCTCCCCTCTTTTAGGAGCTGCAGGTAACTCTTCTAGGTACTCTCCCCTCTTTTAGGAGCTACGTGTGCAGGTAACTCTTCTAGGTACTCTCCCCTCTTTTAGGAGCTGCAGGTAACTCTGCTAGGTACTCTCCCCTCTTTTAGGAGCCACGTCTGCAGGTAACTCTTCTAGGTACTCTCCCCTCTTTTAGGAGCCACGTCTGCAGGTAACTCTTCTAGGTACTCTTCCCTCTTTTAGGAGCTGCAGGTAACTCTTCTAGGTACTCTCCCCTCTTTTAGGAGCTACGTCTGCAGGTAACTCTTCTAGGTACTCTCCCCTCTTTTAGGAGCTGCAGGTAACTCTTCTAGGTACTCTCCCCTCTTTTAGGAGCTACGTCTGCAGGTAACTCTTCTAGGTACTCTACCCTCCTTTAGGAGCTGCAGGTAACTCTTCTAGGTACTCTCCCCTCTTTTAGGAGCTACGTCTGCAGGTAACTCTTCTAGGTACTCTACCCCTCTTTTAGGAGCTTCAGGTAACTCTTCTAGGTACTCTCCCCTCTTTTAGGAGCTACGTCTGCAGGTAACTCTTCTAGGTACTCTCCCCTCTTTTAGGAGCCACGTCTGCAGGTAACTCTTCTAGGTACTCTACCCCTCTTTTAGGAGCTGCAGGTAACTCTTCTAGGTACTCTCCCCTCTTTTAGGAGCTACGTCTGCAGGTAAGTCTTCTAGGTACTCTACCCCTCTTTTAGGAGCTGCAGGTAACTCTTCTAGGTACTCTCCCCTCTTTTAGGAGCTGCGCCTGCAGGTAACTCTTCTAGGTACTCTACCCCTCCTTTTAGGAGCTACGTCTGCAGGTAACTCTTTTAGGTACTCGCCCCTCTTTTAGGAGCTACGTCTGCAGGTAACTCTTCTAGGTACTCTCCCCTCTTTTAGGAGCTACGTCTGCAGGTAACTCTTCTAGGTACTCTCCCCTCTTTTAGGAGCTACGTCTGCAGGCAACTTCTAGGTACTCTCCCCTCTTTTAGGAGCTACGTCTGCAGGTAACTCTTCTAGGTACTCTACCCCTATTTTAGGAGCCACGTCTGCAGGTAACTCTTTTAGGTACTCGCCCCTCTTTTAGGAGCTACGTCTGCAGGTAACTCTTCTAGGTACTCTCCCCTCTTTTAGGAGCTACGTCTGCAGGTAACTCTTTTAGGTACTCTCCCCTCTTTTAGGAGCTACGTCTGCAGGTAACTCTTTTAGGTACTCGCCCCTCTTCTAGGAGCTATGTCTGCAGGTAACTCTTCTAGGTACTCTCCCATCTTTTAGGAGCTACGTCTGCAGGTAACTCTTCTAGGTACTCTCCCCTCTTTTAGGAGCTACGTCTGCAGGCAACTTCTAGGTACTCTCCCCTCTTTTAGGAGCTACGTCTGCAGGTAACTCTTCTAGGTATTCTACCCCTATTTTAGGAGCTACGTCTGCAGGTAACTCTTCTAGGTACTCTCCCCTCTTTTCTAAGAGCTACGTCTGCAGGTAACTCTTCTAGGTACTCTCCCCTCTTTTAGGAGCTATGTCTGCAGGTAACTCTTCTAGGTACTCTCCCATCTTTTAGGAGCTACGTCTGCAGGTAACTCTTCTAGGTACTCTCCCCTCTTTTAGGAGCTACGTCTGCAGGCAACTTCTAGGTACTCTCCCCTCTTTTAGGAGCTACGTCTGCAGGTAACTCTTCTAGGTATTCTACCCCTATTTTAGGAGCTACGTCTGCAGGTAACTCTTCTAGGTACTCTCCCCTCTTTTCTAAGAGCTACGTCTGCAGGTAACTCTTCTAGGTACTCTCCCCTCTTTTAGGAGCTACGTCTGCAGGTAACTCTTCTAAGTACTCTACCCCTCTTTTAGGAGCTACGTCTGCAGGCAACTTCTAGGTACTCTCCCCTCTTTTAGGAGCTACGTCTGCAGGTAACTCTTCTAGGTATTCTACCCCTATTTTAGGAGCTACGTCTGCAGGTAACTCTTCTAGGTACTCTCCCCTCTTTTCTAAGAGCTACGTCTGCAGGTAACTCTTCTAGGTACTCTCCCCTCTTTTAGGAGCTATGTCTGCAGGTAACTCTTCTAGGTACTCTCCCATCTTTTAGGAGCTACGTCTGCAGGTAACTCTTCTAGGTACTCTCCCCTCTTTTAGGAGCTACGTCTGCAGGCAACTTCTAGGTACTCTCCCCTCTTTTAGGAGCTACGTCTGCAGGTAACTCTTCTAGGTATTCTACCCCTATTTTAGGAGCTACGTCTGCAGGTAACTCTTCTAGGTACTCTCCCCTCTTTTCTAAGAGCTACGTCTGCAGGTAACTCTTCTAGGTACTCTCCCCTCTTTTAGGAGCTACGTCTGCAGGTAACTCTTCTAAGTACTCTACCCCTCTTTTAGGAGCTACGTCTGCAGGTAACTCTTCTAGGTACTCTACCCCTATTTTAGGAGCTACGTCTGCAGGTAACTCTTTTAGGTACTCTCCCCTCTTTTAGGAGCTACGTCTGCAGGTAACTCTTCTCGGTACTCTACCCCTCTTTTAGGAGCTACTTCTGCAGGTAACTCTTCTAGGTACTCTACCCCTATTTTAGGAGCTACGTCTGCAGGTAACTCTTCTAGGTACTCTCCCCTCTTTTAGGAGCTACGTCTGCAGGTAACTCTTCTCGGTACTCTACCCCTCTTTTAGGAGCTACTTCTGCAGGTAACTCTTCTAGGTACTCTACCCCTCTTTTAGGAGCTACTTCTGCAGGTAACTCTTCTAGGTACTCTACCCCTATTTTAGGAGCTACGTCTGCAGGTAACTCTTCTAGGTACTCTCCCCTCTTTTAGGAGCTACGTCTGCAGGTAACTCTTCTCGGTACTCTACCCCTCTTTTAGGAGCTACTTCTGCAGGTAACTCTTCTAGGTACTCTACCCCTCTTTTAGGAGCTACTTCTGCAGGTAACTCTTCTAGGTACTCTACCCCTCTTTTAGGAGCTACTTCTGCAGGTAACTCTTCTAGGTACTCTACCCCTCTTTTAGGAGCTACTTCTGCAGGTAACTCTTCTAGGTACTCTACCCCTATTTTAGAAGCTACGTCTGCAGGTAACTCTTCTAGGTACTCTCCCCTCTTTTAGGAGCTAAGTCTGCAGGTAACTCTTCTCGGTACTCTACCCCTCTTTTAGGAGCTACGTCTGCAGGTAACTCTTCTAGGTACTCTACCCCTCTTTTAAGAGCTACGTCTGCAGGTAACTCTTCTAGGTACTCTACCCCTCTTTTAGGAGCTACTTCTGCAGGTAACTCTTCTAGGTACTCTACCCCTCTTTTAGGAGCTACTTCTGCAGGTAACTCTTCTAGGTACTCTACCCCTCTTTTAGGAGCTACTTCTGCAGGTAACTCTTCTAGGTACTCTACCCCTATTTTAGAAGCTACGTCTGCAGGTAACTCTTCTAGGTACTCTCCCCTCTTTTAGGAGCTACGTCTGCAGGTAACTCTTCTAGGTACTCTACCCCTCTTTTAGGAGCTACGTCTGCAGGTAACTCTTCTAGGTACTCTACCCCTCTTTTAAGAGCTACGTCTGCAGGTAACTCTTCTAGGTACTCTACCCCTCTTTTAGGAGCTACGTCTGCAGGTAACTCTTCTAAGTACTCTCTCCTCTTTTAGGAGCTACTTCTGCAGGTAACTCTTCTAGGTACTCTCCCCTCTTTTAGGAGCTACGTCTGCAGGTAACTCTTCTAGGTACTCGCCCCTCTTTTAGGAGCCACGTCTGCAGGTAACTCTTCTAGGTACTCTCCCCTCTTTTAGGAGCTACGTCTGCAGGTAACATTTCTCTGTACTCTACCCCTCTTTTAGGAGCTACTCTAAACATTGAACTCTTCTGCTGGTATCTGTTTTATGTTCACTTCCCTCCGCTTGGGGCATCCCCACTCATCCTGCAGGGAGACATTCGATATGATGAACCCTTCTACTACTGATATGTGTTCTACGTACAACGCCCTTTATTGGGGTCATCCCCATCTCCCCACCGTTCTTGCTGGGAGCTGTTCTATGTAACGCACCCTTCTACTGCTGGTATCTGTTCTATATACCTTTCTCGCTTTTAGGGGTCATTCTTGTGCCTGCTGGGAGTCCTACGAAATACACCCTTATTTGGAGGTAGTCATTCTGTGTAACCACCCCTTCGCTGGGAGGGTGGGGTGGGAGGGAGGTAGTTTCATGCACCTGCCCTGTTGGTAATACATGTTCCATGCTCCTGCCCCTTCTGTGGCAGCTGTGATGCACCCCCTCTGTTGCAGCCATATACCCCTTTTCTCCTTGGAGCCGTTTTAGGCTTCGACACACTCCACTGGAATCAGTTATAGGCAACCTCACCTTGTACTGATATATTTTTCATACACCCTTCCTTGCGACCTATTCAATACACATCTGCTCTGATGGAGACGTGGCGTGGGGTGATAATGTACCCACTTATTCTGCTTGAGGGCCTTTCAATGCACGTACATTTTTTTTCAGGAGCGGGTCAGTCAATCCACCACTGTTCCACACACCACCTCTTTTCTGCAAGTTGTTCGATGAACCAGGGGCAGCTCTAGCTCATGGGGGCCCTGGGCAGGGAGCGTAGGTAGGGGGCCCCGGAAGAGGGGTTCCTGGCGGGGGGAGCGCGGAGGCCAGTGAAGAGGGGGGTTCAGGAGGCCACCAAATCCCTGCCAGGGGCCAACACGCAAATATATATCCATCCTCAGAGGATTATTATATTAAGGATATATATTGGCGTGGTGGCCCCTGGGGTTTGGTGGCCCTGTGCAGGTGCCCCTGGATGAACCTGCCCATCTGCTGCCAGATGTTCTCTTCATCCATTCCCTCGTCTGGACACAAAGGGTGCACAAGGCACTCACACATTCTGCAGCCTGCTTTTTTTTACATCCACACCATCTGCTGAGGATGGAAGGTTGCCAATGCACCCACCGTTCTTCTGCACCCCCGCATCTGCCCATTTCCCTCTGTGGGGTCTTTGGGGTCCATGGGGGTGCACATGCACAGCTGCTTCTGTAGACTGCTGTGCTATTCAGCTCCTCTTTGATGGTGGTTGGGCCTTCCTATCTGCTAGCAGCAGATGAATGCACCCAACCATTCATGGTAGCAGACTCATACATAGCACCCTTCTAGTGGGCGTTGTTCTATAATGCACCTCTTTTGCTGGGCATGGTTTCAAGCACCCACCCACTCTTCTCATAGCAGCCATGCGCTGATTTTTTAGCAGTGTCAGAGCCCGGAAGGCAGAATTCTTGGCCAACACTTACCTCTGGATCAGGCCGACTGCGTGTAATCGTGGTCCGGCCTTGAGACTTAAAGTCCCAGTGAAAGTCCCAGCCTGTGGCATACTCCTGTCTCTGAGTTTGATTTAAAGTTGGTATAGTAACTAGGCTAATAATAGGCCACTTTGTCCTTCATGTTAATGAGTGCTGTTGACTTTCTTTGAGAATGCTTAGACTTTGTTTTCATCTTTCATCTCTAGTTATGCTCCCCCAATTTGTGATGCAACTTGTTATAAACTACTGTTCTTCAATCTCTGGGTTTGGGCCTTCAATTAATGTATCTTTTCAGTGTGTTGCTATTTGAGTTGCTGTTGTTGCTTCCACCAATTTAGGGCCATATGTAGGTAATTAGTATTTACCGATTCGTAAATACCGAATTTTACCGATTCGGTTTTTACAAATCGGTAAATGCTATGTAGGTATTTTTACCGAATCAATTACCGAATCGGGAATATTCGGTAATTACCAAATCGGTATTTACCGATTCGGTAATTGCCATTGATTCCTATGGGCCTTGAGGCCCATAGGAACATATGGCAATTACCAAATCGGTAAAATTACCGAATTGACAAGTGGGACAGGGTGTTACTTTGACACCCTGTTGCACCCCTGATTCAGGCTTGTGTGCCATGTGACACACATACATGCCCTCAGGGCATGTATGTGTGCCACATGGCACAGATGTGCATGTACACAGGAATTCGTTATTTACCATGCAATAGTATTACATGGTAAATAACGAATTCTTAGGGGCCTGTGGCACTGTTTCCAGTGCCACCTACATATAGATTTACCGATTCGGTAAACTTACCGATTTGGTCAAATTTAGGCCCCCTACATCTCAATCACCAAATACCGGTCGGTAACAGGGCAGTTAGGAATGCTGCTGAGCTGGGGGCTGATTTCGTTAATGGGGACCCTGCGTGAGCTAAACAAAATTTGTTTTGCTTTCAGTATTTCGAAGCACACGCAGGTCTCCATGGACGAAATCAGCCCCCACTGCAGTAAAATTAGGCAGCAGCTCGGCAGCATTCCAAACTGTCCAGTAGCCAGTCCAGCCCTAGTCGGTAACGGCCGAAATCGTCCGTTACCGACCGGTATTTGGTGACCTACATCTGGCCCTTAGATCTCTAAAAGATGAAATATTGGGCCGGCCTGCTGGGTGTGTTTTTATGCAGAGAACCCTGATTGAAGCTGCTTCATGGACCCAGCCCCTTTTCTGCAATCGGTCCCTTGTACCATGGATATGCATCCCATCTGCTGCTATCTGCCCCATGTACACCGATTCCCTCTGCCGGAAGCTCTTCCATGTTCACCCACCCAGAGTCGCTGGAAGCTATAGCACACTAGGAGGAGTAGCGAAAGGTGATAAAAATACTGCCCTCACTCACAAAATTGTGGCATGCTTCATTGGGCTTGCTTACAATAAACTCCTGCACAGACCAACGCCAGGGGTGGAGCAAAAGGGAGGGGAAGACAATACAAGCATTAAAATGGAATTATATCTCCATATGCTTTGGGATCCCCAAAAGAAAAGTGCAGTAAATGTATAAAACAAGGCCTGGGCAGTGAACTTTGCTCCGTTCGCAGAGTTTGTGGAGTTTACTGCACTCCGCAGAGCTCGCGGAGCGCAGAAAACTCCGCTTCGCACTGTGCAGCGGAGTTTTTTCCCCGCACGCGAACGGTAAGTTCGCGATCAGGAAAGGTAAGTTCACGAGCACGAGCTGCCGCTCAGGTAGGATTTCTACCCAAGCTGCAGGAATACCAGCACAAACTGCAGTTTGCACTGCACTCCGCCACTTGTGGAACTTTGCTGAGTTTTTTTGTAACTCAGCGAACCACGCCCAGGTCTAGCTAGAAACTTATAGAGCAAGATGGGTACCCTACTTGGGGCTGAACTTTGGGTTTGCACTAAATTACACTATTTGTCCTTTCCTCGAAACGGCTTTTGAGGAGCAATTGTTAACCTTCTTAAGTCTACTCCATTTCACTTACTACAGTTAGTATTGGGTGGAAGCGCGGTCTTCTGTAGTATCTCTAAGGCAATTCTGTTTTTGGGAAAAGTTGTGGATTCCTTCTAATAGTTCACTCTATCGGAATGGATGAGTGAATTGTTGAAATGTGGTAATGCCCGCCAGCTTTCTTGGGCAGCCCATGTCTGAAAGACCACACAGGTAAATGATAGATTTTCGAAAAATATGTTCATCAAAGACCTGAACGTTATGTCTAAGACATTACTAGATCCAAGTTATTTATGTTTTAAATCCATGCAGGGATACAAGTTATATTCTATTACCGCTCTATGATATGTAATGGTATCAACGATGTCATTTGAGATGTCATGAGTGAAGTCATATGTGAGTTCATAAGCAGTGCATGGTGGAAGCGCAAGTTATAGTTAGCGCTGCTCACTATAACTGGTGAATTTCTGTGTTTTAGTTCAAAATGTTAATGTGATCACTGAACAGATTTCTAAGGTTTTTTATTTTAAAGAAACGGATCCTTTATCACTTCCAACTTTATCACACCCAACGTTACTTTAACCAGTGTGTGTGTGTGTGTGTGTGTATATATATATATATATATATATATATATATATATATATATAATATGTTTCATGTTCCATCTAGGGTACCTTAAAACAGCAAAACTAAGGTCAAAATGGTCACATGAAACAGCAAGTAATTGCCATTGTAATATAGGGCAGAGCATTTCTTCTTTTATACACATTTTATGTCAATATGAGAAAATATTGGGTTAAACCATTTTTGATTACATCGCAGGTAAAATTGAGAAAAAGGGCACCACATTTGTGTAATATTTTCATTCCCTATAAACAATTCTGCAAGGCAAATTATGTTGTAAGGCATGGGCTTGTAGAAAGGAAATTCTGTTCAAAATCAAAAGGAGATGAATTAGGTTAGTGCACGTATTTAGCACCCATTTTATGATCATGCAATTTTATGATTTCTTTTATGTAAGAAGGAAAATGTTAGTTACTCTTTAACTTCTCCCATGCTCATGACGAGCTGAGCTCGTCATAAGCCCCGGTTCCCGTGTGCTCATGACGAGCTGAGCTCATCATGACCGTTGGAACGCTCGCACGCGGGGTTAATTCCCCTGCTGTGCTGAGCGTTCCATTAAACGGGCATGGTCGTGAAGAGCTCAGCTCGTCAAGAGCACAGGAGTACCGTGCCTCAGCTCGTCATGAGCACCGGGGCACTGTGCGCCCCCCCCCCAAACACAGCAGGGGAATGTGCCCCGCAGCCAAGGGGTTAAGCATTGACATGCTTTGCATTCTCCTGCCATCTAGTGTTGGGTTTAGACGTTACAACTTGTTTATGTTCAAAGAAGCTATGAGTCACAAGACATTGTGTTACACCTCCCCCTAGCCCAGAATGTGCTTGGGCGCTAACTTCACCCAATTTTTTGATCTGTGGGTGATTTTGCGCCTGCACGGCGCGTTCTATTAGGCGGGCGGGGCAGTGATGGAACCACTCCATCATTAGCACAACCCACCCGTGGCTGGTGACGGAGTAGTTCCGTCACCAGCATGGCAGCACCGCGCGGCCCCCAGCGCCACGGTGGAATTACCACCGCAGCCAAGGAGTTACGGGTAATATGATGTGCCCGTACACTGTAAATTGGTAAACAGTGCGCAATAGAGAAAACATGTTATCACTGCCAGCTTCTGGGGAAGAGGGTGGGCGCATGTCGATCTACAGTATGACATGCTATGAACAAATGCATACAGTGAAAGTAGCATTTTCCTTGCTACACCAAGTGGTTATCAGCTAACCGCACAACTACATTGCACTCAACGTGGAATCTGTGACACGAAAGATTGATGCAACAGACACCCAGATTACCTTAGTATCTGCTGTAAATTGAAAAGGTGACACTTGTCGGCATTATCAAAGTTATGCATTGTGCACCGCTGCAGTTATCATTCTGCTTTGTAAATATGCTCTGTTTATATAGTGGCAACCCATATAAAACAGAGTAGAGTACTGCACAGGACCAAAGGCCACGTCGCAGTCATGGAACACTATGAGCGGTACCCAAGTGGTACAGTTTGCTCCTTCTTCGCTGAGATACCAACTTATCAAGCTCATTTCCAAGGAGCACTCTGGATTCTATGGGATGAAAGAGAAGGGTTTGCATTGTGTGTGTGTGTGTGTCTGGTGGTCAATATAATAAGAGTCCCACCTGCTCTGGATGATAATGGACTTTCGGGTTGCCGCCGAAGCCTGGTCGATATTTGTACATCGCTGGGGTGGTGGGATTGTTCCTCTTGGGAGAGAGTCCACTTTCTGAAATAGGCAAAAAAAAGCATTAAAAAGATTGAAATCAGTGATGCCCAAAGGGTGGTAAAGAACAGTACACAAATGAGCAGTACAGCTACCATGACATCTGATGGTAGCTATTCCTAGGAAGACAGCACTGAACCGTGACCCCGTATGACCACAAACTCGACTATAAAAGTTCAGGAAAAAGAAGTTACTATTCCAGTTCTACTGATGCTCCTTTGGACACGTTCGCTAAAGAAAGCTTTCGATAGCATTGATAAATATATCATTCTTCCAGGTGAGTGACAGACCAACTAAAATTGCGTTGAGAGAGGACAGCGCCATACCATGTGTGTGTGCGCTTCATGGTGCAACCTCTTTCTCCTCCTCCATTGCCACATACTCGCCTTCCTCGCCGCCCCTTACTTCCCCACTGCCTGTCTGCCCCGTCTATCTAGGGTGTTCAGAGTGTGGCGATGGCAACTTAACTAAAATGGAGCTAATTTCTACGTGAGAGACAGGAGACGTCATCAATGGCGGTGGTTGTACGAACCAAGCCTAAGGCGAGGTTCGCCTACTGGAGCAGGAAAGGGAATTAGTGGTAGAGAGTGGGGCTTAAAGGTGGGCACTCAAACCCAGACACCCAGTACTATGGATGCCAAACTCTTTGGAAGAGAGAGGGTCCTGGGCGCACCCAGACCTGCATCGACTACATGCCCTTGCATATGGCATAATGACTCCAAGCTGAAATGCACCGCTTTTATGCTTGAAGGGCAAATTGCCTCAAGCAGCTGATTTGATTTGATTTGATTTGAAAAGAATTTGTTAAGCGCGGCTAACACCATTAGGTTTCTTGGCGCTGTGCTGGGGCGTGGTGAAAATAAATGGAAAGGAAACAGAATCTAAGGATACGAGATAGTAAAGAGGAAAGTTTTAAGAAGTGATCTAAAGCCAGAGTATGAGGGTGCTAGTCTAAGAGAAAGAGGAAGAGAGTTCCAGAAGGATGGGGCCAAAAGAGAGAACCTCAGGCCCCCGTGTTTTTTCCTCTTGAACCTAGGGATGGATAGCAGGGCCATTTGGGATGAACGTAAGGTACGGGACGGAGTATAAGAGTGAAGGAGAGAGGAGATAAAGGAAGGACCTGAACCAGAGAGAGATTTATAGATGGTGCAGCCTAACTTGAATTGGCAGCGGGCAGAAACCGGCAGCCAATGAAGACTCTTTAAGAGTGGGCGTGGTGAAAAATCAGGCGAGCAGCCTGATTTTGTATCAGCTGGAGTCTTCTCTGTTGGTACTCAGAAATACCGACGTATAGCACGTTGGCATAGTCGAGTCGACTGATCACTAACGCCAAGAGTGCTAACGTGAGCGCTTCGGTGGTAAGAAGGCGAGATATTTTCCGGAGTTTCCTGAGTTGGAAGTGGCTGGCGGACACCACTGCGCTGATCTGGGGGGTCATTGAAAGGTCATTGCTGATAATGACACCCAGACTTTTGGCAGAGTGGACTGGAGAGGGAGGGCTTCCAAGACTGGCAGGCCAGATGGACGGTTGCCATGGGTTGGAGGCTCCCCCGACAAGAATTAGTTCAGTCTTGTCGGGGTTGAGCTTCAGATGATTTGAGCTCATCCAGTCACTGATGAGGCAGAGTGTATTTTGAAAAATGGAGATAGAATCCTCAGAAGAATCAATATTAAAAATCAATTGGATATCATCCGCGTAGTTGAACGCAATAACGTTCAACCCGAGGAGAGCACGGAGTAACGGGGCCAAATACAAATTAAAAAGAAGAGGGGATAATGAAGAGCCCTGAGGAACACCACAGGACAGCTCAACCTGAGTGGCGGAGAACTGAGACAGCCTGACAGCTTGTTGTCGTCCCGTCAGAAAGGACTGAACCCAGTCAAGGGCGGTCCCTCGGATGCCGGCCTCCTCGACACGGTCGACCAGGATCCCATGGTCGACCGTGTCGAAGGCGGCCGATAAATCCAGAAGGACCAGGGCTTGTCGGATGTTAACATCAGCCCCTCTGCGCAGTTCATCCATCACGGAGAGAATGACAGCCTCCGTTGAGTGCGCAGGTCTAAACCCTGCCTGCTTAGAATCCAGGACACACGAGTCCTCGATGAAGGAACTAAGGGGCCGATTAGGATGGCGGTTTTTCCGCATCCTCCGGGCCGGCGGAAGTGTCCGCCGGCCTGGAGGATGCGGAAAAACCGCGGCGGAGACTCCAAAGACCCACCGCCAAATTAGGATGGCTGGTGGGTCTGGAATTCCGTCCGCCGCTTTTCCGCCGCGGTCGGAGCCGACCGCGGCGGAAAAGCCATAACATGGCAGGCGGTGTCTATGAGACACCGTCCGCCATATTATGATGTGTGTGTAAATATGCTTTTCCACGGCGGCATTGCCGCCATGGAAAAGCATACAGACCTTCACTTCGGGGGCCCGTTGCGGGCCCCCTGGGTGAAGGGGTGGTGGTGGGTGCACATGGGGGGTACCTATGGTACCCCCCTGCATTTGCGTGCACAATGCAGCAGGCACCGCGCGGTGCCTGCCGCTTTGTGCACGGAAATGCTGTGCATGCATTTTTTACATTGGGGCGGGTGCAGCTTGAAGCTGCACCCGCCGCAATGTTAGAGATAGAGGATGTGACCGCCACCCTGGCGGTCACATCCTAATCAGATCGGAGGGAACGCCGCAGCCCATGCGGACGTTCCCTCCTCCTCAGGGGTCGCGGACGGACTCAAGTCCGTCCGCGATCCTAATCGACCCCTAAGTGTGGAAGTCACGTGCGATTCCAGAACTTTGCTGAGGAAGGGGAGAAGGGATATAGGGCGGTAGTTGCTCAGGATGGAGGGGTCTGCTAAAGGTTTTTTTAAAATGGCAACCACCTCAGCTTGTTTGAAAGAGCAGGGGACAGCCCCAGTGACCAAAGAGCTATTAATGAGGGCCAGGGGGGGCTCAGGACAGGAGATGAAAGCTGCTCGAAGAACCAAAGGGGGGCAGCAATCACGAGGAGAACCAGAAGAAATTTTGTGCAGAAGCAAAAGAAAAGTAATCATCGGAATGGGGGGAATAGCAGTAAGAGTGTGAGAGTTGGAGTATTTAGAGAGCTCAGGGGTTAGGGAATGAGCAGGTAAAGTTTGGGCAGCAATACTAGCTTTAATTTTAGCTATTTTTTCAATAAAAAAAGCATTCAGGGAATCGCACAGAATTTGGGAGGGAAGTGGCCCTGGTGTGAGTCTAGCTGGGTTAGATAGTTCCTCCACAATGGCAAATATGTCTTTCGACTTATTTGTAGAATCCATAATTTTGGTGGAAAAATAGGAGGATTTAGCAAAAGCTATAGCGATTTTGTACTTTTTCAGTAAAGAGGAAAATACCTCCTTATTCTCAGGGGAATAACCTCGACGCCGCAGCTGCTGCAGCCATCCTTACATGTATAATAAAAGCAGAGAAGTTATTAACAGTGGAAAATATAATGGATTCTCTGCAACAGGCACAGTAAAAACATAATGAGCTATAGTTATGGGTAATTTTAGTTTCTAATTCTATTGCAATGCACTTTTTGCTACATTTCGCACTATCACTTTCTCACTTCAGGGTTAGCTAAGGAATTAAAGAAATAGTGATGTAGAGATACCATGTGTACTATGTTACATCTTTATAGCACTGCACTTTTAGCGAGATTTGCACTAACATCTTTGCACTTTATTCTGAAGCATGACCGCAGTAACGATTGGTGACCAATAGTGATACTGTCTTTGTGTTCAATGTATTGCTACTGCACTTTTCAGCGAAATTTGCACTGTAGTGTCACTCTCTTTCTGCTATTGAACAAGAACACACAGATATGGAGATATGCATATTAATTTACAATTTTATTGAATGGTATATTTCAGTAAAATTGCATTAATTTTTCTGGTGTACCGAGCCCTGCAATATATGTGTAATTTGACAAATAAAATCTGTTTCAAAAAAATAAATTGCATTAATTTCCTTTGCATTTGATCCTGATAAAGGGTAGAAATCACAAGATGTTCTTTTTCTAGCATACGCGCTGTATAATCGAATGTTGCGCACTTTCTAGCGAAATATGCACTATGATTTCCATCCTGAATTTGCTGCTTAAGGAAATAAGAAATTGGCGATGTCATCTGTGCTGGTTTACAACTTTACTGTACTGTACCTTGAATACAATTGCACTATTACCTTGCTTTTAACTTGGAAGTATGGTTGAAATGATATGATGTTCTTTTATGGTGCATGTATATTAAGATTTCAATATTTTAACTCTGGTATTCATGTAGTAAATAAAATGTTTTTTATTAACTGAAATAAAGGTACTTTGATACTCCCAACTGACTCCCTTTCTAAATACATGCAATTCAGATAGGCACTGTAAGTCTTCCTAAGTTCCCCTACAGTAAGATCCTAACCCCAGTCTCAAGGGGCAGACAGAGGCTGATTGAGGATCAAGAAATGGGCAGTAAAGGTTCCTCGTTGATGCCTGCTTCCAAAACACTACAGGATAGCAACTTCATACTGCCCCAGGAGGTTCAAAGTGAGATCCCTGACTCATCAACCAACTCGGCTCCAGGGGCGGCTCTAGGCTCATGGCGGCCTTGGGTAGGGAGCGTAGGTAGGGGGCCCCTGAAGGAACACAGGCGCGGAGGCCAGTGAAGAGGGGGGGGGGGGGTGGTCCAGGTGTTTGGAAGTGGAACAGAGCTGGAGGCCGCCAAATCCCTGCCAGGGGCCGCCACGCAAATATGTATCCATCCTCAGAGGATTATTGGATTAAGGATATATATTGGCGTGGCTGCCCCTGTCGGCTCCACTGAAAGAACCGCCTATGCGGAGTCGCAAATGCTAAGGACGCGGCACAGGAGAGGAGTTGCAGCCAGAATGCTACAGATCGATCACTTGTTAGCAGCAGGGTGGGCAGGGCGGGCATTGTACGAGGACTTTGGAAAGGATCCTTCTCAAGCTGCAGTAATGCCAGGGATGCACTAATAGGGATTTGGCATAAGGACGATGCACCAGAGTGAAGGGGTGGAATGGGGTGAGGAAGAAAGATTGTGGATTTTTTGGCTTTTAGGTTAGGGTAAAGTCCAACGTGTTAGTTTACATTTGAAGTTTAGAGCAACATTGCTTAGGAGACAAAATGGTCCCAGAAGGTGTGAAAAGATAGTGCATACAAGGAGGTGTGTGAAAAAGTGTGCCCAAAGAGGCACGTCAAAGAAGGTGTGTGCTAATGGTATGCACAATGAAGTATGTGCATGCACAGAGAAGGGGCGGCTCTAGGCTCATGGCGGCCCTGGGCAGGGAGCGTAGGTAGGGGGCCCCGGAAGAGGGGGTCCGGGCGTGGCGGAGCGCGGAGGCCAGTGAAGAGGGGGGGGGTCAGGGTGTTTGGAAGTGGAACTGAGCCGGAGGCCGCCAAATCCCTGCCAGGGGCCGCCATGCAAATATGTATCCATCCTCAGAGGATTATTATATTAAGGATATATATTGGCGTGGTGGCCCCTGGGGTTTGGTGGCCCTGTGCAGGTGCACAGCTTGCACATGCCTAAGGCTGCCCCTGCACAGAGGGCAGGTTCTAAGACCAGCATAAACTCAACGAGTGATGGGAGAGGTAACTAGTTTGTGGACAGTTAACCCATTGTGATGTAGTGGTCTTTAAAAAAGTGTGTCTTTAACTCTTCCCTTAATTGAAGAAGTGTTGGGGCAGTCCTGATGGGATGCAGTTCCACATCCTGGGTAAACAGGTGGAAAAGGACTACTTCCTTGGTTTTTCTTTAGTAAGACTTGTTAGTCCGCAGTCTGATTGTGTCCTTACTGTAGGTGTGCCGAGAAAACCCAGAGCTGGTGAGGTTGTCTACAAGACAAGGTGATGTGCTAGTTGTGACAGCTTTATAAATGACCCAGTTGGTGCAGCCCGGCAAGGGGACCCAATGGAGTTCCATCAGGAGCAGGGTGATGTGATGATATTTCTTCAGGCCTTATATGAGACGCGCTGTGTTGTGTATTTACGGTGCCAGTGTAGAGTCAGGGAAGCCATGGAGTTGGGCTTTAACACCGTCTATGTGCCAACCATGTACAAAACGACGTACATCAGGAAATGGGTGCAAGGCAGTGTATGCAAAAAAGACATGCAGATGCAAATGTATGCAGGTGTTCAAATAGAGGTGTTTGCAAGGTGTGTGAAATATTGAATCAAAAGGCCTCTTTGCAGCGAGAGCTGGCTGCACAATAAGGTCACTTTGTTCATAGAGGATCACACAAGTGTACCCTCATAGCTTGCTTAGCCTCCACACCGGCCCCAACAGTGCTAAGGATGCCTGGCTTCACCCTGGGGGTGCCCAGGAGTGGACACTTCACAGGGAAAACCAGGAGGAGTTCTACAGCGGTATGAGTATCAGCGCCTGGAAGCCGAATAGGCGACACCGCAAGGTGACCGTCTGGTGACAGTGCGCTCTATAAGTACCATGACATTTACATTTGACATTTGTACAATGGGGCAGGGGACACCACTGGCGCTGTGCGCAGCTGCATACAGTTGCACAAGGACTTTGAGGAGTTCGGCTGCACCAAAAGGCTCTTTGCAGGTTTTTTTTAGGTTGCTGCACAAGGCCCCTGTAAGAATCAGGAAGTAGTGCACAGCGTGTGTTCTACAACAACGATTGCTGCAGACGCGGACTGCATTACGAGACCTCTGTGCAGGGGGGGCAGGAGAAAAGATGATACCACATGTCCTCTTTGCAGATGGCCTGATGGTGCCCTTGGGCTTTGGGACAAGTGAGGTGGTAGGTTGCACTACAGGCCTCTGAACAGAGGGTGCATTGCGTCTCAAAGCTTCTTGGTAGGGACAGATTATACCAAGATGGCCCTGTGCGAGAAGCAGACTGTGGCACGTTATATAGCACCACAAAGCTGATGTGCAGATGGTTGATCTTATTAACCCGTTGGCTGCGCCGCCCGTTTTGCGGAAGTGCGGCACATCCGCAAAACGGATGGGGCCGTGTCGGCCATTGGCTGATGGCAGCACCAGCGAGGTAGTGCTGCCGTCCAGTGTGTAAATATTAAACTGTACAAACATGCCTTCATGTGTGAGAGGCAGGGGAGTGAGATTGTACCAGAGGGTCTCTGTGTAAGGGGAATTGTGGCAGAGTCCTTTCTGCAAGGGCACTTTGTGTTACAAGGCCTACGTGCTGTGTTTGATTGTGCTAGAAATGCGTTGTGTAGGGGTGTAATAAGCAAAAAGACTGCTGTGCTGCGTGTGTCTATAAAAGGCAGCTGCACAAAAGGCAGACTGTACAACATGGTCTCCATGCAGGGAATTGTAATTGTATTTATATAGCGCCTACTACCCCATACAAGGCGTCAAAGCGCTTTTCAGTGAGCAGCACGCTACTCTGCAACCCTGAAAGGATTAGTGGTGAATTAATATAGAGAAAAACAAATTCCTTTGAGCGGTGGACATGTGAGTCTGTTACTTGGATTGGAAAGGAGAATGAAGGGATAGAAGAGGGAAGGGTTTAGAAAGGGTGTTTTTTTATATCTGAGTAGTAAAATGAGATTTGAGGTGATGCAAGGAGGAGGAGAGGAGGGAAAGAGTCTAGAAAGGGTCATTTTAGGGATCACAGTAGTAGAATGAGGTTTGGGATGAGTCCAATAGTGGAGGTAGAGGTTATATTGAGAGAGGTATATGGTGAGAAATACGGTAGTGCAGTAGTAGTGAGAACAGTTTGTAACATCAGCCCTTTCAGGTTTCAGAATCCCCACAATACTTACTTTCATCACTTTGTGGGTGATTTAACCCCTGGAATGCGAGATCAGCTCGTCATGAGCAACGGCGCTCCGGTGCTCATGACGAGCTGAGCTCGTCATGACCGCGCCCGTTCCGTGGAACGCTCGCATGCTGGGCTGATTCCCCTGCAGTGCTGAGCGCTCCATTGGAACGGGTGTGGCCATGACGAGCTCAGCTCGTCATGAGCACCGGAGCGCTGTAGCTCATGACGAGCTGACCTCGTCATGAGCACCGGGGCGCTGTTCGCGCCCCCCAGCACAACGGGGGAAACAGCCCCGCACGGAAAGGGTTGAGGGAATTCTGTGCCTCTTACAGAGACTTGATGTTAGCATATGGATATGAGAGTGTGTTGGCCCCGAAGGGGCCCTACCTCTGTTTTATGGATGCATGAGCTATGTAGGGGACAAGGGAGTGTCTTCTACTCATCCATGGTGCTTCCAACCCCCCCGAGTCACTCACCGTCAGCCGCGCTCAATGGCCCTTTCAGCTCCATGTACTTGCTGGGGTCTCCTTTGGGCGGCAGCTGGACTTGTGCTTCCATCGCCTTCTCGTCCAGAACCTCCAGGCTGCCTTTGGACTAAAAGGAACCAGACAGATCACCAGCATGAGAGCTTGCCTCGAGAGACACAAAGTACATATGATCCAGTCTACGCTCCCATAGCTGGCGCGGAGCCCTCCCTTTAATCCCACCTCCTATGAGGCACCACTTGCTTCGCAAGCAAATCCCACCACTTTCAATACACTAATTTCTTTAAACTTGCAGTGAGTGAGTTTGAAAGATTCACGAAGTGTGCAGCAGAACGTTTGCTATTACAGAGGAATGGATTGTTTCCTGGTGGGGCTATAGTGCTTGTTTGTTATTTATGTTATATTTCAAGTGTGAGTAGACTGCAAACTTCTGTCTTCTGTGTATGATCTGCATTGTTTATCTTGTTTAAGTTGACTTATGCAGCATCAGATGCAGACATCATTTTCTGGCTGTGATTTGTAATTTATTCAAGTAGCCATTGAATACATTTTGCACGTCGCTGGCTGGTCCACCTTGTAAAACACCCACAGGGTCTTTTCTTTCTAGATATATATGTATTTGCACCACATATGGATAGCGGAGCACTCGTTATGCAGTGGCGGCTGCTATTAATGAGAAGTGGTGAGTCGGGGTAAATAGCAAAAAAAAAGTACTTACCTGCCACTGCCAGCTGCCGTCTGTGTTCTTCGATTCCGGTCCAGACTCCAGATTCCCCACGGGCTGGTGCACACTGCACAGACTCCCAGTCGCCAATCAAGAAACTGCTCTCATGCTGGTAATGTTATTTACTAGCATGAGAGCAGCACCATGATTGGCCTAAGTGGGCTGGTTTAAAGCTCGCTCAGGGCCTTGGAGCCTGCGCCTCGCTCCACACAGCTGTGCAGCACAGCTGGGGTGTAGAGATCGACGTGTGCATGTCGGTTTGGCCATCCTTAGACAGCAAGCGAAACAGACATGCGCACTTACAGTGCGCACTACTCTTCCTCCCCCTGCTGCCATCATGGCTCGCCATGCACTAGCCTCAGCTGTCTCTAGCGCTGTACGAAAAATAAAATGATAATAAAATGGCTATATTATCATTTTATTTTTTCATGCTTCCCTCTGCTGTCTCTCAGCAGTGGGGGCGACGCTCGTCTTCCATAACGGAGGAGCCGCTGTTGTTGTTATCCACAAGAACAAAAGGTTTGCAACAATGCCACCTAATTTTGTTGCTCCCAAGTCTAACTCTTGTACAAAAGATTTGCATCTATCCTTATACACTGTTTTTGCAATCAAAAAGTTCAGACTTTACATAACGTGGTAAATAGTTTGTTTTCCTCTTAATAGTCACACAGTCAGTACACATTGTACCAGTAATGATTAATTACAGATTAATATTTAATCATTACTGGAACAGCTGTATTGACTGAGTGCCTGTATTAAGAACAAGTAAACAAACTATTCACTACGTTACGTGAAGCCTGGGCTTTTTGATTGCAGTATAGAAGGATAGATAAGTATCTTTTGTGTAAGAGTTAGACTTGAGAAAAACAAAATTGGATGCGATTGATATAAATCTTTTGCTCTTGTGCATAGAGAGTGTTCCACTATCAATATGTGGTATGGATTGGGGTACGGTCAATGAGATCTCTGGGTCTGGTGAGACAAATCTTGGCAGTGGATGCGATAGTCGTGCATGAGCACCAAAAACTGCCAGTTATTACAAAGCTTTGAAGGGAGGGGTGTGCGACATTTATACCAGAATTGCCTTCTTTGTCTATGTATATGTGTAGTTGCCCAGGTCTCCGCTGTTGTATTGTTGAGCCCTATTTTTGTAACCCCCTTCCCTCCTGCAGCTTTAGAGCTCTCGCCATCACTCTCAAAGGCAATGCTATGGCTGCCATTGTTGGGGTCCATTGAGCCTTCTTTTCTTGCAGTGCCAATCTTAGGACCTATAGTGGTCGGTGCAAGCTTGGGGGCGGTGACGGTGGCACTCCGCTACTCTTGGGTGCCACCGCAGCTGCTGAACTATCTCTGCCAATTTAGGGATCTATTGTGGTCGGTGCAAGCTTGGGGGCGGTGACGGTGGCACTCCGCTACTCTTGGGTGCCACACCAGCTGCACAACTATCTCGGCCACTCTTGGGACCTATGGCGGTCGGTGCAAGCTTGGGGGCAGTGACTATGACTCTCCGCTGCTCTTGGGTGCCACACCAGCTGCAGAACTATTTCGGCCACTCTTGGGACCTATGGCGGTCGGTGCAAGCTTGGGGGCGGTGACGGTGGCACTCCACTACTCTTGGGTGCCACCGCAGCTGCTGAACTATCTCTGCCAATTTAGGGATCTATTGTGGTCTTTGCAAGCTTGGGGGCGGTGACGGTGGCACTCCGCTACTCTTGGGTGCCACAGCAGCTGCAGATCTATCTCGGCCACTCTTGGTACCCATGGCGGTCGGTGCAAGCCTGGAGTCGGTGCATGCTTGGGAGCAGTGACTATGACTCTCCGCTACTCTTGGGTGCCACACCAGCGGCAGAACTATCTCGGCCACTCTTGGGACCTATGGTGGTCGGTGCAAGCTTGGGGGCGGTGACGGTGGCACTCCGCTACTCCTCAGTGCCACAGCTGCTACAGAACTATCTTTGCCACTCTTGGAGCCAACTGCAGCTTTAGAGCTCTTACGGCTGCTTCTGAGAGCAGCGTCACTGGTCCCACTCCTGGGGACTGCAATGGTGGCAGCAAAGCTCGCTTTCCAACCACTCTGTTTACAGAGCGTTCACAACACTGAGATTTAGAGCTGTCATTACACTCTTATTTCAGGGCCAGGATTCTCACTGCTGCACTTGAGGGTCTGTGAAATAAGCAGAGTTTTAACTGCCATAACTGAGGGGTTCTAGTAGCAGAATTCTCACTGCCACGAAGAGTGGATAGGGTTATTAAAAAAGTTCTCGGGCCACCCCTGAGGTCAGCGTCACAAGACTCATAGCCCCAGGCAACTATGAGGCGTCATGTTCATATATTGGATAAGCCACGGTTCAAGAAACTCTTTACAGGAGGTTGAGCCTATTTTACCAAGGGCCAATTTATTTCACATTTCTCCCATTACACCTGTGGCAATCTAATTCCTTGATGTCCTTCAGGGAAAGGGATGCTAGATTTGAATCTTGTAAGATTTGTGACAAGAAACGCTACTGAATAGTGTGAAAGTTTATAAATCTATCTAGTCAGTCAGTGTTTCCTGGAAGATGCAGCTACATGTCACACTCCCTAATCTCCCGGGGCGCATACAATGACAGGAGAGCTTTCCATACCAGTCCTGGGAGCTGTGGTAAGTTTAGAATTCTTGCTGCCGCTTCAGAGACATCTTGTGCTGGTGGCACACACAACTTAAGAGCTCTTACTGCATATTGTGCTGGTGGCATCTGCGGTTTGAGGGCCCTTACTGCATTTTGTACTGGTGGTACATGCGACTTCAGATCTCTTATTGCATCTTGGATTGGTGGCATCTGCTGTTTTAAAGCTCTTACTGCATCTTGTGCTGGTGGTACCTGCAACGTAAGAGCTCTTACTGCATCTTGTGCTGGTGGCACCTGCGGTTTAAGAGCTCTTTCTGCATATTTATTTATTTATTTATTTAAACTTATAAGGCGCACGGCTATCCGCAGTGGGTTTCCCGGCGCCAAGGGATAGACTGAAGAAGAAAGAACTACCGGGCATCAATAAGCGAAGCTACCAAGAGACTGTTCAAAGTTGTTACTGGAAAAGCCAAGTTTTCAAACCCTTGCGAAACCGAAGAAGATTAGTTTCCAACTTCAGCGTCACAGGCAGAGCATTCCAAGATTTGGTGCCTAAATGGGAAAAAGAGCAGCCGCCCATCTTCACCAGCCTAAATCTAGGAACAACAAAATCTCCTTTTCCTGCGGATCTCAGGCTGCGACTAGGTATGTAAGCATGAATGAGATTATGAAGATACCTTGGGGCAGAGCCCTGTTTTATCTTAAACATATAACATAGGGCCTTGAATTTAATTCTGTTCTTAATTTTTAGCCAATGCAAATCACAGAGGGCTAGGGAGGCAGATGTTTTCTGAGGAACATTGCGTAGCAGCCGTGCGGCCGCATTTTGAACAACCTGAAGTTTATTCAAGGTTGTCAAATCGGCACCAAGATCCAGGACGTTCCCGTAGTCCAGGCGAGATGTTATCAATGCCTGGACCACCGTCCTTTGTGTGGAGATAGGAAGCATCCACAAGATTTTTTGGAGCCATTTTAATGTAGTAAAGCAAATGGAAGCCACCTTAACGACCTGTTGTCGCATTGTGAGCTTTTCATCGATTAAGACTCCGAGATTGCGAACCTGGGTCACGGGCTTCGGGATGGGACCCATACTCTCGGGCCAATGTTGGGGGCCCCAGAGATCTTTGTCCTTGCCCAGGATCACAATCTCGGTCTTATCGCCATTTAACTTAAGGAAATTTACCTGCATCCATTTTGCCACTTGGGACAATCCTTGTTTAAGAGCCGAAGCATCATTACCTTCCCTATTAGACAGGGAGAAAATAATTTGTGTATCATCGGCGTACAAAAACAAGGTTAAGCCAGCTTCCTCCACAATAGTGGCCAGGGGTCTAACGTAGATGTTAAAAAGTAATGGGCTAAGAATAGACCCCTGGGGAACGCCGTACGCCGATGCACACATTTTGGAAGATGCTTTGGCCGAGAAAACCTGGAAGGTACGCTCACTCAGAAAGGAGGCTATCCAAGTCAGAGCTGAACCCCCAACTCCCAAGGATTGGAGGGATGTGAGAAGAATGGAATGGGACACGGTATCGAACGCTGCGCTTAAATCCAACAGGATAAGCGCCGATGTCTCCCCGCGATCGATACAGTGCTGTAAATTCTCAGTGACCCCCAATAGAGTAGTTTCCGTGGAGTGGTGAGCTCTGAATCCAGATTGTGATGGATGCAGAAAGCCCAAACTCTCTACCAGATGAGATAGTTGAGAGTTTATGTGCCTTTCCAAGATTTTCGAGAAGATAGGCAACAACGAGATGGCCCTATAATTAGATAAGTTTGACACATCCGCTCCGGCCTTTTTCAGCAAGGGAACCACCATCGCGTGCTTCCACTTCTGTGGAACACATGAGTCCATCAGTGAAGCATTAAGAAGTTTCATCACTACGCGACGGGAGTTTAGATCAAGCTGTTTTAGAATTTTTGCCGGAAGAGGATCGCAAGGAGAGCCAGATTTGATGCTTTTAAGACCGCCGGCGAAAGAGACATCATCGAAGAGTGACCACTCAGAGAGTTTAGTTATCGTGGGGAGTTGACAGTCATGGGCTGGCACAAGAGTAGAAGATAAATCTGCGCTCAAAGGTCGAAGACTTGTGATGGTGGCCTGCGGTTCAAGAGCTCTTACTGCGGCTTGTGCTGGTGGTACCTGCGGTTTAAGAGCTCTTACTGCGGCTTGTGCTGGTGGTACCTGCAGTTTAGGAGCTCTTAATGTGACTTGTACTGGTGGCCTGTGGTTTAAGAGCTCTTACTGCATCTTGAGCTGGTGGCACGTGCGGTTTGAGGGCTTACTGTGGCTTGTGCTAGTGGTACCTGCAGTTTAAGAGCTCTTACTGCATCTTGTGCTGGTGGCACCTGTGGTTTAAGAGCTCTTACTGCGGCTTTTGCTGGTGGTAACTGCGGTTTAAGGGCTCTTACTGCGGCTTGTGCTAGTGGTACCTGCAGTTTAAGAGCTCTGAATGCGACTCGTGCTGGTGGCCTGCGGTTTAAGAGCTCTTACCGCGGTTTCCTGCAGCAAGCGCAGCATGGACTCACCTTGCTCCTGTGCAGGTTGGCTTGGATTCCGTTATCACTTATCTTCACCGTGATGTGGCGCTCTGACAGGTCGGGCCTGAGGAACGGTGGTTTCACTGTCACCGCTTGCTTCTTCTTTGGCTTGACAATGTATCTGGGAGGGAAAAAACAGAGACAAGACCATTACTATAGGGAATGTCTCTCAGTGGTGATGTAATCTGCAATGACAGTGAAGGCACAAAGGAAGCCACACAGCTCCCAAGCACTAGGCTCTCACTTAGCTATGGTGGTAGCAGCCGCCGCGTGCCGCAGTCTGAGGCTCAGAACAAGTCAATCAATCAATCAACCAATCAATCAATCGAATGCTTGTAAAGCGCAGCTACTCACACGTAAGGGTCTCAAGGCGCTGACAGGTCCATTATTACCCAGCACAAAAACTTAAGGACTTTCAGTTCCCCACAATGTAGAGCATCAACAATTCCTGAATATGCTATAGTAGTTATTACACACAAATATGAAATGTAGCCTCGGACGACTTTGGAAATTGGGGGAAATCACTTCACAAACCTGGCAAAGTTATGCCGTTCAGTCCCCTACAGGTATGCAGTGAAAGCGCGATAGACATTAATGCAAATAACCTTTACCCTTCCAAAGTAGAAGAAGGACAACGCTCATTACGTTATTCCTATGCACACATGGACAGTGCATTAATGCACGTTGGAGTAGCACCGTCAGTTACCATCACATCTGAGCAGCATTCAGGCTCTGCAATCTCTCTACTCCTATAAAGTATGAAGTCGCACTATTTATGAACTCACACCATGTGTTCCATATTTTCTCAAATTCCCGTGGGCCTCTGCTGCTCTTATAAACAGCCTTTTGCAAAGGCGTGCACCAATCCTCATTTTTTCTAGCAATTCTACAACCTTCGAAGCCACCTGGCGGCTCGGAAGGAGTGTGCACAGTTTTCACAAATGTTAGTGATCTAATGTTCCATTTATTTTACCCAAAGCTCCTCCCATCCTTGCCCACTTGCAGGTCTGTGGGAAGCTACTTTGTCACCCACTTTTAAGCATCCACACTTTGTTTGCTCTCCATGTAGCCCCATTACTGCTCAATGTTCTCATGATGGTCACTCCGAGTGAGTGACACCATAGGCGACTGTCGAAGGGGTCGATGTCTAGACACAGCCATATGTTCCGCCGGGGAGGGAAACAAATCGTTTACAACGCGGTGTTTACACCGCACTACCTTAACAACGCTGCCATTACAACGCAAGTCGTTACTACGACTTGCGCTGGATGGCGCTGTTGGTTAAGGAATATTGTAATTTTATATTCCAACACCTTCCCTACTGTTACGTGGACTGGTGTTGGAATATAAAATTATAATATTCCACAATCCGCGCCCTACAACGCAAGTCGTTGTTCGACTTGCATTGTAATGGCAGCGTTGTAAAGTACCGCGATCTAAAAGATCGCATTGTACTGACATACATCCGCCGGGGATATTAACTACTCCTGCGTTTGCATATTTTTAGGGCCAGTGCCTCACAATGTGATTAAATAAAGGGCAAAATCTCTCCAGGGGGTGTTTATGCAAGGATTTTGCAGTAATGTGTAGGAGTTTTTATTTTTGCAAAAGAGGTTTTTGTAGGCTGTTTTTACCTCTTATCCAACTCCTGTCGTGAAGAGCACAAGGTTATTTGTGTACGTTTGCGGACAACCAGCCTAGTTGCGTCCATGCTTGCTACAACCCTTTGCGAGCCACCATTGAAGAGTTAAGATAAGTGACTGTAGATGAGACATCAGAGGCCTCAGACTGGCCTCCCTTTATTATTACACCTTTATAAGTCTCTATTCTTATGTAACTTCGGGAGGCACAACATCCTTACAAGACATTTACAGACAGAGGTTGGGTTCGATGGCACGCGCTCCTTGTGGTAGCGTAATGGATTGTAGCAGGACTTAAAAAAATTACTTTTACCACTTCCGTGTTCTACATTTGAAAAAAGAGATGTTACATCAGTGACTGTACTACTATACTCAAGAGCCTGAAAACTATTGGGCCTATTTACGAAAAAAGTCACACAGCGCAGCAAAGTCACCTTCCTGCGCTTCGTGACAAGGAAAGGGCATGAATGCGCGGTATTTAAAACAATACAGCTCGTTCCTGACTTTTCCTCTGCACTAGTGCCCTTGTGGGTGCCTAGCGCCAATAAAGGCACACTTGCATGGTGCCAGATTGTCTTTGTTATATGCAGGATTGTTTTTGTGCAGGAAGGGACACCTCCCAGCACAAACACAATCCTGAGAAGCATATTCCTCTATCTATATGTGCTGCAGAATGCAGCAAACATAGAAAGAGGAACAAACAAGGGGTTTCTCCACGTTATGCCTCTCCTGGAAGGCGTATCTTTTTCCAGTCTGGAAAATTTGGGAATGCATCAAAAACCATGAGAGTTGCCTAGGAACACATACGCAGCGCCCAAGGAACGCCTTCCCAAGGCAAAGAAGGGAACGCAGGGATTTGTGCTACGTTGCCGTACTCCAGATTCATGGAGCCCTCAGGGCCACGCAAAGTAGCCTCGCGTGGCTTCATCAATCTGACTTAATGTTTGCATCACTCGTGCACCACGTTGCGCAACGCAAACCAGCTCATAAATAGGCCCCCAAGAGTTTACAACAAATTTAAAATCTGCTTGAAGTAAAATTCTGGGTGTGAGCTCAGAGTGTTAAAAGAAGTGGACTGGTCTTAAGAGAAACTGATTCAATAGTCGGCCCTGGCCTCTCAAAGGGTGACGGGACTGATGCTACGCGAGGCAACCATCAGACTCTTATCGTGAAACGTGAACATATACTGGTCGGCAATCCGCACATGTGACTGTCTCTGCCCCAGCTGCGCCACCATTTGAAACGGTCAAGTCTGTCTGGAAACCTCTGAGGACTCCTGTAGATCACCCTCAGACCCCCACCGCAGATTCTACCTGTGTGCCAAAGTACACCCCACTTCCCTCAGGGCTAATGTGTGGTAGAAGTATCAAACATAGGAATCTTACTTGACTCCCCACCCTGGCCCTGATTAGAAGTTGCATGGTACTGGGATAGCAGTAGAATCGCAGGTAATTTTACATGCCGCGTTGTGGTATCCTCTGTCTGATGCCTTGGGAGCCTCTTAGCCTCTCTGGGTCTCTTTAATTCACCTTGTATGTGCATTCTTTGGAGTTCTCTTCCGGGTTTTCTTCATTTGTTTCTGGGTTTACTTTTGTTTTGCATGGATTTGTTTTGAATATACAATGTTAAAGGATGTACACAAGGGCTGCCAGGTTCAAACATTTCACACCGGTCTCTGCCATGGCCGTCCCCGGGCACTCCCAAAACCCAGAGTCGCTCATTCAGGTATCCTGGCATTACTTATTATGATGAACCTGGGGGTAGGCTGTGTTTAGGGCAGGGTGGGCCGCCATGAAAGCCACATCAAAAGCCTCTTACACCCGGCTTACACAATGTTTTTGAAACATTGTACTTTACAATGCACTGTTTGGATCAGCTTTTTTGAAACATTCTTTGAGGGCGGGAGATCCCCACTCGCCCCCTCCCGCGCCCATCAACCCGAATTAAAGGGCGGCTCGCTCATTTCACGAACGCAAACTGCGCAGTATGGGACTTGGCTGGACATTTTTGCCAGTACCAGGTTTGGTTCAATCAGGTTCTACCAGACAAGAATTATTGGCTGAATTAAATATTGTAATTGTCTCTTGAAAAGATTGCATCTGACCTCTGTAGGATTTGGTATGTGGCAGCATCCCCTGTCACACAAATGGGGGTGAGACTTGGCTGATGCTGAAGCCTCATGCAATTTAAGACAAGTCCTCCAACATCCGCCAAAAAACGGTGTGGCAAAACCAATCTTCTCGGAATCAGTTGGGGTGGAATACCATGCGGTAGTCCCTCTCCGCCTAACTCTTTAGCAGGCAGGAAGAGGTGGTATGTGTCTCTAACTGCAGGGGATCTCTCGGATTGGCTAGTAAGCGAAAAGACTCACTGACTTGCTGTAAGTAAATGAAACAAAAAGCTGTGAAACCATATTTCTGTGGAACCAATTTTGTTCCAAAAGACGAGTTGGTGTGAGTAGCCACAGTGCCACCCAGTGGACGTCCAGGAGTACTGCACACACTGGGCACATTATCGCGTTAGAAGCGTGCGATAAAACTGTCCGGGGGGCGATAACATTGTCCGGGGTTCAAGGGAAATGACGAGCCAGGTGTACTAGACCGTTTAACGGTCGCCAACGCTGCAATCGGTGTTTGAGACCGCTAAAAAGCGGCTTCCTATGTACTAATCCCATTGTAGCAGCCATAAAAGTATTCTATTCTGAGCTCCTAAAATGGGATTCTGAATGGATACGCCACAGTATTGTTGCACAACTGTGCATCGGAGTCTGGGCTCATACACGGATTGGTGCACGACTTCTTATTGACTGTGGGATTTAAACTGAGGTGGTCAGAGATTTGTGCAAAACCACAGGATAATTTTTGGTCCGAATTAGAACCCCGCTGTCCGGTTCCAAAATCCGTAGATTATCCAGTGTATCACATTTCCTGACACTGTTGTCATTGTTATCCAGCAAGTGCTTAGTAAAGGAGTAGCGCCGCCAAGTTTAGCGCCTCCTGAATCTTAGCCAGTCCTAAAGTGGTTTAAGTGTGGTGGGCCTCGTGTGCCCACTCACATTGGCATTGGACTCCTCACACAGTGATTTTGGACTGTTTGCCATCCCTTCGAGGCCCACTCTGGGTGTTGTTTGTTTTGCACACCGATTTTTACTGGAGGAGGAGTCTACTGGCATTAGGCTTCTTAAGTGGCCTTCGACACAGTCTCTCACTGCATCCTAACACACAGACTATACGACGCAGGGATCCGGGACAAGGCCCTCGACTGGACCCGCTCATTTCTCTCCGGCGGAACGCAGCGGGTCAGACTCCCCCCTTTCCTCTCGACCCCACACCGACCACCTGCGGAGTCCCCCAAGGATCCTCCCTCTGCCCCACGTTGTTCAACATCTACCTGGCTCCGCTCGCCCCCATCGTCCGAACCCACGGACTCAACATAGTTTCATGCGCAGACGACACCCAACTCATCCTCTCCCTATCCAACGAACCCAACGCAGCCAAACACAACTTTCAAGTATGCATGGAAGCAGTTGCCAAATGGGTGAAGAGCAGTACTCATCATGGGCCCACACCCCGATGCATGGAACGATAACTGGTGGCCCCACGCCCTAGGAATCCTGCCCACCCCCACTGACCACGCACACAACCTCAGAATCATCCTGGACTCCAAACTCAAAATGGACCGCCAGATCAACTCCGTCGCATCCTCCTGCTGCCACACCCTCCAACCCCTATGCAAGACCTTCAAATTAATCCCCCTCAAGCACAGAAAGACCATCACTCACGCCCTCGTCACCAGCAGACTCGACCACGGCAACGCACTCTATGCCAGAATCAACAAAAACCTCACCTGCAAACTTCAAAACATCCAAAACGCCGCAGCCAGACTAGTCCTCCACCTGCCACCACACTGCAACATCACCAAGCACCTGCGCACACTCCACTGGCTCCCCGTCAAGGCAAGAATCACCTTCAAGATCCTCACCCACGCACATAAAGCCCTCCACAACACCGGACCAACATACCTGAATAGCCGACTCACATTGCACGCACCCCAAGGGTCCCTACGATCAGCCCAGCTCTCCTACGCACCACAAAGTCCAGATGAGGAGGCCAATCTTTCTCCTTTCTCGGGGCCAGAGCCTGGAACGCCCTCCCGCTCAACCTCAGACAGACCACCTCACTCCCCAACTTCATGAGGGACCTCAAAATATGACTCTTCACTAGACCACTTCCTTGATGGACTGGACCCTACACCTCCCCTCCTCCCCAGCACCTTGAGACTCTTATGGGTGAGTAGTCACACTCAACTAACACATGATTGATTAATTGATTGATTGATAAGGAGCAGCCAGCATAGAGAGATATCTGCTTCCTGCATTAAGTTCCTTTGTTTTGAACCAATTATTAGGATAGCCAGCTCCTTACTTGATACAGGAGGTAAGAGATCTTTCCAGAAAAAGCCACATGATAAATGCACTTTCTTTCTGAGTATCTGAGAGTGAACCAAGCTTGGTTGTGAGTCCACTGCTAAAAGAGACCAGATTTTCCGCGGTAGCCATGTTGGCAACAACAAGGTGAAGATGGCCCTAAACACCCTGGGTTTGTTGGTATGGATTCACCCGTGGATGGTGGTACACAGAGGGATATCAGGTGCGTCTGGGGAGAGCCATTCAGGAACACTGGTATATCCAGCTCTTTCGTGTCCAACATTGAACCTGCGCGGGGCAGTCTGAGATGCAGGTTTGTCAGAGGACTCCAAGCTCCTCTCTGTTCCAGGGCATAAACTGTAGGCCCCGATCAACAAAAAAAACAACAACAAGAACAACACTGTATCTATAACTGGAGTCAATTAAGCACTTTTGATAATGTATGGTAGTTTCCAGGATTATGGAACTGTTTTCCTAAGAGTAAGTCTGTAATGGTGAAGTAAAAGCAAATGTAGGTTTGCAGGTTTGCGGCTTATGAAAATTCCAGAGAAAAAGCCTGTCCATAAAAAAAATTCTACAGGCGAAAATGTATCCCTACCACGGCGAGCTCATTTCCCTGCACCCCCAAAAAGTTCTGGATTTGTCCCCTTCGGATTCTGATTCTCACTCTGGAAACAGATTTACGCCTACCACAATACGAGCAATCGCTATTTGTACTGCAGAGATGACGGGCCAAATAAAAATATGTGGGCACCTACTCGTTGATAAGTTAGCAAACCTTTCCAGTGTCAATGCGCCTTGGGACGACCCCTACCTACCTCTCAGAGTACATTTACTCACTCTTAAAAGGTGTTGATCACACACATTTCATAGTGTGAAACACTGGGCTCACCATCTGTAGTATTCAATCTAAGGCTGGGTGGTTGTGTTAACAGCAGCAGCACCTGCAGTACACGAGGCAAGGCAGGGTGTGCAAGAAGGCGGTTGAAATCCATCCGCCTTTTCAACTACTTCCGGTCTTTGATGCTGGGGGTTCATATCATTTCACTGCCTTACTGTCATTGGTAGATTACTGTACCCTGAACTAGGTCTATTCTCCAGATAAAGACTTTCCTCAATTGCAGGATTCCTTTTTTTTTAATCTGCCATACCACTTTCCTCTTACCATTCGACATGTGTCATACCCAAGTTTGTCTCCTTGTTTTAGGTTCTATATTTCGATGTTTCTAGCTAACATGATTTTCTTACCTCTGTTAAAGGAAGTTGTGGGTTGAAATATGTCATTTAAGAGAACGCTATAGAATAGTGCATTTGTTTTTCCTGTTATCACAGGAACTGAAGGCTGCCCATCCTGAGGGCAACATCGTCAGAACCCATGGCCTCAACATCATATCCAACGCAGACAACAGCCAGCTCATCCTCTCGCTCTCAGAAGACCCCTCCACCACTAGGACCAACTTCCACAACTGCATGAGAAGCGTCACCAACTAGATTAAGACTAACCCTGGGTACAGTGCTTCGCAAAGTAGGCGTAGTAGGCAACACTACGCACACTCCGTGGATGGAGCGAAGTTGCCCGCCACCCGCCTCCCTCCCGCCCTCTTCTACATGCCTAATTTTATTTAAAATAGTATAAAAGTAAATTAAAAGCACTTACCTGATATGCGGCATCCTGGGGCTCCTTCTTCTGCTTTGCGCCGACTTCTTCCAGCCAAATGCGCCTGCGCGGGCGCCCGCGCATGCGCAGTTGGCTGGAAGAAGTCGGCGCAAAGCAGAAGAGGGAGCCCCGGGACACCGCATATCATAAGGGAAGTGCTTTTAACTTACTTTTACACTATTTGTAATCAAATTAGGCATGTAGAAGAGGGTGTGAGGGAGGCGGGCGGTGCGTAGTGGGGCTACGCGAAGTGTGTGGGTGGGCGTAGCTTCCTGTCCACTTCACGAAGCTTCGCGTAGCCCCACTACGCACACTACGCCCACCCTTAATTAAGACCAACTGCCTGAAGCTCAACATGGACAAGACAGAAGTGCTCATTTTTGGGACACCTCTCTGTGGAACGACACCTGGTGGCCCTCTGAACTTAGACCCACACCGGCAGGCCATGCCAACAACCTTGGTGTCATCCTGGACAGCAAACTCATCATGAAACACCAGATCAACACAGACTCCTCTGCTGCTTTTACACCCTTCACAGACTCCAAAAGATCTTCAGATGGCTCCACATTAACACCAGGAAATTCATTACTCAAGCCTTAGTTACCAGCCAGCTGGGCCATAGCAACACGCTCTACACAGGAATCACCACCCAACTCCTGAAGATACTCCAGACGATACAGAACTCAGCTGCCAGCCTCGCCCTTCACTTCCCCAAATAGACCCAGTTCACCCCCCACCTCAGGAACTTCACTGGCTAACCATCCAGAAAAGATGGCAATTTAAGATGATGACACATGCCTATAAAGCCCTCAATGACCAAGGGCCAACATACATCAACCACCGTCTGAATGTCCACCAACCCTTCACACACCTGCGCTCTGCCTCCCTCTCTCACACACCCTGCATCTGTCGAAACTACAGTGGGGGATGCTCCTTCTATTACCTCGCCGCCAAGCCCTGGAACGACGTTCCCCTTCACCTCAGAACACCAGCCTCTCTCCCTGAATTCAGAAAGGGACTCAAGGCCTGGCTTTTCAACTGATCCCAGCAAGAACCTACCACCTGGATATGCTCGCGGGTGATTGGCTGGCTCAACAAATCCGAGCCGATTGAATTATTGATTGACACATACTTGGTGACTTCTGCAAAAGTGCTAAAAATTAAGAGTAAGGTCTTAGTTTAGACCAGGCCTCTCTCCCACCTCTCCTCATTGGGAGACTGGGGACTCTAGGAGCTTCCATCCGTTGAATGAAGAGTACAGTGGTCTGCACTTGAACGTCATGGAAGTCACTACATTATTGTCCATCCTCAGCCCTTAGACACATCATTTTGTGCGACTCTTGCAGTTCCAGCTACTTTCCTGGGGGAGGTGTTTAAGAGGGGCTTAGTTCCACGTTGTGGGCGTTCAGGGCGGGAGATCCCCTCTCGCCCCCTCCCGCGCCCACCATCAACCCAATGAAAGGCCGGCTCGCTCATTTCACGCACGCACACGGCGCAGTATGGGGCAGGGCTCTGCGTTTTTGCCTGAACCAGGTTTGGTTCGATCAGGCCCTACCGAACCAGAATTATTGGCTGGATCAAATCCTGTGATTGTCTCTTGAAAATATTACCTCTTAAGATTACATCTGACCCCTAAAGGATCTTGGTATATGGCAGCATCAAGACAGTAGACATCTATATATTGCCAGGGGCGTAGCTCAGTCAGTGAGATACCGGGGGTTTAAATCATAAATTTGCTCACTAAAAACATTATGCTGAAGGGAGGAGGGATGACTAAGGTTTGAGATACACCGTTACCATGAGGAAGAAGTTCAATGCGGATTTACAGGAGGTGAGCCCCTGTCTAAGTTCATGATATAAACAAAAAGAATATATATATTTTTTGGGTCAAATGTGGATAAACAAAAGCATAGGGGACCAGACTCAGGGCCCCCACACCCAACTCTCAAGCCAAGAATAGATTTTTTGGGGGGGTGGGGGGGAGGAGGGAGTCACACACCAAACACCCCCTCCTTAAAGCTACGTCCCTGTACATTGCTAGTAATGTATGTGCATGTAACGTTACAAGGACTTTCTGCAATTAGACAAGTCAACTTTATGACTTCTACACCAAAGCACCACATTATTAATAATCACTTCCCATGATTTCTCTAACTGGTTACTACTCATGAAGCAGCAATTGGTTTCATCCTGAGATTTCTGCAACGGGTAACTAACCATGAAACTGTAACCGCTTCCATCCCACGATTTATTTAACTGGTTACTAATCATAAAACTGTAAGTGGTTACATCCCATGATTTCTTTACCAGGTTACTAATATTGAAGCAGTAACTGGTAGCTGTAACTGGTTACTTCCCATATTTTCTGTACCTGCTTACATCCCACGATTTATGTAACTACTTACTTATCATAAAGTTGTAACCAGTTGCATCCCATGATTTCTATTCATGAATCTGTAACCAGTTACATCCCATGATTTCTGTAACTGGTTAATATTCATGAAGCTGTAACTGCTTACCTACCACAATTTATGTAACTGGTTACTAATCATGAAGCTGTAACCGGTTACATCCCACAATTTACTTAACTACTTAATAATCTTGAAGCTGTAACCAGTTGCATACCTTGATTTCTAATCATGAATCTGATACTGCATACATCCCATGATTTCTATAACGGGTTACAATTCATGAAGCTATAACAGGTTGCATCCCATGATTTCTGTATTAGGTTACTAATCATGAAGCTGTAAACGGTTGCTGTAACTAGTTACTTCCCATGTTTTCTGTGCTGGGTAACTAATCATGAACCTGTAACTGCTTTCATCCTATGAGTTAAGTAACTGGTTACTAATCATGAAGCTGTAACCAGTTACATCTCATGATTTCTGTACCTGCTTACTATTAACATCCCATGATTTATGTAACTAGTTACCAACTATGAAGCTGTAACTGCTTACATTCCATGATTTATATAGCTGGTTACTAATCGTGACTGTAACCAGTTACATCCCACGATTTCAGTAGCTGGTTAATATTCAGGAAGCTGTAACTGCTTACCCACCACAATTTATGTAACTGTTGCTAATCATGAAGCTGTAACCAGAAACATCCCACAATGTATGTAACTGGTTACTGATCATGAAGCTGTAACTGGTTACATCCTATGATTTCTGTACTGGGTTACTAATCATGAAGCAGTAACTGGTTACCTCTGATGTTTTCTGTACCAGGGTACTAATCAAGAACCTGTAACCGCTCACATCCCATGATTAATGTAACTGGTCACATATCATGAAGCTGTAACTAGTAGCATCCCATGATTTATGTAACCGGTTACTATTCATGAAACTGTAACCGGATGTCTCCTGTGACTTGTAATTCTGAATCTGTAACCAGTTACATCCCATGATTTCTGTAGCTGGTTACTAATCATGAAGCTGACCCCGCTGCTCCTAATGCCACTTGTTACACCCCTGCCAATATCCTAGTCTTACCTGGGTGCCAGGGGGCTGCACAGAACATGCTCCACGTTGCCGTAGCATCCTCGGGTGAAAGGATTAACACCGCCGCGGAATTTGCCCGTCACCTGTAAAGAAAAAAAAAAGGCAGATCATACACTCAGAATTTATTTATTGCATTCATTTCTATCTGCAAAAATAGCTTATCAAGGGTTAGGGTTTATGAGGGCAAATAAAAAGGGGGCATCACGCTCAGCCGGAAGTTCACTTGACCACTTTGAGTCAAGTTTAAATTAAAGCCCAGTGGTTAGGTGGACACCACGTGCCGGTGAGTGAGTTAAAGAAGATGTCATGGTGGAGAGAATGGCGACAAATCTTCACACAGGCTGCGTAGGATGACACTGCATCATCACAGGTGGCGTATCTTTACCTACCTAACTGAACCTATGGAGCCTCAAGACTGTTCGTCATCCCATAGGATCTGATCCAGTAAAAGAAATCTAGGACCACTTGATCCATCATGCTAGCCATCCCATTGGACCAGTAGTAAGTAGCCACCTGTGCCACCATGCCACTGGTCCCGTCTGGTGTCCCAGCACTAGAAAACTTTATTGCAAGACGTAGATTCGGAGAAATTAGGCCTTTTGGAACAAACATTGGATCCAGTCCAACTCGTTACCAACTGTGCCCAAATAAGGCTCTGGTGGGACTCTGGAACTGCTAGCCATCATAGCAGCCAGTAGCTGGCCATTGACCACCATGGCTCGTAACGGAAATGCCATTCAATTAAGTCTTTATTATGGCAACACCATTTATCTTGCCACATTAGGCGCACACATTCAACAACTGCAACTAGTGCAAAGCACTGCAGCGCGCCGGGAAACAAAGTAATCCAGGAGAGCAGGTATTATTCCAGCCTTTCATAGATTACGTGGGCTTATGATGAAAATCAGAATTGACTTCAAGTTGGCAGTCCTTGTTCGAGACCCCTAACTACGCAGCCCGAGTTTCTCGTTGATAACTTCAATGGTGTCTTCCAGCTCGATATCTAAGATATAGCCTGCAGTTTTCAGTGGCAGCCCCTCCATCAGGGCGGAGGAGCATCGCACCCTTGCTGTTAACACTGAAAAGGTAAAAATTAAATGGTAAGTTAGTTTATTACCGTTTTATTTTTTACTTTCTCTCTCCAGCCCGAGGCATGACTGGGGACAAGGCCACTGCTGTGGACTGGCAGCAGGGGAGTGGTGCTCACTCCATCAGTTTAGAGTGCGCATGCCATTTTGGCCAGATGTCTAGTGACGGCCAGCCTGACATGCGCACTTTGAACCTCTCCACTCAGCTGTCTTAGACAGTTGGGTGAAGAGCCGGCACAGGCCCCCAGTGCCTGCGGGAGCGTCAAGGCAGCCCGCTCCAGCCAATCCTGGCACTGCTCTTATGCTGCTGAGCATTATAATAATAATAATAATCCACGCTTGTAAAGCGCAAACAATCAGCCATTAGGGTCTCCAGGCGCTGGGGGCCGTCGGGAAGATTAAGCAAGCTATTGCCCAGAGTCACATGGTGCTGGGCTAATCTGCGCTGGCGCTGGGAATCGAACCATGATCCCCAGATTCCAGTGTCAGTCGCCCTGGCCGCGGCGCCACACCTCATTATCAGCAGCATGAGAGCAGCACCTGGATTGCTGTGGAGAATTGCTGCAGAGCAGCACCGAGGGACTGAAGCACGAGGACTAGAGGAGGCAAGCCAGCGCATGCAGTGAGTAAAACCATTTGTCATTTTTTTATTGATAGCCCACTAACATGCACTGCAAGAGACTCGCACTGCCTTCAGCCTCAACGCCAGAGGTCTCGGTCGTGGCTTATTATAAACATTGTTTACAACGAGCCATGACGGACAGCTTTGGTGTTGACCATAAGGCATTGTTGTTCAGTGGTTGGCTTCCCCACCAAATATTTCGAGTACAAGCCGCTACTGGTTTCTAGAAGGACTGTTGAGGTAGGCAACAGTGCCTTTTCAGAAATAGCAACCAAATTATTTACTACGCTCCCTCTCCATCTGCTGCGGAGTAGAAACTTTTAATTTTCCAAAACTATTAGCGACCCACCTCCTTAACCGCATGCGTGCGGCGGTTATTTTTGCCCTGTGCGGCTTTTTTCAAAAAGCCGCGTTACATGACGAGCTGAGCTCGTCATGAGGATGCGAGCGGCGCAACTCATGACGAGCTCAGCTCGCCATGAGCATGGAAGGGGTTAAGGAATAACGGATTGTAGTTATGCTAATGTAGGACACCTCGGCACCAAGTAGTTTCGGTGATAGTAGTGCTATATAAATTCCCTACCAAAGACTACTATCTAATTATGTGGGCAGTGAGTTTTGGGATAGAAATGTTTGAGGCTATCAAAAGGACTCCATTATTAGGGGTGCCTCAATTTAATCCAGAGCAAACATGGAGATGGACGGAGCTCTGAAACTTTTCAGACACTCACTCCCAGTCACAGATCTGGGTTGAATCCATCATTGTTCTTTAGCTCACTTCGCCACCCTAGTTCAGACACCGCTATATGCAAATTAGTCTTGACCCTGTGCCTCATGGGAACACCGTTTCGGGGTAACACACCTCATCAGCAAGGCTAGCTTGAATACAGTGGCAAAGTAAGCAAGGGACCCACGTCTGGGCATTCCCTGCCAACTTTGGGCGAACTGAGCAAACCCAAGGGGATGATGGACCAATCGCTGAAACTTTTCAGACACTCACCCCCAGTCACAGATCTGGGTTGAATCCATCATCGTTCTTTAGCTCACTTCGCCACCTCAGTTTGGGGCTGGACTTCCTGAAGTTAAGAGGCCCATTTTGTTGCTCTGATAAAAACGACCTTGTATTAAAGGCTATACAGGAGGTCACCCAAACTGAGGAAATCCTTCCTGGGAGGAGTTGGGCACCCAACAACCTCCACCTGTCTCTCTCTACCTTACCACTCTGGTCTATAGTAACCACAAAGGATAGCTGCTTTTATAGAACAACATAGCCCTCCACTCCCAAAATGTAAGAATACAAAATAAAACGTTTTTTAAAAACTCGTGTACTAATGGTGAATCATTATAAATTGTTTAAGTTAGAAAAACAATAATATCTTAGCACACACATTGTCTTAATTGTTGGGTACTATTTTATGGTTTTTAATATTTAAATCGTTGCTTTTCCTTACATTGTATGGTGGTACACATTTCTGCTCTTTCACAGATGCTATATTTAGTGTCTTGAATAATTTTTCAGGATTTCATATTGAAAGAGTAATGGCGAGTAATATCCCTACCTCATATAGGAAGCAATAATTCATAGTGCATTAATGAGGGGTGTCAGAGGAGGGTATTGGGGAGAAGTTACCCCATTTTTTGCTGTCTTTATTTTACTCTTTTTTTATAGTCGATGGGTGCTTTGAAATCCTTGCACAGGAAGTATATTTTTGAAATGTATTTAATTAGATCAGTTGCACAGCAGAGTGTGCCCATTTCATTATTATTGAAACATTGTAATTAATGTTGCAGATCTTCTTTTTATGTGAATACTCTAACGTAGCATGGGCTAGCGTCACACCGCGGGTGCATCACGTACCTGCTCGTTGGTTGTGCGGCCGCGAGCCACCAGGACCATGTGGAAGCCCGTCAGGCCAATGACGGGAATGAAGAACAGGCCCGCCACGCACATCACGCCCATGCTGGAGATCGGGCTTAAGGAAAAAAACACAAAGACACGCTAGGAAGCCGCGTGCAGCAAGGATACATTGTCTGATGGGAAAAGATAGTCTCAGGTGAGAGAGGCTCAGGGTAACATTATGAGGAAAGTACTTTATTCATTAGGCACCCCGGTACGGAGGATACCTTCTTCGGCCTAATGGACTAAAAATATGTGTTAGCCAAATAGAGGTATTCTTCGGGCAAGGTAGCCTAGTGTAAAAAGGCAATCATTTTTATCATGTGAATAAATACTCCCCTCCATATTATTTTTTTATTAAATTGTGGGTGTGGCCAATTCACAAAGCCCAGCATTGAAATGTCATAATGTCACCCCAGTACATTTACATCGCTGTTTGAAGTAACTTTTTGACTTTTTAGGGGATTCTCAAACCTCCCCAAGACTTGTGCTAGAAATCTACGTCAGACAAAGAACTCCAGCGGTGCATGTAGGGCCTCATCACAAATTACTTGTAGTCTGCGATTAACCGGGCCTGGTTACCGGGACCATCCGGAATTAAGAATAATGTGGAAACATCAGAGGCCCAAACAGTTTTCCCCAGAGATTCCATCTGTTTAAAGCAGCCAAAATGTCCAGGTGCAAATCCACACAGGAATGAGGAATAACTAGGGGGTTGGGTGGGTGTATTAAATCCCATTGCACCAGCATGTCCCCATTTCTAAGTGGACCCTCCTGGTCCATCACAAAATGGGTCATTTTTTCCAACTGCAAACGATGACGTGCCGGACGGTAGCAGTACCTCTGGTGGCCGAATTAACCACATCATTAATGGAGAACTTATAAGGAAATTGCTACTTAGCAGTATGCATCTGTTCTTGGGATGTAGAGCTGCAGATTCTCACACTTAGCATTAGATCGCCATCTGGTGTTGGGCTCGGATGCTTGCATGTTGTTGTCTTGGAAGAAGTCTTTGTAGACACAAGATAGGTGACTCCTCCTTTGGACGATAGTGCGCATGGGCATCGACTCCATCCTTAGATTGTTTTTTCCCGCCATTGAGTTTATTTCTGAAACTCTTATTCATGTAGATTTTTAAATCTGCATGACTGTTCCAGAAATGTGACTTTGCATATAAGACTGTTCTGTTTTTTTTTTTTTGTTTTTTTTTTTTTTTTTTTGTCTGTAGAGAAAGCGCTTTTCCAACACGCTTTCTAAAAATGTGGGTTGTTAGTGGAGTCATTCCACCCATTTATACACCTATGATATAATATTTTGGGGTATTTTTAGCTGTGCAAAAAGAGATGAAAATCCCCACTGGAAATGTTTGACTACACAGAAATTTGCAATTTTGAAGGTGTGTATAACATTTTTTTTTTTTAAAACACCCCTTTGCTCCTCCCAAGATACACCCGCATTTAAAGACCCTCGACTTAAGACAGCGGGCAATGCAATATATTGATGAATGTTTTATCACTGTCGTAGACACACTGTACAATTCTGAAATTCTACATCCTAATTCTGCAAGTTAAGTCGTATCCTTTCGAACAGCAAATAGTATTTTAGTGCACCTAAGCTGCATTCAGGTGTGAAACGTTTGTTACTTGGGAGGCTGAGACTTAGTACAGTACTTCGATCACTTTCGGTGTTAAAACTTTGACCTGTCCAGGTGCAAGAGCAGTGCTCCACGACAGGTTGCTGGCTCGGCCTGGAAGATGCCATCCTGGCCAGTCCATTCTGTCTTCCAAGCCATCTTTTCTAGGCACTAACCAGCCTGGTAGATGCAAAACATGTGACCTAATTGGTCAGGGTGAGAACACGTTCCAGCGCACGTTCTCCGATTGGCCAGGGTGGAACACTTCCCCTTCTGCTCGGGCAACAGGGCCATCTCTGATTGGTCAGGGTGAATCACATTTTGCCATTTTCCAGCCAATTCTATAGGGTAGGGAATCTTTGCCAAGGCTTTCAGAGAGGTAAACAATGAATTGGCTAGGTTTGTTCTGGCAGTTTCCTGATGTAGAATTGCAAGAGCAGGTCATTGAAGATGCAACTCTTGGTTTTTTGAGCAGGCATCCTCCGAAGAACCGCAACCGTGACCCAGTTTATGAAAGGGACGACAGGCCAGGAGTTTGCAATGAGTGGGTGATGGGCACAGATGTGCATTTACTCAAGAGTCTGCCTCATGCCATGGTGTATGGAAAGTCCATCCACGCACAGGAGGTAAACCATGATAGGTCCTCATCGCATAAGACGGGGAGAGGGGGTGGAGGGATGGGTTACAGATGAATGAATGAAAGGATACTTGTATAGCGCTTAACTACCCGGAGGCCTCGTAGCGCTTGAGGAAAGAAGAACAGAGTGAAACCGACTCGCAGAGCTAGACAGAGATTCCAAACAAGTGTGTTTTTAAATCACAGCTGGCATCGACTGTCTGGGTCCCAACCCTCCTGGCATTTTAGAGCCTTTCATGACATTTCTATAGGCCAATCTGCTCCTGGGTGCCTGGCTTGGGACTGGAAGTCTCTTGCCAGCTCAGTTTAAAGAGGACATGGCTTTAGCCAAGAGTCACAGCACAATTGTCTGTGGATGGGAAGCCAGGGTCTGTGCTGTCTCACCCTGCAAGACACAGACAATGCAACAGTAATGCCTCAATCAAAGCCTACGAAGAGCTTTCTTTCATACTCTACATTTAACAAGCACTGGCAAAGACAATAGGTCTTGTTATCTTTCAAAATCCAACAGCAGGTAAATGCACGCCTTCAACAGCAAAAGGACCATTTGATGATGGTTTTTGCAAAATAGCTCTCATCCTGCATTCTGCTGTAGCTTTATGAAAAAATTAACAACATTTCCTGGGAACCTCATTTGAGGTTGAAACTTGGCTCCTAAATCTCATGATTACATGTATGTGTAGGTCATCCAGTCTTTCTTGGTATTCTGGTGCTCACAGGCCTGCGCCTATAATATGATAAATGGGACTGCACGTGATACAATGTAAATAACCCCTGAACTGGATTAACCACTCACGAATGGACTGGGAAGGTTTTAGCTCATCACATGTATGGGTCCAGGTTATTTCCTGTTGGCTGTGGCATGCTTCAGTAATCTTCAGTAAGGCCAGTGCTTAATTTGAACCAGTGGTTTCCGGTGCTCAGCACCGGCACTTAATTACCAACACCAGCGTTTGAGACAGTCTGCCACAAGGTGGCGCTGTCTGGTTAATTTCGAGATGACCACAACAGCAGTTTATTATTAATTCAATATACATTAAAAATGACTATTACCTGCCGCTCAAGCCACTCTTATTGCTTTGGGTTCTGAAATAGTCTGAATTGACACCCTTATAGGAGTGTAATGGTTAGTAGTTGTGCTGTTACTATCAATGGCAGCGTGGAAGGGGCAATGTATGGTACGGGCTGCAGTGGCCTCGTAGCGAGAGCCCAGATGTATATGTATGTATGTATATATATATATATATTTTTTTTTTTTTAACAACTTAAGCACTATTTAAAGCTGAACCTGGTTTGGCTGCCTGTGGAGTTGTATGTAATCTCTCCTGTGGGAACAGACTCTTGGAACCACCCATTTTCTGTGCCTGGGCTCCAATCCAAGATCTGTCCCCAAAAAGATCACGAATAACAGACTTTGTATTCTCTTAACTTGCTGTTACCCCTTCCCCAGTTGCCCCTCTTGGAAGGATACGTGATGGTGGTGTGCACCGCCCCCAGGCGCTCTGCGTGATTTAAAACGAAGAGGAGGCCGGAGCTGAAGACCCCCACCATGTGCACGCTCAGCGACAGCAGGAACAGGAAGAAATAGCGGTAGTTCCTTCGGCCAATGCAGTTGTTCACCCAGGGGCAATGGTGATCGAAGTCCTGCCGGCAGAGAGAGAGAGAGAGAGAGAGAGAGAGAGAGAGGAGTTAACCTTCGGGTAGACTTACTTCAACATTAGAAAAATTAGGCACCCAACCTGAAAAAAAGTATGAAACCGGGAGAAAAGCAGAATTATGTATTTAGTATCAAGGTAACACAAAAGTGAGTGACAACATTCTTGACTTAATCAAGTTCAAGTTAAAAAATTTGTATAGCGCACTACTCACCCAGAGGGTCTCAAGGCGCTTGGGGGGGGGGTACCTTACTTATCAAATATCCAAGTTTTTAGTTGCTTTCTGAAGGAGAGGTGGTTCTGTGTAAGGCGGAGGTGGGTGGGGAGAGAATTCCAGGTTTTGGCTGCTAAGTAGGAGAAGGATCTTCCCCCCATGGTGGATTTATGGATGCGCGGAATAGCGGCGAGGGCTTGATTGGACGATCGTAGTTGGCGGGTGGGGTTGTAGAAGGACAGTCGCGTGTTGAGGCATTCGGGTCCTAGGTCGTAGAGGGCTAATTCCTCTGGGCGCATACCATTGGTTTTTTGGTCGGGCTGGACAGTGTAGCTGTTTGCAAGACATTCTACTACTATTTTTCTAAATTATACATAGAGGCTAAGGGTCTACCCATGGCAGTATTGCCCTCTCACAATACGCCATTGGCTGTTCGGCGAACCCTCCTGCCTCCTGTGAAGTGTTTGCACTGCAATGTATGAGGGACTATTTTACAACTGAAAATGCACTCAACGATCACACAGTCTATTTTTTAATCTATTACATAGATTGTATACAGAAAGCAATTATTTTTTTTTCTACAAAAGGCAGTTAAAAATTATTTTTCCAGGACTCGAGTGTGAGCCATCACAATCACCACCTCTTACTGCATCCGTCACTGCTTCCACCAAAAAAAAAAACCACACACAGTACTTAATTTGAGACGGTGGTTTCCGGTGCTTGGTACCGGCACTTAATTGTCAACACCGGTGCTTGTGACAGCCTGCCAAATGGTGGCTAATTTAGAGATGACCACAACAACAATTAATTTAATATACATGAAAAATGACTATTACCTGCCGCCCAAGAAATTCTTATAGCTTTGGGGACCTGGAACAGTCTGAACTGTCACACTTGTAGGAGTGTGAAGGTTAGTAGTTGTGTTGTTACCATCACTGGCACTTAATGTTTTCACAAATTAAGCACGGATTATACCGCATAATTTCACCTGATTTGCTACCTAATGCTGTCCTCTATTAAAACATATTTCTAGTTCCCTGATCTAAGGCACAGGCCTTCCACGTGTTGTGCTGTCTTCATGTAGCACCCTAAGCAGACAAACAACATTAGGTTCGACATGCATTGTTTGAAAGAGAAGCACAACCGTACACAAACTGATGGTTACAACACACGACACAGAGACACTGAGGCTTATAAATTATAAGTCGTAAGCAAAAACACACATACTTACAACTCACACAGAAAAACACCGATGCTAACTACTTTTAACTGAAATCCACTGATTCTCAGAAATTATAGCTCGAACAAATTGATGTTTACAACTAAAATACACGGATGCCTACCATCAATCACATATAGCAAGGCTTACAATTTACAAATGACAAACAAAGAAAAACAAAGACAATGCGACACAACTCAAAGAAATGCAGTAATGCATAGAACTCCCAACTCAAACAAGCATACAAAGGCTTGCAACTCCTAAATAAACACACTGATGCTCAAAACTCGCAAATGCACGACTTCATAAAACCACAACTCAACAATACACCTGAGCTTCTATGTTACACCTCGTAATCAAGGCAGTGAGGCGCCCATCCCAAAGAAACACACTAATGTAAACATCATTCATCTCACAGACACTGATGCTTACAACTTACACCTCAAGGACAAGCTCTGAAGATGATAATTTACAACTCAGAGTCTGCTGATTACAGGACACGAAAACATGACGCGTACAACTTGTAAACTCGTAAATACACGGGTGCTCGCAAGTCACAACTCGATTCACCTGAGCTAAAAAGGACACAACTCCTACCAAGACACAGCTGCTCGCAACTCATTAAGAAGTACACTATTGTGTACTACTCTCGACTCAAACAGAAGCACCAGTCATAAATACAAGTTAAGAATGACACTTATGTTTACAGTTTACAACTCGTAAACAAAACAGCTTGCCGTCTCTGATCAGGGGCCATATGTATCAAGGCCAAATGGCCTTGCTACATCACAAAATGGTATGTATGAAACAATTTTGGTGCAAAATAAGGAATCGCAAAATTTGCCATTCCTTATTTTGCGATTGCATTTAAGGAATCGCAAATTTTGCGATTCCTTAAATGCAATGTATCAAGCAAAAAAAAAATCCAAAATGCCCTTAAGAAATTGCAAATTACCACCAACTTGTAGTTGGTGGTAAGTTGCGAATTCCTTTCAAGATGCATATTTTTTCAATTTTCTAAGTGCCATGTGACGCACATACATGCCCTTTGGGCATGTATGTGCGCCACATGTGCACCCATGCAGATTTCAGGGGTGCAACAGGGTGTCCTTTGGACACCCCTGCACCCTTGAAAATATTCTCAATTTGCGATTAGCAAATTGCGAATCGCAAATTTCCCCTTCATTCCTATGGGCCGCCTGGCCCATAGAAATGATTGGGAAATTATTCCTTAATTGCGATTAGCAATTAAGGAATATTAAGGAATCGCTAAAAAGAAGCGATTTTCTACATACATACCATTTTGCGATTTCTAAATAGCGATTCCTTAAAAAATTTCGAAATCGCAAAACGGAATGTTGATACATATGGCCCCAAATCTTCTAAACCAGCGATACAGTGTGTCGCACTCAGCTAGAGCCGAATGGTCCTTTTAATGTTAGAATGAGCGCTATAAGAATCGGGTCTGATAACATAACTTTAACCAGGGGGGCATTAACCAGGATATTAGATGGCACCATTGACTGAATTGTTAACTGAATTGCAAAGCGTCACTTTGCTCATTCACATGTAGCACTTACACCAGGATGTTACCGAGCACAGGTGCATTCATTCCATACTTTAAAGCAAAGTATTAATTTACGCTTCACTTTAAAGAACACAACAGGTTCAGTACTTTAAAGCGTAATTAAGAAAAGTCACTTAATCATAAAACGCTGGAGCGTTCCTTATTAATGTGTGAGTAATGACTTCTGTGGGAGATCATTGGTGCAGAGGTGTATAAAATATTCATGAGGGCAGGTCCTGTTTCCTCAGAACATTAGCACGCACGACTGAAAGAGAAGCGCACTGGTGCCCGTGCCAAACATTGCGCAAGACTGTACATTCCTACACAACTCAGGAGTTGTAGCAGTGATACCTTGTATGGGGCATGCAGAGGTCATACAGTGACATCACTGTATAACAGTGATGTCACTGCACATTTCCTTTCGGGTCTCTTCTAGGGGTGTACAGTTGTAAAAGACAGAGATGCCACACAACTGGAGAGGTCTTCCTTCCCACATAAGGCTGGGCACTGAGGTGAACTTACGTGGCATCTCACATATGTACACAGTGTCTCACATGACGTCACACAAGCACACTTACAGAAACAAAATAAGCGACCAATAATACTTTGTCGCAGACTCACCACAACTTACTGACCGCACGCAAGACACCAGGCAGCTCCCTGAAGACTCTACCGCTTACCATCCTTCCCCCTCACCTCTTTGCATTTCCCATTCATCATCCCCACTCTCTTCTGCAACGTGGCCTGTCTACAGATGTATACAAGCCGAGCTTAACCGAGAACCAGCCGCCATTTCCCTCTTTCACGATTCCCACTAGACCACCAACCCATGTGCCATGTGTCTGCCACCACAACATTTTTTCATATACCTCTTTCCTGTACAGTGGTCGTTTTAAATCCAACCTTGACAAACATAATCCCTCTCAAATTACATGCTAAACTATCTCCCATATGCACTTTTCCGAAGGATATCACAATTATGTGCACACTTTAGAATACAATCGGACACATGAACACACATCACACATCTTTCCAGTATCCCTCACACACAATCTCTGCCCTCCACTTACTTGCATCACATCATGTTTTTTTTCAAACAGCACCTAAAAAGCTATTGGCCAGTGTAATACTAATTGCTTCTATCTACCTGGGAAGGATGAAAGGCTGGGTCAGGCGGCATGATTGACATTGGAGACCTGTAGTTTGTGCACCATCTTCTTCTGTGGAAACATCACCCCTCTAGCATATAATATCGCAGGTATATCTTATCCCATGAAATCTCATATATGCAATGTGTCTCGTGACGTCACACACACGCCAAATCACTAACAGGAAAATACATGTTCTCCCCCTAGGAAGCACAGGTGACTTGCAGCAGGCCGGCAATGGGAGGCACGAGCCCATTGGTTGGTGAGGTTTGGGTGGGTGTGCAATGAAAGGCTTTCTCCTTCTCACCTTCCCTTGTGCACCCTCTGGAAACGTGCTTTCATCATAACCCGCCCAAACCTTTTAATGAGTAAACATTTGGTGGTGAGTGGCTGGATGATTGTGGATTTTTGACCAGCAGTGACTACAATAAGTGATGGAAGGGTTCCCGCGAGTGGGAGCCGGTCCACATAGGAAGGAAAGTTAAAGGAGGGGGGAAGAGCGAGCCGGTGAGGTACTTGTTAAGAGAGGATGGAAGGGTTGGTAAGGATGAGATGGGTGAGTCAGGTCTGGTGGGGTGCAGTGAGACTGCAGGTTGTGAGAAGTTGAGGTTTCTCAAAGGAGTGAATAAATACACTATGTGAATGTGCACGTTTCCAGTAGGGGCGTGTCATGGGGTACATAGGGAGGTTTAAGGGGGATGGGCTTAGGAATGTTTGTTGTTTTAGTGAGGAACTTTATGTGTAGTTGTAAGGCATTATGCCAGGTACATTGGAAGGGGGACTAGTTCGCCTTAAAGCAGCCTTTTAGCACAATTTGAGAGAGTCTGACATGTTTGCGTTTATTACCTGAATCACTGCCCTCGGCAACATGTATTTTAATCCTGATTTCAGCACAGACCAGTAACCATGTTTTCTGTGCTTTTAATTGTAAGGATATGCAATATAGAAGTGTTTGAGAACTGCATCTGATCTTATGAATGTTTGCGTCATATTCACCACCTTTCAACTTCACCTGTGTTAGTATGGGCTGCACTTCTGGTAGAAAACAAGGTTTTATACACTAAAACATACCCACATGTATTTAAATATCACTTTTGTGGGCGACGTTGCCTATGTAAGTCTTAGCGCAACCATTTATAAATTAAAACTTATCTACATGTATTTGTGTATCACTTTTGTGGGTGATGTTGCCTATGTAACTTTTAGAGCAGTGATGCTCAAAGTACGGCCCGGGGGCCACATTCAGCCTTCCTGACTTCTACATGCGTCCCCCTGGGAGGCAGCAGCGCCACTTGGCTGCCGTTTATTCGATTCAGCACTAACATTAAAAAAAAAAGTTAAATATATAGCAAGCACTTATTTAAAGGTTCATTGCAGTTAGGGAGCGGGAGCAACTAGGCCCTTAACTTTAGGAACACTTTTGTTTTTAAAGACAGCAACTAAAAATACATGCTTTGCTTCCCTTCCACCCACTTTACACCGCCTGATGGCATCAGTGCGACCCTCGGTAGCGCCGTAGGCAAACTTTGTGGCCCCCAGGAAAATGTCTGTGAGTACCCATGTTTTAGAGCAACCAATCCACATCAGTTTGCATAGCCCCAGCCTGGCGCGGCGTGATGACGCAGCACGCACGGCGCTCACCTCCACGCAGTTGTCGCAGACGCTGCAGTGCGAGCAGCGCGGCGGGCGGTAGAAGTGGCACGTGGCGCACCATTTCATCCGTACTTGGATGCCTTTAATCTCCACGTTCTTGTACAGCGGAGCCCGGAAGTCGTCGTCTTTGTCCTCGTCCTCGTCAGCTGCGAGAAATAAGAAAAGCAAAATGTTATAAACGCAGGGCTTTAAGTGGGATAAAAAAAACTGGGAGGGGTCTCTCAAAGGGGTGTGGCCGACATAATTAAGGGTGTGGCTCAAAAACACGTAAGCTAAAAATCTGTGCCTAGTATAGTGTGCCGCCCGACTTGTATTTTGAGGTTTCGGTCATTGCATCCAGATATATGATACACCAAGTAACATCATACCTACAACAAGCCAGGACTATTGGCTTTGTCACTGGTTGTTAGTTGCATAAGATAAATAACCAGCAACTATGGCTTGTATATTATTGAAAAGGCTTCCACCTAAAGCCCTGGTGACACCACGACAATGTTGCTGCTCCTGAGTTTTAAAAAGAGAAGGGAAATCTAGAGAGAAAATGACTCTCTTTAAAGGATTTCCCTTCCCCTACAACGCTCACCTGGCATGACGTCATGCTGTACTACTACTAGTGAGAAGTGAGGGTGTGAGTACACACACATGATATGCCTGCTGTCCCTGCAGTTCAGAAAAAAACGGCCCGCCTGTGACAGGGCACAAGACAGAGCCCTATAGAGACCTGTTTCGAGCCCCCATTTAAAAAACTGCCGGTGCTCAGCACCGGTGAGACCCGGCCCACTTAAAGCCCTCTATAAACTGCTGCTGAGAGATGTCCAGTTCCTCCCAGCCACACATTGTTTCACCGTGCAGTCCACATTTTTAAAGGGCAGCAGATTTTCACTTTATGTGGGGTGTTAACTTGCACACGTAAAAAAAAAATCCACTCTTTTTTTAAACTGCACATTTTTACTATACTTTCGAAACTGTGCAGATGAGCGTCTCTCCGAACACAACAGGGTATCTTGCAAAGACAGAACTGGGGACCTGCACGTGTTTGGGCCCAATCCAGACTTGTGAACAAACTGAGGCGAAATAGGAAGGCCTCAATAAAGGCCTGCAGGGCTGGGACAGAATCAGTCACATACTGCCTACCCCTTTGAACAGGGCGGGCGGCAGGGCTGAGCTTGAACCAGCTGCATGTGTGGCAGGTGCCATAAAAATGCCAGTAGGGCTGGGGCAGAGTAAAGCATTTGTCAGATGGCAGCAAAGACCTGTCAGGAAACCTCTCATTTCTCTTGAGGCGGCTCCGCTGCGACTATATCCACGCGTGACGCGCACCTGCCTCGCGAATAACTTGCTGCCGCTACATTTCCTGCAGACCTGCTTCTCCTCAGAGAGTGGAAGAAGAAAAACCTGGGCTATTTTTAGCCCTTCCTCTCCCTTGCTGCTGGTTCCTGTGCTTTGGGAACATTTCCCTAGCAAGGACCTTGAGGTGTCGGGGACCTGTCATGTGCCTTCCCACTCGTTCGGCAACTGTGCGATCCGCAGGCCTGTTCACTCGGTGCAATTCCCCTGCAGCCCTAGACGTTGCATCTTTCACCTCCTGGCAACACCAGACGTACCCCGGATGATACCAGCATTGGTTTTAGACATAGCTCAGTTGTTCCACATCTTAGAAAATAGATTTTTTGGGTCCTCCCCTTCATTTATTTGTTGTAGAAGCTGCTTTCCATCTGCTACTCGAAACACAAAGGGCTCTGGCGTCCTGACTCCATGAAACAGCAGAGGTGGAGTCAGGGCCAGACTAGGAACCCAAAGCAGCCCTGGCAATTTTGTGGGTGCACCGTGCGTGGCGAGTGAGCCTGACCACTGCAAGAGGAGTTTGGGGGTGTGCAAGTGTGAAGCTTTCGCAGGCCCCGGGAGGCTGGAAATGAAAGTGAGTGGATTATGCCAGTTTGCTGCTTTTGTTACTGAGGGCATATAGTGCAGCACTACTGCATAATAGGCCCCCAGTAAAAAAGAAAAGGTCCCAACCCGTCCAGTGAAACGCCCGATGCCCGGTACAGCCAGTCCAGCCTTGGGTGGACTGTCCTAGGAGGGAAACGGCCACTATGCGGCCGTTTCCACGCAAACCTTTACCACACATGCATTACGACGCATGCGTGGTTACCACAACAGCCTTTACCACGCATATCTTTACTACGAGATACGTAGTAAAGGCATGTGTGGTAAAGGCTAAAAAAAAGCAAAAGGGGGCTTGGGGGTCTCCCACCCACCAAAAAAAAGTATGGGAATAAAAAGGGGGATTGGGGGGTCTGCCCCCCCAAAAAACCGCACCTAATGTGACGAAGCGGAGGCAATCGGCGTCGTTTGAGAGGAAACAGAAATAAACTTCCGCTTCCTCTTTACGACATACGATGTCACCAAGGAAGATGGAGAGGAGACGATGTGAAAAGGTAAGGGGAATTTTATTTTTAAAAAAAGATTAAGGGTTAAGGGCAGGGGTAATTATAAGGAGTGGGGAATGGGGGTCATATAAGGGTACAGGACAGGGGTATAACCTTTACCAAGAGTATGCCCTTACCATGCATACATTTACAACGAAAATCGTTGTAAATCTATGCGTGGTAAAGGAATATTAGTGGTAAAGGTTATGCGTGGAAAAAGCATTCCGTTGTAACGCATGCGTGGTAAAGGCATGCGTTGCATCGGAATACGTTGTAACGACATACAACCGTCCGAGGAGAGCAACTGTTCAATTAACCAACAGGCCGGTATATCAAAAAAGCCCATAGCACTCAGGCAGACTTAGGGCATTTCAGATGTCCTGTGACTTTCATCCCATCGGCCTTCCCAAGTTTGAAGAGTGACTACCCGGCTGCATGGATGTTAGGGTTAGCCACTCCTTTGTACTTCAGGCCTAAGACACAGCCATGTTTGGGGCATCTTTGGACTAGATTGCACAAGTATGAGTGGGGTACCTCTGGTCTGCAGCATAAAACACAAAGAAAGGAATCATTATTCCAACATTGACTAATGTTTACAGTGTTGTAGAAAATTGTTGAAAGCTCAAAATGGTCGTTTCTTCATGAATAATGGAAACCATATTATAATTGTCACTTAATTTCCCTTTCCTTGGTTGCAATTTTGCACTGGGGACACTAAGCACCATTTGTTATGTATTTTTGAAACTTGTCGGAATATTTTATAAACTACAAATATGCAACTACAGTGTACTCGGCTACTTTTTGTCTGATATCCATTTGACCCATGTACATAGCCATTGTGCATTCTGATTACCTTTATTACATACCATTGTCTCCACAAGAACCACTGTTTCTTGCTGCATAAAACACACAGGCACATTTTGTTTACCTCGTGGGTAGACGCCGGGGTCCATGAATGTAGCCATGCTAAAGTTAGCAAGCACGAACAGGAAGACGACGCCATTGTAGAGCGGGACAACAGGGGAGACTTCTCTCGTTAACCAAGGGCACCTGCCGACAAAAGAAGAGAAAGGAGGTTAAGGTGGGTTCCAGGTAGCCAACACATTCAGCCTAAAGCTTTTCCAATATGGCTCCCAGCAAGAGAGTTCCTGCTCATGTTTATGCCTAAGCCGTCCATCCATACCTGCAGAAGGGCACAGCAGAAAACGTTCTCATACTTTTATCAGGTGCAGGGGTGCTGGTGTCCAGGAATGCATATGCAAAAGTTAAAAAAATGATCTCTCTAAAAAAGGTACACCTGTCATTGCTTTCCAGCTAGAGCTACACCAACGTTTCATGGCCTTTTTTAGCCCAAACACAAAAATAAAATAGGTTTAAAAGACTCCAGTCACTAGTTTACCAGCCACCATTTTGGCTAAGGCCGACTTCCTGCTTCGGGTCATCATACAGCATGTTATGGGGAACATCTATTACGACGCGGTGTTTACATCGCACTACCATTACAACGCTGGTTTTACAACGCAAGTCGTTACCACGACTTGCGCTGGAGGGCGCTCTAGGCTAAGGAATAGTAGATTTACTATTCCAACACCTTCCCTACTGTACGTAGGCTGGTGTTGGAATAGTAAATTTTACTATTCCTAAGTCCAGCACCCTACGGCGCAAGTCGTGGTAACGACTTGCGTTGTAAAACCAGCGTTGTAATGGTAGTGCGGTGTAAACACCGCGTTGTATTGACATACAACCCATGTTATACCACAATCACAGACTGAAAATAGCAAATTGAGCTAAACTGGCCCTGTATGGGTTACTGTTTCTGTCTGTTGTGTTCAACACTGCTGCAGTAATGTTTCAAATTTCACCCACAGGAGAACTAGGCAGGGCTCATCCACTTTCTGTCCCATTGATCAGCCCAACTTACCAGCAATATGTTTCTGGTGCCGACGTGTTTCGGCACCACCCGCACGTATATTTTACATATTCGTGGTGCTGATGCAAAGCTTCTATGAGCAGCACTACACAGACAATATGTCGCTGTATTATGAGATTAGATGCACATATTAGATAGAATAACCTCTGCCAAGCGTTACAAGGATATTACAGTGGACTTGAAATGACCATAGACAGGAATGAGGCCAAAGTCAGAGTCAGAGCCAAAGTCAGAAGCTTATAAAACTCTGAAAAGACTGGCAATATCTTTTTATTGTACATCAGAGGGTTTTTCATCCCTTATAATACAAAGTCAGACCGTTACATTCCTCCTCCCTCCAAAGGCTCAATCTTTTGCCTCTTGTTGGGTAAACATCCTTTACAACGAGGATGTTACCCCGCAGTACCGTTACAACGCGTCTTTTACAACGCAAGTCGTAACCACGACTTGCGCTGGAGGGCGCTCAAGGATAAGGAATAGTAGATTTACTATTCCAACACCTTCCCTACTGTGCGTAGGCTGGTGTTGGAATAGTAAATTTAACTATTCCTAAGTCCGCACCCCTACAGCTCAAGTTGTGGTAACGACTTGCGTTGTAAAAGACGCGTTGTAACGGTAAGCGTGGTAATACCACGCGTTGTACCGTCATACATCCCTCTTGTTGTTTTATATAAAAAGAGTTTGGTTGCAGATTTGTAGGGTAAACGTGAAATATTTAATGCAAAATTAAATACACCAATATGTAGCTAGGAATTTGTTGCGAAAACACATTTCATGTTGGGCACTTTAACAAATGGCTGTGGTTCAGAATATATTTGTGACATGGGCAGAGTTTCTTCCAGTGGTTTGGGTAACACTACACAGTTCATGGTGTCTCGGAAGTCACTAATGTTTGGAGCATGCGCAAGCATCTCTATCTTCAGACTGGTGTCTTTGTAACGAACATCCATCGATAAAGTGCAATACGCGGATGCTCGCTGTTTAATAGTATTAAATCTTTGGTTGACACAACATGGCTGCCCTCGCCCATACATAGGTCCCCGGTCTCATTTCCTGCATGCATTCATTAGCAGAACTGAGCAGAGATTTCAATATTTTTAGCACTATTGCAAATTTACTTCATTTGTTAATGGTAAAAACGTCAACCATCTCATAAAGACTGATGACTGAAGTGTGCTGGCTGTGTTGTCCTTTGTGACAAAATACCAGATGGACGGCAATGTATACTAAAAGCTCGAAAGAAGCACAGTAGAAGGAAAAAATCTAAAAATAAATCTCTTTAAAATGAAACTTGTTAGTTTGGCAGTCTTTATTTTTCATCGTTACTAAAAAGGTCTCCATTAAAATTCAAAAATCCATATGGCTATTTGGGAGGGTCCCTATAATCAGCTGGTAGTGTAATTAATCATTGCTAGAAAATAAGTCAGATGGTTTGAGCTATTCTAGGGGATTTGAAGAGATTTAGTCAGTCTGACGGCGGATATACGTTAATACCATTAGTAAGACCCTACAAGATGAATTACTAAGTTGGCTAATATAAACTGCTCTGATGTGGGCAGGGCAAAAAGGAAGCATTTAAGATCTACTTAAATATGTAAGCTAAACACACTTTGCAGACATATTGCTCCTGTGGAATACGGTCACTTAGATTCAGCAGTTAAGCAAAACGTACACTAATCTGTCACAAGAACATATCTTTGCAGTATATTTTGAGGCATCATCAAAATCAAATATAGTCTTTATGTAGGCATTTATGTGGGATAAGGGATCATTTAGTAAGACACATCTCCATTCTACCACAAAACTCGTTAGTAAATGTAAACAGAGTGGGTTGAATTAAGCCCTCAAATCGAAATGGCTCCAAATTATTTGGGATCAATTTTAGCTCTACATCATTGGTGCAGCTTAATCCGAAACTATAACTAAAATTATTCAAGCGCAGCATGTACAATCAATTATGCTCCTGTATATACACTTAACAGTATTCTCAGATTTTTTTTAACCATATTTTATTGGCTTTTAGACATCATCAATAAACATGAACAATCCCAGTTTCATATCTAGCTTGACAGAATTCTCTGATGTAGAATATTCTAGACTATGCATGCAAATTTCATGATATATACTTCTACTGAAAATTGTTGATCATGTTAATGGTGTAATACCCAGAGGGATGAGTACGTTTGTATATTTTATGGTTTAAAACAGGAAAAGAGATGGACGTAGATTAGACATACCTTCAGACTAAAAACGACTGCATTGTTTGCTGCTAAGACCATGTTTTTAAAGTTCAATTAAGTCAGCCAGAGAAGCAAGTTTATTCTACATTCAAACACAGAATAAGTATTAGGCTTTAATGTTGTAAAATATTAAACATCAGATTACGGATTTTAAATCATTGAACTAATTCGATTTTACAGTGTGATTCCTTCATACTGTATTAAGAATAGTTTTATGTTTCATACTAGGTATATTTGTTTAATTTTTGTTTGAAAGTCTATAACCAAACCTACAATATCATGTATGACGAAACTCTAATGAAAGAATGTAGCCTCATAAACCACATTTCGGGGTTACCAAAAGTTGCCAAGAATTTCTGTACCTCTATCAAGCACTTTGCTTCCTTTCCTTGAAGACTTTAAATAGGGGTGGCCTTAGGCATGTGCAAGCTGTGCACCTGCACAGGGCCTCCAAACCCCAGGGGCCACCTCGCCAATATATATCCTTAATATAATAATCCTCTGAGGATGGATACATATTTGTGTGGCGGCCCCAGGCAGGGATTTGGCGGACTCCGGCTCTGTTCCTCTTCCAAACACACTGACCACCCCCCCCCCCACCTCTTCACTGGCCTCCGCGCTGCGCCCCGCCCGGACCCCCTCTTTCGGGGTTCCATAACTACGCTCCCTGCCCAGGGCCCCCATGAGCCTAGAGCCGCCCCTGCTTTAAATATAACAAATATTTATTAAAACACAGTGAGATCTATGGGTACATTAAATGCAGTGAATTTTAGTGTGTTTCTTGTTACCAATCATATCACAAATGTGTTACAAAATAAAATACAATATTACGATATTAAAACAGATACTTCCTCTGAAAATAGGTCTGTAACATGCCTGATGCTGGAGCAGTTGGAGATAGGCGGAATGGACACAGTGTTGCTGCCGGTGTGGCCTGTCTGAGATTTGTTTGCATAGTAAGCGACGCTCTAAAGTATAACATGTGTTTACCATGCGTGTTATACCTAATGTTTTGTTGAGTTTGTGGCCCCTCATGTCAAGTGCAGTAAATGATCACTCTAGAGCCCAATCAATGGCACGTGTGTCTGTCATCAAAGTGGCAAAGTGTCTACAATAAACACCTTTGACCAAACGCCTTGCGTATCTTTAATAGGTGGTAACCCATGCCTCATCCACATTGTTTGGGTGTATAGACGTCTGTGTATTACCACCTGCTTCAAAGATAATCATTTCACCAACCTTAAAAAGATTAAAGCTGATGAAGGCCCAATGAGGATTGAAAACATTATTTTAAAACCAGGCTCTGCTTAATTAGATCACTCGATCACTTTTTTGTTATTTTATATTGGTATCAACCTCACCTTTTAAAAAAATCTTAAATACCATCAATGCCTATTTTAATGTATTTATTACATTTTATAACTTTTAATTGGAATCCTTCGATACTGTATTGCACTTGCACGTTACTTTTGGAATTTATATGTATGAATTGTGATGTTTTTCTTACTTGTGCTTTTATGGTCCTATTGGCCGAAATAAAGAATTCTTGAATTGAATTGAAAACATTGACCTTCAAACCATCCCACTGCCCTATTAACCCCTTGCCCACGGCCGGAATTCCGCTCCTGTGCGGCGAATTCCGATCGCGGGCGTGGTCATGACGGCCCCCAGCCGTCATCAGCACACGAGTACTGTGTGCCATGACGGCCGGGGGTCGTCATCAGCATGGAGGGGGTTAAAATGGATTATCAGCCCCTGAAACCAATATCTCAGGAAATGCACAGAGTGCGTACAAGAAAATGGAAGACTATGAGTGGCCACTGGAGCCCTAGACTGTGTGTCACGGTTGCATCTTAACAGCCTACACAGCAGATGGAAAATCTTGCCTTTATGCGGCATTCTAAAGACCCCACTGTGCCCAGCTGGCATGGGCTCTCTATTTACTTAGAATCAAGCCAAATGGTTCTGTTGTTCTTGCGGTGCAGCCTCTGGCTGGCACAGTTATCTCATCCTCTCAATCACAAGATGGGCAAAGCACTCTCTAGGGGCATTCTGCATCCGTCCATTGACGTCAGCGAGCTGGCACTGCCGCGGGCATCTGCTCGCCAGTCGGGCAGAAATGTGTGTGCAGACACAAGCAGAGAAATGGGGAACCCAGGAGTGGCAACTTCATCTTCCCCATGTGGAACTCTATCTTAGCTCCTCTAGAACCCCCATAGTCCCTCAAACACTGAACTTTCAACTTCCCTCAAACAGAGCCCCTTTTTCTCCACAGGTGGACCCCCACGTCTTCCTTTCCATGAAACCTTTATCATCTCTCAAGCCATGGAACCCCCCCCCAGGTGCCCCTCTTAAAACCCCTCACCTTCTCCTAAAGTTTCTTCTTCTCTAAAACAGCACCCCCCAACTTCCCTCAGAGGACCCCATCTCCTTCACACAGAACCTCTTTCTTTCCTCAAACGTGGAATCCCTCAACATTCCTCATGTAGAACTCCCATATTTACCTTATGCTCGCCCTATCGCCGACTCAGCAATGCGGCGAGCGCAAGGTAAGTTTTTAAATTTTTTTTATTATTAAATTGTTCCTATCCGGTCGTCTGTCGACTCCCACCCCCACCATGCCCCACCCCGCCCTACCGCACTTACCTGTACCAGCCGCGCCTGCTGCCAGGCTATGGTCAAGCGAAGCATTGTGCTGATAACAACACTTGGACCAGAATAGTAAGTTCAGCAAACATGTATTTGATTGAAATTTTTAAAAGGGGAAACAACTTCACTGCAATGTTTAAATATGTTTAGAGATATTTAAACATTGTCAGCTTAATAGAATAACAGCTAGATTCATGAAAGACCCGTTTTGCGAGTCTATAATAGCGATTCATAAGGAATCGCTATTACAGACTCGCAAAACGGGATTCATGTAGGAATCGCAATATTTATTGCGATTCCCACCGATTCCTTATTTGCGATTAGCAATTAGCTAATCGTAAATAAGATTGCGATTTCAAGGGTGCCAGGGTGTCCAAAGGAGACCCTGTAGCAGCCCTGATATGCAAATTTACACAGGTGTTGCGCACACACATGTCCAAAGGACATGTGTGTGTAACATGCAATTGAGAAAAATGCACTAAAGTGCTTTTTTCTATTTTTTCGCTATTTACCACGAAGTCAGACTTCGTGGTAAATAGCGACCAAAAATTGCGAATTCGCAATGTAAAAATGGTTCATGAATTGCATTTAAGGAATCTCAAATAGAGATTCCTTACATGCAATTCCTCGCAAATGTGCGAATTCTTTATTAGCGAATTTTGCATTTGGGATGATGAATCCCAAATGCAAAAAATTGCACTCGCAAAGGGCCAGATTCTCAGAATCTGGCCCTTTGCGAGCCCAATTGAGCTTGATGAATCTAGCTCTAAATGTTTAAAATTCTGTGGGTCCTGATGATTTTTTGTTTTGATTTGTTTTTACCGGGGTTGGGGGAGGGGGCAATGGCGCGGCATTTAAAAGTTTAGGACCACTAGCCTAGTGTTTGCTGCTCTACTGACAGCCCTTTCTAGCATGTCTACTGCCCTGAGTCTGTAGGCAGGTGGCCAAATTGACTTCTCAGTTCTACCATCCCTAGTGAATTTCCGACCGATAGAAAAGAATCTGTATCAGTCCAGCTGAACCATCTACTATTCTACAGATGAATTTCTAATTCTTTTCCTTTGAACTATAAAAGCTTTGATATCTAGTCGCTTCTGAGGAATTGATCTCTTTACATATTAATTTTGAATGACATTTTCTTTGTACCATAAAAGCTTTGATAGCCAGTGGCGTCTGGGGAATTGCCTCTTTGCAGGAAAGATGGACATATATTTGGGTGTGTTTTATCACAGCTCCGGGGGGCGGGGGGGTTGATGTGTGAATGGAGTTTCACAAACTGCAGTGCATTCAACGAGAAAAGTGTATCTAGACCCAACGGGAAAAAACCTTTACAACGCAACTTTTACAACGCACTACTATTACAACAAAACTTTTACAACGCAACATCCATTACAACGCATGTCTTTACAACGCAACCATTACAACACATGACACTACAACGCACACCACTACAACACATGTCATTACAACGCAGTCATTACAACGCATACCATTACAACGCATACCAGTACCATCCAACACTTACCCTACTGTTGCACCCCCTGGAGTTAGAATAGCAATTTTACCCCTACACTATCCAACACTTACCCTACTGTTGCACCCCCTGGTGTTAGAATAGTAATTTTTACCCCTACACTATCCAATACTTACCAAACATGCAATGTAATGTAATGCGTTGTAATGGTATGCATTGTAAAGGTAGTATGCGTTGTAATGGAATGCGTTGTAAAGGTAGTTAAAAAATATTCGTTGTAATGGCATGCGTTGTAATGGAATGCGTTGTAATGGATGTTGCGTTGTAAAAAATGCATTGTAAAGGTATGCGTTGATACGTTGTAACGTCATACATCCAGACTCAACCATGGGGGACTTTGGGACTGAATCATCTGATATGGACCATTAGAGGACTTATTGTAACCTAAAAGCGATGTAGTAGTTTTCAAAGTTTAGAAAAGGAATGTGTTGTACCCACTAAGCTCGAGGGCGTCACATCAACCCATAAAGATTATAAATGGAAATGGGAACAAGCATTGCTAAGTACAACAGAATGTCTCCCCTATCTTTGGGAGATTGCAATCTTAGATGTGCAATGTCATTTTAGAAGAGCAATGTGGGGTGGTTTACCAGCCATTAAGAATGCCATTACCTATCCATTCATTTCTTGGTAGAATTTTGAGGGAGCCGGTGGCGGGGGCATGGAGAGTTGGAGAGGTTTATCAAGAAAATTGTCATCTTTGTTGAGGGTTTGATGGGGCTTTTGTTTTGGGTTACGGTGGTCATTGAGATGCCCAAATATTTCAAGGATGATGTACTCTGGCCCAGCCCTGGTCTTATTTTCAAGACAGCGTATGTTGGGGTATAATTTAGGACTTTTCCAGATTCACTTTCTATACCAAGATGCCAGATTTATGTAAACCTCTCAGAATTAGATAGCTTTATGCATAAATCATCAGATTATGCTAAAATTTCACTTCATAATTGTTAAATATTTAGGCCATGATTTACTTTATTCCTGAACCTTTTCTTTTTTTTAATATATTTCTTTTTATTGAATAAATACAAAACAAGGCATATACAGTATCCAAGATTGCATAGACTCAACCAGGGTATTTCTGAACCTTTTCAAAGAGAGTTTCAAATTAAAATGTAATAGTGATAGTGGGCGTCCTGGCTGGAGCCCCTTCGTAAATGGAAGTCATTAGATTGGGTCCCATCGACTAGGGAGCACGCCTTTGAACTGCTTGGAGAAAATGTGGAAATAGGATGTGCCACTCAAGTGCTTGAAGCAGGAAAGACCATTCAAGTCTCCCTGTGGCCTTCTTTGCATCAAGGGCCACAGCACACACATGACTCATCTGTTTTGTCGGTGAGTGAGATGGTGGTAGATGTGTTCTAGCGTGCTAGTTGGCCCGGTGAAGCCGGCCTGGTCATGTTTGATTAGAGAGGGTAATAAGACTCCCAATCTGGTGGTAAATATTTTTACTAAAATATTATTTTTAACCTGACAGCTTTTATATTTTTGGACAAAGTTGGTGTCTCTATCTTTTTTTTTTGGTATAGATGAAATGATCACTTCAGAAAGAAAACTCTTGAGCACCCTTGCGCTGTTTGTTCTTAGAAAAATTGTGCTCACTTTACTTTAAATTAAATATATAAGAGCTTTGCAAAACTTTTCAGGAACTACGTCAGGGCCAAGGGTTTTCCCTTTCATCATATTCTTAACAGCTTTCTTCATTTCCTCTTAGCTGAAAAATGAGCTTTCAGCCTGCGGCAAAGTTTGAACTCAATCTGACACTGGTTGAAGGAAGTCAATCTAATTTAGGGAAGGTTGGCGTTTACATCAGTAGAACTTTTCTAGTTTGGCTTGATATGATTTCAGCAATCTTTTTGCACTTTTGTGTACGGACGTTATGTTCATCCGTAGCAGCTGCAATCTTGTAGTATTTTTTTTAATACTTTTATTGTGTCTAGCTAACATTCTGCCACATCTTTTTCTTCTAGTTTTAAAGAAACACAGGAATCCTCTAGGTAGTCAAGGACCAGGGGTGACAGTATTATAAGGCAACAAGGGTTCTTAACTTAATTTGATACTAAAAAAGCAATTAATAAATTATAGACAACAATGTGTACTAAAAGCCAAAAAGTATCCAGCCGGACACTGATTTAATCAATGTAAGAAAATCAAAAGGGATAAGGTGAACAATTATACAGTGGGTTACAATCCTGTATCCAATACATATATCACATAAAGGAAAAAACCAAGACAAGTGAAAAGGAGGTAAGTCCAGGCAATTTTAAAGTGAGGGGACGCTTACTTAAAGAAGTTTGAGAATAGCCTAGCTATCCCCATGTAGTAAACACAAATTATTGACACAATGGAAAGACTGGTGTGTAACTACATAAACAGTCCTGGCTTTACTGTGAACTATGGCGTGTTCTGCTCCAAACCAGCATTCGTTGTTGAATTTTATTCAGAGCTCGCTTAGCAGACACAAAACAACTTCATATTTTGCTTCCGTTAAGATACCTGTAAGTTTTTTTTTTTTTAAGTGCTCTGAGCCCTGGTCCACTTCTTTTTCCTTCTATGGCATATTTCAATTATTTTGCTTCTTAAGTTTCCTTGGGGACACCCCTGATGTTTCAGGGCTTTGCCTTAAGCTTGCTATTAAGGGACAATCCCTGCATGAACATGTTCACATATTTCCTAAAGACTGAGTTCTTCAGGAGGGAAGTACTCCACTTCCATCTTCCTTGTCTGGGTGAAGGGGACTCATCAGCAAAATGACAGTTTAGTGCCTGATCAGAAAAAGCTACAGGGAAAACTGTTGTTTAGCACACTTTGGAACAAGAGAGTTTGTTCGCCAGACAGTGGTCAAGATTAGCGGTGTTGTGTGGAAGTTATGTTCTTTGAGCTGCGGGTGGTCACTTCCATGGGTCTCCAAGTCTCTGATTTGAGCCAATTTCTTGGCTTAGCTATGTTTTTTTCACAGACAGAATTTTGCATTTATTTTCTTATTCACTGCTGGGTTGGCTTGACCGGCTTTGTAGTCGAGTAAGACCTCAGGCGTCCAAAAGAGCGAGGAAAGTGGTGCATGAGAGAATGCGTTCCCTGGGGTCTGTCGTGGCCCACACGCCATACGAAGCTTCTACCCGCATCCTCTATTGTAACTGGCCACAGAAGTGGATCTAATTTAGCATTCTGCAGCCCAGGAAAGCTCATTCTTGGTCACCCCAAGGCTTCAAGGGCTGCGCCAAAGACCGCAAAGGGTTGAAGAAGAATGAGGACTGAATAAAGATGTTTCAGGGGGCAGAAAATAAAATTATGATTATTTAACAACTAAATGCCATCGATACCGTCCTGTGATGTATTCCTATAGGTTCTGAATCGATCCCCCTATTCCTGACCCTATTCTGGTTAAACAAACCAACAAGTTAACTAGCAGTCAGCCCATGAGGCAGAAAACCCCCATGATGCAGATACCGTTATCTGACGCAGTCACACTACGGCACAGGAACGTGTTATCTGATTAGGTCATAACGCTTGCGATCTAATTAGACAAGCGATATTCCTCCAGCCCCTGATAAGGCATACGGAGTTCTCATAACAAATCAAACCTATGACAACCTGGGCAAAACCCTGCGGCCATTGTTTTGATTTCACCGAGAACTTCAGCAAAAGAATGTGCTAACGAGCAAGTCGTATGACATCCTTATTGACGTATCTATGTCCATCCTTACGTCAATCTCGGCACCTTAAAGGTATAAATATTACCGATATTGCCCTATGCAAACACACGCGGTGGTGACGAGACGGAGCAGCCATACTTGCCGAAGCCCAGAGCAGAGCAGACCCCGCTGGCACAGCCCCGCCTTCCTGACGCGCTGAAATCGAGCAGCTGCCCATTTCTCCTGCCGAGAAATCCAGCACCGGCGCTTCCGGGTAGCCCTCGCAGGCAGCCTGGAATATCGAGACCAGAGAGAGAGATACCATCCCTCATTCAACCTAGATTCCAGGTACAGAACTGAATAACCCCTCGCAGAGAATTCTTTAGTTATTCACTTGGCAAAAAACAAACTTAACTTAAACTGTAACTTTCTATTCCCGCCCACGTATTAGGCTTAGGTCAGGGTTTCTTTGGAAATAATTCATCAGGGGAATTTACCTCTAATGCGATTTGGAAAACACTTCTCCAGTTAATCTGCAATTAAAATGGCTGGGATTACACTTCCAACACTCGAGATCATAAAGAGAGGTATTTTTGGGGTGTTACAGTTAACTATTTTTTCAATCACTCAGGTCTGCTAAAACTCATCTGCTTGTTTCCTAGGTGTGATTTTTAGCCTCCCTAAGGTTTTGCTTTTGTGACAGTTTCTAATTCTAATGTTGTATGCATTATTTATCAAATATACTGTATCAATGTTACTTTTGCAACAAGATTCTGCATTATTGTTCTTCTACACTTCTGTTTTTATTTCTCATCACCAGTGCTTAATTTGAGCCAGTGGTTTCTGGTGCTCGGCACCGGCATTTAATTGTCAACACCACTTCTTGTGACAGTCTGCCACAAGGTGGCACTGTTGGGCTAATTCAGAGAAGAACAACAACAGCAGTTAATTATTAATTCAATATACATGAAAAATTACTATCACCCTAATTATCTCTTTCACTCCATTCGCTGTATGATATATATTTTTTTTATAAGTAAGCATAGTTTGTTTCCAATTTTTTTATTTGCATTTTTTAAAAACATATTTAAGTTGTACAGGATTTACAGTTCAATCAACATATGTATATTTCTTACAGCTGCAGCGATAGCACCTTGGTTGTTATGGTTAAGTCAGAATTCAAATTGAAAAGGCATTTTTGAGTTTTTTTAATAACTTTGATGCCATTCAACATATCTGTACAAAACGTTTCAAAAACGTACATCCACTTTAAGTTCTTCATGGACGGTTTGGAACAGACTCGTCAAAAGAGGGAATAAAAATAGGAAGGAGGAAAATCCCAAAAGCGACATTTGCCATTTTAACGCCCATAGGATTCCTCGATATAGAACAACCATCTGATCAGAAATAAAGGAAACTTGGCATGCAAATAGAACCTTACTCAAGGAGTGCAGTTTCTTGCTTTGCTTTAAATCTGTTCAGTAGTTGTCAAGAAATTAGCATGTAAAAAGTGTTGTGATCTGTGCATTAAGTGGTTGCATTTTAGAGATATCTGGACCATTAATCAGACACCCAACGTGGATTCGCAAATCCATGGAGGATTCGCAAATTCTATTTAATAAAAATTGAAGGCACAACATTGAATGCGGGAGCTTTTCTTCCCTTCTCGGTTGTGGATTTAAGACGCCATCGCACTCTGCTTTGGCTGGCTTTGACAGAAAACTACTTTTTGCTTCCACCTCTCACAGTGTACCTAGCACTGTGATGGTAAAAAGAAAACGAGCATTACAAGGCCAACCTACTCCAACCCCAAGATCCATGTGGTATTGTCATGTATACTATTGTGGCTCGTGAATAGTTGACCCTCGCTTGGTCCTGGGAACCCAGGAAGGGTGAAGAATTCACAAAGACAATATTTTATTTGCCAAACCTGTAAAAGAATAAAAGAAGAAAGCCACAAGGAAGCAAGCAGGGAGCAGGACCTGGCCACAGTTCAGTCCCTGCTGCCAACCCTCGCTGCCCCAACCACTGGTCAAGCACTGTAGGGGTTGCCCGCCAGCTGTGCATTGGTGCTATGCGGCTAATCCCTGCTGTGCAGTAATGAAGGCCTTGTGCAGTAGGGGGTGGTATGATGCAGCAAATTGGACCCATGCCCTGGCTTTGCGAGGCTGTCCGCACCTTGCATAGGCAAAGTCTGTGTGCAGTGGGGGTTGGTCACATGCTGCAAGTTGGACACATGGCCTGTGTGCCTGTGGTCATGCACCTTGCATAGCCAAAGTCTGTGTGCAGTGGGGGTTGGTCACATGCTGCAAGTTGGACACATGGCCTGTGTGCCTGTGGTCATGCACCTTGCATAGCCAAAGTCTGTGTGCAGTGGGGGTTGGTCACATGCTGCAAGTTGGACGCATGGCCTGTGTGCCTGTGGTCATGCACCTTGCATAGCCAAAGTCTGTGTGCAGTGGGGGTTGGTCACATGCTGCAAGTTGGACACATGGCCTGTGTGCCTGTGGTCATGCACCTTGCATAGCCAAAGTCTGTGTGCAGTGGGGGTTGGTCACATGCTGCAAGTTGGACGCATGGCCTGTGTGCCTGTGGTCATGCACCTTGCATAGCCAAAGTCTGTGTGCAGTGGGGGTTGGTCACATGCTGCAAGTTGGATGCATGGACTGTGGTCATGCACCTTGCATAGCCAAAGTCTGTGTGCAGTGGGGGTTGGTCACATGCTGCAAGTTGGACGCATGGCCTGTGTGCCTGTGGTCATCCGCACCTTGCATAGCCAAAGTCTGTGTGCAGTGGGGGTTGGTCACATGCTGCAAGTTGGACGCATGGCCTGTATGCCTGTGGTCATCCGCACCTTGCATAGCCAAAGTCTGTGTGCAGTGGGGGCTGGTCACATGCTGCAAGTTGGACGCATGGCCTGTGTGCCTGTGGTCATGCGCACCTTGCATAGCCAAAGTCTGTGTGCAGCACGGGCTGGTCACATGCTGCAAGTTGGACGCATGGCCTGTGTGCCTGTGGTCATGCGCACCTTGCATAGCCAAAGTCTGTGTGCAGTGGGGGTTGGTCACATGTTGCAAGTTGGATGCATGGACTGTGGTCATGCACCTTGCATAGCCAAAGTCTGTGTGCAGTGGGGGTTGGTCACATGCTGCAAGTTGGACGCATGGCCTGTGTGCCTGTGGTCATCCGCACCTTGCATAGCCAAAGTCTGTGTGCAGTGGGGGTTGGTCACATGCTGCAAGTTGGACGCATGGCCTGTGTGCCTGTGGTCATGCACCTTGCATAGCCAAAGTCTGTGTGCAGTGGGGGTTGGTCACATGCTGCAAGTTGGACGCATGGCCTGTGGTCATGCGCCTTGCATAGCCAAAGTCTGTGTGCAGTGGGGGTTGGTCACATGCTGCAAGTTGGACGCATGGCCTGTGTGCCTGTGGTCATGCACCTTGCATAGCCAAAGTCTGTGTGCAGTGGGGGTTGGTCACATGGTGCAAGTTGGACGCATGGCCTGTGTGCCTGTGGTCATCCGCACCTTGCATAGCCAAAGTCTGTGTGCAGTGGGCGTTGGTCACATGCTGCAAGTTGGACGCATGGCCTGAGTGCCTGTAGTCATGCACCTTGCATAGCCAAAGTCTGTGTGCAGAGGAGATTCGCTTCGAATGGAGGGCTTGGCACCAGGTCCGGCCGAAGGACAAACATTCTGGCCCATTCATGACATGAACGGCCAAAGGCAGTGCACAACTGAGGCGGCCTGTCCGAGGAGGCTTGGCTGCAGACCTGTCCGCGTGGTCCAGTCCGCGTGGTCAACTCCCTCTGGCTGGGCGCAGCAGAGTTTGGCTGCTCAAGGTGGGTTGGGGGTATGCGGTATACGAGAGATAACAAAAAAAACTTTAATTACTTTTGATCTCATTTAAATTACAATAGAACCATTAGGTTTAGAAAAAAATTAAACAATTGCTGGTCGCTACCATTAGCCAATTAAATATTTATTTTCAGATGTTATCTGGGTTGGAACCTGCCAGTTGCCACACCAACATTCTCGAAATAGAAATTAAGAAAACAGCCAAAAGAGGCTCACAGATTTAAAAAGAAACTTACTAATGTAGAAGCAAAAAACACTCACTAGGTTTAGGGCTGGTGCTAAACTGTAGGTAAAGGGGCATTGTTACTCCACCCCCTGGTAATATGGCGACTCTGTTGCCCCCTGCTGGCGGTGCACGAGGCGCCCAGATAGATTTGCCTTTACTGCAGCCTGGCCTGGTTTCCATGTTCCAGTAACATCCAAAGGGAGGCAGGGTTCCCAGTTCGAAATCCTTTGCATCAACTGAGACAGACTTCGTTGCCAACTCTACAATGCCACAAAGAAAATGATTTGGATGATTCATGGACAATCTTCAATCTACAAGTCCTGCAGTCCCTGCCTGTGTTGCTGATCACCACATACCCTACAGCTCATCCACGCCTGGCAGGTACGTCATGTGAGATATTACTTGCACGTGACGTGTGACCTTGGTCTATGCAGGGGTCACGTCAACACTACAGCAGCTGTGGTTCTTTACCATAACAACTCCCCACAGCTGCCACTTACACAGGGGGTATTACGGGGAGAAATATATATGTGGGGCCCTAAAATAAGGGTAAAGACTCAGTACAGGGGCTCTCCCCTCACCCCTCCATACATGCTGAGGGAACCATCAGCTATTCCATTCCCCACCACCAGGAACACCGTTCCCTCCACACCTCTGCTCCTCAGTGTGACGCTAGAAAGCTCCGGTGACATCATAAAGCTCCGAAGGCAGAAAAACTCTGAAGCCATCATAATACCCTGAGGACATCATAAGCTCGGATGACATCATAAGCTCGGATGACATCATAAAGTCGGATGACAAACTCGGATGACATCATAAGCTCGGATGACATCATAAAGTCGGATGACAAACTCGGATGACATCATAAGCTCGGATGACATCATAAAGTCGGATGACAAAGTCGGACGACAAATTCGGATGACATCATAAAGTCGGACGACAAGCTCGGATGACATCATAAAACTCGGATGACATCATAAAGTCGGATGACATCATAAAGTCGGATGACAAACTCGGATGACATCATAAAGTCGGATGACATAAGCTCGGATGACATCATAAAGTCGGATGACAAACTCGGATGACATCATAAGCTCGGATGACATCATAAAGTCGGATGACATCATAAAGTCGGATGACATCATAAAGTCGGACGACAAATTCGGATGACATCATAAAGTCGGATGACATAAGCTCGGATGACATCATAAAACTCGGATGACATCATAAAGTCGGATGACATCATAAAGTCGGATGACAAACTCGGATGACATCATAAAGTCGGATGACAAACTCGGATGACATCATAAAGTCGGATGACATAAGCTCGGATGACATCATAAAACTCGGATGACATCATAAAGTCGGATGACATAAGCTCGGATGACATCATAAAACTCGGATGACGCCGTTTAGTTCGAATGAGGTCCAGTTTCCTGTGATCTCCAGGAAAGAGGGCGGGACTCTGCTTGGCATTGTACCAAGGCCCTGTGTGTGTCCCAAAGCCAAGGATCCCGAAGCCACACAGGTGCTCACAGAGGATTACTTCCACACATGGAGTAGATATCGGATTTGGGTTTTCTTGTAATTTAAGAAGAAAGATAGAAGGACTCTTGGAAATCTAGGGCAGCCCTAGTTTCCTCTGTGCATTGTATGTGCAAAGTGTACACAAGTCCCAGCAGGTGGAAATGTTTGTATTAATAAGATTACTGAAGACGAGCGTGCACCAACTAGGACACTCACTTCTGCATTTGTTTAACTTTATGTTCATCCATCTGGAGAGGGGGCCACGAGGAAAGGATCCCAAACCTAGGAAGAAGTCTGGAGAGCCGAACAATACTTGGGTGCAATGCATGTTAGGGAAGAAACCCGCCTAGGTTTGCTAGAATGCCTGCTCTGCCCTTTGACATGGGCCACCCCCGATGGGTGGGTCCAGGCTGTTTGGCATGTGCATAGTCCGTGTCTATAAAGGCACAAAGAAGCTAAAACGATAGACCTGGCCACTGGGGGTGTGTGCTGATGTGGTGGTCCCCGGGTGAGTGTCGCTCCCCTCCACCCCCGGCCACGAGAGGGGCCTGCACATATGTGGCACTTTCTCTGCCATTGCACCCTGCAGTGATAGATCACAACAGGTATGTGCACTCACGTGGTAGTCGCTCGTTGCTCCCCTCCCCCACCGCCACGCTAACCGAGCACTGGGGGTGTCTGCGCTCCAGTCTGGGTCTCTGGGTCAATCTATACAGTCTGTCGCTGAAAGCGTCGGCCAGGGCCGGCTTTAGGACAGTGCGACTGGTGCGGCCGTACTGGGCGCTGACCTGTGTGTGTGTGTGTGGGGGGGGGGTCGCTGTGACTTCAGGTGGGGCGCTGTGTTTAGCAATATCTTATGATAGGAGAGACGAGGGGCACTTTTGCAGGTGGTAGGGAGAGAATCCGAGGAGGCAGTCTTAAACGTGGGGGCGCCAAAAGAGATTGTCGCACCGGACACCACCAGCGGTAAAGACGGACCTGCTATACATGGGGTACGGGCGCCTGTACCCCATGAGTCTTCAGACGCCTGTCACTAGCGGTGACCTCTAGGTGTCTGGGGCGACCTGTTCTTCTCAGCAGTGTGTCTCACCCCTGCACTGAGGGGTCTGTTCTGGGGCTCGCCTCAGCATGGTTGGTTTCCCTGAGAGGGAGGGAGAGAGAGAGGGAGGGCGGGAGAGAGGGAGGGAGAGAGAGAGCAGGCAGAGAGGGAGAGAGGGAGGGAAGGAGAGAGAGAGAGGAGAGCGAGAGGAGAGCGAGAGGAGAGAGAGAGAGAGGCAGAGAGGGAGGGAAGGAGGGAGAGAGAGGAGAGAGAGAGAGGAGAGCGAGAGGAAAGAGAGAGGCAGAGAGGGAGGGAAGGAGAGAGAGAGAGAGAGAGAGAGAGAGGAGAGAGAGAGGAGAGCGAGAAGAGAGAGAGAGGCAGAGAGAGATGAGAGAGAAGAGAGAGAGGCAGAGAGAGAGAGGCACAGAGAGAGAGAGGCACAGAGAGAGAGAGGCAGAGAGAGAGAGTGAGGCAGAGAAAGAGAAAGAGAGAGCAAGGCAGAGAGAGCAAGGCAGAGAAAGAGAGGGCAGAGAAAGAGAGAGAGAGGCAGAGAGAGAGAGTGAGGCAGAGGGACAGGAAGAGAAAGAGCGAGGCAGAGAAAGAGAAGAAAGAGAGAGCGAGGCAGAGAAAGAGAGAGCGAGGCAGAGAAAGAGAGAGCGAGGCAGAGAAAGAGAGAGCGAGGCAGAGGGAGAGGGAGAGAGATGTGAAGTGAAGGGTGTACAGAGATAGAGCCCACTCTGGGGAGTCCGCTTGAACAGATGTCCTAGGCAGAGACAGGCCGGTTTCCAGGCAGCTCACACACCTCTAATGGCTAACCCAGACAAAGCGCCCCCAGCACGCCCAGCCTGTACAGACTGGGGTCAGCACCAATATAATGCTCCATAATTGGGGTTTTAATGCTAAACCAGGCAGACAATGCGGGCCTGGGCATGGCACCCTAATGGAATAACCAGCTAAATCAGGAAAGGTCTGAATATGCCAGGCTGCCGAGCCAGGGGCGTCATGCAGGCACCGGGGTGTGGAGTTGGAGGTTGGGAGAGAAGGTGGGGAACCCTTCATGTGCCCTCAGCAAGTCTGAAAGACCCATTCTGCAAGGAGCCCCATCAGTTACCCGCTGGTGCTCTAACACTACAAGCTCCCACCCGGTCAATGCCTCCCCGACGTGGCTGTATGTCCATGCGGCCCTTGAAACTGGCAGGAAGGCACATGAATACCTCCATTTATTTGAGGAGGGGACCAGTGCTTAATTTATTAATCCAATATATACTATAAATGACTAATACTTGCCACCCAAGTCCTTGCGATAGCTTTGGGGGCCTGGAATAGTCCGAGTCGCGACACAGGCAGGAGGAGTGTGCTGGTTAGTAGTTGTGTTGGGACTGTGATAATACAAATTAGGCACAGGGGACAGGGCATTAAGTGGGCCGGGTCCGGCTGGTGCTCAGCACCGGCAGTTCTAGAAAAAAGGCGCTGAGACGGGTCCCTATCGGGCTCTCCATTTTTGCCCTCACCCTCAGTGAAAAATGTAGCGTTACTCCCCTTTTAATCCCAACAGAGCTAGCCGGAACCTCTAAACCACCCCTTGAACCTCCATTTTCCAGCACATCCTTATTACACAACCCCTTATATCTTCCTTTAATCTAACCCTAATCCAACCTTTGAACCAAACTTTAACCTCAACCCTAATCCCTATAAAAATGTTAAAAATAACACCTTCCCTTACACTTATGCGTACACGCACCTACCACAAACCCAACCCCAACGCCTAAACCTGAATCTATCCCTTGCTTCATCCATAACTCTTGCCCTTGTCCTCAGCCTTACCTATATTTTGACCATAACTAGTAAAATGGGAAACATCCTTTACAACGCAACTTTTACTCCGCACTACCATTATGACGCAGCTATTACAACGCAAGTCGTTACAACAACTTGCGCTGGGGGACGCTGCAGGATAGGGAATAGTTTAATTTTCTAGCCAACACCTTCCCAACTATCCACGGGGACTGGAGTTGGAATAGAAAATTAAACTATTCCACTATCCAGCGCCCCCCAACGCAAGTCGTTGTAACGACTTGCGTTGTAAAAACTGCGTTGTAATGGCATGCGGAGTAAAAGCACGCGTTGTGATGACATACATCCAGTAAAATGGAACTATCATGATCACTCACACCATACCTTACTCTCACCGCCATTTCCTGTTCACACCATCATCTAACCTTGAACTTCAACCCAAAACCACCTATTACACCAACCTTAACCTAAGCGCTTTTTCATAAATTTTTTTAAACATTTTTGTATATACTGCTTTTTATAGTCAGTTAACTTTTTTAATTCATTACTCTACCATTTCGGGGGGGAGGGGGTATTATACTGCAAACCCTAGGCAATACACTATCACAGACTCACCACAAGACAAGACTTGCCGGCCCATTCACCAACTACCACATCAACCAAAAGGACACAAGCCCGGGGTAACTGGAACCCAAGGAACGAAGACGCTAGGGACTGCAATCAATAGCGGCAACTTGTAGCAGGGACATGGGAAAAGGCAGGGAAGGGAAGCATGGAGGAGGGGACCAGCGGACGGGGAAGGTTATTTCAAACTAAAATTCTCAAAACAGCATCTCAGGATCAAAGGGCTTGAGCGCTGTAGACAATACGGCTAAAAACATATCTCCCAATGTAGAAGGAAGTAGGAACACGCCCAGCATGTGGCCCTGGACACAGTGCTCAATTTGTAAAAAAATAAAATAAGTGCCAGGGCCCTCGTCAGGAGACCACTGCAGCTTGCACCACACATTGCCCCTGCCAGCGCTGCCAATAATAGTACCAACACAACTGCTAACCATCACACTCCTGTAAGTGTGACAATTCAGACTATTCCAGGGCCCCAACTCTATAAGAATGGCTTGGGTGGCAGGGAATAGATATTTTCAATCTATATTGAATTAATACACAACTGTTGTTGTGCTCATCTCTAAATTAGGCAGCGCCACCATGTGGCAGACTGTCACAAGCACCGGTGTTGACATTGAAGTGCTGGTGCAGACTACTGGCTCAAATTAAGCACTGCCTGGACATGAAGACAGAGGCGGAGAGCTGGCACCGTAATAAAAAAAATATTCAAAGTAAAACGAAACATGCCCTTACGCAGAGCCGCCAGTGGCGCTTTCTCATATCTAGCACCCAAAGCTTGCGACGACCCCCTTCGACTGCACATCAGAACCACCTCCTTAGTTTTCGAGTTCCATAAGACGCAGCGCTTTACTTAGACCACAGGCTCGGCCAGCACAGTACCCTTAGTCTGTTCTAGCGCCTGAACACTCTCCCACGAGGCGCGAGCGCTACAAATTATGACATAACACATTGAACTAAGAAACAGCACCAATCCTACACCAATCCTATATGAATTAGAGCAGGTTTCACATGTACCAACCAATCAGAGAATCTACAGATCCCCCATCCCCCAACGGGGACCAATCAGCCTCCGCCTGTGAACCTCATTACTCTTGCTACCTCCACCCGCTCACAATAAACATCATAAAGTATTACAGTGCCATCAAGTTATCATACGCAATAATAAAATAACGTCCTCTGCCTTCCTCCTATTTGTGGCCATACGAGATTATTAGTAAAGAATATAGTTAGTACACTGATGGAGCATGTTCTACACTCTGTTCAATTGACACTAAAAAAAGATGTTAATTATTACTAACACAATGGTACTTATTTTATTGACCTCAGAAGGATGAAAGGGTGAGTGGACCAAACCAGGATTTAAATTTAGGACTTTATTTTTTGGGGAGAATTAAAAGCAACGTATTTAATACCAATTTATAACTCGATCAGCTTCAAGGTACGGAATTGATTAGACTCAGCATTTAGGGTTACCAATCGAGTGACATGTGGTCTTTTGTGAAATGCAAGAAATAAGGTATCATCAATCTAAATGAAAAGGGTACTTGAAAGGGTGTAAATCAATTAGTCTCAAATAAGAGAACAAGAAGATCTTACACCTCTACAATGTATTTATTCACCTTAAAATAAAGAAATGTGTCAGGTAATACCTTTCTAGAGTTCTCAGCCCAACTGGGAGTACTTTGGGGGGTTTGGAAGCGAGCAACCACAATTTTTGTTAGCCAGATAAAGAATGAATGCTGTGTTGTCTTACTGGCGTGGCAGCCAGCCTATGGTGCAAGTGTTCACATATGTTTAGGAAGCTTACATTTTACGTCTCTGCATGGGTGAATCATAGTATGTTTATTAAATAAAATCTGCTGGTGGCAGGCTTGCTCCTCTAAAAAAAACAAAAAAACATTTCTTTTCAAGTTCCTTTAATGCGCAGACTTCGAATGGTTGCGGATCTTTGGACGTCACAGCCAACTTTGTAGCATCGTGCTACAAATAACCAGGGACACAAGTTATGGTTTACTGGAGATTTATTCAGCACCTCTTATCTCGACCCTGTCCCTACTCTAACTACCTTCATCCTGTCCCTGCTCCGCCTCTTCCTTTCCCCTGCCCACCTAGCCCCTCCCACCCAACTACTAGACTGTTAACACATAACATCTCCCCCTTTCTTAACAAAATAAAACAACATGTTCAGTCATATCTCTTCAATGAGTCTCTTTGGCCGTTGGATATTGCGGCGCGGCCTTGCGTTCACTTCATCAGTGTTCTCTTCAACCTGGGGTACACCCAATTGGCTCAGATCCTCTAGAGCGTCCCGTTCAGGGGTTTCAGGATCGAGTGACACAGCTGGGTCAATCAACGATCCGGTCGAGTCTCTGGAGCACTTCTTAAAGTGAGACACGTTTCTTGTAATTCTGCGGTGGTCAGACTCTGCCGTCAGCATAGTGCCTTTCTGCCGAGTGACAAGTAGGGGTTCATCGCGAAAACGACAGTCAGTTTTCTTCTGTTGGTCTTGTTTCACCAATACATAGTCCCCTTCATGTACAGAGGGTGACCTCGCTCTTCTCTTGGTGTCGGCATACGACTTCATCTTGTCCTTGTTGCGCTTGTCCGTGTCTGTCATCTCTAGATGGTTGTGGGTGGGTGATATAGCTCGCAGTGCTCCATCCCAGGTTGGAATTCGGGTTCTCATGGGGCGACCCAACATCAGCGTGGCAGGACACTTGCCAGTGGTCGAGTGGGGAGTTGTCCTGTAGGCTCTGAGGACCTCGTTGAGGGCGATCTGTAGATCCTTCTTTTCGGCACAGGCCTGCTGAAATGTTTTCTTGATCGTGGCCATGCAGCGTTCAACGGTGCCGTTTGCTTGTGGCCAAAGGGGCGTGACTTTCCTGTGATGGAAGTCCAAGTGTCGGGCATATGCATCAAACTCATGTCCATTGAAGGGGGGACCATTGTCGGCCTTCACTTCTCTGGGGACACCCCAGGTTGCAAATAATTCATCCAACACCTTAAGGGTACTGGAGGCACCAGTGGAAGGCACGAACTGTGCGAATGGGAAACGAGAGTACTCGTCGACTATGACTAACACATACTTGCCGGAAGATAATGGTCCATAGAAGTCCACAGCAATTTCTTGCCATACTCCAGCCGGTAAGGGGGTCATTTGCAATGGGGCCAGGGGATCCCCTTTGCTTGTCAGTTGGCACGGGTGACAGTCCTTCAGGGTGGATTCCACCATTTGGTCGAGTAGGGGAAACCACACACGTTCCCTGAGTGCTCGCTTCGTGGACACGACTCCCCGGTGGCCTTCATGGGCAAGATCGATAACACCTTGCTGTAACTTACTGGGGATCAAAATCCGCTGTCCCCGCAGTATGATTCCGTTTGAGGTTACTGACAGTTCCTCATGGACGTGCTGGAATGCTTGTAGCTCTTGTTTGGTGTCCAACTCACTGTCATCATCATGAGGGTCATGTCTCCACCTGTTCGTTCGAATCTTGCGGAGTACCTTCTGTAGGACGGCGTCCTGCCCAGTGGCGTCTCGGATTACGTCCATAGGAATGGCAGGAGGTAGCGCCTGGTCAGCTACGAAGTGGATATATTCCTCTGCAATTGAAGGACAAGACTTGGTTGATGCAGGCGGATGCCGACACATGTAGTCTGCCGGGTTTTCAGACTTACCCGGCTTGTGTACGATCGTGAAGGTATACTCCTGAAGCCTCAGGCCCCACCTCTCAATTCTAGGGGGCATTTTTGATCGGGGGTTGCCGTAGATGGTGACAAGCGCCTGGTGATCAGTGATCAGGGTAAAGTGCTTGCCGTAGAGGAAGACATGAAAATGTTCGCATGCCCAGACCACTGCAAGGCTCTCCTTCTTGGGCTGAGAGTACGCCTTCTCAGGATCGGACAGGCTGCGGCTGGCATAGGCAACTATATGTCTCTGGTCAGAGTCATTGTCATATTGCGCCAGAATGGCCCCCAACCCTACGGGGCTAGCATCTACAGTGACTTCAGTCATACGTCTGGGGTTGAAGTAAGAAAGGTTATCGGCGGACTCCACGGCCCGCTTGATCTCTGTGAATGCTTGCTCACACTGGGGAGTCCATTCAAAGGGTTGTCCTTGCTTGGTCAAGGTGCGGAGTGGGTGACTGATGGTCACGTAGTCCCGGATATACCGGGCGCAATAGCTGGCCATTCCCAGGAAAGATCTTAAGTCACTGACGTCCTGAGGGCACTTGACGTTGTTCAAGGTTGCCACTTTTTCCGGATCAGGTTTCATTCCCACTCCTGAGAAGATATGACCGAAGAATTTTAATGTAGATTGATGAAATTCGCACTTGTCCTTGTTCAGGGTCAAGTTCGCATCAAGCAGGGCATGACAGACACGGTTGAGTGCAATGTCGTGCTCTCGGGTGTCGGAGCCATATACAAGGATGTCGTCGCGGTAATTGAGCGTATTGGGGATGTTTTGGATGACCTGCCGAATGGCCTCTTGGAAAATTTCGGCAGCTGATGATACCCCAAAACTCAGTCTCTTATATCTAAAGAGTCCTAGGTGTGTAGCAAAAGTTGTGATGGAGCGTGACTGGGCATCCAGCTCCAGCTGGTGATAGCCCTTGTTTAAGTCCAATTTAGAGAACACCTTGGCTCCGTTCAAGGCTGAGATCATGTCACATAGAAGCGGCCCTGGATGGCGTTCACGTTCTATCGCGGTGTTGGGTATTCGCATGTCGACACACAGTCTTACTTTGCTGGTGGTGCCCTTTTTTGGTACAACGACCACTGGCGAAACCCACGGGGTCGGACCGTCCGTGCGTTCAATGATGTCGGCGGACAGGAGGTCATTGATCTCTTCTTCGACAGCCTTTTGAAGGTGGAAAGGAACCCGCCGGGGGTGCTGAGCGACAGGTCTGATCTGTTTGTTGACGTGCAGATGTATCTGACGGTCCTTCAACTTCCCCAGCCCAATGAAAAGGCGAGGAAAACGGTTGACGATGTTCTGGTCATCACAGACTTTGAAAAGGATCTCCACAAGACGGAGATGTTCCGCAGTCGGCAGGCTGAGCAAACAGTCAGCTTCGGGGCCCTTGATGACATGAATGACTGCATCAATAGTGACATTGTCATGTGCAAGTGTAGTCGGGAATTTGCCAAGACATTGCAACGGCTTCTTGGACATCCAAGTGTAGACCCGGACGGGTGCATGAGCAAGCGTCGGCTTGGGTCGCATCCTCTCATACTCAGTGCCGGGGATGTAGTTCAGCGAAGCTCCGCTGTCCATTACAAATTTAGTGTCATGATTCTCCACTTTTATGTGTAACCAAGGATACTTCTTCAATTGATCTGGGTCTGCGATCATGTACGCATGGTGAGTCGTGTATTCGGAGTCTCGAGATGAAGATCTGGAGCCCCGGGACGGAGATCTGCGCTCCCATCGCGATCTGTGTGACTCCCTGCTGGAGTGTGATGAGCTGGAGGACCCTGTGTCTTTGTCATGGACGGCTCTAATGTGGTGTCTTCTGGTGCCCGATCGGGATGACCTCCCAGTTCCACTTCGCCTCTCTTTGTTGTACTCTCCGCACATTGCCTCGAAGTGGTTCGTCCGACCGCATTTTCTGCACCGCTGTCCCATGGCTGGACAGACGTCCACGTGAGGATAGTCATATCCGCACCTGAAGCATCTTCTTGCTCTCTCTGGTTTCTTCTCTCTCCGGCCGGTTTCCCGCCTCCTGTGATCTGAACGCCTCGAGCGAGACGACGGTCGCGATGTCCATTGATTGTCTCTCGAGCGTCTTCGACCGCCACCACGGTCTTGAACTCGATGTGCTTGCTCATGGCTTACTTTGTGCCCAGATTCAATGGTGGCGGCATGCTCCTCAGCCTGATCGTAGACGCGAGTCAGTTCCTCAATGTCATCCAGTTCCTGAGGCTTTCTCAGCAGTCGTCTCCTGAGGGATTCTGAGTGGCACCCCTCTATGATCTGTGACTTGATGGCAGCGTCGGTTGAAAAATTGTCGAATTCGCAGTGCCTCGACAATCGCCGCAGGCGACTGATGAATGTGCTCATTGCCTCGTCTTTCCCTTGACGTGCCTGGTGAAAAGCATGGCGCTCATAGTCCACGTTCCTCTTATGGAGGAATCTCCTGTTCAGTGCATCGCGTACTTTGTCATAAGTTCCGGTATCCGCAGCAGGGAGATCCCTGATTAATTTACTTATTTCACGCCCTACCAGATTCCGGAGAGCTATTAGCTTGTCCTTATCAATGGTCACTTTGGATCCCTCGATGTAGTCCTCGAAGTCTTCGAGCCATTCCTGCCACTTGGGGCCCATGCTTCCACCTGTCGTTAGGGTGACTGGCTCTGGAGCCTTCAAATGCGACCCTCCTGCGATGATGGGCTTGACCTCATTTCGTCGTGGTGACGTCGACATCGTGGGACCGCCAAATCCCGCTTTGGATGCTTCTGGTTACTTTGGTATTGTTCGACTTCAAACTTCTGCGCAGTTTGCTTCTAATTGTCAGTTTGATTGGCTTGGCTCGTGCTTGTTGGCTTGTGTTATACTTTTAGTGAGGTGTCTGTGGCTTGTTGTGCTCTATTTTCTCTCATTTGCGCTTTATCTGGCTTTTTTTTCTCTTTTCAGTGCTTTGCCTGACTTTAAAATGGCCGCCGCGAAGAGATCGTGGGGTCTGTCCTCGAGTCTGCCTGACTTCAAGATGGCCGCCGTAGCTGTCTGCAGGCACTACTTTCTCTCTGCTCACTCGGCCCAGCTCCTTCCTTTTGGACTCACCGGCAGTCGTTTTCAGGGGTGGCACCCTCCAGATTCGGCTCCCTTCGGTTGCTGCTGCAGTCAGGTGAGGTTGGGGTGGGCTCCCGCCTTACTTTGCAGGGTCCCGCGCTTCTTCGGTGGCGGCGTGCCGAAACCCACGCATCACGCGTGAGGTTTTCCGACTTCGAATCTCCCTCGGGCTCCGATTTCAGTGCGCTCAGCAGCGCTTGGCAGCAGACCTTTGTGGGGCGATGTCCTCCGCGCCGAGGCACTTTCTCTTTACTCTGGGGCTTGGCAGAGTCGGAGTGGGCTCCCGACCTCTGCTCGTGCAGTGCTCACCAGTTTTTGCACGCTTCCCGCGTGAGTCGCGTTTCGGCGAGCGGTGCAGCGCTCGGTGTTTCGGCTCCCTCTTGGGTCCCTCTCGATAGCTGGAGGGGTAGGGTCACCTGCTGCTATCTTCTTGGCTCAGGCAGCAACTCCGTTTCTCTTGGGCAGCGTTTTCTTCACTTCGAGGCTGCCTGGGACAGGGGTGCTCTTGTGGGGTATCGTGACCAGTGACTTGGCCTCATCCCACCCTCGTCGCCAGTTGTAGCATCGTGCTACAAATAACCAGGGACACAAGTTATGGTTTACTGGAGATTTATTCAGCACCTCTTATCTCGACCCTGTCCCTACTCTAACTACCTTCATCCTGTCCCTGCTCCGCCTCTTCCTTTCCCCTGCCCACCTAGCTCCTCCCACCCAACTACTAGACTGTTAACACATAACAAACTTTACCCAAAAACTCCCCTACCTGCCTCCTTACTGGACCACAGATGCAAGAAGCCATACTGTATCAGGGAGTGGTGTGCTGGAAGGGAGTTGAAAGGCTGTGATGGCATCAGAGGGCTCTCTTCCTCAGGGCATCAACTTGCAGCTTCCCAGATAAACGTAACACCTTCCTTCTGTAGTCTATGTCTTTAGGACAATATCACGCTTGCGCCATCTACCGCAGCAGGACCACAGGGGCAGGAAGGAGTCTGCCATTATGTTATGCCTCATTATGATCAGGCATGTTCTGTGACACCTGCCTTCAGGATCCACTTCCGATTCCACACAGTACTCGTCTCTTAGAATATATATGAAAGGCCATTTACAGACCTGCACATTTCTGACAGAGTAAGGTGTCAAAAAAGTACAGGGTGAAGTAGAGAAGTAGTTACTATTACAACAAAGAATACTGTGTGGCTTAAGCACTCGGTTTTACTTGCACCCTTCAGAGAACCAGTCTATTCAATTCTCCTCCCATCTCTGAAAAGATGAAGCAGGTGGGTTGGGATTCTGAAGGGTTCGATACTCACGCGTTCCGGGGTCTTCTGGCCTCCTGTTTGGGGGGGGCCTCCGCTCCACAGTTTCAGTGCAACGCCTTGTTGAAAGCTCCAGTAAAATGCATGATTGGCTGCGGTCAGAAGTATAAAACCCTCATGGCAACATGTGTAATGTGAGTGAGAATGTATGTGAGAAGTTCCTACCACCGTGGAGACGACAGCTAAAGGGGGGAATTAAAAATACCGATTGCACGTCATCGACTCTTCTTGCAGAGTTGATGGATAGCACAGCAGATGCACTCTGAGCATTTGCAGACATTTAGCATCAATCAAAAGCTTTAAAAGGGCTCGGCAGCACTTTTAGAAACCATGTGGGCGCTGGATCAGAGATGGGGGGACGACCTTTTCAGACCTTTCATGACAGCTTTTTTAGATCTTCCTTGAAGTTATGAACTTTAGAGATGGAAGTTATTTATGGCCCTCTGGAAATTTTGTTTTTCATTGATGAGGGACATAGATGGGAGCTGGGGTGTAGAAACTGAAGGATGGGCCAGCAGAATGCAAGTGTTGGTGGGCATATTAGCTTCTATAGCTAAACACAGTCCAAATCTGCTCACCCAAGCAAAAAAAAAAATATATATATATATATTATTTATTTCCATGCAGATTTATTAGTTATCTGCAGATGTTAACCATTTCTACACATTTTCAAATATTTTTGAACTTTAGGAACTCATTCGAACATGGAGGCAGTGATGGACAAAGTGGGTAGGAGCATCAGATGGAAGACAGGGAGGCAGAGATGAGCAACACTTTCCACCCTGGCTAAAGTACCCATTTATTTCAATAGCAACCAGGCTGAGCACGTGCAGAGGACATGTTTGCTGGAGCATCTTCTAACCAAAGTCACTTAGTCACCCAATGACTTCTATACAATATAAACGAATACACCACGCACACGTGAGCTGTTAGGTGTAGAAACTACAAAGGGTGCTTAAGGGAAGGTGTCAATGTCCCAATGCTCTGGCGTCAGGGCTGGCCACTTATAAGTCGGTCGTGTATTTTTATGTCCATGCCAGTAATAATAAAAATAAAAGCAATGAAGCCTTAGATTTGTCTTTTGCAATATGAAGCTAAAACAGCAAATTCATATAGGAAGGAATAACTTAGGAGGTATCTATATTATTTCTGTAGTATCGTTACCCTGTCCAACTACCTATTGATGGCTCTTGTCGAAGGGGGCGGCCGCCTTCTCCTTCAACAAGAGCCACGAATAGGTAGTTGGCCTTCCAAAGGCCGAGCACCCGGATGTAGAACCAGACACCGAGCGGTTGTATTTGATGTTCAAAGACTCTTACACCACGAGTTTATTTATTTATTTTAGTGTTTTATAGAGCGCGAACCAGACCCGTGAGGGTATCAGAGCGCTTTACAAGATTGGAGGGTGGTATAGAAAAGATTTAGGAGGGGAGGGTAACAGTGGGGTAAAAATAGGTAGATACAATATACAAGGAAAACAAGCAGTACAAAGTCCCGGATATCGTTGGGATAAAAAGGACAGGTAGATACATTATACAAGAAGGCACGCAGTCTCAGCTCTTGGGGGGAGTGCAGGGTTGGTATCATCCGTAAAAGCAGTGGATAATGCCGAGGTGGAGGGTGGAACAGGTCGCTGAGGCAAGTTTAGGCACGCAACTCCTCTGGTTAGGTCAGGTACTATCCATAGTGGCAATCCAACTCCGGTGCGACACTGTGAATGTCTGGACTTACTGAACGGGGGTCTGGAAAGTCCAGGCGCCCTTTAACTTCCTGCAGACTTCATATGAACCTTGGAGCGCAAAACGTAAGGCTCTGGGGCTATTAATGACCTCTACGGGTCCCTAAAACGCACTTAGTGCTTTATTTTCCAGTTGTGAATGTGCCTCTATTTTCAGAAGCTAAAGGTCTTTGAATATTGTCTGCCTGGCGCTTACAAGGATGTCTGTATCCCAGAGAAGCGTGGCTCAGTGGTTAGAGGCGGCAGACCCGGAAGCTGAGATCGGCCGTGGACCAGGGTTCGATTCCCCGCCTCGGCGGGTCTCGGGCTCAAAATTCCACGGACTCGACAATTCTCGCTCTGGTGCCTACTCAACTCACGGGGTCACACTCTGCGACTCTGGGCAATAGCTTGCTTAATCTCCACTACGGCCCCTTGCGGCGGGATGCCTGGCTTTCACCTTGTGGACACCCTGCCGGGGTTTCTCACAGGGGAATACCAGGACGGGTTCCCTAAGCAAGCGCCGGGACGCTCACGGGCAGCTGTGCGCTTTACAAATCCAACACATTTACATTTACATTTACACATATATGTCTTCTATATTAAGTTGTGTCTGTCCACACAGGCTCACTAAAGCACAGGTGAGGACCTGGGAGTGCATGCCAGGGGCACAGTAGCTGTCTATAGGAGTCCACGCTGAGACTGACCCAGCCCCAGCCCTACTCTCCTGTCGAAGGCCTGACCGGTTCGGGTGGGCACTGCCTGATTTCCCTGGACGTCTCTCTGCCCTGCCTGGTCACGTAAAGAGTTAATGGAGTGATGGGGATACCGCAGCTCTGTACTCCTGGTGCCAGTGTCCGCTTGCCCTGTGGGTGCCACAGCCCCCGCTGGGAGAGCTGGCACGCTGTCAACCAACCTGCCAGCTGCCCCTGGGGGGCAGATTACCTTACAGTTGTTGTTCTGTAACAGCACTTTTTCCTATGACCAACTTCTGTGTTCCTGGGTAGCGTTCCTTAGATCATTATGCATGAGTTGGCACTGCTTGGCACAATGCCCAGGTGGCATCTCCGCAGCAGAGCCCAGCGCTGGTGCAGACCAGAACAGCCTCGCCTAGTAAGGGGCCTTAAGTCATTGTGTGTGCATTGCATGTTAGATATGATCTATGTTGTGTTACATGCTATGTTTGTCGATACAAACTTTCTCTTATTTCATGTGCTGTGCTCTATGTAATGGTGTATAATGAGGCATGGAGAGAGAGCCTTCTATATGACAGCATACTATTTACTATGTGATAGCATGCTATAGGATATATATGATGTTATGCTTTATGTTATGGCATGCCATAAGGTGCGATATATGTTAAGATGTATAGTAAGGATCAAATCATTTTTTGTGCATAAATGAGCAAGAAAAAAATCAGGAATAACAGTACTTTTCTCATTTACTGCCACATTCACGTCGCTTATCTTGCCATAAATAAACACACCAGTGCAACTTAACCCCATCGAGAGCTACGCCGAAAAATACCAACTTTAATAGAAGAATAACGAAGGGGGAGGGGGCAGGGGCTGACAGAGGAACCAGAAGCAGCCCTGGCAAAAAAAAGCTTGAACCGGCCATCTCCCTTCCTCTCCTGGCACTCTCCCCATCCATTCGCTCTCTCTCTCTCCCTCTCTCCTCCCTCTTAGATGCTCGCCCTCTCTCAGTCCCTCTTCCCCATTCTGTCTCTTTGCCTTGAAGCCCTCCTGTGCCTGCTCTATCAACCTCGGGGAGCCGGGGAAAGGAACCGAAGCACCACAAATGGGAGTGCTTAATTTGTAAAAAACGTAAGTGCCAGGGCCCTCGTAAGGAGGACACTGCAGACTGCACCACCCATTGTCCGTGTCAGCGCTGCTAATGACAGTACCAACACAACTGCTAACAGGGCCGGACTGGCCGTAGCGGGCACCGGGCATTTCCCCGGTGGGCCGCCACAGTGAGCCGGTTTTGGGCCCCTGGGCGGGCGATTTTTGTTACCGGAGCCGGCAATATCGACCCCCTGTAACAAAAGCGTACAAAACCGGCCCTAGCAAACAGCTTGGCCCCACTCCCCCCCCTCTCCCTTCTGGGGGTCAGCCGAACAGTTTGCCAGGGCCGGCTTTTGTTCCCAGACCGACCCGACTGCTAACCATCACACTCCTACAAGAGTGGCACTTCAGACTATTCTAAGCTGCAAAAGCTATAAGAATGGCTTGAGTGGCCCGTAAAAGCCATTTCAATGTAAATAGAAATAATAAACAACTGTTTTTGCGTTCATCTCTAAATTGGACATACAGCGCCACCATGTGGCACACTGTCACAAGTGCTGGGTTGACAATTAAGTGCCGGTGCCGAGTTCAGGAACCACTGGCTCAAATTAAGCACCACTGGGCTTACAAAACTGGCCCTCAAGGGCTCCAGCCCACCAGGGAAATGTGCAGTTGGAATAAAAGGCCAGGATGGGGAACCATGAAAGTCCTAAAACTCAACGCTGACAGTCACTTAAGGTCCATTTTTCCCTTTGATCTCTGAACAAAGTCTCCAGTCATCATCCAGGTCTCTTGTTCAGGACCCTTGAATACCCTTCGGTCGTTCTCCAAGTTCAGCATTCAGGTACGTACAAGCCGTGCAATCTCTCACCACTTGGTGCTCTGTAAACAAGTAGTCAGTGTACTCTCTGTGAACACAAGGGGAGCGCCTCAACCACCAGCCCGCAACACCTATAAGACTCTTCGAAGTTCTGCCCTCTTGCGTTGTGTGGTTCTGCCCAGTTCCAAGAAAAGCAGAACTTTGCTCAAATTGCCAGGGCCCAACGTTTTGCTCAGAAGCCCTCAGCCAGCACTATTGAAGAATACCAAGGCTGCATGATCTCGATTCCACCTCATGCCTCTTTCTTCCACCTCCAGACTAACCCTGGGCGGGGAACTCTGCTCCGCTCTTTTTTCGCACTCCGCGTTACGTGGAGATCGCAGAGTTCCCCAAAACTCTGCCTTGCGAAGCAGAGTTATTTTTCCTCGCTCGCGTTAGTCAACGTCATGTTGGCGAGCGTGAAAATCCACCCCTCGGCGAGATTTTTCCTCGTTCGCATTCGTCAACATCAAGTTGGCGAGCGCAAGCGTGGAAAATCAACCTCCCGGCGAGATTCCTCAACACGGGGTTTGCGACCATTAGCGTTTAGAAACTGTCCTTTTACGTTGAGAAAGCTGCAGCTCAAGTACAAATCTACTAGAGCGGTAGAAAGGAAAGCAGCCCCCGCTTGCGATGTGCATGGTGCCATTCGCGATGATTGCACAGTGTGGACAATCATCCGGCACCGCAAATCACCCCGAAAAGCATTTTTCTATCGCACTCCGCCAACTAGGTTGGTGGGTGAGGGCCTTCATAAAAAACAAATGTTTTTTCCTTATTCTTGAAACACACATCTCGAGCTTCTACTCTAGAGCTAGTTCTTTTATATTTTCACACATATACTAGGGGAAGTGAACTAGCCACTTTCCGTTCCTCTCTCTCCCATTGATACTTATTACCCCAAAAATGAGTGCGAGTGGGCCCTACATGCAAACATCTGGATAAAATAAGCCCTACTTTGTGCCCTCTAAAGGAAAGCCCGCGTTTTTTGCGGCCACTTGTGTAGCCTCCTACTGTTTCGGAGTTCCATTTCGACCGGAACAGTCCCAGTGTCCTACGTTTTACCCTCAAGACCTTACGTTGGCAGGCGAATGGCCCTGCACACCTCCAGTGGGGGCTGCGCCTTCGGGAAATGTAAAACTGTCTCTTTGATGTCTATCTTTGCACCCATTCAGTAGAGCCCCAGACTGTGCTTTAAATGGGCCAGTACTGCCCGGTACTGGGTACCTGCACTTCTCAGCTCTCGTGCCTCAAGTCTGCCCCTCTCCTGGCTGTGGCACCCCCTTCCAGCCCTGCAGAGTGATGCACAAAGACATCCATCTGGGAGCCCAGTTAGCCACACCCTCTTTTAAGTTATATTTCATGTTATGGTATATGTTTTTTTACATAATAAGACAGACAGACCACTAAACTACTTTCCTTTTTTAAGTTCTTCTACATGCACCCCTTTAAACACCCCCTGAAAAGTAATAACGCTGTTTGCCGGACCCACCCCCTTTCTAGTTGCAGCTTCCTAAATAGCACATTGTGATTTTGTTTTATTCTTTGTAAAGTGCATCTTGAACCCGGTTCTAAGCACTAACTGTGTGTAACAAGTACAAAGCACAGTCAGTGATATGATGTGGGTTCATGTGTGCTATGAGTATTTTATTTTATTACACTTCTGATTGGCCCAGAGTTGCCTTTGCTGACAGTAAGGTTTGTTAATCTTGGGGAACAGGTGGTGGTGTAATGAGGTTAGTTGAGTGCCACCTAACCCAATAATACTCACAAGCAGTGGCAAAGACAATTGGTCTGGCATTGGCTGCAGCCTTTTCGTTTTGTCAATGCTTGTTTTGGTTTCCCTTTTTTTTTTTATTTTTTTTTTTATAGATTGTTGTGTAATTCTGCTGGACCCCACCAATATTAAACACAAACATTGAAAAAAAGGAAAAAGATTTTTTTTCTCCTCAAAAAAACACATTGCCATAGCAATACCTGGTAGTGAAGGGACTACTTTGTGTGCCGATGTGCTCCTTGTGAAAAGGCAGAATGCAATCACTGAGAGTGAAGTTAGCCAATGGTAGAAAAGGAGCGACACACTTCCCTATGCGGTCAACCTGGATTCGGCGGAAGAAGCATGTGAACAACACAAGAAATGACCAATAGATGAACAGCACTGGCTGAAGGCCCATATCCTAAAATAATATAGAAATATAATACTTACATAATTTTATTACAATGAAAAGGTCTTCGCTAACGAAAGACCTAAAAAATGAAGTGGCAAGGTTAACATGTATGAACTCATGTGGCTAAAAAACAGTCACATTACGAGCGCCAATGAAATGTTTGACAATTGGATGAAAACCGACAACACTGGCCCATCTCATGACGGCTAGTCTCAGATTTACTTCTGCACGTGGGCATCTACACATCTCAGCGGCCCTTAGAAGCTTGGGAAGTACACTCAAGGGTCCATCCTTTACTTCTGCATTGATCCGCTGAGGGTCCTCATTGGCAATACCGGGTCAGGGTTCACCAGTGCACCATCGAACACAAGTCAATCTGAAAGTTTCGACAACCAATGCCATCCAACGACGTAGTCTACCTCTTCCTCATCCTCATCAAGGTCTGGAAGTTGAACACTAACTCAAAATGACCTGGACTTACATGGTACTGTCAGCCGTGAAGATGACGTGGATATTAGATCCGGGAACCCCCGTTCGACATCAATTTGGACCAATTCACGCCTCAATTCTCCAACGGTGCACGATCACTCATATCCATCCTCGACACCGACGTGTACTCCAACGAAATGGGCTCCAAAAGCACCATAAGCAAGACAACTTCATATGTCCTGGTATCAACTCCTACTCAAACCTGACCGTCCAGAAATCGACTTATGAACCCCTAACCAAGCTCAGGTCCTCTCGCCAATGGAGGAAGAGGAGACCCTTCTTGGTCGCATGTGCACTCCATGCAGCTCACTGAAGAGCATCTTACAGGCCATCAATCGACTCAAAGTGCTAATGAAACCCAAGCAGGTCTTTCCCTACTGCACCAGAGCTGTATAGCTGCCCCTCTGCTCCCTCCCACATAATCATCAAGGTTTACACCACCTGCAGGAAGGCAACAACCAGCACCCCATACCACCTCTGGAGACCCAGGGTACCCCCAGGAGCTATGACCTCTTCAGGAGTGACATCCTGCAGAATATGGGAAGTAAATCCTTCCCTAAACTTGCACAAATTTGGGAGTCATTCCTATCCGCGTGCCGCACTCAATCGCGAGCTTATACATGAACTTGCATCACTCGTTCCTCCACCTCTTATGTACAGCCTCACGGGGAATGGTTTGTTGCGCTTTTGTACATGGCATACCATAAGAGCCGTCTTGTAAGACGCACATCTGGGAAATGCATCAAGACAGGTCGCAATATTGCATTTTTCTGCGCTATTTTACTGAGTTTCCATAGGCGGTGTATGGAGAAATCATTGGCAACTGAATATGACAAAACCTCAGGCTCCCCCCCTTCAAATGAAAGTTGTAATAACACCTTTAAACTGAAATAAAAAAATAATAACAACCAGCTGTGACCAGCCTGTTCCAAAATCCAGTGTCTGCCAGGTTCAGAGGGATCAGCTTTCCCCCCATCTGGCTTGGAAATGAGTCATTTGTTTTGGAATAAGGGCAGGACTCAGTCCGCTATGCGTCATTCTTACGTTTAGAAGTTTATAACACTTTTTATTTGTCCAGCTTGAGATCTCAGCACAGCTTATGTTGTGTAAGAGTGGATATGTAAGTGGTACCCCGCCCCTACACGCACAACCCCTCCAATGAGTCAGGTCTGCAAAAGTCCAGGATTGCGACATGCAAGGGAGGCTGCAATGCACGAACCAACGTTAGGAGGGAACGTCGACTTGGACTGGAGGGGTCCGGGAAAAATATAAACAAGTACAGACCACATCATTCAAATGAATGGAGCTAGCCAACGGGTTAAATGGAAACACACACCTCATCATTTAAATCAATGGAGCTATCCAACGGGTTAGACGGATACAAAGATCTCATCGTTTAAATCAATGGAGCTATCCAACAGGTTAGACGGATACACAGACCTCATCACTTAAATCAATGGCTCTATCCAAAGGGTTAGTCAGATACACAGACCTCATTGTTTAAATCAATGGCGCTATCCAACGAGTGAGACGGATACACCAACCTCATTGTTTAAATCAATGGCGCTATCCAAAGGGTGAGACGGATGTGCAGACCTCATTGTTTAAATTAATGGAGCTATTTAACGGGTTAGCTGGATACACAGACCTCATCGTTTAAATCAATGAAGCTATCCAACGGGTTAGACGGATACACAGACCTCATCGTTTAAATCAATGGAGCTATCCAACGGGTTAGACGGATACACAGACCTCATCGTTTAAATCAATGGAGTTATCCAACGGGTTAGACGGATGCACAGACCTCATCGTTTAAATCAATGGAGCTATCCAACGGGTTAGACGGATTAACACAGACCTCATCGTTTAAATCAATGGAGCTATCCAACGGGTTAGACGGATACACAGACCTCATCGTTTAAATCAATGAAGCTATCCAACGGGTTAGACGGATACACAGACCTCATCGTTTAAATCAATGGAGCTATCCAACGGGTTAGACGGATACACAGACCTCATCGTTTAAATCAATGGAGTTATCCAACGGGTTAGACGGATGCACAGACCTCATCGTTTAAATCAATGGAGCTATCCAACGGGTTAGACGGATTAACACAGACCTCATCGTTTAAATCAATGGAGCTATCCAACGGGTTAGACGGATACACAGACCTCATCATTTAAATCAATGGAGCTATCCAACGGGTTAGACGGATACACAGACCACATCGTTTAAATCAATGGCGCTATCCAACGGGTTAGACTGATACACAGACCTCATCACTTAAATCAGTTAGTCAGCCCATATTGATTGGCCGTGTTCACCCAGCCTTTCCCTATCAAATTATAATGCATTTGTGAGCATTGGTTCAGCAGCTTGTCAATCATAAGCCACTAAGCAGCATGATTGGCTGGTGTGTAAGGGGCGAGTCAAAGTGCTCTGTTAAACTGCTGGAGGCAGCACCGCCGTTACAACCTGCAAGATCAGGCCGTTCTATCACAGACGTCAATTAGGGGTCGAAATAATGACAATTTAGAGGACTCAGATTGTGCAAGTAATGGTACCCCCGATGACGTCCACACTCAGACAGCCATGCTTGTTTAGTGGGGACATGTGCAACACAGTGAACTGGCAATTGCAGTATTCTTTATAATGACAGCTAATAACTATTTTAACCTGCCTTTTTTATGTTTGTTAATTACATAAAAATGTATAATATATATATATATATATATATATATATATATATATATATATATATATATATATATATATATATATATATATATATATATATATATATATATATATATAAATGATTTTTTTTTTTAAGTGAAGCATGGACCTCAATTGATGTTTGCCTCGTCATCACATTGGCTGATGTTTCCCCTTCACGTCTTGATTGTTCCAGGGTTATTAAATAGCCCCATTAATCACAAATAGTTTCATTGTGAGACCTTTTTTTAAAAAAAATATTTTTATTTTCTGTAGAAACAAGGCAATTTGGACAGTTCAGCAAAAATCTGTTTACATTACATATTCTTGCTACATCCGACATCTCAGTTACATTGAGTATAATGCAAGTAGTATCAAATAAAATGCTTAAACACCACATTTTCCCACCCTCGCATCCCGACCCAGCCAATTAGTCCAAGTCTTCCTCTACCCCAACAACACCTGGAGGCTCACAAATGTCACCACGAAACTTTTTCCAAGCCCCCCAAATTTTCCCCCACTTCCCGGGGCAGCCCCGGTGGATGAAGACGGCTTTTTCTGCCACCATTGCCTCGTCCATATCATTGCACCATTTATTAAGCGTCGGTGATATAGCCGAACCCCACAGCATGGCGCTTCGCCATCAACATGCCCAACATCACCCAGTCTTGCTGTCAGTGGTTAAGATCATTAGGTTCCCACACATTAAGCAAAAAGCGGCGAGGCTCTGGCAGCAGGGAGATGTCTATCGTTTGGGAAATAGTGCGCATTACTGCTGTCCAGTATGATGTCATGTATCTACAGTCCCAGATGGTGTGGTACAATGTTCCCTCTTCCCCGCAATTACGAAGACAAAATTTGTACGTAGCTTTTCCTATTTGGAATAGGGTCGTCCTGGTGTAATATGTGCGGTGGAGTACCTTAAGTTGTACCAGCTGCAGCCTAGAGGGAATGGCAGTCTACCGTGGTGAGGAAAGGGCCTCCTGCCAGTCAGAGTCTTCAAAGGGGCCTACTTCCACAGATCACGCCAGCCTCTTGTGAGACCTTTTTGATATTTACCTCAGACGGGGATTTTAGCACCTGGGGTTAATCCATTCGACAAAAAGTAGTCTGAAGCTTGAAAGCTATCACTGCCCTGTCAAGGAATTAATATGAGTCTGAAGCTTGCTGGCGCAAACTGCACTTCTATGAATTATTAAGGGTCTGAAGCTTGTACTCTATAAGTACACTTTGAAGGCATTAATGTAGCATGATAGCCCTCTGCAGAGGGTTATCCAAGTTTTTAGAGCGCCTGAGTCCGAGTTATAGGCTCGAGAGACCAGTCAGGGCCAATAATTAGACAACCCGGTATAGGCCAAGGCAGACGGGTATTAGAACGTATTAGAACGTATAACTCAGGGTAGAAACTTCTAAATAAAAAAAAGAGAGACAAACATTGGAATGTTGGAGTAGAAGGTCTGCACCAGCCATTATTGGCCCTCAGCCACTTCATTTTCTTCAATGGAGCTCTCAACATTCCAGACTAATAAAAGTTTGGAGCTTGCAAACTATATCTGCCAGTAATCTAAGGGCCACATGTATTAAGCATTTTTGCGGTCGGAAACGGCCAATCGGTCCGTTTACGACTGCAAAATGCTTTTCCATATGTATGAAACACAAATTGTGATTTGGTAACACGTTACTGAATCGCAATTTGTGTTTGCGATTCGGTCTTCGGAAGGGGTGTGCTCAGGGCGTCCCTGCCAAATACCAAATCTGAATGCAATGTATGAATGTTTTGCAATCGAATTACAGTCACACAATATTCATATTTTACCGACTCCTTGAAAGAGCTGGTCACCCATTTGCAACTGGGAAGGAGTCCCCATGGGGCCCCTTCCCTTTTGGGAATGGAAAAAAAGACATTTTTAAGAGCAGGCGAGTGATCCCACATACCACTGCCTGTTCTTAAAAAATGAAACTGCAAATGTAATTTTTTCTTTTTAAATGCATCCAGTTTTCCTTTATGGAAAAAAAATGCTTTATTTAAAAACAATCACAGACATGGTGGTCTGCTGACCTCAGCAGGACACCATCCCCGTGATGGCGTAGATTCCTAAGGGATCGCAAATAGCGACCGCCCTCGTTAATATGCATGAGGTAGGCCTATTTGCGACCTATTAGGATGCGCTAATGAAACTCAAAAGTTTCATACACTAGAAGTAGCGATTACCTAATTGCGATTTGGAGAATATTGCAATTAGATATTCGCTACTTGAATTAGTGATACATGTGGCCCTATGTAAGAGCCAAACTTGCATGCTATAACTGCTCCATCAAGATGTGACTATCAGCCTGAAACTCTCATTCTAAGACTGCCCTGTCAAGGTATTAATACCAGCCTGAAACTTGCATGCTATAACTGCTCCATCAAGATGTGACTATCAGCCTGAAACTCTCATTCTAAGACTGCCCTGTCAAGGTATTAATACCAGCCTGAAACTTGCATGCTATAACTGCTCCATCAAGATGTGACTATCAGCCTGAAACTCTCATTCTAAGACTGCCCTGTCAAGTATTAATACCAGCCTGAAACTTGCAAGCTATATCTGCCCGTCAAGGTATTAATACCAGCCTGAAACTCTCATTCTAAGACTGCCCTGTCAAGTATTAATACCAGCCTGAAACTTGCAAGCTATATCTGCCCCGTCAAGGTATTACTACCAGCCTGAAACTCTCATTCTAAGACTGCCCTGTCAAGTATTAATACCAGCCTGAAACTTGCATGCTATATCTGCCCCGTCAAGGTATTAATACCAGCCTGAAACTCTCATTCTAAGACTGCCCTGTCAAGTATTAATACCAGCCTGAAACTTGCAAGCTATATCTGCCCGTCAAGGTATTAATACCTGCCTGAAACTTGCAAGCAATGACTGCCCCGTCAAGGTATTAATGCCAGCCTGAAACTCTCATTCTAAGACTGCCCTGTCAAGGTATTAATACCAGCCTGAAACTTGCACGCTATGACTGCCCGTCAAGGTATTAATACCAGCCTGAAACTCTCATTCTAAGACTGCCCTGTCAAGGTATTAATACCAGCCTGAAACTTGCACGCTATGACTGCCCGTCAAGGTATTAATACCAGCCTGAAACTTGCATGCTATGACTGCCCTATCAGGGTATTAATACCAGCCTGAAACTCTCATTCTAAGACTGCCCTGTCAAGGTATTAATACCAGCCTGAAACTTGCACGCTATGACTGCCCGTCAAGGTATTAATACCAGCCTGAAACTCTCATTCTAAGACTGCCCTGTCAAGTATTAATACCAGCCTGAAACTTGCAAGCTATATCTGCCCGTCAGGGTATTAATACCAGCCTGAAACTCTCATTCTAAGACTGCCCTGTCAAGTATTAATACCAGCCTGAAACTTGCATGCTATGACTGCCCCGTCAAGGTATTAATGCCAGCCTGAAACTCTCATTCTAAGACTGCCCTGTCAAGGTATTAATACCAGCCTGAAACTTGCAAGCTATATCTGCCCCGTCAAGGTATTACTACCAGCCTGAAACTCTCATTCTAAGACTGCCCTGTCAAGTATTAATACCAGCCTGAAACTCTCATTCTAAGACTGCCCTGTCAAGTATTAATACCAGCCTGAAACTTGCAAGCTATATCTGCCCGTCAAGGTATTAATACCTGCCTGAAACTTGCATGCTATGACTGCCCTATCAGGGTATTAATACCAGCCTGAAACTCTCATTCTAAGACTGCCCTGTCAAGGTATTAATACCAGCCTGAAACTTGCAAGCTATATCTGCCCCATCAAGGTATTAATGCCAGCCTGAAACTCTCATTCTAAGACTGCCCTGTCAAGGTATTAATACCAGTCTGAAACTTCCATGCTATATCTGCCCCGTCAAGGTATTAATACCAGCCTGAAACTCTCATTCTAAGACTGCCCTGTCAAGGTATTAATACCAGCCTGAAACTCTCATTCTAAGACTGCCCTGTCAAGGTATTAATACCAGCCTGAAACTTGCAAGCTATATCTGCCCCGTCAAGGTATTAATACCAGCCTGAAACTCTCATTCTAGGACTGCCCTGTCAAGGTATTAATGCCAGCCTGAAACTCTCATTCTAAGACTGCCCTGTCAAGGTATTAATACCAGCCTGAAACTTGCAAGCTATATCTGCCCCGCCAAGGTATTAATGCCAGCCTGAAACTCTCATTCTAAGACTGCCCTGTCAAGGTATTAATACCAGCCTGAAACTTGCAAGCTATATCTGCCCCGCCAAGGTATTAATGCCAGCCTGAAACTCTCATTCTAAGACTGCCCTGCCAAGGTATTAATACCAGCCTGAAACTTGCAAGCTATATCTGCCCCGTCAAGGTATTAATACCAGCCTGAAACTCTCATTCTAAGACTGCCCTGTCAAGGTATTAATACCAGCCTGAAACTTGCAAGCTATATCTGCCCGTCAAGGTATTAATACCAGCCTGAACCTTGCAAGCAATGACTGCCCCGTCAAGGTATTAATACCAGCCTGAAACTCTCATTCTAAGACTGCCCTGTCAAGGTATTAATACCAGCCTGAAACTTGCAAGCTATATCTGCCCGTCAAGGTATTAATACCAGCCTGAAACTTGCAAGCAATGACTGCCCCGTCAAGGTATTAATGCCAGCCTGAAACTCTCATTCTAAGACTGCCCTGTCAAGGTATTAATACCAGCCTGAAACTTGCAAGCTATATCTGCCCGTCAAGGTATTAATACCAGCCTGAAACTTGCAAGCAATGACTGCCCGTCAAGGTATTAATATCAGCTTGAAACTTGCATGCTATGACTGCCCTATCAGGGTATTAATACCAGCCTGAAACTCTCATTCTAAGACTGCCCTGTCAAGGTATTAATACCAGCGTGAAACTTGCAAGCAATGACTGCCCGTCAAGGTATTAATACCAGCCTGAAACTTGCAAGCTATATCTGCACCGTCAAGGTATTAATGCCAGCCTGAAACTCTCATTCTAAGACTGCCCTGTCAAGGTATTAATACCAGCCTGAAACTTGCAAGCTATATCTGCCCGTCAAGGTATTAATACCAGCCTGAAACTTGCATGCTATATCTGCCCCGTCAAGGTATTAATGCCAGCCTGAAACTCTCATTCTAAGACTGCCCTGTCAAGGTATTAATACCAGCCTGAAACTTGCAAGCAATGACTGCCCCGTCAAGGTATTAATACCAGCCTGAAACTCTCATTCTAAGACTGCCCTGTCAAGGTATTAATACCAGCCTGAAACTTGCAAGCTATATCTGCCCGTCAAGGTATTAATACCAGCCTGAAACTTGCAAGCTATATCTGTCCGTCAAGGTATTAATACCAGCCTGAAACTTGCAAGCAATGACTGCCCCGTCAAGGTATTAATGCCAGCCTGAAACTCTCATTCTAAGACTGCCCCGTCAAGGTATTAATACCAGCCGGAAACTTGCACGCAATGACTACCCCGTCAAGGTATTAATACCAGCCTGAAACTTGCAAGCAATGACTGCCCCGTCAAGGTATTAATACCAGCCTGAAACTTGCAAGCTATATCTGCCCGTCAAGGTATTAATACCAGCCTGAAACTTGCAAGCAATGACTGCCCTGACAGGGTATTAATACCAGCCTGAAACTTGCAAGCTATATCTGCCCGTCAAGGTATTAATACCAGCCTGAAACTTGCAAGCTATATCTGCCCGTCAAGGTATTAATACCAGCCTGAAACTTGCAAGCAATGACTGCCCCGTCAAGGTATTAATGCCAGCCTGAAACTCTCATTCTAAGACTGCCCTATCAGGGTATTAATACCAGCCTGAAACTCTCATTCTAAGACTGCCCCGTCAAGGTATTAATACCAGCCTGAAACTTGCAAGCTATATCTGCCCGTCAAGGTATTAATACCAGCCTGAAACTTGCAAGCTATATCTGCCCATCAAGGTATTAATACCAGCCTGAAACTTGCAAGCAATGACTGCCTGTCAAGGTATTAATACCAGCCTGAAACTTGCAAGCAATGACTGCCTGTCAAGGTATTAATACCAGCCTGAAACTTGCATGCTATGACTGCCCTATCAGGGTATTAATACCAGCCTGAAACTCTCATTCTAAGACTGCCCTTTCAAGGTATTAATACCAGCCTGAAACTTGCAAGCTATATCTGCCCGTCAAGGTATTAATACCAGCCTGAAACTTGCAAGCAATGACTGCCCCGTCAAGGTATTAATGCCAGCCTGAAACTTGCAAGCTAAACCTGCCCTATCAAGGTATTAATACCAGCCTGAAACTTGCACGCAATGACTGCCCCGTCAAGGTATTAATACCAGCCTGAAACTTGCAAGCAATGACTGCCCCGTCAAGGTATTAATACCAGCCTGAAACTTGCAAGCTATATCTGCCCGTCAAGGTATTAATACCAGCCTGAAACTTGCACGCAATGACTGCCCCGTCAAGGTATTAATACCAGCCTGAAACTTGCAAGCAATGACTGCCCCGTCAAGGTATTAATACCAGCCTGAAACTTGCAAGCTATATCTGCCCGTCAAGGTATTAATACCAGCCTGAAACTTGCATGCTATATCTGCCCCATCAAGGTATTAATACCAGCCTGAAACTTGCAAGCAATGACTGCCCCGTCAAGGTATTAATGCCAGCCTGAAACTTGCAAGCTATAACTGCCCTATTAGGGTATTAATACCAGCCTGAAACTCTCATTCTAAGACTGCCCCGTCAAGGTATTAATACCAGCCTGAAACTTGCATGCTATATCTGCCCCGTCAAGGTATTAATACCAGCCTGAAACTCTCATTCTAAGACTGCCCTGTCAAGGTATTAATACCAGCCTGAAACTTGCAAGCTATATCTGCCCCGTCAAGGTATTAATACAGCCTGAAACTCTCATTCTAAGACTGCCCTGTCAAGGTATTAATACCAGCCTGAAACTTGCAAGCAATGACTGCCCCGTCAAGATATTACTGCCAGCCTGAAACGCGCATGCTATGACTGCCCTGTCAAGGTATTAATACCAGCCTGAAACGCGCATGCTATGACTGCCCTGTCAAGGTATTAATACCAGCCTGAAACTTGCAAGCAATGACTGCCCCGTCAAGATATTACTGCCAGCCTGAAACGCGCACGCTATTACTGCCCTGTCAGGGTATTAATACCAGCCTGAAACTCGCATGCTATGACTGCCCGGTGAAGGTACTAAAACCGCCTGAATCTCGCATGCTATGACTGCCCTGTTAAGGTATTAATTTGAGCCTGAAACTCGCACCTTATGACTGCCCCATCAAGGTGTTACTACCAGCCTGCAACTTCCATGCTGTATCGACCCTGTCAAGGTAATCTGAAACTTGCAAGGTATGACTGCCCTATTAATCAATTAATTCGAATCTAAAACTCACACACCATGGCTGCCCCTGTCAAGGTATTAATACCAGTCTGAAAGTTGTACCGCGCAAGGTTCAAACTTGTGCTCATTTCACACTTTTTTTTTAATTTCCTCTTTGCACAAAAGAATTAGTAATAAAAAAAAGTTTTAAAAAAAGACCTGGCAACATCTCCTCTATTCTACATGTTTTCTCCCTCCATTTAAAACAAGCACTGGCAAAGTAAAAAAGGTCTCACCTTTGAAATATGTTAGCCAACACTTTTGGCTTTGCCTATGCTGGTTGATGATGCTGAACAGCTTGGGCAAAATAAAAAAGTATGTTTCTTGCAGATAATGATTATTAGCAAAAAGAAATGTTTTTAAATAGAAGGATTGTCACAAGCTTGATGACGTATATGCATGCGTCACCATGCATGGGTATGTATTGTATCATCAGGCGGAAGATGCCTTTTTAAATTCTTTTTCAATTCTGTGCAGCATCAGCATATTAACAAACAAAGCTCTTGCTGCCGAGCAGCATCAGCAAAAATAAATACCAATGTAGTGATATAAGCGCATGTATGCGCCACCCTACATGGACGGGTGTGCATTTTTTTCAACCTTTAATTTACCAATCCACGAAGATGAATATCCGTCTTGGAGCAGTAAACATAAAAATATATATATATATATAAAAGTTGGTGAAATCAAATTAACGTAAATGGAGCAGCCCAGTAGAAACCGCAGCTGCCAGGCCAGCCTAAAAAATATGTAAAGAAAAAAAAAAACAAAAAAAACCAAGAGGGCCAGAAGATAAATGAAGGCACGGAGGGGTGGGACAGACAGAATGCTGCCAGGTTGATTGTTTTTCTAATGTATTGTCTGTATGTATGTTTTTATGTTCAACAGCCCTGAAGAAGTCCCATGTGAATAGGGTTGAAACACGTAGGCTGTTTTCTTCTTGGACATGTCATCTTGTTTTTACACTTGAAGACTTTATTAATCAAATTGATGAAAAAACAATTTGAATGTGAAGGAATCTGGTTATTACACAATGGATAGAAGCTTTTGCAGTCACATGTTCCATTAGGATTGCGTATAAGCTTTGAGAGTTTGAAAAGATCTCCTCAGATCTTCTATATTTTGTGCGGCTCAAATTGTGTATTTGTATGTATTGATAAAATTGGGTTTTTTCGGTTAACCCAAAGAGTGAGCACAATTAAGACATTGGGGACAGACAGTGTGCAGGTGAAATTTAGACCATAGCCGTTTGGCTGTTGTGATATTGTAATAAAGCAATGGTTAGCACTGTGGGATGGGGGCACATCTAGGGAGGAACAAGGAAGCCTTTGAAAAACCATGAAAAAAAGCTGAGCGGGAGAAGCAATGTGCGAGGTGGAGCTACAGGGAGAGGCGGGGACAGAGATCAGAGCTGGGAGGAGCACACACGAGAGGAAGAAAACACGAACAAGTCCATGGAGCGCTGGAACAAAAAAAGGTAGCGAGCTGTGGAAGAAGATCTGACATCCAGTCAAAAGGACGGTAAAAAGCTATGCTCCAGGGGCGGGACACAGACGCAAAGGAGCGAAAGCTATTGGATAAGAAGCCAGCAAATGAGGTTCCTAAAAAAACCAACAATAAGCACTGGCTGCGACAAAGCACACTATGAGTGTTGACACTGTACAGTTTGTCGACAACTGAGGTGGAAACCTCAATGCAGGAAAGACCTAAAATATTTTCTGGAAAACACAAAAGATCTTTACTCAGGTCACCCCACATCCAAGGATACCTTGCGACTAGAGGGCATACCTTGCCCTCCCACATCTCTTCCGCAACCACTACCTGCAGGCAGGAGGTAAACAGGTCCCTCTGGAAGTGGCACTTCCAACTGGCAACCCCAGGGCACTATATGCCAAGGCAAACACTGGTTTTTGTTTGCACATGTACATCTTGGAAAATACACATCAGGTCTGCGGTTGGTATGTAAAAGCACAGATGCAAAAGAGCCCCGGCCTATTTGTAGCCCCACGCTCCAGACAAAACATATTCCACTTGGAGACGGGTGACAATGGAACATCCTGCCATTTGTGAAGGAAAATCTAAATCCACAAGAAGAGTTTCCTCTTCTGCCAGAAATGTGGAGATTGTTCTTATCACATAACCTAATCAGGCCTTTACTTTACAAGTCCAGTCCGGCGAGAAGAGGCTTCCACAGTTCACTCCCCACCGTTTGGCAAAAGGGGCATCTTGGGGCAGAAAAGGGCCTTTAATCACCTCCATGCTGGAATGCAATAGGCAGATAGGTTAGGAAAAGCGAACTCTAACCCCCCCCAAAAATTATATTTATCCCCACAGGTCCTAATGACAAGGCAGCTTTTATGGAGGATCTATTTGGGTCTCGCCTAAGACAGTGCATGCGCTGTCTGTTGTGACTGTTAGCTTACACTTGACTTAGAGACCACCCTTTGCTTACCATTGGTTGGCTTCACTGCCACCCTCATTTCCTTGCGTCTTAGTGGTCAGCTGCCATAGGCTTCCTTCCTCTTCGTGTTTGTCCCTCCCCTAGAGCATGGATGCGTTACATGTGCCCGTCCACTGTTCCATTTTTTTAGGTGCTACTTTTTTCTTGCTCTTAAAGTACTCTATGCGGGTGTGTCTTTTTGACCTATTACCCTAGTGTACTTGCCAAAATCCATGTTCCTCCCGCCCGCCCACTCTCCATTGTGCATCTAGTTGCCTCCAGCCCCTCCCTCTTAGCCTTCGTTGTCATCAGCTTACCTCAAGCCCCTCACTTCCAACTTTCATTGTCCATGTCACCTCCTGCCTTCATCCTCCATGTCATCCACGCCCCTTGCCCTCCCGCCCTCCCTCTTGCCTCCCACCCTCCCTTTGTGTTGCCCCTTGCCCCCGTGCTCCCATCCCTTACTAAACAATTAAAAAGCACCAGGACTTGGCCACATGCTTGCTGCATCATATCACTTTTTCTCCACTCCCTGCCTTCTCATTGTAACCCTCCCTGCAAGTCCCCTCCTCTCTCAGTGTTGCCTCCTGCCTGCCAATAATTTTTTTTAAAAAGCAATCTGACCTGACCAGCGCTGGCCGCATCCTATTGCTTATTATTTATTTATTTACCTTTCGGCCATGCAACGTTGATGTACAAAATGGCTAAAAAACATTGACCACGCCTGTTGCTCTCTTGTAGGCGATACCTATGGTCTTTGCCAACGTTAGTTAGGTCTGGTTTGTTGTGGATACCTTGCGAGGCAAGGACTCAAGAAACTTGACAGCTGAAGGAGTGTTTAGTGTCACATATTCTAGGAGGAGCTTCAAGGCACCACATCATGCTATCTAGGAAGTGTCTGCCATCAGATAACTTCATAATGTTTTTTTGACATCATTCAAGTGTCTGGCCAAAAGATTGAACAAAAAAAAAACAAGTTCTTCGCAACAAACTTAAATTCTCATATATTAATAGGAATTCTCTGGCTTATCAAAAGTAAAATCACAATTCTAAACTCCCTCTCATTTGAGGAGCGCAGTCTTAATTTGAGCCGGTAGGTTCCGGTACCCGGCACCAGCACTTAATTGTCAACACCAGCGCTTTTGACAGTCTGCCACAAGGTGGTGCTGTCTAGCAAATTTAGAGATGCCCACAACAACAGTTAAATAATAATTCAATATGCATTAAAAATGACTATTACCGGCTGCCCAAGCTATTATAATAGATTTGTAGGCCTGAAATAGTCCGAATTGCCCCACTTGTAGGAGTGTGAGGGTCCGTAGTTATGTTGGTACTGTCATTGGCAGCATGGCAGGGGCAATGTGTGGTGCAAGCTGCAATGTCCTCCTGATGAGGGAACTGGTACTTATTTTTTTTTTTTACAAATTAAGGACTGGGGGAGCATTACCCGTCTTTGGATCACTTTCCTCCTGCCTACAAGTGAAATATTTTCCCTTGAAATTAGGAGTTCACCCACACTGCCAATCTCCCTTCGCCCCCAAAAATGACCACCTCCGTTCACTTTAACGGAACCTCCCCCCAAAAAGGTCTGTGGTCGCACTTCTTGGAGGCGTGGGTTTCTGGCACCGCCCTCACAGATGCTGTTGGTGCACGTTGTTATTTTCGCTCTCAAAGCTCTCATGCCAAAACAAGGGGCACTTTATCGGCCGCGGCAGACATAAGTGACTGACATATTAGAAGGACAAAAAGCTGCTGCTGGTGTAGAGCTGCTGCTACTCGCCCAAAAAAAGCGCTTCAACACATCATCAGGGGTTAGAAGCAGGGCTTTAAGTGGGATGAAAAAACTGGGGGGTCTCTCAAAGGGGCGCGGCCAATGTCATTAAGGGCGTGGCTTAAAAACATGCAAGCTAAAAATCTGTGCTTAGCATAGTGTGCCGCCCGACTTGTAGTTTGCTGTTTGTTATTGCATCCAGATATATGATACAACTAGTAATATGATAGCGACAACAAGTCAAGACTATTGGCTTTGTCAATGGTTGTTAGTTGCATAAGATAATTAAGCAGCTACCGTGGCTTGTACATAATATTGAAAAAGCTTCCACATAAAACCCTAGTGACACCATAACAATGTTGCTGCTCCTTAGTTCCGAAAAGAGAAGAGAAATCCAGAGAGAATATTACTCTCTTTAAAGGATTTCCCTACGCCTATAACTCTCGATAAAAAAACGGACCGCCTGTGCCAGGGACAAAACAGAGCCCGATAGAGACCCGTTTCTAGGCCCCCTTAAAAAAACGGCTAGTGCTCAGCACCGGTGAGACCCAGCCCACTTAAAGCCCTGGTTAGAAGCACTATATAAATACAAACTTTCTTTTCTCTTCGATCCTTCTGCTATCATTCCGAATCCAAATAACTGACTAACATATCCACCACTTAAAATGTACTTGCATGTTTCACTATACTAATTCAACACTAATCCTCTATGGGTCCCGCAGTAGCGAGCTACTCGCCGAAAAGCGCTTCGACACCTCGTCAGGGGTAGTAAGCGCTATACAATTGCAATTACAATACAATGCAATATTGTCGTGATATCCACACAAGGTCATTGCACCAGCCAGCCACAGCACTCTTCAACCAGACCTAAAAAAGTAACGACCTCCAGCAACCGAAGGGTTAACTCACTCATTCTCCATGTAATCAGTATACCTTGTCGCAGCCAAGGGCTCACCCCATCTCCAAAGAGAGATTACACACTGCCCGGGACGCGCGCGGCGGTGATGTCATCTCTCCAGGGGACCAATTTAAGAATTTGGAATCTGCAGATTTCCAGGAAAGAACCCGAGCGCTCTCTCTGGTTTCAGGGGGAGCTTGGCGCGCGGCACGACGCGCGCTCTCGGATCTGGAGGCAGACACACAATCTGTCCCAGTTCCTTGCGCAGGAAGGCTGCGAGGCGCTATCTGGCAACGGAAGCCGCGTAACAAAACAATGCATTGCTCGTGGGGCTGTAATCTGTCAGGGTTTGAGAGCTTTCCGGCTGTGTGCGTTGAAAGGAGGACCCTGCAACAATGAAATGCGGGTCCAACTTGAACTTTGCCCAATACGTCACCCCTTGAGCATTTCAATGCAGTCACAATCGCAAGGGTGCTTATTTCACAACAATAAACTATGGGCATTTCGAGCACTCTCTCTGTCAACACAAATCACTGCTCCCTCCAACACTTCAAATTGTGCAATCATGGCTAAACCACCACTGGCCAGCTACTGAAACCCCTGGACTCTTGAGTTTCACTTGGCACCCCTTTGTTCTCCACGCATCAATAGCTTAATCCATGCCACATTCTTGAAACAGGTTTAGGTTTCAATTAAACCAGCACACAGACATACTGTTATCTTACAGAGGGCTTAAAGCCCGTCCGTTGCTTTCCATTGGCTGGCTTCAATGTCACTCATTTGCTTCCTTCTTATTTGTTATCAGAGCTGGCTTTCCTTCCTAATCTTGTTTTTTGTCTGTCCCTTCCCTGGCGCATGGACGCACTACTAAGTTCTTCCCCTGCAGCTTTTCAGTGACCTACTTTTTTCAAGCACACTACAAGAGTGCATGTGTTTTCCAGCTATCTCCCTCCTGTACTCGCCCCTCCCCCTCTGCTGAGCTCTCTGTTCCGCTCGCTGGTCTGTGTACTTGACACCCAATCCCCTTGTGTTGCCTTCTCCCTGTGTCCTTTTACCGTGCCTGCTCCGCGCAGCTGTCTTTCGTCCGTTTGATTCCCCCTTCCTGCACCCTCCAAGTTGCCACTTCCATCAACACCCCATGTTGCTTCTGCCCCTCACTCATGCCACCATGTTGCTTCTGTCCCTCATCCCTGTGTTACCTTCCCCTTGAAAAACCTGCCCTCTACTCCTGCCCCCGCTGCTGCTTCTAACCCCTCATCCGCATATTGCCTCCGCCACCCACCTGCTTTAAAACCCTGCCTCCACCCACACGTTCCTTCAGCCCCCACTGTGCCCTCTTGCTACTTCCAGCCTCCTATTGTTCCCCTACTTGCTTTAAAGAATGCTTTTGCATGTTGTTGTAAAATCTTTATCATTATCGATTCAACTTGGATAGGTAACTTAGAGAAAATAAAATAAGCAGCCACGTCATTTTGTAGGTGCATGCTTTAACCTTCCAGTCTAAATTCTTTAACCTTCCAGTCTAAGCTCCTCTGCTTCGCCAGGTCACGGTAACTTTGCGCGCCAGGATACTCTCGAGTAGTTGTGCGCGATATAAAACTTCTATAACATAACATAACATAACATGCATGCATGGTGAACATGTTAGAAAATTACACAGCCAGCCACATCTGCGTAACAGCCTCTGGAATGCTGTGCAGCATGGCTAAAACCATTGGCAAAGACAATACATCCCAAAGGTGAGATCTTTTGGCCTTTCCAATGCTTGTTTAAGCCTGGTTTGACAGTGCAGGCGTCTGCGCAAAACCTATTGTTACCAGTTCTTTAAAATATACAGTGGGCCTTGGTTCCCCCCTGCAGGGTCACTCTCACATCATGCTATTGGTTGTTTGGTTTTTCATTCCGCCTTTGATGGAAAGCAAGCATTGCAATCCATGAGGAACTGTTTTACACCACAAAAGTTCACTCACTCATGAGACATCACATTCTGTGTCTCACAGATGCATTGCATACAGAAAGTGGTCATATTTTTTCTTCTCTCACTCCAACTTTAAAAACATTTTTAAAGTAATTTAGGCATATCTCAAAATGCAAGCCAGACCTACTGTCTTTGCCAACACTCGTCTTAATTCTTGTTTGTCGCCCTCCTGCAACAGCATCATCGCTCTTGTACTCTAGCAAAGCCCTCTAACAGCTTCTGGGATTATGTGCCATAGAACAATGTGAGCACATACATAAGTAAAACAAGGGCGCACAGGTCGATGGGAATCAGCACAGCTGTGGCAGTGAGGGGAGAGGAGTTGGCCTAACGGCTAGGGCTCCTGTGATTCTGGGCAAATCACTTAATCTCCCCGTGCCTAAAATGAAAGTGTGTCCTCATGTAACGTAACTGGAAAATATGTAAAGCGCTCTGATACCTGATTCGGTTCGGGTCTAGTTCGCGCTATATAAAACTCTGCAAAAAAAAAAAAAGCGGAAGGACACAAATTACTCCATCCTAAATAGGATCATCTCACCTAAAGGTGAAGAAGTGCAGTGCCAGAGAGGAGACTGGGGTTACTATTCAGGGCCAAGTGGCGCTTTAGCGCCAAGCATTGATGTTTCTTGACACAGCAGTGGAGTGCTTAATTTGTAAAAACAATAGTGCCAGGGCCCTCGTTAGGAAACCACCGTAGTTTGCACCACCTATCACAACTGCCAGTGCTGCCAACACTACGTTCACAACTACTAACCATTACACTCCAACAAGTGTGACAATTCAGACTGTTTGAGGCCCCCAAATCTATAACCTCTTCGTTGCGGCCAACAGCCGCCACGAGTATTACCTCGGTAGTGCTGCGCAAGTCCGTTGCCCGACGCAGCCCCACCTAATCAAACCGCTGCACCGAGGCGTGATTCGCGCTATGGTTATATGAATAAGAATGACTCGGGAAAAGGTTTTGATTGTGGTTAATGTATATTGAATTACTAAACAACTGTTTTGCTTATCTCTAAATTTCACAAACAGCGACACCCTGTGGCAGCTGTCCTAAGTACCGGTGTTGACAATTAAGTGTTGGTGCTAAGCAACAGAAACCACCAGCTCAAATTAAGCACTGAACCAATGTCACACAGGGGTGAAGCCAGGCGGGAGCCCGCCTCAACTCAAAATGGCCGAAATAGCAAGGGAAGGACTGTGAGAATCCTAACCTTTTAATGATTGCTGCAGTGGGCTTCAGCAATGATGGCGGTCAACATACTCCTAGGGGCTTTGTCCGGGGTGGGTTCAAGGCAGGGTCCGAGCCCAAATCCTTCCTATGGATGTACATTTCTCTGCTGTGCTGCTCGGCAGTTTAGCGAGGGGCTTCAACCCAAACAGAAAATAGCCATTCTTACTCCTTCAGTGACGTCCCAAACAATGTTTATTAATGTGCGATTCTGTAGCCCTGCATCACCATGCATGTACTCGTACAGAATGACAGGGCCACCATTTTCCTTTTTTAGGTCTTGGCTAGACAGCACTTGCGCGGTCTCTACAAGACATGTTGTACATACTTTGTGGGCTTCAGCCTTCCCACATGCTTCCCATTTGCTGGCACCACTGTTGCTTGCATATTCTTTCTCCCCATTTGTCCATGGCATGCATTGGTCATGCCTCTTCCTCAGTTTAGCCCTCCCCAAGAGCATGGACCAATTACACTATCCCTCCACTCCTTTCGTTTTAGGATCTGTTTCAGGAACTGCTTTTTCTTTGTTAAAGAGCAAGCACACATTTTTTTATTTGCTTAAAACTACTCTGTAAACAGGGTTGTAAATCTTGTTCTTATCTCTTCATAGCACTGCTTCCCACATCCAATTACAACCTCCCTCATCACTGCTTGTTGACGCTGTGCGTATCTTCTTTTCTAAGGTGACTCTCAGCAAACTTCCCAGCGTGGCTACATTTGATCTTCACAAATCACTCTACTATGTGAATAATAACATATTAAATTTAGTTGATTTTCATGGAGTAGGCATTCCAGAACGAGGCACACTTTAGGAAAAATATAGGCCGGTATGTGTACGATAGTTGCGTAATTGTTCTGCTGTGTTGTGAGCTTAAAAACTGCATTATCATTGCGTTCGATATCTGACAACGGATTACATGAGTGTGTCTGTTGTCATGTGTTATCAAAGAAGACTAGCTCAATATGACTTTTATTTTAGGACTCTGACTCGTTTGTCAGTGGACACCTGGTTGGTGTGTTCATGAAGCCCTCACCGGAGTAGGAAGACGGCGTTACAGGTACCCGGCAGGCTCTGTCCAGAAAGGCTGGTCATCCCCTTGCCGCTTCACTCCTGGAAGCATTGACTGCTAATACCCAGCATATGCTTGAGAGGGGAACCCCCCTCTCACACCTAGAAAAACACCCTAGCGAGTGTAACACATAGTCTGTATTACACAAACCCACCTTTTTTAGCCTGCACCAGCACTTTTAAAATAGGTCCTGAGGAAAGCCAGATTAATTTTAATGCACTGGCTGAAACAGGTCAGCCAACACATGGATGTAGGAGGTCGTAACTCACCACCGTAACATCCCCTAGCCTTATTTTAACCGCTGACGGCGGCCCAGTTATTAAAATTTAATTTACCCTCGGGTACTGGGACCCTCCCTAAGGCGTTTTAACTGTCTCTTCACTAACACCCCACACTGCACTCTCAGTAAAATACCAGCTCCACTGTAATCAGGCGTCGTAGCACACCCGGAACACATTAGGTGTTACTGGGTCGGCCCCATGATGAAGCATGCCACCAACTAGGTTGGTGGGTGAGGGCTTCATGAACACACCAACAAGGTGTCCACTGACAAAACGAGTCAGAGTCCTAAAATAAAAGTCATATTGAGCTAGTCTTCTTTGATAACACATAAAAAACCCACGGGGACACAGACTAGCTATCTAGTCCTCTCTCTTTCTCTTGATACGTCTACTACTGTGTCTGTTGTCAGACATAGAAATACAGATTACAAATGTAACTTTTCTTTCATAGGATTGAAGGACGTTTGTCCAAGTGGGTGCAGTGCAGCAAGTAATATTTTGAGCATTTCTTGCAGAGCCTGCTGTGCGGTTAGGTCACCTGTTTTATGTACCGCCCGTCTGGATAATACCTCACTGTTTTCTAGGAGAAGGGACATTAGTTGGTGAGTTACAAATCAACATATATTAACTACATTTATTTATATCTATTTAAAATAAAATGAGCAGAACACAATAACTATGTGTGTAAAGTTGCTTTATTTTTAAATCTGATTTTTTTTTTAAAGGTGTCTCATATGATCAATGATCCAAATAAGTTGAAGCAGAACGTAAAAGTGCTCAGAAGTACATTCTGGTTTGCAGTTCCCATGTGTAGGCTTGGTACAAAATAGACGGAAGGGGGACTTTACTTTTCCTTAAGGTTTCCCGACCCATTACCCGCCTTCCTCAGTGCACGAATGTGAATAATTCACCCCTAAATATGTTAAAGTGGCTTCAGATATGCTCCCCTTCCCCTAAACATAGCTTGACTGCTTAAGGGGAGAGAGACAGGACAACAAGAAAAAACACAGCAAAAATAATAGTTTGGATTCTTCCTTGCAACTCTGGATCAATTAAAGACCTGCTATGTTCACAGACAGGACCCCAGGACCTTTGAACTCGCTTCAACCGTGCATTCCACATTGACAACACCAATAGCTAAGGCATTGCCGAGACTGATTTTCTCTGCCAATTCTGGTTCAATTAACCGATCCACTATGACACACGCCACTTGGATTGATGAAATAATAATGTTTTTAGTGTGAAGTTGCAAAAATGTAAATAAAGGGAAGTGCCGGTTGGCGGGCACTGGTTGGTGGGCAACGGAGGAGTACATGGGGGGGTAAAGCAGCATGCGAGGGAGAGAGTGAGAACAGCACAGGGTTTGGGAAAAGATGCACACGATGGAGAGAACAGCACAGAGTACGGAGTTGTCAAGGTAGTTTGGCGTGGGGTGAAGCACATGAGGGAAAGAGCAATAGAGGGGGGGAAGAAGTGCACAAGGGAGGTGGCAGCGTGGAGGGAGAGCGAGTTTAGGAGTCGAACAAGAGACAGAGTTAGTAGTACAGAAGAGAGAGTGCAAGGGTGTTTGGCAGGGGGAGAAGCATACAAAGGAGAGATGGAAAACACATGCACTCTCATGGAATGCTTAACCCCTTAAGTGCTCCCGTCGGCAAACGCCTGTCGCGAACACTACCTCCGTAGTGATGTGCACGTTCATGGGCTGACTGGGCCCCGCCCACTCATAAAAACCGCCGCACCGCGGCAGAATTCGCGCCGCGGTTAACTAAAAAGAAAAACAATTCTCCGAAAGTGAACATTGGAATTCCTCTAATCAAAAGGATGGAAAAGAGGACATGTTTCGGGGGTTGGCGGGGAGGGGGGCACCTACAAGAAGAGGAAGAGAAGCCATTGAATAAGAAACAAGCAAACAAGATTGACAAAAATGCCAACCAAACAATGGGTAAGCTGTAAGTCCACTGGAGTCAAAAGGAGCCCCAACACAGGTATGGGTAAAGCTAGGGACCATGAAGGGGGGTCTGTGGTGATGGCTTGTAGACTGGAAGGAGCTTGGTAGTCACATAAGCCACCAAACTCTGAGTGCACCAATCAAATCTACTTATGAACAACGTCAAGTAAGAGTTGTGCAAGCTTCATGGCTCGGAGCAAGCAATCACTCTGCAACTTCCATTATTACACTCCACTTTAACAGCACAGGCTTTTTTTTTTATTATAAATGAATGTTCTCAAAAGTGAAAAACTGCAAACGGCAACCAATCTGACCCGGAAATACACGGGAATACTTCACTGGATGTTTTGTTTTACTTAGAAGGGAGTCGCGTGTTCACTGAAAGGCCACAAGGGCTCATAAAATATGAGATGTAAAGTGTACAGGGGTCAGTAGTATTTTAGTAAGAGGTTCTGACAATGCATCTCTGCCCTAACCTGTCAGCGGCCTTCAGATGTGGAAAACCTAGGGCTCCATTCGTCTCCCTTCCCCTCTTTGGGTACCAATAACCCTCAAACGGCTCCCAGTAACCCCCCCCTGGGATAGCCAACAGCTGACCCCCAGACAGACCCCAATGGACTCGAAGGTAGCCCAAAAATATGCTTAGGTAGCCACCAACAAACCATCACATAGCGCTGAGCCACGTAGCACTGAGCTGACTCTCCCATATCTCAACACACATCAGTTAGTACCAGTGGCGGCTGCTAGCAAGGTAAAGTGGTAGGGCAGCGCTGTGGACAATAATTTAAAAAAAAAAGAAAATGTACCTGCAGCTCGCTGCACCTGTGCTCTTCAGGTCCCGATGCACAGTCGCCAAGTCTCCCCTGAGCCAATCCAGACCCTGCTCTCATCCCTCATGCTGGTATTACCTGGCATTAGTGAAACACTGGGATTGGGCGGAGCAGGCTGGTTTTACGCTCCAACAGGGACTGGGAGCCTGTGCCTGCTGTTCTCCATGCAGCAGCCTGGAGATATCTAAGTGCGCATGTCGGATGGCTCTGAGGTGTGGCGCCGCGGCCAGGGCGACTGACGCTGGAATCTGGGGATCACGGTTCGATCCCCGGCTCCGGCGGCAGGTTAGCCCAGCACCATGTGACTCTGGGCAATAGCTTGCTTAATCTTCCTGACGGCCCCCAGCGCCCAGAGACCCTTACGGGTGATTGTGCGCTTTACAAATGTGGACTTTACTTTACTTTACTCGGCTCAGTCATGTAAAATGAAATGATAATGCAGCAGTTTTATTAATTGCTTTGTTATTATTTTATCTTACATGCTACTGCTGGCTTACTGAGCTTATCACTGCTACCTCCAGCAGTGGGGCGACGCTCCTCCGCCATAACGGGGGAGCCGCAGCTGGTTAGTACCAGTGCTTAATTTGAGCAGGTGGTTTCCAGTGCTTGGCACCGGCACTCAATTTTCGAAACCACCGCTGGTGACAGCTTGCCACAAGGAGGAGCTGTCTGCCTAATTTAGAGAAGACTAGAGTAACAGTTACATTATTCATTTAATATACATAAAAAATGACTATTACCTGCTGGCCAAGTCATTCTTTTAGCTTTGGGGTCTGAAATAGTCTGAATTGTCACTCTTGCAGGAGTGTGATGGTTAGTAGTTGTTTTGTTACTATCATTGGCAGGAGCAGTGTGTGGTGCAAGCTGCAGTGGCCTTGTGGTGAGAGCCCAGGTATTTATATATTTTTTTTGTTTTTTATTTTTATAAATTAAGCGCTTGTTAGTACCCAACAGGCTTTCACTGAGCCTATTACAGCCCCTCACATTGAACAGCCGCCCCACACCCATCTCCAAATTAACTTGTAGATCCCCACCCCGGATTGTTGACTGCAGACCCTCACATTCCCTCAGCAGACTGTGGGCTAACACAGCCCCCTGGAGTCTCCACACTATGCTAGCAGACCCTGTGCTGAAAACCTTCCCCCCCCCCCCCCTGCACCCCACCCTCCTTCCAGCTACACTCCCTGCACTCACCTTACCACCATGACTGTTATTGTCTGTTTAGTGCAGAACATATTTGCATAACAATACTTTTTGACATAATTGGAGATGTGGAACAGAAGACACTTTGGTCCAATTAAATTCAAATTAAACACCATTATCTTTCCCCAGATCCCTCCCAAGGCAGCATCAAGCAGCTTTAACACCACAACAAGCCTGTGTCTTGAGCAGTGTTCAACTGGCTACTTTGTATTGTGGCATTAATATAGAGCCTCATACCCGAACGAGGGGTACGAAGCGCTTTATGCCTTAAGGTGCCTCAATGCCGTGGGAATGAACATGAGGAATGGGAAAGAGGAATATTGATAGAGGAAGAGAAGGGAGTGAAGTAAGTGCCTTATGGAGGGCGGGGGCTTCCCCAAATCCCTTCTATCTGACAGTCGCCAGGGCTGAGTACATCATTGTGGAGCAGGAGAAAGTTCTCAAGCTTTAAAAGTGGGCGGGGCCATGGATGAATGCTGGCCTGTTCCCATCTTCCTTTTATTAAATAACATTTCATAACTGCCTTGCAGTTGAAAAAGTGCATTTCCTCGGCACTGCTCTTGTGTACTGTGACATTAACCACAGTTGCACTTTAATGTCTGTACTGACCTTTTGGGTGGTTTCCTTTCCCTCAGAGGAGCGCCCACAGCCTCCTCCTTGTGGCCCCCAACAGTGCTTAATTTGTAAAAATAAATGCCAGAGCTTTCGCCAGGAGGGCACTGCAGCTTTCACCACACATTGACACTGCCATGTTGCTAGTGATAACAATACAACTACTAACCATCACACTCCTACAAGTGTGACAATTCAGATTATTCCAGGCCCCCAAATCTATAAGAATGACTTGGGCGTCAGTTATAGTACATTATAATGTCTATTGAATTAATAATGAACTGTTGTAGTCATCTCTAAATTAGCCAGACAGTGCCACCTTGTGGCAGGCTGTCACAAGCGCCGGTGTGGACAATTAAGTGCTGTTGCCGAACCCCGGCTTAAATTAAGCACTGCCCCCATGTCATGTGAGAAAGTCTCAACATAGCCACGCTCTTCATCCTAGAGCAGACTGCATTCTATGACCTGTAGTTTAACTTTAGCTACCCGGATACAAAGTGCTGTTGGCTACAAAGCCAGGACTGGCTGAAGGCAGGGCCCATGGCATGGGGGCCACGGGGCATCTATAGGCACACGATGCTCAGGGGCCCCTCCCTTCACAGGAATCCTGCCAGGAAAAAAATCCTGCCCTCCTGAAGAAGGGCAGGATGTTTTATAGGAGACCGGAAACGTGTCGGTCAGTCTCCTACTTCCCAATGAGAAGAAAGGGAAGGAAAAGAGATGCATCTAGCTAATTGTAAACTGTAATTGTAAATGTATTTATATAGCGCTTACAAAAAGGCATTGAAGTGCTTTTTTCGGCGAGTTGCATGCTACTCCGGAACCCAAAATTAGTAGTTAGTACAATTGTTTTTGTTTTGTTTTTACTTGTGCATTAGTTATGTTAGGATTGTGGTCTTGATATGTTGTGTGTCTATTAAAGTTTGGGGTAGGGATAGAATGATAGGAGTGGATTTGAAAAAGAAAGTAGCGAGTTGTTTTGTAAGTATTGGTTGTGTGTGCTTGTTAGTTGGGAGGCGTGGTTTAAAAGGAGGGCTGAAACATAGAGAAGGATGTTTGGGAGTTCAAAGCAGATCGAAGGGTTGGGATGCGTCAGAGGGAGCAGGGATGGGAGGGAGGGAAGAGTTTTTTTTTCATAATAGCAAAATGCAAATATTTATGCGCACATATATAAATGTGATACTTGGTAAAGTTGTATTTGATGAAACTCCTCTATATAAATGCCCATATGTACATTGAAGGCAATATCTACATAAACTGCTGTCCACATTTATCGTGTTACTTTTTTATGCTTTCAAATAGCTCCAATTTAACTTATACATACACAAATATACATATGGCACGTATTGTAGTTATTAGAAGCAAGCGCAACCCTCTATATATGCAACTGTATGTACACAGAAGCAGCAATTTTTACACTGTCCGATATACAGGTGAATCCTGTGATGTCATTTATAATTTCCCTGATATAAATGTATCTGCTTATAATCGTAGGCATAGTTCACAGTACAGTGACGTGTACTTGTATTACGAGAGCTCTTTTGTATACCATGAGCAGTATAGCTTGCCATGTCTGTGCATACGTGAGTTGTGAGTATAGTACTACAGATAGGGGCCGGAAGTACAACAGATAGGGACCGGAGGTACAACAGATAGGGATCGGAAGTACAACAGATAGGGGCCGGAAGTACAACAGATAGGGGCCGGAAGTACTACAGATAGGGGCCAGAAATACTACAGATAGGGTCCGGAAGTACTACAGATAGGGGCCGGAAGTACTACAGATAGGGGCCGGAAGTACAACAGATAGGGGCCGGAAGTACTACAGATAGGGGCCAGAAATACTACAGATAGGGTCCGGAAGTACTACAGATAGGGGCCGGAAGTACTACAGATAGGGGCCGGAAGTACTACAGATAGGGGCAGATAGGGGCCGGAAGTACAAGAGATAGGGGCCGGAAGTACAACAGATAGGGACCGGAAGTACAACAGATAGGGGCCGGAAGTACTACAGACAGGGGGCGGAAGTACTACAGACAGGGGGCGGAAGTACTACAGATAGGGGCCGGAAGTACAACAGATAGGGGCCGGAAGTACTACAGATAGGGGCCAGAAATACTACAGATAGGGTCCGGAAGTACTACAGATAGGGGCCGGAAGTACTACAGACAGGGGGCGGAAGTACTACAGACAGGGGGCGGAAGTACTACAGACAGGGGGCGGAAGTACTACAGATAGGGGCCGGAAGTACAACAGATAGGGGCCGGAAGTACAAGAGATAGGGGCCGGAAGTACAACAGATAGGGACCGGAAGTACAACAGATAGGGGCCGGAAGTACTACAGACAGGGGGCGGAAGTACTACAGACAGGGGGCGGAAGTACTACAGACAGGGGGCGGAAGTACTACAGATAGGGGCCGGAAGTACAACAGATAGGGGCCGGAAGTACAACAGATAGGGTCCGGAAGTACTACAGATAGGGGCCGGAAGTACTACAGACAGGGGGCGGAAGTACTACAGACAGGGGGCGGAAGTACTACAGACAGGGGGCGGAAGTACTACAGACAGGGGGCGGAAGTACTACAGATAGGGGCCGGAAGTACAACAGATAGGGGCCGGAAGTACAACAGATAGGGGCCGGAAGTACTACAGATAGGGGCCAGAAATACTACAGATAGGGTCCGGAAGTACTACAGATAGGGGCCGGAAGTACTACAGATAGGGGCCGGAAGTACTACAGATAGGGGCAGATAGGGGCCGGAAGTACAAGAGATAGGGGCCGGAAGTACAACAGATAGGGACCGGAAGTACAACAGATAGGGGCCGGAAGTACTACAGACAGGGGGCGGAAGTACTACAGACAGGGGGCGGAAGTACTACAGATAGGGGCCGGAAGTACAACAGATAGGGGCCGGAAGTCCAACAGATAGGGGCCGGAAGTCCAACAGATAGGGACCGGAAGTCCAACAGATAGGGGCCGGAAGTACTACAGATAGGGGCCGGAAGTACTACAGATAGGGATAGGGGCCGGAAGTACTACAGATAGGGACCGGATGGACCACAGAGGTAAGCCAGCATCCTGTTACTCCCACACACCCTAGGCATAATATCCCAATCTTTAACATTTCCAAACATGTCTTATCGTCTTCTGAGGTTTCCACACTTAGCAAAGGCCTGTCTCCCCCATTGGAACCCACTGGGTAATATTTCATTAAACCACAGACAGAAATATTGCAATTCTTTCATAAAATGAAACTCCATTTCTCTTCATGTGACTGCCCATCACACAATGTGGCCACCAACCTCAGACCACCCTCAACATTGTTTCTCTCCATTATGGGAATACTACTTGGAGTACTAACATTTGAGAATCTGGTATAAAAAGAACTCGCCACAATTAGAAATAATCCATGCTCTACTCCTTTCTACATTAGTCGCCAGGTATGGCAAGCATGGAATAGCCTCAGGGATAACCTTGAAAGGACAATAAACCTGACAGATAAAGGCGGAGGATAGTAGTACAAGACACGGATAAATAGAACATTGGAATGTTGGGAGGTCCATTGAAAACAATGGAGGGCTCTGGGCTTATAATGGCTGGTATAAGCCCGGAGCTCCAACATTCCAATGTTTATTTGCTCACAGCTCTGGCTGTGAACAAAGGCTTCAGGGAGCCTGAGGGGATTTCAATCCCCTCGCGCTCCCTGAAGCCTTTCTTTGATTTATTAGCACATTCTGCCCTCTAGTGGCAGAATGTTCTTATAGCCTTATAGCCCTCATAGCTGGGCTATACCCGCTATTAAAGTCCCGCTATCTGGTTAAAGACCCTCGCTTCGGCTCGAGCCTTAAACGCTGGAGCAGGCCTTTAATAGCCGGTATAGCCCGCTACGGCGGGCTATAAGGCTATATTATAAGCAAGAAATGTACAATCAGTTGAAGAATCAAGACCTCTGTACGACACTTGCATACAATCCATAACTGGGGATCCGTACAGCGATTCTGGAAGCCACCACAAAAGGAAAAGAAGCTGGCATCCTTAGGCCAAATGAGTTCAATTGTCGGAACAACAAAAGCTCCTATAACCCCATATTATGTACACTACCAAAAGTTCATTACGATGACAATCCACCAGTTAGACCAATTCTGTCCGGATGCGGGACATTGCATAGACAACAGTACTACCTGCATCGAAAAGAAACGAGCACTGGCAAAGCCAATTGCTGGAACCTATGCAAGATCTGTTTACTTTTTCAGTGTTTTTAAGACATTTTGCACAGTGAGCTGCTATGCAACATAGATTAAAGTAAAAAAAAAAGGGTATGACACGGCAAGCGCACACCGTGTCCTAGTGCTTGTTTTTTATAGTCATGGTAGAGATGCTGTGCAATATGCTAAGAAAACGCAGGAGGGAGACAGGAACAGCAATAACGGACAACAGGAGTAAAAGGTTCAGGAAAAACAAAATGAGGGAGGTATAGAGGAAGTAGGAGGGGAAAATAAGAAATAGTACCTCAATCACAGCGCTAGCAGCAGATGGGCACTAATTAAGTGGAATAAATCTGTGCTTGGTCCAGGCTCCACAAAAAGTAGTAGTAGTAGGTATTTATTGAGCGCATATATCACCTTTAGGTCTCATTGCGCTTCGCCAAACACCGGAAACTAGGAAGGGTAAAATCAAGATTTAAAATAGCCATCTTGTGAGAGCTTTACGAAATATTTTGGGGTCAACTTCCAGGCGTAGCCGTAGCGGCAGTGAGTTCCATCGTTCCGGTGCAGTTTTGGAAAAGGACCCGTGACCGTTTTTTACAGTTCGAACCTTGGGAACGGAAGTGATGCTTGGCCTGAGATGGCCAATTAGGAGGCTGCAAAAAAGAGTGACACTGAAGCCAACAAGAGGCAAACAATGGGCGGGCACCAAACACTTTATTGTAAATAATAGTACCTTACAAGCGAGAGCGCATGTGGTATCGTGGGCTCGAAATAAAAAGGGCCTTTTTAAGCAACTTAGAATTTTTTTTATAAATTGCATTCAAAATTAGATGGATAAAGTTACAGTGTTGGGTGAAGGTAACAGAATGAATATGCTGTATAATATAGTGAATTGTAAGATGTTTTTACAAACTTTTTTCATTGCAAGAGACAGTAGGGCAGGCCCGAGGGAGCCAGCTACCGGACTTGATTCATTGTAAATTTGGGTGGTCGCGCTCTTTCCCGCCAAGAGACTCCACGAAGGGGGGGGGGGGGGGGCTTCGAGCGCCTACTTTCCTGCATTATTCGTCACTTCTTTTTAAAACTGGCTCCTTTCGAAAGGAGTCCTTTTCCAGGTCGCAGTACCCCAGGACTTTGGAAGATATCCAAATAAAATGGCGTGCTCATAACGCTGAATCTATTTAGCTCTAAAGGCCAACCGCTAGGGGGCGGAATAATGAACAGCTCGTGGGTCTGGAACGGGGCCCACTCCAGAAGATTGGATTTATTCCACGGAGGACCTTGCTCGGCTGAGCTGTAATTTTGCAGGACCCTCGCGGCATTTTGGGGTCGGCATGGGTACACAGACGACAGGTGGGAACACATAATTTAACTCAATCCCAGGTTTGTAAGTACAGATGCCAAGACTTCTCATTATGCGCCCTTCCCTCTCTTCCAAAATAAAACCTAAATACACTAAAACACATGCCCCCTTTCCACATATGTTGCACACTGAATTTCAAGCAGCCTCCCCCCCCTGCCTCCCCCCCACCCCCCACTTTTAAGAAGCGCCTGGTACAGATCTAAAATACAGATGGTGAAATCTTGTTTACTCACCTGACCTCTGACCTGGCCTCCCCGCGGTGAGAAGTGGAGGAGGTAGAGGGGGTTGTGCAAATACAACTCAGTCCGACCTGTCTGCCCACCTCGGGGCGGCAGCTGCCCCGAAGCCCCCGGCGGGGAGGGGGAGGGGCTAAAGGCTGAGCAGACCTGGGGTGTTCGTGGAGGGAAGTGAAGGGCCCTGGGTTTCTCAGGCACTACTTACGTAAAGTAAGGTGTTACATACAGGAGGGGTTTTTAAATACAATCAGAATTACAAAACGCAGATATAACACAGCCACCAAGCTTCAATTTGGGAAAAACAGTTTCCTGTTATGTCTCTGCTTTATTAATGATTAAGGGCCATATGTATCGAGATACCCATTTGCGATTCCCAAATAGCGATTTTTAAGAAATCGCCATTTGAGAATCGCAAATGGGTATGTACGTACAAAATCGCATTTTTTTTGCGATTACTTAAAATTCCTTACTTGCGATTAGCAAATTGCGAATCGCAATTAAGGAATACTTTCCCTTTCATTTCTATGGGCCAGGAGGCCTATAGGAATGAATGGGAAGTTATTCTCAATTTGCGATTCGCAATTTGCTAATCGCAAATTGAGAATAATTTCAAGGGTGCAGGGGTGTCCAAAGGACACCCTGTTGCACCCCTGAAATATGCATGGGTGCACATGTGATGCACATACATGCCCTAAGGGCATGTATGTGCGTCACATGGCACTTTGAAAAATGCAAAAATGTGCCTTTTTCATGGAATTCGCAATTTACCACCAACTAGAAGTTGGTGGTAATTTGCGATTCCTTAAGGGCATTTTGCTAATGTTTTTTTGCTACATACATTGCATTTAAGGAATCGCAAAATTTGCGATTCCTTAAATGCAATTGCAAAATAAGGAATCGCAAATTTTGCAATTCCTTATTTTGCACCACATTTTGCTTAATACATTCCATTTAGCAAATTCGCATTCGCAAAGTGCGAATTTGCTTGATACATATGGCCCCATATGGCTGATTCTGCCCCAGCCAAACCGTCTGCGTCCCGGCAGATTTGCTCGTGTGCCGGGCCTCAGCGCCTGGAAGTAAATGGCCCCCTGGCTGCTGCTTGAATTATAAACTACAGCAGTAATCCAGGTTCACTGGACACTTCGACTTCTGGGCACTACTACTGGTCGGACCCTCATGATTGACAATGCGATTGCCCCTATCTGCCCCCTCCCCCACCACACCCCATAAGAGCCAGGCCCTGCACCCACGAAGACCGATTTTATCTCCGTGCCCCAGGATTCATTCCCGGTACACGGCTGACTCAAACGTTTATCCTTCAGAGGTCGATAAAAGGAGTATCAGTGAGCTATGTAATAATCGGCCTCATTGTCCAAGACACATCTGGCTTTGCTGGCGCTATTTTTTAGATTACATTATTACATCTCGTTGGGACCCGCTGAGGTAACAAAACAAACAACAACAAAAAACGCGCCCCTCTTTGGGAAGTGACATATCCCAAACACTTGCACGTGCCGCGACGACCCTACTGCCTTCAGGCGACCATGATAAATGCACCTTTTCTACTGAACAATACCGTACACAGTTACCCCCACGTTTTATGTAGCCGCCACACCACAGACATGCTTTCGCTTCCCCCAAAGAGGCTCGGCACGGTCAGGAACCCGCCAAATGCTGCGCCTGGGAGGCAGACGCGCAGGGCACCCTCCGGGCGCTACCTTTACGAGTCTTACAGAACCGCCACCACACAGAACAACATTGATTTTCCACCCTGTCTGGCGGTATTTGATGCAGTGAAGGCCGCAGTAGGTGAGCAGGCCACGCCTTCTTGTCGGGCCTCCAGGTCGGTCCCTACAACTCAGCCCCACAAGCCACGCCCTTTGTTTATCTGTCAGCCATGAAATTAGCACCCCCTCACCTGAGGCAGGAGGGGCAGTATTTTGCACTGCACCACCGCTTTTGTTGTAGGATAGACTAGTGGGTTAGGGTGCCAGCTACAGTGGTCTGTATGCAGCGCTTCATTTGTAAATAGGGCTCCCGGTTTTATGGTATTTATTTTTGTAACATTTCCGTCTGTATTTATCCATATTTATTTTTTGGCCTATTTTATCTGTAATTATCCATATTTATTTTGTGTTGTGCGTATAAATGAAGTTGAAAAACGGTACATTTCCATATTTATTTAACTGACAGGCGTGCCCACATACTTTGGTATCTATCGTGTTTTAGCTGTTTAAGCTGTCAAATATTATATAACAATACACCCACTGGTAAATACTAGCATTATACTATAAATGTATGTTGACATATTCCTTTATTTAAATACATTTCATGCAGTTTTTTTATTTCCCATTCTGTCCATATGCTCAGTTGCTGGCCTGTAATTCATCACAGACCGCATGGAGAGTCACTTAAAAGGAACACAATTTTCTGTATTTATCCACTTTTAAAAATAAATGCAAACAGAAAACACATTGTTTTCTGTCTGTATTTATCTGTAAAAATCCGTAAAAACGGAAAACAGGAAGCCCTATTTGTAAACAATAAGTGGATGGGCTCTCGCCAGGAGACTGCTGCAGCTTGCACCACCCATTCCCTCTCCGACAGGGCCGGACTGAGAGCCTAAACCGGCCCTGGCAATGAAGTCGGACCAGGAGGGTTGGGGTGAGGGGGATGGGGAGGAGAGAGTGGTTAATTTGGCAGGGAGGATAGGACATGGGGCGTGGTGTGCGTGGAACACACTGCAGCTGCTTTTGTTACAGGGGGCCAATAGTGCAGCTAACAAAAACAGCCCCTCAGCGGTCCAAAACCAGCCCCCACCCTGGCCGCCCACAGGGGAAACGCCCGGAGCCCGATACAGCCAGTCTGACCCTGCTCTCCCAGTGCTGCTAACGACCATATCAACACTACTAGTAGCCATCACACTCCTACAAGTGTGACATTTCAGACTATTCCAGGCCCCCAAAGCTATAAGAATGGCTTGGCCAGCAGGTGTTAGTTGTTTTTAATGTATTTTGAATTAATAAACAGCTGTTGTGCTCATCTTTAAATCAGACAAGCAGCGTCACCATGTGGCAGACTGCCTAAAGAGATGTTCGACTACCCTTCTCAAAAGCATTTGTTTATAGGGTGACTGAGACGTGGATGCAGGCGGGGGCCTATAAGAGAAACTTTAGGGACTTTTCGCTCCTTCGAGAAGTAGAACATTTTGCGACTGCTCCCAATTCAGCACGTGATCTAAAGTGAAGGCGGTCCAGTAAAAGACCTATGCGGTTTGATTTTGGCCTCCCAGGTGAAGGACTTACTCAGAAGAAAGAAGAGTGCATGTTTATGCAATTCAAGTGTGGCTCTGACTCTCCTTTCCTTCGATTCATGGACCTTTCTAAAAGGATCTTGGTTTCCAAATCATACATTGATGAGAATTCCCTCCTGTGTCCTACCGCTGATACATGCATACAGTGTAAATTAATACTGTCCTGAAGAAGGTGTTAGAGAAAAAATGTATATCCGCCGAAACGTCATCGACCGTTGGTGTGTCCAGTTTGGACCCATACCCCGAAAGGAAAAAAGAAACCAAGCTTTGCAGGTGTATGGTGCACGTGGTCTTTTGGGACGGTTTGTGTGTTGGATGTTTGGAATGTAGAATGAATGGTAAGCGGGACGAGAGTATGGCACAGGAGAGGTTACGGGGCATGTTGTATGTTGTAGTGATTTTGTCTGTTTTTAAATAAATGAATGTGTCTCGTCTGATGTAATGGAAAAGAAATCATGTATAAACACAGATAATGTTATGAAAAAAATAATGAAATAAATGTTTTGTATAAAAAAATGTAAGGAAACAGAGTTGTATGAAATACATTGTTAAAACTTAACTGGAACAGCTCACGGTGTGATTTTTCCAAGGTGACAAGTTAAGCAGGGTAGCAGGACCTCTTTAGGCATTTTCGCATTTTCCCCCTGTCCGAAGCCTGATATTGAAAGTAAGACAGTGAAAACTTCTATGCAGCCTGCAGTCGAAGAGTTTGACCATCTGTTTAGCTCAGTGTCCGTCCTTCAGAGAAAAAAACAGATTCTGCCGGCCTGTATGTGCCCCCCCCCCCACCTCATCACTCCCCCTTCCCCCCAACCCCATTCAGCGAGGAACCAAAGCCTTCCTCTTCAGTTAACACCAAAACCACCACAAGCAACTCTCTGGATGAGGAAACTCAGGAAGAAAGTAGCCTTAACCCTCCCTTCCTAGCCCCCCACCCCACCGCCTACGGTGCTATGTTTTTTGTAGGCACTTTCTACTGAGCAGGGTGGCACCTGTTTTCACGCCACATACATGCCCCTGCAAGAGTAAAGCATGTACTAAACTTAAAAAAACAGATTCACGTTAAATTTACAATTGGCCTTTTCAAACTTAGAGCTTCTGAACTGTAGTTATCCGAAATATCACTGGGGGTGGTGCTGATGGCAGGCTCTAAAATCAGTCACAGAAAATAAGAAATAACTCCTGGAGCATTTGCACCACTTGCACCATTAAGAGCATTGGTCTGTGTAAAAATAAATTAAATTAAAAAAAAGCCTTGGCACCCTCCGGCCCCCATCCCTACTGGCTCTTATTAGATTAAAGTTTCAGTCTATGAGGAAATTCTGTCCAATTAGTTAATTAAACCAGTGCTGGTCTCCACCGGAGACAAGGATATGTAGACAGCCTGATGAGTACCCTGTGAGTAGGGCACACCGTTTCCCGTTTTTACACATACATGCAGTCAGAATTAAAATGTTCTTTCCTAGCCAAAACAGAGACAAAGCACCAGCCCTAACCTCTTTACAAAACAACAATCCTAGAATGCTCTAACCCAGCCTCTCCGTTCCTTCCAACACATCTCGTACAATGTATTTATGGACCTGGTCAAAGCAAGCAGGCCTGCCGGCAGCCCTTCTGAGTGTGTCCACTGCAAACGTTCAATTCTTTTAATAACCTCTGCTGCCACTCCAGTAAGAAGAATCTTCAACAATGCCTTAACTACTGGAATATTTCCAGAAGAACTCAAAAAGTAATCCATGCGCCCTTTCCTGAAAAAAAAAATAACAAACTTGGCCCGCTGAACCCTGACAACTACAGGCCCATTACAAATGGACCTTTCCTGGGCAAACTGATAGAAAGAGCAGCGTTCGCCCAGATGTCACAATTCATTGAAGAGAATGACATACTCTCAGACTTCCAAACAGGATTCCGTCCGGGAAGAGGCACTGAATCTGCCCTCCTTGCCATATGGGATGATCTGAAGAACACAGTAGACAACAACGGGGTTGCTGCACTACTCCTCTTGGATTTCTCGGCTGCCTTTGACACGGATGACCATGACACTCTGAAACAAAGACTTTATGAAGCCGGCATAGAGGGAACTGCTTTAGACTGGATCGCGTCCTACCTTCGAAACAGAACTAATGTCATCCATATCCCAACTTTCTGTTCCAAACCATACTCCACAAAAGCTGGGGTCCCTCAAGGCGCTATCATCTCGCCCTTGCTTTTCAACATCTACATAAAGTCATTCACGGTACTGATCAATCAGTTTCACCTCATGTGCTATAACTATGCAAATGACACACGAATACTCCTTCAACTGGAATGCCCCAAAAACATTGGAAACTCACCAATTTTCAGATGTCTAAGAGCCGTGGATCAATGGATGACTTGGAGCCATCTCAAATTGAATGCTCCCAAACCGGAAATACTCACGTGTGGCGATTGGAAACATTATGACCCGCTTGGCCTGATGAACTGGGATCACCACCTAAAGTATCGAAGGAAGTAAGAAACCTCGGAATGACCATGGACTCCAAGCTATCAATGAATGCCCAAGTGAACAAACTAGCAAGATCAAGCGTTGTCACTATAAAAACACTGCAACAAATCTTCCCCCATTTGGGATTGCTACACCAGGTCCAGGCTTCCATCTCACTTGTTCTGTCCAAACTCGATTACTCCAAAAACCTTTACCACAGATCACCTTTAGCGACCATGAAAAGACTACAACGGATTCAGAACTCAGCTGCCAGACTACTCTTACATATCAAACCACAAGACCACATCTCCCCTGCCTTGAAATCCCTGCATTGGTTACCGGTTGCCATAAGATCCACGTTCAAGCTGCTTTGTATCACCCTCAAACAATACATGGAACGGGATTGCTCTTCATCAGGAATAAAATCACCAAACCCCTTCAACAAAGGAACCTGAGCTCTAGAATGGCACCTCGCCTCAAAATCCCAAGATACAAGAAAAAAAAATACCATGGGTGGCACATCCATCTCTGTTCAAGCAGGCAAACTATGGAACTCTTTACCCCCCAACGTAAGATCTACGGATAACCACCTTATCTTCAGAAAACTACTCAAGAATTGGCTCTTCTCCACATAAGCACCATACGCAAACAGAAATATATAGCATATCCCTCTGTATATAAGCATTTATTTGTACTATAGATATGTACCCATCTTCATGTATTGCTTTGTATAAGCATATAGAATAATTATGTTAAAAAATGAATAAAATAAATGTGTAAGTACAACAAGACTTGAAAACCGGAGTTTATCTAATGTATCTTTAATCTACATATACTTAATTCCTTTATGCATCTATATGCCTTACATGTACTTGGATCCAATTATTTATTCCTTTTCTCTTAAAAAACGCATATTCAATACACTACCCTATTTCTCATCCTATACCTCTATCAATATCTTTAATCTACATATACCTACCTCCTTTATGCATCTATATAGTTTCCATGTACTTATGGATCTATATATTTATCACTTTCTTCCAATTCTGCATATCCAATGCAGTACCCTATTTCTCAACCTATACCTCTATCAATATATTCTCTACATCAAGCAATCAATCAATCAGTGACACTTATATAGCGCGCTGCCTACCCGTAGGGTCTCAAGGCGCTGGGGGGGGGGGGGGTGCCGCTACTGCTCGAACAGCCAGGTCTTCAGCTTCTTCCTGAAGGCGAGGTGGTCTTGGGTCAGGCGCAGGTCGGTCGGGAGGGAGTTCCAGGTCTTGGCGGCCAGGTAGGAGAAGGACCTTCCTCCCGTAGTCGCTCTTCGGATGCGGGGGACGGCGGCGAGGGCGTGGTTGGCTGATCGGAGGTGGCGATTGGGCGCGTAGAAGTTGATTCGGCTGTTGAGGTAGCTCGGACCCTGGTCGTGTAGGGCTTTGTGTGCGTGGGTGAGGAGGCGGAAGGTGATTCTTTTGTTGACGGGGAGCCAGTGGAGGTCTCTCAGATGTCCGGTGATGTGGCTGGTTCGTGGGATGTCGAGGATGAGTCTGGCTGAGGCGTTCTGGATCCGCTGGAGTCTCTTCTGGAGCTTGGCGGTGGTACCGGCGTAGAGGGCGTTGCCGTAGTCCAGTCGGCTGGTGACGAGGGCCTGGGTGACGGTCTTCCTGGTCTCGGTGGGGATCCACCAGAAGATCTTCCGTAGCATGCGTAGGATGTTGAAGCACGCCGAGGAGACGTTGTTGACTTGCCTGGTCATGGAGAGGGAGGAGTCCAGGATGAAGCCCAGGTTGCGTGCATGGTCTGTCGGTTTGGGTGCGGTGCCCAGGGCGGGAGGCCACCAGGAGTCGTCCCAGGCGGAGGGTGAAGAGCCCAGGATGAGTACCTCCGTCTTGTCAGAGTTCAGTTTCAGGCGGCTGGTCGTCATCCACTCGGCTACCTCTTTCATCCCTTCGTGCAGGTTGGCTCTGGCGGAGGCGGGGTCGTTGGTCAGGGAGAGGATCAGCTGGGTGTCGTCGGCGTAGGAGATTATGCTGAGGTTGTGTTTGCGAACGATGGCTGCGAGGGGGCTCATGTAGGCGTTGAAGAGGGTGGGGCTCAGAGATGACCCTTGAGGGACGCCGCAGATGACTTTGGAGGCCTCTGACTTGTACGGTGGTAGGCGGACTCTCTGTGTTCTTCCGTTGAGGAAGGAGATGATCCATTCCAGCGCCTTGTCCTGGATTCCGACGTTGCTGAGACGCTGTACTAGGGTGCGGTGGCAGACAGTGTCGAATGCCGCGGAGAGGTCTAGGAGGATGAGGGCCGCTGTTTCTCCCTTGTCCATCAGGGCTCGGATGTCATCGGTGGCGGCGATGAGGGCGGTCTCGGTGCTGTGATTGGCTCGGAAGCCTGACTGTGAGGGGTCGAGGGATCCGTTCGTCTCGAGGAAGGCGGCCATCTGCTTGTTGACGGTCTTCTCGATGACTTTGGCTGGAAACGGGAGGAGCGAGATGGGGCGGTAGTTCTTGAGTTCGGTGGGGTCCGCTGTTGGTTTCTTGAGGAGAGCGCTGAGTTCGGCGTGTTTCCAGCTCTCAGGGAAGGTGGCGGTGTCGAAGGAGGTGTTGATGATGTCCCGCAGGTGGGGTGCGATGACAGCGTCGGCCTTGTTGAAGACGTGGTGAGGGCAGGGGTCGGTCGGTGATCCGGAGTGGATGGAGTTCATTGTGCGTATGGTGTCTTCGGTGCTGATCGGGGTCCAGGCGTGGAGGGTGGTGGTGGGGGGTGGTTGTTCGGTCCTGGTGTGCGTTGGTTGGTTGTTGAAGCTGTTGTGTATGTCCGAGATCTTGTTGTGGAAGTATGAAGCGAGGGAGTTGCAGAGGTCTTGCGATGGGGTGATGTCGTTGTTTCCTGCGCTGGGGTTGGAGAGCTCTTTCACGATGTTGAAGAGCTCCTTGCAGTTGTGTGCGTTGTTGTCCAACCGGTCCTTGAAAGCTGTTTTCTTGGCGGCGCGGATCAGCTGGTGGTGCTTCCGGGTGGCAAGCTTGAGGGAGGTCCTGTTGTCCACTCTCTCATTTATCCCAAACCCCATACCACTACTAGGATATCCAAAATAACTCTTTCTAGACTGTCCCCTACTCTACCCCTACTTGCATCATCTGACTCCTCTCCTACTATACCGATCCTCCAAAACAAGCCTTTCTAAACTCTTCCCTCTGACTCTTCCCCTCCACACCCTTTTTACTCATCCCAAGCCTCCTCCTACTGCTATGACCTCCAAAACAAACAAACAAAAAAAACAAGTCTAAATCCTTCACTCTTCTATCCCTCCACTATCCTTTTCAATCAAAATAACAGACTAATATGTCTACTTTTCTAATTTTATTTCACTATACTAATTCACCACAAATCCTTTATGGGTTCCAGAGTAGCATGCTACTCGCCAAAAAAGTGCTTCAACACCTCATCAGGGGTAGCAAGCACTATATAAATGCAAACCTTTTTCCCTCTTCGATCCCTCCGCTACCCTTCTCTATCCAAATAACGGAATAACATATCTACCACTCAAGTTACTTTCATATTTCACTATACTAATTCACCACTATTCCTTTATAGGTTTCCGGAGTAGCGTGCTCCTATCCAAAAATGCGCTACAACACCCCATCAGGGGTAACAAGTGCTATATAAAAAGCAACCTATTTTTCCCTCTTCAATCCTTCCGCTATCTTTCTGAATCCAATTAACTGACTAACCTATCCACCACTCAAATAACTTTCATATTTCACTATACTAATTCAACACAAATCATTTATGGGTTCCGTAGTAGCGTGCTACTCACTGAAAAAGCACTTCAATGCCTCGTCAGGGATAGTAAGCGATATATAAATGCAATTACAATACAATACAATACAATTGGAAAAGTAACTAACTCTGCATCAGCCTAACTGGCTAACAAAAGCATTAGCCTGTTTGGAAACCTAGCAATGTCCTTATCAGACACAGAATACATTATGAGGTAAAATGAACGTCAAGGGATGGAGAAAGTGCCAACCATGACAGGTGAGTACCATACCTTTCAACAAGGCTTGCCAGCCCATGCCATGTCAGCAGGACACATTCTGTATAAATCCGGGACTCTCCTTTTACAAATCTTTGTTATCAGTGAGTTAGTTCAAATGCGTTAATGGAAGGAACTGAAGACTACAACTCCCAGAATGCAGTGATTTGTTAAATTAACGGCCTAGACTGGGAACATACTGTCCTCAGTGACACCATGCAGTGGCCTCCCTGGCCTGTAGGTCTGTGCACTGCTTTTCAATTTACTGAAGTGCCTGCCACAGCGGAAGTGACATCACACACCCTTTCACCCCTGAGGACACCATGTGGATAACCATTTATACCTGTCGTGTTAACAAAAAGTGAAAAATTTATTATGTGTATAAAAATACAGGTTATAATGTGCCAGAGTCCGGCGGAGCAGCGTGTGGGGTAAGACGGAGGACAACTCATCCCGAGTTTATTGCACAATAGCAATCACCCCCCAGACGTTTCTGAATGCTCATGAAGCAAGCAAGCTATACCTAATAAGTCATGCAATTTGCATTGAGCATGAGCTATACCGCTGTAGGCACATTATAGCCTGTATTTTTATACACATAATTAATTTTTCACTTTTTGTTATCAACTCAAATTTTTGTGACAAAACTAGTGAAACGTGAGTAAGGTGGGGAAGTTGTGCCCCCGTCCTGAAGAAGGAGCCTTTGCTCCGAAACATGTCGACGCACACATGAGGTACTGTCCATTAACACGACAGGTCCAACCTCGCACTTCACTTCTTTTAGCAGTACCAGCCCGGGGTATGAATAACAATTTTTTTTCCACTAAACCCACGAGCCAGGTATCTTTTTAATCCTTCACTAAATCCCACCACTCACATAAAATATCCCTATCACATGCATCACATGCACCACACATAGTCATAACTATAAGTGCTCCCGCGTAGTCGTAGGTCGCAGCACGCCGCATCCCGCTAGAGGGGTGAGAAGACCCCTATGATGAAGCATGACACCAAGGGGCCTTTTGGTGTGTGAGGGGTATTTTAAGAAACACTAAGTGCTCCCACACCACTGTGGGAAACACTTCCCTAACTCCCCCAGTAGGATTCTTGTTGTTTGTGTAACTAAGTCTGTGGAGTAAGAATCCTACTTCTTTACTCTACCTCCACTTTTTGTTTACTTCACCATTTATACCTTCAACTGCCTCAGATTTGCTGCCGAGTAGGCACAAAGATGAAACCTCCTGCTAGGAAGAAGGTTCCCAGATCACCATTTAGCCACTGTTGTTGCTGCTGCCTTCATGACCCTGAACATAACATAATATAGCATTTGTATTTGTAAAGCGCACATTCACCCGTAGGCATCTTGGCACTGAATAACAGATGTTCATTGATACCCAACTCAATGGTACTCATTTTATCGACCGCAGATGGATGAAAGGCTGAGTGGACCCGCCGGGATTTGAACCTGTGACCATGAGGTTGAACACACGGCCACTGCGGTGGACATATTAGTCCACTGAGCCACCAGACCCGGCATAAGGTCATAGGTAGTGAGGGCAAGGCCAGACTTACCATACAACTGCTACCCCTAGGGCCCCCTGACGTCTCTTCTTCTGATCCACACATGATCCCAAAACCGCATCTGCAGTAAGTGGCCCTAAAAACATCAAATGGGTCTTGCATCATAGGAGTGGTGTGGGCAGGTTATCACCAGCGACACAAAGGGATGTTCCATACATGTCCATAGGGGGGAGGTTGTAGCCAAACAGCTAGGGCGGTCGACCTTGAATCTGGGGAACTGGGTTCGAGTCTCGGCAATGACGCTGAACATCCTGTGACGCTGGGCAAATCACTTAATCTGCCCGTGCCTAACAAAAATGAATGTGTCCTCATGTAAACACAACTGGTGCTATGTAAAGCGCTCTGATACCCGATACCCGATACCTTCGGGTCAAGTTTGCTCTATATAAAACTCCGTAAAAAAAAAAAATACAGGCCCGATTTAGGCGGGAGACGCCAGATTTCTGGACCCAAAAATGGCTTTACTTTAGCGGTCTCCCACCTGAAATTGCCCCTGCTTTAATACAAATCAATGGGGAAAATCCATTCCTCCCCCCCCCCATTTCCTTTTCAAAATCTCCCCCTTGCATTTGGAGGCCGCTTCCCATTTTCATCATCTAAATACATTGGGAGAAAATGGACACAAATTGTATTCTTCACAGCAAAGACCCTGACAAGCTGGAAGTTGTCGCTTCTGTCGCTTCTGACCACCAGACCAAGAAGTGCTCACATCCCAGCACGCCGTCTATGAAGGTGATTCTGGGATACAAAGCCAGGATTAACCCCTTAAGTGCCATAAATAGATCTTCGAACATTGAAACAGGAAGCAAAGACAACAAGCATTTCAATGCAATAGGTCTCGCATTTGCGAGCGTCTAACCTAGTAACATTGTAAATGACAATGTATTTTATTTATGTGTTTTTAAAAGCAACACATATATAAAAGGCATTGTTATTTTTAATGCCAAGAGCTCAAACTCTTGCAAATGCGAGAGTACTTTAAAGGAGGACGCGCCCCTTTTTTTTTTTTACGCTGCTCGCATATTCAGGTTACAGTGAGCAACGTCTAAACAAAGGGGTGCGGCCAACATTAAACTGAAAGACCATATGGTGCTTTCACCCGAGTGAAAAAAATAATAATTGCAAAAGCTTCTGTAGCACGGCCGCTAAAGTAAAAGCGGCCCGCGCTGGTAATTAAATAATTAATTAAGCAGGCTAATAAAGTGTAAGCGAACCACGCAGTATATTAAATAAGTGTGGCAGCTATAGCTAAAGCGGACCACACTGCAATGTAAATAAATACATTACTATTAGAATAAAAGCAGGCAGGTGCTGAGATGTCGTGGGTGGAATAGGGAAGGAGCAGTAAAGAAAATAGTGTTCACCGACTTGTAAAGCAGACCATGTAACAACACCAATAAAAGCTCCAGTCCTTATGGAAGGTAAGAAATGCAGACAAGCGGTACCAAGGAGGGACTAACAAGCCTAATAACTCTGAAGCCAGCATTTACTAAGGACAATGACACAAGCCAATTAAAAATATGGGCAGTGAGTGGGCGGGGCTTCAAAGCCATACTCCACTAAAGCATGCCTCGCAGCAGCGCAAGCGCTGCACAGGCTCGACCTAAAACAGTATGTCTCAAAGCGATACAAAACAAACAGTGCCTGTGAAATTAGTTGGGGGCAATTTCCTCACTTCCAGACCAGAGCAGAGAAGGAAGGGCCTCCTAGAGTAACAACAGTCCCCAGTTTCTGGGTGTGGCTTTTAGGAAGGGTCATGGAAATTTCCACATAATTATGGTTTGCTACATAATAGTAGAACCCTGCGCTCTTCCTCTGCGTGCCTGGTAACGGTTCCCAGGTTTCAGAGGTCTAGGATGGGAGGTCGCTCCTTCAACTTTTCCGCTGCTAAACTCTGGAATTCTCTCCCGCTACCATTGAGGAGCCAGAGTGAATTTCCATCCTTTAAGAGAAGTTTGAAGACCTATTTATTTCCAAGAGTAGTGTGATCCCTGTGAGTGTGTGTTAGCAATGTTCAGTCAAAGCGCCAGGATACCCTTTGGGTGACAGTGTTGCGCTATATAAGAATGCAATACATACATACATACATAATACATCTCCACCTCAAACAGATCAAAAGTAAAAAAAAAAATAAATAAATAAAAAAGCAGCCACAGGAGTGTCCTTCTCAAATGTTGACTGGTCACCTTTCAGTAGTATTACTGTATTTGGGAGTTAAAGTGATACCTTGATTACACAGTCTTAATATGGATAAAAATGAGAACATAATGAAGTAATACTATAAAAATAAATGATGCACAATACACTACATAACTTGCAGGGCCAGACAGGGAACGCAAACCGGCCCTGGCAATGTACCTGGAAAATGCCCCGTGCCCGTTACAGCCAGTCCGACCCTGATAAGTTGCTGTTTCTTGATGCATAATACAGTTAACCCTGCTGCTTAATTTGGTCCTTTCCTGTGTCTCAGTCTTTGAGGTAGCCAGACTACTGCTTTGACAAAACAAAATATAGATAATAAACATACCTATAGGGGCTTTTGTTCAGCTGGCTTCATCTACTTTCCTGTTAAAATGCCATTCATATTTTGCATCCCCCACCACATACCTCACGAGGCAGTGACCACTCTCCCCATTGGCTCTTCACCCTTCGAGTGACAGCACAAATAATGTGCACATCCGCCTTAAAATAGTTCCTTTCTCTTCAGTTGCAAAGCTGTTCAAAGTCTGTTTTTTTTTATTTTACACCCGCTATTTTGCCTATATTCCCTTTTAAAGCTCATATTATGAAGTGTTTAATTGAAACTGCACCAATGTTAAAAAAAAAAGTCACTAGTAATATTGAACCCTGGTTCAATGTGTTTTAAATGTAAAATGTGTATAAGCCTAAAACAGACACTTTAAAGTTGACAGCATATTTTCTTTCTTTTTTTTACATTTTATTTGTGTGGCTTGCCACAAAATGTAAAATGAAATCTGAACCATTGTGCCAGTCGTCGAGGTTAGACCTAATGCTACTGTAAATGCTCGTTTTCTTTTTGTCAGTGCTGAAAAAGCATCCGAAAAAAGCACTAGCAAAGAAAAAGGTGAGAAACACTGGCTTTGTCAATGCTCGTTTTGTTTCTGGAGTGGAATATGCTCCTGTGCACTTTAGCAGACCCTGACGTCAAAATGCAGCTCATGGTCTGTTTTTCTCCCCCCTAAAGAACCCTGTGGTAGCTCAGTCCTGCGCTCTGCCTGCCTGGTGCAGTACAGGGCTGGGATTTCAACATTGTGCAGGTCTGTTTTTAGGGCTCAGTCCAGCGCCTTTACATCAAATTCTGTGGCCCACTCTCACAGAGTTATGGGTCTTCAGACAGGACTGGGGCTTTGAAAGACACTTTTGATTGACAGCCATGCTGACTGTTTCACTTAGCATCTTTCAAGTTTACTAGTCACTGATCTTTAGGTTCTGACCAGAGTTGCTTTCGGTCAAGGGGTGTCCAATATTGGTCCATTATGGCTGGATCCATGGCAAACTTGCAAAATAACCACATGGATCTATTTACATACAATTAATCCAAAGGATAATCATTTACAGACTGAGACCTTATCCAGAATATAAGGCAATGCCATGGCAAAACCGAGGACCCTTACATTAGCACAATTCTATGTATTTATTTAAATTTTTACGGTTTTCGTGTTGCATAGACTTGGCCCTACGGCATTCCAGTGCTTTAAAAGAGTGCAGGAAGTAATTAATGGTTAACAGACATCATAAAAAGACCTATTAGCACCATTAAAACAGGAACATACCAGCAGGAACTTTACAAGATAGCAAGCATTTGCAAAGCAATAGGTCTCGCATTTGTTAAAGTTAGAGCTGTTGGCGTTGAAAATTACAATGTTTTTTACGTTTGCTTTTTGATATCAATGGCAGTAGTGTACAGAAAATAGTGCTCTCAGACTGTAGATAAAACAGACCGTGTAACAACACAAGTGAAAAGTCCAGTCGTCCTGGAAGTTTACAAATGCAGATAAGGTGGTACTAAGGAGGGGACTATCAAGCCTATTCTTGAATCAAAAGCAACCATTTGGAAAGGACAGTAACAAGAGCCAATTGAAAAGATGGGCGGAAAATGGGCGGAGCTTCAAGGCCATACCTGAATACAGCGTGGCTCGCAGAGCAGCGCATGTACTGCCCAGGCTCGACCTAAAAAGTAGGTAAGTGACCATTAAAGTATCAGCAGTAACTAACCAGGAGAGCAGCAAGAACATACATGTCATAACAAGAAAGGTCAAGTTGACATAGAAGATGCGAGCAATAATCCCCACTTCAACCAAAGTGTCTCTCAAATAGGAGGGTTTGGAGTTCCTTTTTAAATGTGGACAGGCAAGACTGGTGGGAGGGTGGTCCAGAGCCTCGTTCCACTACCAGAGAATTCCTGTCTCATGCACTTTTCTTGCGTGAAAGTCAGAGGTTCAAGCAGGAGGGAATCAGAGTTTCCTGATCCTCTTTTTAGGCCGAGCCTGGGCAGAGCATGCGCTGCTCTGCGGCTTGCTGTATTAGAGTATGGAATAGAAGCCCCGCCCACATTTGTCATTGGCTCATGTCATTGTCCTTCCTAAATGCTGGCTTCTGATTCGTTAATAGGCTTGTTAGTCCCTCTTTAGTAACACCTTGTCTTCATTTGTAACCTCCCACGAGGACTAGCCCTTTTACTCCGGTTGTTACACACAACCGGAGTAAAATAATAAGCGCTATTTTCTTTAATGAGTATCTCCTACTACAGGCATGATAGGCTTTCCTGCAACATTCAGCGCACCGTGCGAGCTTTCACTTTCAGAGCAGCCGGGGACAATGGCGGCTGCTTCTTTGAATAGGTCTCACATTTACAAGAGTTTGAGCTACTGGCATTGTAAATAATAATACAGTTTATTTATGAGGCAAAACAGGTGAATAATAGGCATTGTCATTTACAATGCAATAGCTTAAACTCTCGCAAACGCGATACCTATTGCATTGCAAATGCTTGTTTTAAGAGGATCGTGGGATAGTCACTGCTGTAATCCAAAAGATTCCATGGTGGCTCTTCAAAAACAGCACCATATCTCCTGTTAATTTAGGGAGATACTGTTGTACCGGGCAGTATGCGTGGTATTTAATTGGCAAGTCATTGCTTTGGATGCATCTCTGGATCTGTGCACTCCCGAGGGTTTCTAGAGGGATTGCCAAGATGTCCGTCCCGGGAAACAGTAAGGTACCACAACTGGATACAACAGGTCAAAAAAGGCCCCTAAACCATGACCCAGTGTTTTAGATGAGATCCATGGAGCAGGGGGCAGACCGGGCCGGACTGGCCATAGCGGGCACCGGACAATCCTCCGGTGTGCCGCACGGGTGGGGGGCCGGTTTGGGGCACCTGGGGGCCGTTTTTAGCTGCAAAATCGTCCCTGTACCAAAATCGGCCAAAAAACGGCCACGGCAAAGAACTCGGCGGCACCACCAACCCCTGAAACCCCCCCCCCCCCAAGTGGGGAGGGGGGGGTCGGCCGAGCACTTTGCCAGGGCCGGTTGTGGTTACCAGTCCGGCCCTGGAGGCAGACCACCAGTTACTGGTGCCAAAATTGGTGAGAATACATTAAACGTGATATCATTGATCATTCACACAGTGGGAGGGCTCCTTGTCCTTCTGGAAAGGAACAGTTTCAGTGTCTTGGTTGCAGGAGAAAAATAAAAGTACAATCTCCTTGTTTATGCAGAAAAGCAAATTGAACGACTGAAGTCAGCTCGCTGCAAAAATTGATGATTGGGTAAAACCTTAGATCTCAGCATTCTGACAAGAGAAAGGCAAGGCAGGGGAGGTAAGATGCAAACCTACACCACTGTCCCCAAGGAATTTATTGGCCTGACATTTAGTTGCAATATTATTTTTTTCTACCAAGAGAACGTAACGTCCTAGCCCCTGGCTTCTGCGCCCCAGGGTACACCTACTTCTCGCAGACAAATAGCAATGACCTTCCAGAGAACAGGAGCGGCTCTCTGGAGGTGTGCGCTGTACCTGATCCAAGCATCTGACAGATGCTTCATTTCAGCAGAGTCAGCATTTTTATGCCTCAGCAGAAAACACCTCCTAGACCTATTTGGCGCGGTGTTCCTGTACGTTGGAACACTCTTTAGGTCTAGTCTAGCAGCCAGCGCAAGCGCTGTGGTTGAAAAAGGACTATTGTGAACTTACAGTGGGCTGCTCACCGTTGGTAGGCTTTGACAGTCTCAGTTACTTGTTTCTTATTCAATGGCTTGCCTTCCTCTTCTGGTGTTGTTCCCTCTCCTGAAGAATAGCATCTTTATTGGCCTTTGAATTCGCAGACTTGTATCCTTCCACTGCTTGCATTTAAGGAACTACTTTCTTTTTTTTTGGTTAATCACTCCATGAAAGTGCATGTGTTTTCCAGCTCTCTCCCTCATGCGCTTCTCCCCCTGCCTTGTGTGCTTCACCTGTCTAAATACCTTCCACAAGATGTAGCTCTCACCATCGTGTGCTGCTTACTCTTGAGTGCTACATTCTCTAAACTCCCCTGCCCTGTGTTGCTCTCTCCCTCGTGTGCTTCTCTCCACCAGTGTTGCCCACTCCCCCATGTGCGGCTCTCTTTTAAATGCTTCTCCCCTCCGAACTCCCAGTGCTCTGTTGTAAACTCGTTCGTGTGCTTCTTCCCCCACCAGCCGTATTACTATCTGCCTGGCATAATGCCTTCTCCCCCTCCCAACCGACTCCCCCAGCCTCTCCTCCATTGTCCCTTTACCCCTTAACTTTTTTATTTTTTTATTTTGCATTTTCACACAAAAAATAATTTTCTATTTACCAATCCACGATGGAAGACAGAAAAATGGCTCCTGCATCATTAATTGCACAAGAAAGACTATAGGACTGACCATGGCTTTAGGTGGGCCGAGTCCGTTCGGGTCTCAGACCCGGTAGTCATTAAAAACATTGAACCGGGTCCTAATTCCATGTCCTTAACAGAAATGTTAAAAACACTGATCGATTTCTGAACAAATGTAAATTACAAAAACCCGTTGACCGCTGCGCAAATTCCGCCGCGGGCATTTTAATCAGTGGGCATGGTTCGGATGGCCCTCGGCCATCCTCCGCACACACCCACCATCACGTGGGATGGCCAGGGGCCGTCCGCAGCACCGAACGGGTTAAAGTAATCCACCTCATATGGAAAGGAGCAGTGTTTCCACAGCGCTTGCTTCTGATAAAAACCTGCCTTGCAGCAGTCTTTCACTGGATGGCTATAGATCAATTTAAGTGCAATGCCAAAAAAACTGATTTTTTTTGTGGCAATGCTTCTCCAGAAGCCTGGCAGGCTTTCTGGCCCAAAAATGCCCCCCCCCCCCCCTTATCAGGTCCTCAGGAAGACATAGTCTCCAACTTAGGGGTCAAATTTGATGACTGTCTGTCTTTCAGGCCACAAATTAGATCTGTGGTGGGCCCATGCTTTGGTGTACTGAGGTCTGTGAAAAAGTTTCTTCATTTCCTGTCCTTTACAGCAAAAAGGACGGCTATCCGGGCCTTGATAACCTCGAGGTTGGACTATGGCAATGCACTCTACTTTGGTTTGCCAGAGTATCTGCTAGAGGGGCTTCGGGTGGTCAAAATGCGGCAGCTCTCCTTCTTTTGAGTTTGCCAGTTAGAACGCACACGCCTCCTCATCTGCAAGCTCTACACTGGCTCCCTGTCAGGAAAAGAGTGCTGTTTAACTCCTTCCGTGCTCATGACGAGCTCAGCTTGTCATGAGGCACGGTGCTTGTGTGCTCATAACGAGCTGAGCTCGTCATGAGCCGTGGAACGCTCACACGTGGGGATAATTCCCCTGCTGTGCTGAACGTTCCACGAAAACGGGTGTGGCCGTGACGAGCTCAGCTCGTCATGAGCACACGAGCACTGTGCCGCATGACGAGCTCAGCGGGCCATGAGCACCGGGGCGCTGTGCGCGCCCCCGCCCCCTAGCATAGCAGGGGAATTACCCCCGCTGCGAAGGGGTTAAGGCCTTCCTTCTGGTTCATGGAGCCCTTTATCAGACTGGTGCACTCTACCTCAGAACTAGCTTTAATTGTCATGTCCCAGCAAGAAATTGGAGGTCAGATAATACGTTTTTAGCAGAGGCACCCAGAAAACTGCACGTGAGAGTTGGAGGAAGACCTCTCGTCTATTTGGGATCCATAGCTTGGAACAAACTCCCTCTTGAGCTTCGCGCTGTTAGCGAAATGACAATGTTTAAAAAGAGGTTGAAAACTTGGCTATTTGTCCAGGTTTGAAACAACAGGATTTACTTTCTCTTCTGACCTGTGGTTGGCGCCGCGACACTCTTCGGCGTAGCTGTGCGCTTTACGAGTCGCTTCATCAGTAATGTAAGCGATGTACTTCCTGTTTATATTTCACCTTAACTTAATCTTGCATTCTATTAAAATGCTAAATATTTTCAGGATGATGCGTTTCTTTTGTGTGTAGAACATTACCGGGCATATGATCAAGGAATGGCGTTAAAATTATCGCCGCTTTAGCGGCAGAAAACTGCAGCTAAAATGGCGATAATGGGCTTGATAATATGCCGTAGAGAATTCCAATAGAAGCCCATGTTAACACCAAAACATGGGCTTCTATTGTAATTATATTGTTATATTGTAGTGGAGAAGTGTGGCTCACTGGTTAGAGGAGGCAGACCCTGATGCTGAGATCAGACCCGGGACCAGGGTTCAATTCCCGACGCGGCAGGGTCTTGAGCCCAAAATGTCCACGGACTCGGTAATTCTCGCTTCGGTGCCTACTCGAATCACAGGTTCACACTCTGCAACTCTGGGCAATAGCTTGCTTAATCTCCACTACGGCCCCCCGCGGCGGGATGCCTGGCTTTCACCTTGGGGATACCCAGTAAGGGCTATCTCACAGGGAAAAACCAGGACGGGTTCCCAATGCAAAGCGCTTTGAGACCGGACGGTGATATTGCGCTATATAAAAACCTATCCGTCCATCCATCTACAGAGCACATAGGCCTCAGTAATGTTTAATTCAGCCTCTGAGTTACACAATTGAAACATCTGCACTATTCATGATTTTCAACAAAATCACAGTTGGTACTCATTTGTCTAAATCAATTAACAACCATTGACAAAGCCAATAGCTGGTTTTAGGTGTATGCCATTAGTTTGTTAAATAGCTGAACAGAATAACAGAACGTAGCGGGGAAACCAAAATGCCATTGATGGTGCACTGTGGCAATCACAGAAATGTACTTTATCCGTTCAAGCCACGGTGTTATTTACACAGGCCACGTCCCTTTTAGAGACCCCCCTCACACTTTTTTCATCCCACTTAAAGCATGTTTTGAGTGGCCCATAAGCAGATTAAAAAAAATAATTTTTTATTGACTCTGGCTATTACCTCTGTTTGCTTTTGTAAAAATGTAGTTGCGATAACCCTAAAATAGGTTTTTAGCAATGTTTTCTGTTGGCTATTTTAATTTGACACACTTTAAAAGGAGAAGCAATATTGGCTTTTGCTGATTTTCAAAATATTTTCACTAGTATGGTTATAGAAATACCGACCACGTTGGTCAACTGGTCAGGAGTCAACTGGTCCTGCGTTTTGGAAGGTTCTGGGCGTCAAGAACTGCCATGCGTTAGTGACAGCCAGGAGTACCAGCAGCTGACCTTGACTTGCCCTTTGATGACGCTGGCACTGCCCGTGCTACCATTGGCTCTTACGCCTCTCTTACCTTCTGTGTTTTCCGCTCATTACCTTTCCCCTAGCTCCTCAGCCGCAAAAAAAGAGGAGGTTGTGGGCTATGCTTGGGAAAAGTGGGTCAACCACTTACATGACATCACTTCCGATTTAAGTGTGAAAAAAATGTGTGTTTTAGCTTGAAACGCCTCCACTCCAGTGCAAGTTAATGAGGAAATTGATTTTCCTTGATTTTTCTAAATGTTTACATTTCCCCCACCAGCTCTTCCTTGATGTCGGCTAGAGTGCAGCTATGCCACATCCTTGGGGATCCAAGGGCGCATGACGTCACTTCCGCTCCTTCGGGGTGAGGCTGCCTCCATCTTGCCTGAAGGAGCTTAGAGGTGGATGACGTCAGTTGAACACCATGGCTTGCACTTGCACCACCACCACGCACGGTTCCTATGGTGATAGGAAGGCTGCTGCACGTCGTTATGACAACTCGCTCCCAGTGATGTGTTCCTGTGTCACTCGGCTCGGTGCTGAAGCGCCATCAATTTTCAAACCCATTTATATTCAGAGGTTTGAGAAAGAAATCTTTTCAGGCCGAGCTGCAGTGGCCCCTAGCACCGGTTACTCAGAGGTGGGAGGCTGTGCTTTACATAAATGAATATATCGCACAGCGCACCCTGCAAACGGAATCACCTCTAGGCGCTCCGTTTATGAAAAGACAAGGGGGCTGAGAAGACACAGGAAGGGTATTCAGCGCCTGGATATCCTTACAGGTGACAAGAAGCACTCTACAAATCTACTCATTGATCGAAGTAAATGGATTTGCCCAGAATCACACAGCTTGGTCAAGTGGTATCGCCAGGTTTTAGACCCATAGCTCCTTGTTCCTCAGTCTGCGCTTTTTGTCACATCTGGCTTAGTTCGGGGAAAAACTGAGGCCCCCCCACCGCAGAAATTATTATTTTGGGGGGGGTAGGGGGCATAATTTAAAGTCATCCATCCTCTGACCCTTTTTGACAATGTCAAAGGGCAGGGGCACAGTCATTAAAGGGCAAATGAAAAATCCCAGAGCTGGGGAGGCGAGTAAGCGTCCCTTACCCACTGTGGATGCCCACGCCCCCTAAGAAAGGGCTGGGGGGCAATACGCTCTGTAGAAATGGTATCTGCGAGCACTGAGCGAATTAGGCTGGTATCGGAGATGACAATCACCGCAGCCATCGGCTGGGGTATCCGATCACATTACTGACACAGACAACACCGCCCGCGCCTGTGTCTAGAAGGATGTGACATTGTCTCAAGGCATCCAGAGGTGACAATGACTGAGTCCAGCGCCTGTGTCTAGGAGGATGTGACACTGTCTCAAAGCATCCAGAGGTGAAAATGACTCCAGCGCCTGTGTCTAGAAGAATGTGACATTGTCTCAAGTCATCCAGAGGTGACAATGACTCCAGCCCGGTGTCTAGAAGGATGTGACATTGTCTTAAGTCATCCAGAGGTGACAATGACTCCCACACCTGTGTCTAGAAGGATGTGACATTGTATGAAGTCATCCAGAGGTGACAATGACTCCCACGCCTGTGTCTAGAAGGATGTGACAGTGCCTCAAGTCATCCAGAGGTGACAATGACTGAGTCCAGCGCCTGTGTCTAGGAGGATGTGACACTGTCTCAAAGCATCCAGAGGTGAAAATGACTCCAGCGCCTGTGTCTAGAAGAATGTGACATTGTCTCAAGTCATCCAGAGGTGACAATGACTCCAGCCCGGTGTCTAGAAGGATGTGACATTGTCTCAAGGCATCCAGAGGTGACAATGACTGAGTCCAGCGCCTGTGTCTAGAAGAATGTGACATTGTCTCAAGTCATCCAGAGGTGACAATGACTCCAGCCCGGTGTCTAGAAGGATGTGACATTGTCTCAAGGCATCCAGAGGTGACAATGACTGAGTCCAGCGCCTGTGTCTAGAAGAATGTGACATTGTCTCAAGTCATCCAGAGGTGACAATGACTCCAGCCCGGTGTCTAGAAGGATGTGACATTGTATGAAGTCATCCAGAGGTGACAATGACTCCCACGCCTGTGTCTAGAAGGATGTGACAGTGCCTCAAGTCAACCAGAGGTGACAATGACTCCAGCCCTGTGTCTAGGAGGATGTGACACTGTCTCAAAGCATCCAGAGGTGAAAATGACTCCCACGCCTGCGTCTAGAAGAATGTGACATTGTCTCAAGTCATCCAGAGGTGACAATGACTCCAGCGCCTGTGTCTAGGAGGATGTGACATTGTCGAAAGTCATCCAGAGGTGACAATGACTCCCGTGCCTGTGTCTAGGAGGATGTGACATTGTCGAAAGTCATCCAGAGGTGACAATGACTCCCACGCCTGTGTCTAGAAGGATGTGACAGTGCCTCAAGTCATCCAGAGGTGACAATGACTGAGTCCAGCGCCTGTGTCTAGGAGGATGTGACACTGTCTCAAAGCATCCAGAGGTGAAAATGACTCCAGCGCCTGTGTCTAGAAGAATGTGACATTGTCTCAAGTCATCCAGAGGTGACAATGACTCCAGCCCGGTGTCTAGAAGGATGTGACATTGTCTCAAGGCATCCAGAGGTGACAATGACTGAGTCCAGCGCCTGTGTCTAGAAGAATGTGACATTGTCTCAAGTCATCCAGAGGTGACAATGACTCCAGCCCGGTGTCTAGAAGGATGTGACACTGTCTCAAAGCATCCAGAGGTGAAAATGACTCCCACGCCTGCGTCTAGAAGAATGTGACATTGTCTCAAGTCATCCAGAGGTGACAATGACTCCAGCGCCTGTGTCTAGGAGGATGTGACATTGTCGAAAGTCATCCAGAGGTGACAATGACTCCCGTGCCTGTGTCTAGGAGGATGTGACATTGTCGAAAGTCATCCAGAGGTGACAATGACTCCCACGCCTGTGTCTAGAAGGATGTGACATTGTCTCAAGTCATCCAGAGGTGACAATGACTGAGTCCAGCGCCTGTGTCTAGAAGAATGTGACATTGTCTCAAGTCATCCAGAGGTGACAATGACTCCAGCCCGGTGTCTAGAAGGATGTGACATTGTCTCAAGGCATCCAGAGGTGACAATGACTGAGTCCAGCGCCTGTGTCTAGGAGGATGTGACACTGTCTCAAAGCATCCAGAGGTGAAAATGACTCCAGCGCCTGTGTCTAGAAGAATGTGACATTGTCTCAAGTCATCCAGAGGTGACAATGACTCCAGTCCTGTGTCTAGAAGGATGTGACATTGTCTCAAGTCATCCAGAGGTGACAATGACTCCAGCCCGGTGTCTAGAAGGATGTGACATTGTATGAAGTCATCCAGAGGTGACAATGACTCCAGCCCGGTGTCTAGAAGGATGTGACATTGTATGAAGTCATCCAGAGGTGACAATGACTCCAGTCCTGTGTCTAGAAGGATGTGACATTGTCTCGAGCCATCCAGAGGTGACAAGGACTCCAGTCCTGTGTCTAGAAGGATGTGACATTGTCTCAAGTCATCCAGAGGTGACAAGGACTCCAGCGCCTGTGTCTAGAAGGAAGTGACATTGTCTCAAGTCATCCAGAGGTGACAATGACTCCCACGCCTGTGTCTAGAAGGATGTGACATTGTCTCAAGTCACCCAGAGGTGACAATGACTCCCACGCCTGTGTCTAGAAGGATGTGACATTGTCTTAAGTCATCCAGAGGTGACAATGACTCCCACGCCTGTGTCTAGAAGGATGTGACATTGTCTCAAGGCATCCAGAGGTGACAATGACTGAGTCCAGCGCCTGTGTCTAGGAGGATGTGACACTGTCTCAAGGCATCCAGAGGTGACAATGACTGAGTCCAGCGCCTGTGTCTAGGAGGATGTGACACTGTCTCAAAGCATCCAGAGGTGAAAATGACTCCAGCGCCTGTGTCTAGAAGAATGTGACATTGTCTCAAGTCATCCAGAGGTGACAATGACTCCAGCCCGGTGTCTAGAAGGATGTGACATTGTATGAAGTCATCCAGAGGTGACAATGACTCCCACGCCTGTGTCTAGAAGGATGTGACAGTGCCTCAAGTCATCCAGAGGTGACAATGACTCCCACGCCTGTGTCTAGAAGGATGTGACATTGTCTCAAAGCATCCAGAGGTGAAAATGACTCCAGCGCCTGTGTCTAGAAGAATGTGACATTGTCTCAAGTCATCCAGAGGTGACAATGACTCCAGCCCGGTGTCTAGAAGGATGTGACATTGTCTCAAGGCATCCAGAGGTGACAATGACTGAGTCCAGCGCCTGTGTCTAGGAGGATGTGACACTGTCTCAAAGCATCCAGAGGTGAAAATGACTCCAGCGCCTGTGTCTAGAAGAATGTGACATTGTCTCAAGTCATCCAGAGGTGACAATGACTCCAGCCCGGTGTCTAGAAGGATGTGACATTGTATGAAGTCATCCAGAGGTGACAATGACTCCCACGCCTGTGTCTAGAAGGATGTGACATTGTCTCAAGTCACCCAGAGGTGACAATGACTCCAGCACCTGTGTCTAGAAGGATGTGACATTGTCTTAAGTCATCCAGAGGTGACAATGACTCCCACGCCTGTGTCTAGAAGGATGTGACATTGTCTCAAGTCACCCAGAGGTGACAATGACTCCAGCACCTGTGTCTAGAAGGATGTGACATTGTCTCGAGCCATCCAGAGGTGACAATGACTCCCACGCCTGTGTCTAGAAGGATGTGACATTGTCTCAAGTCATCCAGAGGTGACAATGACTCCAGCCCGGTGTCTAGAAGGATGTGACATTGTATGAAGTCATCCAGAGGTGACAATGACTCCCACGCCTGTGTCTAGAAGGATGTGACATTGTCTCAAGTCACCCAGAGGTGACAATGACTCCAGCACCTGTGTCTAGAAGGATGTGACATTGTCTCGAGCCATCCAGAGGTGACAATGACTCCCACGCCTGTGTCTAGAAGGATGTGACATTGTCTCAAGTCACCCAGAGGTGACAATGACTCCAGCACCTGTGTCTAGAAGGATGTGACATTGTCTCGAGCCATCCAGAGGTGACAATGACTCCCACGCCTGTGTCTAGATGGATGTGACATTGTCTCGAGCCATCCAGAGGTGACAATGACTCCCACGCCTGTGTCTAGAAGGATGTGACATTGTCTCGAGCCATCCAGAGGTGACAATGACTCCCACGCCTGTGTCTAGAAGGATGTGACAGTGCCTCAAGTCATCCAGAGGTGACAATGACTCCAGCCCGGTGTCTAGAAGGATGTGACATTGTATGAAGTCATCCAGAGGTGACAATGACTCCCACGCCTGTGTCTAGAAGGATGTGACATTGTCTCAAGTCACCCAGAGGTGACAATGACTCCAGCACCTGTGTCTAGAAGGATGTGACATTGTCTTAAGTCATCCAGAGGTGACAATGACTCCCACGCCTGTGTCTAGAAGGATGTGACATTGTCTCAAGTCACCCAGAGGTGACAATGACTCCAGCACCTGTGTCTAGAAGGATGTGACATTGTCTCGAGCCATCCAGAGGTGACAATGACTCCCACGCCTGTGTCTAGAAGGATGTGACATTGTCTCAAGTCATCCAGAGGTGACAATGACTCCAGCCCGGTGTCTAGAAGGATGTGACATTGTATGAAGTCATCCAGAGGTGACAATGACTCCCACGCCTGTGTCTAGAAGGATGTGACATTGTCTCAAGTCACCCAGAGGTGACAATGACTCCAGCACCTGTGTCTAGAAGGATGTGACATTGTCTCGAGCCATCCAGAGGTGACAATGACTCCCACGCCTGTGTCTAGAAGGATGTGACATTGTCTCAAGTCACCCAGAGGTGACAATGACTCCAGCACCTGTGTCTAGAAGGATGTGACATTGTCTCGAGCCATCCAGAGGTGACAATGACTCCCACGCCTGTGTCTAGATGGATGTGACATTGTCTCGAGCCATCCAGAGGTGACAATGACTCCCACGCCTGTGTCTAGAAGGATGTGACATTGTCTCGAGCCATCCAGAGGTGACAATGACTCCCACGCCTGTGTCTAGAAGGATGTGACAGTGCCTCAAGTCATCCAGAGGTGACAATGACTGAGTCCAGCGCCTGTGTCTAGGAGGATGTGACACTGTCTCAAAGCATCCAGAGGTGAAAATGACTCCAGCGCCTGTGTCTAGAAGAATGTGACATTGTCTCAAGTCATCCAGAGGTGACAATGACTCCAGCCCGGTGTCTAGAAGGATGTGACATTGTCTCAAGGCATCCAGAGGTGACAATGACTGAGTCCAGAGCCTGTGTCTAGGAGGATGTGACACTGTCTCAAAGCATCCAGAGGTGAAAATGACTCCAGCGCCTGTGTCTAGAAGAATGTGACATTGTCTCAAGTCATCCAGAGGTGACAATGACTCCAGCGCCTGTGTCTAGAAGGATGTGACATTGTCTCAAGTCACCCAGAGGTGACAATGACTCCCACGCCTGTGTCTAGAAGGATGTGACATTGTCTCAAGTCATCCAGAGGTGACAATGACTCCCACGCCTGTGTCTAGAAGGATGTGACATTGTCTCAAGTCATCCAGAGGTGACAATGACTCCCACGCCTGTGTCTAGAAGGATGTGACATTGCCTCAAGTCATCCAGAGGTGACAATGACTCCCACGCCTGTGTCTAGAAGGATGTGACATTGTCTCAAGTCATCCAGAGGTGACAATGACTCCCACGCCTGTGTCTAGAAGGATGTGACAGTGCCTCAAGTCATCCAGAGGTGACAATGACTCCCACGCCTGTGTCTAGAAGGATGTGACATTGTATGAAGTCATCCAGAGGTGACAATGACTCCCACGCCTGTGTCTAGAAGGATGTGACATTGTCTCAAGTCACCCAGAGGTGACAATGACTCCAGCACCTGTGTCTAGAAGGATGTGACATTGTCTCGAGCCATCCAGAGGTGACAATGACTCCCACGCCTGTGTCTAGATGGATGTGACATTGTCTCGAGCCATCCAGAGGTGACAATGACTCCCACGCCTGTGTCTAGAAGGATGTGACATTGTCTCGAGCCATCCAGAGGTGACAATGACTCCAGCCCGGTGCCTAGAAGGAAGTGACATTGTCTCAAGGCATCCAGAGGTGACAATGACTCCAGTCGGGTGTCTAGAAGGATGTGACATTGTCTCAAGTCATCCAGAGGTGACAATGACTCCAGCCCTGTGTTTAGAAGGATGTGACATTGTCTCGAGCCATCCAGAGGTGACAATGACTCCAGCCTGGTGCCTAGAAGGAAGTGACATTGTCTCAAGGCATCCAGAGGTGACAATGACTCCAGTCGGGTGTCTAGAAGGATGTGACATTGTCTCAAGTCATCCAGAGGTGACAATGACTCCAGCCCTCTGTCTAGAAGGATGTGACAGTGTCTCAAGTCATCCAGAGGTGACAATGACTCCAGCCCTGTGTCTAGAAGGATGTGACATTGTCTCAAGTCATCCAGAGGTGACAATGACTCCAGCCCTGTGTTTAGAAGGATGTGACATTGTCTCAAGTCAACATAACTGTGGGACACCTTTTTGTTGTTCAGATTATTATGTGTAGTATGGGCTGAGCACGTCACGTGTGCACGCAATGGATTAAGAGGACTGTGACAATTAAAATTGGAAAATTAAAACTGGATAAATAAAGGTGTGCTGCCCCTCTATGTATGTGATATTGTCTCAAGTCATCCAGAGGTGACAATGACTCCAGCGCCTTTGTCTAGAAGGATGTGACATTGTCTCGCGGCATCCAGAGGTGACAAGGATTCCAGTCCTGTGTCTAGAAGGAAGTGACATTGTCTCAAGTCATCCAGAGGTGACAAGGACTCCAGCGCCTGTGTCTAGAAGGAAGTGACATTGTCTCAAGTCATCCAGAGGTGACAAGGACTCCAGTCCTGTGTCTAGAAGGATGTGACATTGTCTCAAGGCATCCAGAGGTGACAATGACTCCAGCGCCTGTGTCTAGAAGGATGTGACATTGTCTCAAGTCATCCAGAGGTGACAATGACTCCAGCCTGGTGTCTAGAAGGAAGTGACATTGTCTCAAGTCATCCAGAGGTGACAATGACTCCAGCCCGGTGTCTAGAAGAATGTGACATTGTCTCAAGTCATCCAGAGGTGACAATGACTCCAGCCCTGTGTCTAGAAGGAAGTGACATTGTCTCAAGTCATCCAGAGGTGACAATGACTCCAGCCCGGTGTCTAGAAGGAAGTGACATTGTCTCAAGTCATCCAGAGGTGACAAGGACTCCAGTCCTGTGTCTAGAAGGATGTGGCATTGTCTCAAGGCATCCAGAGGTGACAATGACTCCAGCCGGGTGTCTAGAAGGATGTAACATTGTCTCAAGGCATCCAGAGGTGACAATGACTCCAGCCCGGTGTCTAGAAGGAAGTGACATTGTCTCAAGTCATCCAGAGGTGACAAGGACTCCAGCGCCTGTGTCTAGAAGGAAGTGACATTGTCTCAAGTCATCCAGAGGTGACAAGGACTCCAGCGCCTGTGTCTAGAAGGATGTGACATTGTCTCAAGTCATCCAGAGGTGACAAGGACTCCAGTCCTCTGTCTAGAAGGATGTGACATTGTCTCAAGGCATCCAGAGGTGACAAGGACTCCAGTCCTGTGTCTAGAAGGATGTGGCATTGTCTCAAGGCATCCAGAGGTGACAATGACTCCAGCCGGGTGTCTAGAAGGATGTAACATTGTCTCAAGGCATCCAGAGGTGACAAGGACTCCAGTCGGGTGTCTAGAAGGATGTGACATTGTCTCAAGTCATCCAGAGGTGACAGTGACTCCAGCCCTCTGTCTAGAAGGATGTGACAGTGTCTCAAGTCATCCAGAGGTGACAATGACTCCAGCCCTGTGTCTAGAAGGATGTGACATTGTCTCAAGTCATCCAGGTGACAATGACTCCAGCCCTGTGTTTAGAAGGATGTGACATTGTCTCAAGACAACATAACTGTGGGACACCTTTTTGTTGTTCAGATTATTACGTGTAGTATGGGCTGAGCACGTCACGTGTGCACGCAATGGATTAAGAGGACTGTGACAATTAAAATTGGAAAATTAAAACTGGATAAATAAAGGTGTGCTGCCCCTCTATGTATGTGATATTGTCTCAAGTCATCCAGAGGTGACAATGACTCCAGCGCCTGTGTCTAGAAGGAAGTGACATTGTCTCAAGTCATCCAGAGGTGACAAGGACTCCAGTCCTGTGTCTAGAAGGAAGTGACATTGTCTCAAGTCATCCAGAGGTGACAAGGACTCCAGCGCCTGTGTCTAGAAGGAAGTGACATTGTCTCAAGTCATCCAGAGGTGACAAGGACTCCAGCCCAGTGTCTAGAAGGAAGTGACATTGTCTCAAGTCATCCAGAGGTGACAAGGACTCCAGTCCTCTGTCTAGAAGGATGTGACATTGTCTCAAGGCATCCAGAGGTGACAATGACTCCAGCGCCTGTGTCTAGAAGGATGTGACATTGTCTCAAGTCATCCAGAGGTGACAATGACTCCAGCCCGGTGTCTAGAAGGAAGTGACATTGTCTCAAGTCATCCAGAGGTGACAATGACTCCAGCCCGGTGTCTAGAAGAATGTGACATTGTCTCAAGTCATCCAGAGGTGACAATGACTCCAGCCCTGTGTCTAGAAGGAAGTGACATTGTCTCAAGTCATCCAGAGGTGACAATGACTCCTGCCCGGTGTCTAGAAGGAAGTGACATTGTCTCAAGTCATCCAGGTGACAATGACTCCAGCCCTGTGTCTAGAAGGATGTGACATTGTCTCAAGTCATCCAGGTGACAATGACTCCAGCCCTGTGTTTAGAAGAATGTGACATTGTCTCAAGTCATCCAGAGGTGACAATGACTCCAGCCCTGTGTCTAGAAGGAAGTGACATTGTCTCAAGTCATCCAGAGGTGACAATGACTCCTGCCCAGTGTCTAGAAGGAAGTGACATTGTCTCAAGTCATCCAGGTGACAATGACTCCAGCCCTGTGTTTAGAAGGATGTGACATTGTCTCAAGTCGTCCAGAGGTGACAATGACTCCAGCCCGGTGTCTAGAAGGATGTGACATTGTCTCAAGTCATCCAGAGGTGACAAGGACTCCAGCGCCTGTGTCTAGAAGGAAGTGACATTGTCTCAAGTCACCCAGAGGTGACAATGACTCCAGCCCTGTGTCTAGAAGGATGTGACATTGTCTCAAGTCATCCAGGTGACAATGACTCCAGCCCAGTGTCTAGAAGAATGTGACATTGTCTCAAGTCATCCAGAGGTGACAATGACTCCAGCCCTGTGTCTAGAAGGAAGTGACATTGTCTCAAGTCATCCAGAGGTGACAATGACTCCTGCCCGGTGTCTAGAAGGATGTGGCATTGTCTCAAGGCATCCAGAGGTGACAATGACTCCAGCCCTGTGTCTAGAAGGATGTGACATTGTCTCAAGTCATCCAGGTGACAATGACTCCAGCCCTGTGTTTAGAAGGATGTGACATTGTCTCAAGACAACATAACTGTGGGACACCTTTTTGTTGTTCAGATTATTACGTGTAGTATGGGCTGAGCACGTCACGTGTGCACGCAATGGATTAAGAGGACTGTGACAATTAAAATTGGAAAATTAAAACTGGATAAATAAAGGTGTGCTGCCCCTCTATGTATGTGATATTGTCTCAAGTCATCCAGAGGTGACAATGACTCCAGCGCCTTTGTCTAGAAGGATGTGACATTGTCTCGCGGCATCCAGAGGTGACAAGGATTCCAGTCCTGTGTCTAGAAGAAAGTGACATTGTCTCAAGTCATCCAGAGGTGACAAGGACTCCAGCGCCTGTGTCTAGAAGGAAGTGACATTGTCTCAAGTCATCCAGAGGTGACAATGACTCCAGCGCCTGTGTCTAGAAGGATGTGACATTGTCTCAAGTCATCCAGAGGTGACAATGACTCCAGCCCGGTGTCTAGAAGGAAGTGACATTGTCTCAAGTCATCCAGAGGTGACAATGACTCCAGCCCTGTGTTTAGAAGAATGTGACATTGTCTCAAGTCATCCAGAGGTGACAATGACTCCAGCCCTGTGTCTAGAAGGAAGTGACATTGTCTCAAGTCATCCAGAGGTGACAATGACTCCTGCCCGGTGTCTAGAAGGAAGTGACATTGTCTCAAGTCATCCAGAGGTGACAAGGACTCCAGTCCTGTGTCTAGAAGGATGTGGCATTGTCTCAAGGCATCCAGAGGTGACAATGACTCCAGCCGGGTGTCTAGAAGGAAGTGACATTGTCTCAAGTCATCCAGAGGTGACAAGGACTCCAGTCCTGTGTCTAGAAGGATGTGGCATTGTCTCAAGGCATCCAGAGGTGACAATGACTCCAGCGCCTGTGTCTAGAAGGATGTGACATTGTCTCGCGGCATCCAGAGGTGACAAGGATTCCAGTCCTGTGTCTAGAAGGAAGTGACATTGTCTCAAGTCATCCAGAGGTGACAAGGACTCCAGCGCCTGTGTCTAGAAGGAAGTGACATTGTCTCAAGTCATCCAGAGGTGACAAGGACTCCAGTCCTGTGTCTAGAAGGATGTGACATTGTCTCAAGGCATCCAGAGGTGACAATGACTCCAGCGCCTGTGTCTAGAAGGATGTGACATTGTCTCAAGTCATCCAGAGGTGACAATGACTCCAGCCTGGTGTCTAGAAGGAAGTGACATTGTCTCAAGTCATCCAGAGGTGACAATGACTCCAGCCCGGTGTCTAGAAGAATGTGACATTGTCTCAAGTCATCCAGAGGTGACAATGACTCCAGCCCGGTGTCTAGAAGGAAGTGACATTGTCTCAAGTCATCCAGAGGTGACAAGGACTCCAGTCCTGTGTCTAGAAGGATGTGGCATTGTCTCAAGGCATCCAGAGGTGACAATGACTCCAGCCAGGTGTCTAGAAGGATGTGACATTGTCTCAAGTCATCCAGAGGTGACAGTGACTCCAGCCCTCTGTCTAGAAGGATGTGACAGTGTCTCAAGTCATCCAGAGGTGACAATGACTCCAGCCCTGTGTCTAGAAGGATGTGACATTGTCTCAAGTCATCCAGGTGACAATGACTCCAGCCCTGTGTTTAGAAGGATGTGACATTGTCTCAAGACAACATAACTGTGGGACACCTTTTTGTTGTTCAGATTATTACGTGTAGTATGGGCTGAGCACGTCACGTGTGCACGCAATGGATTAAGAGGACTGTGACAATTAAAATTGGAAAATTAAAACTGGATAAATAAAGGTGTGCTGCCCCTCTATGTATGTGATATTGTCTCAAGTCATCCAGAGGTGACAATGACTCCAGCGCCTTTGTCTAGAAGGATGTGACATTGTCTCGCGGCATCCAGAGGTGACAAGGATTCCAGTCCTGTGTCTAGAAGAAAGTGACATTGTCTCAAGTCATCCAGAGGTGACAAGGACTCCAGCGCCTGTGTCTAGAAGGAAGTGACATTGTCTCAAGTCATCCAGAGGTGACAAGGACTCCAGCCCAGTGTCTAGAAGGAAGTGACATTGTCTCAAGTCATCCAGAGGTGACAAGGACTCCAGTCCTCTGTCTAGAAGGATGTGACATTGTCTCAAGGCATCCAGAGGTGACAATGACTCCAGCGCCTGTGTCTAGAAGGATGTGACATTGTCTCAAGTCATCCAGAGGTGACAATGACTCCAGCCCGGTGTCTAGAAGGAAGTGACATTGTCTCAAGTCATCCAGAGGTGACAATGACTCCAGCCCGGTGTCTAGAAGAATGTGACATTGTCTCAAGTCATCCAGAGGTGACAATGACTCCTGCCCGGTGTCTAGAAGGATGTGGCATTGTCTCAAGGCATCCAGAGGTGACAATGACTCCAGCCCTGTGTCTAGAAGGAAGTGACATTGTCTCAAGTCATCCAGAGGTGACAATGACTCCTGCCCGGTGTCTAGAAGGATGTGGCATTGTCTCAAGGCATCCAGAGGTGACAATGACTCCTGCCCGGTGTCTAGAAGGATGTTGCATTGTCTCAAGGCATCCAGAGGTGACAATGACTCCAGCCCTCTGTCTAGAAGGAAGTGACATTGTCTCAAGTCATCCAGAGGTGACAATGACTCCAGCCCTGTGTTTAGAAGAATGTGACATTGTCTCAAGTCATCCAGAGGTGACAATGACTCCAGCCCTGTGTCTAGAAGGAAGTGACATTGTCTCAAGTCATCCAGAGGTGACAATGACTCCTGCCCGGTGTCTAGAAGGAAGTGACATTGTCTCAAGTCATCCAGAGGTGACAATGACTCCAGCCCTGTGTCTAGAAGGATGTGACATTGTCTCAAGTCATCCAGAGGTGACAATGACTCCAGCCCTGTGTTTAGAAGGATGTGACATTGTCTCAAGTCAACATAACTGTGGGACACCTTTTTGTTGTTCAGATTATTACGTGTAGTATGGGCTGAGCACGTCACGTGTGCACGCAATGGATTAAGAGGACTGTGACAATTAAAATTGGAAAATTAAAACTGGATAAATAAAGGTGTGCTGCCCCTCTATGTATGTGATATTGTCTCAAGTCATCCAGAGGTGACAAGGATTCCAGTCCTGTGTCTAGAAGAAAGTGACATTGTCTCAAGTCATCCAGAGGTGACAAGGACTCCAGCGCCTGTGTCTAGAAGGAAGTGACATTGTCTCAAGTCATCCAGAGGTGACAATGACTCCAGCGCCTGTGTCTAGAAGGATGTGACATTGTCTCAAGTCATCCAGAGGTGACAATGACTCCAGCCCGGTGTCTAGAAGGAAGTGACATTGTCTCAAGTCATCCAGAGGTGACAATGACTCCAGCCCTGTGTTTAGAAGAATGTGACATTGTCTCAAGTCATCCAGAGGTGACAATGACTCCAGCCCTGTGTCTAGAAGGAAGTGACATTGTCTCAAGTCATCCAGAGGTGACAATGACTCCTGCCCGGTGTCTAGAAGGAAGTGACATTGTCTCAAGTCATCCAGAGGTGACAAGGACTCCAGTCCTGTGTCTAGAAGGATGTGGCATTGTCTCAAGGCATCCAGAGGTGACAATGACTCCAGCCGGGTGTCTAGAAGGAAGTGACATTGTCTCAAGTCATCCAGAGGTGACAAGGACTCCAGTCCTGTGTCTAGAAGGATGTGGCATTGTCTCAAGGCATCCAGAGGTGACAATGACTCCAGCGCCTGTGTCTAGAAGGATGTGACATTGTCTCAAGTCATCCAGAGGTGACAATGACTCCAGCCCTGTGTCTAGAAGGAAGTGACATTGTCTCAAGTCATCCAGAGGTGACAATGACTCCAGCGCCTGTGTCTAGAAGGAAGTGACATTGTCTCAAGTCATCCAGAGGTGACAAGGACTCCAGCGCCTGTGTCTAGAAGGAAGTGACATTGTCTCAAGTCATCCAGAGGTGACAATGACTCCTGCCCGGTGTCTAGAAGGATGTGACATTGTCTCGCGGCATCCAGAGGTGACAAGGATTCCAGTCCTGTGTCTAGAAGAAAGTGACATTGTCTCAAGTCATCCAGAGGTGACAAGGACTCCAGCGCCTGTGTCTAGAAGGAAGTGACATTGTCTCAAGTCATCCAGAGGTGACAAGGACTCCAGCGCCTGTGTCTAGAAGGAAGTGACATTGTCTCAAGTCATCCAGAGGTGACAAGGACTCCAGCGCCTTTGTCTAGAAGGATGTGACATTGTCTCGCGGCATCCAGAGGTGACAAGGATTCCAGTCCTGTGTCTAGAAGAAAGTGATATTGTCTCAAGTCATCCAGAGGTGACAAGGACTCCAGCGCCTGTGTCTAGAAGGAAGTGACATTGTCTCAAGTCATCCAGAGGTGACAAGGACTCCAGCGCCTGTGTCTAGAAGGAAGTGACATTGTCTCAAGTCATCCAGAGGTGACAATGACTCCAGCGCCTGTGTCTAGAAGGATGTGACATTGTCTCAAGTCATCCAGAGGTGACAATGACTCCAGCCCGGTGTCTAGAAGGAAGTGACATTGTCTCAAGTCATCCAGAGGTGACAATGACTCCAGCCCTGTGTTTAGAAGAATGTGACATTGTCTCAAGTCATCCAGAGGTGACAATGACTCCAGCCCTGTGTCTAGAAGGAAGTGACATTGTCTCAAGTCATCCAGAGGTGACAATGACTCCTGCCCGGTGTCTAGAAGGAAGTGACATTGTCTCAAGTCATCCAGAGGTGACAATGACTCCAGTCCTGTGTCTAGAAGGATGTGGCATTGTCTCAAGGCATCCAGAGGTGACAATGACTCCAGCCGGGTGTCTAGAAGGAAGTGACATTGTCTCAAGTCATCCAGAGGTGACAAGGACTCCAGTCCTGTGTCTAGAAGGATGTGGCATTGTCTCAAGGCATCCAGAGGTGACAATGACTCCAGCGCCTGTGTCTAGAAGGATGTGACATTGTCTCAAGTCATCCAGAGGTGACAATGACTCCAGCCCTGTGTCTAGAAGGAAGTGACATTGTCTCAAGTCATCCAGAGGTGACAATGACTCCAGCCCGGTGTCTAGAAGGAAGTGACATTGTCTCAAGTCATCCAGAGGTGACAATGACTCCAGCGCCTGTGTCTAGAAGGATGTGGCATTGTCTCAAGGCATCCAGAGGTGACAATGACTCCAGCCCTCTGTCTAGAAGGATGTGACATTGTCTCAAGTCATCCAGAGGTGACAATGACTCCAGCCCGGTGTCTAGAAGGAAGTGACATTGTCTCAAGTCATCCAGAGGTGACAATGACTCCAGCGCCTGTGTCTAGAAGGATGTGGCATTGTCTCAAGTCATCCAGAGGTGACAATGACTCCAGCCCGGTGTCTAGAAGGAAGTGACATTGTCTCAAGTCATCCAGAGGTGACAATGACTCCAGCCCTGTGTCTAGAAGGAAGTGACATTGTCTCAAGTCATCCAGAGGTGACAATGACTCCAGCCCGGTGTCTAGAAGGAAGTGACATTGTCTCAAGTCATCCAGAGGTGACAATGACTCCAGCGCCTGTGTCTAGAAGGATGTGGCATTGTCTCAAGTCATCCAGAGGTGACAATGACTCCAGCCCGGTGTCTAGAAGGAAGTGACATTGTCTCAAGTCATCCAGAGGTGACAATGACTCCAGCGCCTGTGTCTAGAAGGATGTGGCATTGTCTCAAGGCATCCAGAGGTGACAATGACTCCAGCCGGGTGTCTAGAAGGATGTAACATTGTCTCAAGGCATCCAGAGGTGACAATGAATCCAGCACCTGTGTCTAGAAGGATGTAACATTGTCTCAAGTCATCCAGAGGTGACAAGGACTCCAGCCCAGTGTCTAGATGGATGTGACATTGTCTCAAGGCATCCAGAGGTGACAATGACTCCCGCGCCTGTGTCTAGAAGGAAGTGACATTGTCTCAAGTCATCCAGAGGTGACAAGGACTCCAGCGCCTGTGTCTAGAAGGAAGTGACATTGTCTCAAGTCATCCAGAGGTGACAAGGACTCCAGTCCTGTGTCTAGAAGGATGTGGCATTGTCTCAAGGCATCCAGAGGTGACAATGACTCCAGCCGGGTGTCTAGAAGGATGTAACATTGTCTCAAGGCATCCAGAGGTGACAAGGACTCCAGCCCTCTGTCTAGAAGGATGTGACATTGTCTCAATCATCCAGAGGTGACAATGACTCCCACGCCTGTGTCTAGAAGGATGTGACATTGTCTCAAGTCATCCAGAGGTGACAATAACTCCAGCGCCTGTGTCTAGAAGGATGTGACATTGTCTCAAGTCATCCAGAGGTGACAATAACTCCAGCCCGGTGTCCAAAAGGATGTGACACTGTCTGAAGCCATCCAGAGGTGACAAGGAATACAGCGCCTGTGCCTATAAGGATGTGACACTGTCTCAAGGCATCCTGACTATATCTGTACAGAGTGCACTGCTCTGCTGGCAGCAACACCTGCCCAACTAGACTGAATCCTACATCGGGGAGCAGAGAGAGCCACTTGGGGCCCCCACCGCTGGAGGGCTACACGTTATTCAGATGCGGCCTGGAAGTAAGATCCTAGGTGGCCGACTCTGCCCCTCATCTTTCTACAGTCGATATATTGTGGGCCCTTTAGCTGGCTAAGAACAAGAAAGTATTCAAGCACAAACACAGCTCGGCGTGTGATATGCCCCAGTGGGCTTCATTCATTGGTGCGTTACACTGTCGCTCACATGGGGCAATGGGTCAGCCCCCTTTCCCATTGGTGCCCTTCACTTTTAATAACTGCACGAAGCCTGAGCACAGTGTTCACCTACGCTTAAAAATAGTTTATTTGTCTTACGTAATAAAGGTGCTCAAAAGTGTGCTTTTTTAAATTGTATTTTTATATTAACTTTAAATACCAGCTGTTTATTTGCCAGCAATTCAGATGCCTAGTTAGATGGCGATTTTTTTCCACCTTTGTTCTTGAGTTTAAGTGACATTGTAAAATGGTGGCTGCTGTGGTTTGAATTCTTGGTTAGGGGACATCCATTCCTTCTTCCTTCAAAAATAATAATCAAATACAGCTGAAAGATTCTATTTATATAAAGTAACCACTAGTAAAACAGACTCATCTGTGATTCGGTTTTTACTGTAACCGTTTTATTGCAAGCACATGGCAGCCATACTAAGGCGGCGGCATTTTATTTTTATTTATGTGGTACATTCTTAAATAAAATTAAAAAAAACATTAACCATTGCACCGGATGGCCAAGGCTGAACTTTACAAATGCTTGTTTACTCTTCGAAAGCCTAGAAAATGTATTCTCTAGTCCGATTTCGTCCAATTGAAGTCTTTATTCTATTAGCAAGAACAATGTTTTAAATATTCAAAACAAACGCTGTATTAAGAACAATTCCATTTGTGTAATCAACATTGTAGCCAACAAGGGTACGAGTACAGACTTTTTCGGTAATCAGTGCTAATTGTGAGCGAAAGCATTACACGCTGCAGCTGTCAAACCCGGATTGCTGCAGACAAAACGAGCTTCGAAAACAACAATTTACAAAGAAAAAATTTACATTTTTTTTAACTAAACCCCGCTATTAATAAATTAAAATCTCCCTAAATTATTTTATTAGACTACTGACACGCTTTAAATAAAGCTGTTCCTATTTCTATGATGAAAACTTCCCTGAAGTTTAAAACTAAAAGCAGTTCAACTTTGGAGAACAATTGATTAAATCTGCTGGGAAAGCCTAAGAAATGTATGGAAAGGGTGGCAACATTGGTTATTAATGTTTCTCAATGCAATGTCGAAAGTTAACAAATAATTAAAACAAAAAATTATTTGAGTATTTCTAGAGTGCACAATCTCCAACGATACCCATTGGCTGTAGCTCAAAGACCAAGGCAGTTCCAGTGGTTGCACAGAATTCAGCTTGTGTAATGGAAAAGAACATGAAACCTCACTTACAATATTTGTTTCCAGATTACATAGAAATGAAGCTAACTGAAATACATGGGACTTTTTTTCCATTTAAAGAAACATTTCTCCTCAACCCCCTCCCCCACACACATTTGTTGAGGCTGAATATAAAATTCTCTTGCCCGCCTCTCATTCTCCTGATGCAAGTCCCCCTCACCCTCCTACCCTGCAGCACTGTTCCAGATCATGCCTTTGTATTTAGTGCTGCTAAGCACTCTCATTGGCCAAACACTTCTAGCCTCTCTCTGCACAAGTAGCTTTCTTTTTATACGGGGAAGATTTTGGAGGAAAGAGATATATGCTTGCTAGATTTTCCTCATCTTTCTTATTACTGAATAATTGGCTGTCCTGAATTTAAATACGCTATACATTTTGTGATATGCATTCATCAGCAATAGGAGAGACCCTGCACTTGGGTAACGAGTATCTGTCGGAGCGGCTTCCGTGCAGAGACAAAGGGCCTGATTTAGAACTCGGTTGGCGTGTTACCATAGGCTATAATATAGCCTTATAGCCCGCCGTAGGAGGCTATACCGGCTATTAAAGGCCCGCTCCAGCGTTAAAGTCCGATCTGAAGGCGAGGGCCCTTTAACAAGGGAGCGGGACTTTAATAGCCGGTATGTTATAGCCCAGCTATGAAGGGCTACAAGGCTATTAGAACATCTGCCTCTATAGAGCATAACGTTCTAACAAATAAAACAAAGGTCTCTTGGAGCCCGAGGGGGTTTACAGCCTGAGGGGGTTTACAGCCCCTCGGGCTCCGAGAGGCCTTTGTGAAAACAACATTGGAATGTTGCTTTGCGGACCTTTACCGGCAAGTAGAAGTACGAAGCACTCCATTGTCTTCAATGGATTGTTCCACATTCCAATATTCTAATGGAATTTATATTTCAGCAGACGGAATATCCGTCACTGTTTGTTGTGACACAGTAACCCGTCCGGCAACATCTAAAACAGGCATTCAGTAGGTGATTAGAACTCAACTAGATTGGGCAACCTTGCCGAGCGGCCACTACTCTAATTTAGTACCTCAGATACTTCTAGCCGCCACTGCCTGTGTAGGTTTATAGTTGCCGCTACATCACTTCCTACTTGACTCCAGCCATCTCTGCTGTTACTCTGCTTAGATGTTGAGGTAGAGAGAGAGAAAATCTGCAGAAACCCATGAAATCTTTATTTTGTACAGATAAATCGAAGCCTAGATTTGCCGTTGCACTACTAAGGACAGTCTAAAAAGGCAGCTTGTTTACATCAAGGCTAAACAAGACGAACGCCTGGCGCTTAGCCTCCAAACGTGTACTGGTCAGGTGCACATATGTATTTATTTTATTTTTATTTATTTTTTTAACTGTTTTTATTGAAACAATAAGCAAGTGACATTACACATCACGGCATAAATCAGACAATTTCCATCATAGTATAATCACAGTAAGCATTAACAGCTGTCTTTGGCAATTGTGTGCATAGCGTATCACCCCTTTAATATACCCTCCCTGTAATCCCACTACGTCTTCATCCTTCCTCCTCCTCCTCGTCTGAACTATCCCCCTCTGGCTCTGGCAGTGGGTCACAAATGTCTCCCCTGTAGGTGTTCCACATAGTCCAAATTTTATTCCACTTCCGTGGGGTGCCCCTGTTAGCATATACTGTTCGTTCAGTGATCATCGTCAAGTCCATGTTTCTGCACCATGATGACAATGTTGGGGGTTCTTCGGCCCCCCCATTTCTGTGCAACATCCCGTTTAGCAATCATGAATCCCAGCGTGACCCAATTCTGCAGGTGACGGGACAGATCGCTGGGTTCCCATAGCACATATATATTTTAACAAACAAAACATATCAGGAGGTAATTGTCCTTAAAAGGGTCCAACCAAAGGTATTATTTCTGAAGCTACTAAATGTAGTATTTGTTACATCCAAACCTCAGTGTATTGTCCACTTCTTCGGATTCTCCCCGCAAGTACGGTTCTTCAATGGCACAGCCGACACGCGTTTCGCTGGCGTGATGCTTTCAAAAGGCTACGGATTTTCATCAAAGTGCACAACAAGTATATTAAGAATTGTGCTTCCTGTGGTTTTTTCCAAGTATCGAAAGCTTCTTATAAATTCATCAATACATAATCCCCCATAAACATTGGAAATCAGATTAAATGAAGAGAGATGAAGTTTCAGTTATGAGATGCTTTCGCCACCTCCCACATTATTTACAGCAACGGATCGAGCCTTTCGACAGTTTGTAGATTCATGGAAATTTGATTTTCCAAAAGCTTTTTCAGCGAGCTATTGCGGTTTCCAGGACCAGGCCCGAAATGCAGCACAGAAACCCAGTTCACAGTCGATATTTTGTTATTTCATTGACTGCATGTATATCACAGATTTTGTACTTAACCACTGAAATGTCTGTTTAATTTTCATATGACCTGCTGTGGAGTTCAAAACTGACCTGGGTTAAAAACCATTTATATTCCCTTGTGTGCCGGCAGCTGCATTTTAAGGCCTGGGTTTTGACAGCTTACAATATACATGGAGTGGGCTTTGGGTCACCCCATGCCAGTTATTGGCTTTCTTCGACCAGGCCCTTTCAGCCACTGGCTTGAAACTTTGCCACTCATGTCTTGGCTCAGCCCAGTGGAGTATTTATCGCTCACGTAAAGCTATTGTCTGGATCCTCCTAGCGTCCTCAAGTGGTTGCATTGACCTGCTTGAGGGACTGTTGTATAACTCTAGCCATTGCATTTGTACTGGCTCCCTCCTGTGCATTTCACTCTTTTGTGGTAACGCTGCATATGTAAGCACATTTAAGCCTGACTTATTGGCTTTGCCAATGCTTGTTTCTATTGTAGGTGGCTTTCGCTCATTGGGCCCTCTTTCCTTCCCCGTCTCCTCTGTAGTCTAAACCAGACAGGCCTTACCTCATTGGTCCGCTGAAGACCTTGTGAGCGGTTCTTGTCCGTCCCTTCCCGTTGCTGATCCATAATGAACTCCTCCCCATTCAGGAACGCAGCCCGCGCGTAAAGGTAAAAGACCGAGCGATAACGGTCTGTTCCTATAGCATCTTCCCTGTTCTGTTCTGTTATGGACTAGGAGTAGAACCCCAGTGGGGCAACCCAAAATGATGGGCCCTCCATGCAGAACGGGATTCCCCGAACGGTTGGGCCCCCCACTACCTCGCAGAGGACTGCTCGGTACAGCAGAGTGGCTTTCCCGAGCGCTTAACTATTTCTTATTCCATGCATTCTGCAAGGCATACAATGGCATGACTTGGAAGGTAAGAGTGCCCCCTCCAAAACAAGGAACCCTAGGGGTTTCCTGCACCGCGGGGCTGCGGGGTCCTCCGTTATCCCCTTGTAGAACCCCCTGCCCTTCCACTCATTTCTCTCTCCCAACTTCTTGCAGACACCACTCTCCCCTCTCTAATCGAACTTTCCTTCCACATGGCTTCCCTAAACAAGCCCACACCGGCGGTCTGCCCCGTCACCATTTCTCAGCAAATCATACCGACTTATTAGTGGGCTGACTTTTTAGGTCTCGCTAGACGAAAGCAAAAGCGTAGCTTTTGCTGTCTATGCGAGACAACTTATGTAGTTACTTTTGGGGGAATGCGGACAGCAGACTGTCACGAGCTTTTTCTGGCCGAGATTTGACCTCGTGGGCGCGCACGCCCAGCACGGCGCCGTGCACGTCCCCTGGCACAGATTCCCTGAACACACACATGCACACGCAGGCAGGAAGGCACACACACGCGCGCACCCCCTATACTTCCCCGCACTCACCAGCACCCCCCGCCGCACACACACAGGAGCGCACCTACACACACACACACATACAGAGCCCCCCCGCCGCCGCATACATCGAAGCGCTCATACACCCCCCCCGCCCCCCGCCGCCGCATACATCGAAGCGCTCATACACCCCTCGCCCCCCGCCCCCCGCCGCCGCATACATCGAAGCGCTCATAAACACCCCCCCCGCCGCCGCCGCATACATAGAAGAGCACCGCTCGTCCCAAGGCCCAACTGCGTACTTCAATCGGCTGCAAACTGCTGTCGAACGAGATCCTGGGCACAACCACTCTGCCCCCGGTCAGAGGCAAGAACCAGGGGGCCCATTCAGGGCCAGAGGAGCTCACCTCTATGGCCACCCGACCAGGCGACATGCGCAATCTGGCCAGGTCGCTCTCCCGACTTCACCCTTTAATGGCGGAGGGGGGCCGTCCGGGGCGCCCCAGCCATGTCTTTGGTGTCTCAGGCGCTGTCTGCAGGTGTCCCCGCCGCTTCTCCTCCCCACCCAACACTCGACAGACCCCAGGGGCTGCAGCAGTCTCTCGCCCGGAGTTCAACCCCACTTCCGGGCGGCTCACCGGCTCTCCGTAAACCGCCCTCGTCACCATTGCTGCTGCCTCCGATACTCGCTTCTTTCCGCAGGCTGCCGCTCCCGACCTGTAGCACCGGCAGCCTCCAATCGTTGCATGGGCACGCCCCTCAACACAGGGCCCCCTACTAGGTATACAGGAATGTGCAGGTCGGCCTCAGCTGTATGATTACCGAGGATAAATTGCGGGCTGATGCGCAGCTCTTAGCTCACGCGTCCACCATTATCCTCGACCAAGCCACGTTCCTTCCGATTCGGTATCTTGTTACTGAATCAAAAACAGAGGCACTGTCAGATCGGGAATTGCACGCGTCCGGCATATACTCAATTAAAAAAAAAAAAATTGTGTGACAGAAATGTATGGTCTACGCGAGCACAGGTCCCTTCAGACGAAGGGGGACGTCATGGCCAGTTCTATATTTTGAGCAATGATGTAGACTAATTTTTCCAGGAATAGCGGTAACAAGCGTTTTAGTGAGTGTTTCAGGTTATCAGGACCTTAGCACTGTGACTCCCCTGTTCCTTTAGAACCTAGTTGCACATTTCCTGGCCGCTACTGCTTTGGCAGGAAGTTAATAACATGCCGTGTGTGTGAACGGGAGCAGTCACCCGTTCTGTGAGTGATGTACACATTAGGATGTGTGCTCCGGTACACGCACCAAGCATGCTCCGTCCATAAGCAGTAAAATAATTAACCCTGGGCGTAGTGTGCGGAGTGGGGCTCCGCGGAGCTACGCGAAGTGGGCGCAAAACTACGCCCACCCGCGCACTCCGCGTAGCCCCACTCCGCGCCGCCCGCCTCCCTCCCGCCCTCCCTAAATACTGAAATAAAAGGATAGAAAGCGTTTAAAAACACTTACCTTGTCTGCCGCGTCCCCGGGGCTCCCTCTCGCCGTCCCGCGATTCGCGCCGCCACCGATTCGGATACTAATGCGCATGCGCGGGCGCCCGCGCATGCGCATTCCTCATGAGAAATGCGCATGCAGGGCCGCCCGCGCATGCGCATTAGTATCCGAAATGGCGGCGCGAATCCAGGGACGGCGAGAGGGAGCCCCGGGGACGCGGCGGACAAGGTAAGTGTTTTTAAACGCTTTTTATCCTTTTATTTCAGTATTTAGGGAGTGCGGGAGGGAGGCGGGTGGCGGCCGGCTACGCACCGTCTGCGGAGCGCGCGTAGTGCCGCCTGGCTACGCCCGCTACGCAAAATGCGTAGGAGACGGCACTACGTGCACTCCGTGCACGGAGCGTAGCTGGCCGCCCACCCTTAAAAATAATGCACAGCCCTTGTGAATAGGAGCATTTGTGCACAGCTCTGTGAGCGCCGTACCACCGCCATGTGTGCTCTGGTGCACGCACTGAGCCCACCCCGCCCATAAACAGTAAAATTACGTGCAGCCTCTATGAATGGGATGAAAACTGGGAATACCCTGACCTTTTCTTACTTCTCTTTTTCTGTACTGCCTCCTTCCTTTCTGTTTCTTTCAACAACCATATAATTCTCCACTCACCTGTCTCTCCCCCCCAACATTCTGATTTTCCTATACCCTTCTCTCCCCATACCCTTCTGTGTCCTCAATGCCCATCGTCACTTTCCTTGCCCGTCTGTTTCTTCTTAGCCTTTCTGTCTTTAATAAGGCTCCTATTTCTCCCCTGTCCTTCTTTCACTCCACTTGCCCTTCTGCTTTTCCCCTTGCCCTTCTGTTTCTCCCCCTGCCTTCCTATCTTTACCCAGGTTTCCAGCTGTACCCCTGTCCTTCTGTTTCTCCCCTTGACCTGCTGTTTCTCCCTTGCCTTCCTGTCTTTCCTGTGCTTCTGTCTCTACCACTGCCACTCTGTTTCTCCCCAGCCTTTGTATCTTTACCCATGCTTCTGTTTCACCCCTGCACCTTTGTCTGTTCCCCTCCTAATCTGTTTCTATCCCTGCCTTAGTCTTTACCCATGCTTCTGTCTCCACCCCTGCTTTTCTGTTGCCCCGCCCTTCTTCTTTTGTCATTCCGATATATCACCCTCCTGACCTCCTGTCCAGGGCACAAGTCCTAACAAGCATTTGCAATGCAATAGGTCTTGCATTTACGCACGTTTAAGCTATTGGCATTGTAAATCACAATGCCTTTTATTTATGTTTTAAAAACTAAAACAAAAGGCATTGTCGTTTGCAATGTCAATAGCTCAAACTCACGTAAATGCGAGACCTATTGCATTGCAAATGCTTGTTTTTTTAGGGGAGGGGTTACACCTTCACTGGTTCTGGGTGAACGCACTGTAGGCTCTCTGGAGCTGGACTCTCCTTGAATTGCACCAACATTGGTGATTGTTTGGTGGAGAAGTGTGGCTCAATGGTTAGAGTGGCAGACCCTGATGCAGAGATCTGGCCCAGGACCAGGGTTCAATTCCCGCCTCGGCGGGTCTTGGGTTCAATTTCCTCGGACCTGATAATTCTCGCCTCGGTGCGTATTCTAATCATGGGTCCTACTCTGCAACTCTGGGCAATAGCTTGCTTAATCTCCACAACGGCCCTAATCGCTAAGGATGCCTGGCTTCACCTTGGGGTGCCCAGGAGTGGGCGCCTCAGAGGAACAGGCCAGGACGGGTTCTTCAACGGTACAGCGCGGGATACGCTGTTAAGTGTAACCAGGCACTTTATAAGTTCAGTTACATACATACCTCCCCGGTCTGTGTGGATTTTAGGGCCGAGTTACTCCTACGGACGGATAGTCAACCTTATATCCACAGAAAAGGTGACTGATGCCGACTCACCGAGGTCCCAACAAAATTAAATTCAGGGGCCTAGGTGGACCCATAAGGCCAATACTGTGCTAATCTTTGGGTTCCGCCTCTACAGTGAGGTCAATCAATCAGGACTTCTAGAGTGTTGCTATTCACCCGCAGGTGTATCCAGGCGCTAGGTTCTTGCTAGGATCAGTCGAAAAGCCAGGTCTCGAATCCCTTTCTGAATTCTGGGAGTGAGGATGATGGTCAGAGGTAGAGGAGAAGGTCGTTCCAGGACTTGGCAGCGAGGTAGGAGAAGGCGTGTCCTCCACTGTAGCCTCTGCGGATGCGGAGAGTGCATGTGAGGGAGGTGGAGAGCGGGTGTATGGCAGGTTGGTGGAAGTTCAGGCAGTGGCTGATGTATGCGGGTCCGGGGTCCTGAAGGGCCTTGTAGGCGTGTATCAGCATCTTGAATTGGCCTGTGATAACCTCAGGTTGCAGCTCCACTGCTCCTCAGTAGGCTCAAAGACCAAACACTCGAATTTGTGGTAATCCTGGAGTTCACTTCTGCCATTGAAATCTGTAGGTCAGACCAAAACAAAGACTATGGGAGGGATGCACGTTGTTACGACGCGTGGTATTACCACGCGTTCCGTTACAATGCGTATTTTACAACGCAAGTCGTTACCACGACTTGCGCTGTAGGGGTGCGGACTTAGGAATAGTTTAATTTACTATTCCAACACCAGCCTACGTACAGTAGGGAAGGTGTTGGAATAGTAAATCTACTGTTCCTTGTCCTTTAGCGCCCTCCAGCGCAAGTCGTGGTTACGACTTGCGTTCTAAAATCCGCATTGTAACGGTAGTGCGGGGTAACATCCGCGTTGTAAAGGATGTTCCCCCTATGGGAGCGTTGACGCTAGATTTCTCACACACTCCTTCGAGGTACCACTGCTGCAACAAGGTGGCATTGCCAGGGCCACTGTGATGATGCAGCAGTAAAGAACCAAATTATGCGGCAGAGTTGACAAAATGATGTGGTAAGAAAACCCCTCAAATTATATGGCATAGCGCTGCACAATCCGCAGCAGTATTATTTTGTCATTTTTAAAACTACTAATAACATCTGGGAAAAGTTGCACCTCATTAGTACCAATTTAACCCCTGAATACAGCTGAAAAGTGGCCTGTTAACCCCTGCATAGGCCCTGCCACTGCACAGCTCTTTTTGTTCAGTAACTTTGGACCTGTTTGAGGTATTTGATATTTGATATTTGTGGGTATTTGTAGAGCGCAAACATTCGCTCCGAAAGGAGCATCTTGGCGCTAGGGTTAGCGTGCAGTGGGTACGTGACAGATGGTGCGTGGTGAAGAAACTGGAACTAGATAGCTGCCAATACAGAGGTGTCTGGTTGTTGGTACACCCATGTCTTTAGGAGTTTTCTAAAAAGGCTCTCCTTATCAGTTAATCTAAGATTGACAGGTAGATTGTTCCATGCCCTAGCTGCCAGGACGGTAAAGGTTTTCCCACCCCTGGTTTTGTACTTAAATCTTGGAATAGTGATGAGATTTGTACCAGAGGATCTCAGACATCGCGAGGGGTTGTAGCGTGTGAAGCGTTTTGCAAAGTAATGGGGACCTGTGTTTTTCATAGTTTTGAATACGGTAAGAAGAAGTTTACAAAGAATCCTTTTGTGCAATGGTAACCAGTGGAGGATGTTCAGTGCCGTTGAAGCTGATGACCTTCTAGGGAGTCCCAGCACCAATCTAGCAGCTGCATGTTGAATGCTCTGCAGCTTTTTAAGGGTGGACTTTTTCACTCCAGCCATTAAACCATTACAGTAGTCAAGTCGGGAGAGTATTAAAGCTACCGCAACTGATTTTCGAGCTGCAATGGGGAGGAGATCAAAGAATTTTTTTAAAGATTTAATAAGTCCAAAACAACGTCCAGTGGTGATCCTGACGTGGTCATCGAAAGAAAGGGATGAATCGAATTGCACGCCCAGGTTCCGCGCTGAAGGTACAGCGCTGGGTGGGGCTTCAGATCCTGTGGGCCACCAGTCCTTCGGGCAGAAGGATAGATCTTTGCTCAGCGGTATGATTTCAGTCTTGGCACTATTGCATCTTAAATGGTTTTTGTTAAGCCACTGGAAAACATCGGAGAGACAATTTTGGAAACGCAAATCTGCACTCATACACTTTTTGTCAATCGTGACGACAAGTTGTGTGTCGTCAGCGTATGACGTGACGAGGATCCCATGAGATTCTATCACAGCGAGAAGGGGGGCCATATAGATGTTAAAAAAGAGAGGACTTAATATGGACCCCTGGGGGACTCCTGATGTTATAGGTTTCTCGCTGGATAGATAGGGACCCAAGGACACAGTTTGGGACCTATTAGATAGGAAGGATTTAACCCATGCCAGGACTGTGTCTGTCACGCCGATCTCTCGCAGTCTGTTGATCAGGATGACATGCGAGATAGTGTCGAACGCTGCTGTTAGGTCAAGCAGGATGAGGACGGCCTCATTTGTCTAAATCAATTAACAACCATTGACAAAGCCAATAGCTGGTTTTAGGTGTATGCCATTAGTTTGTTAAATAGCTGAACAGAATAACAGAACGTAGCGGGGAAACCAAAATGCCATTGATGGTGCACTGTGGCAATCACAGAAATGTACTTTATCCGTTCAAGCCACGGTGTTATTACACAGGCCACGTCCCTTTTAGAGACCCCCCCCACACTTTTTTCATCCCACTTAAAGCATGTTTTGAGTGGCCCATAAGCAGATTAAAAAAAATATTTTTTTATTGACTCTGGCTATTACCTCTGTTTGCTTTTGTAAAAAATGTAGTTGCGATAAGGTAAGAGAGGCGTAAGAGCCAATGGTAGCACGGGCAGTGCCAGCGTCATCAAAGGGCAAGTCAAGGTCAGCTGCTGGTACTCCTGTCTGTCACTAACGCATGGCAGTTCTTGACGCCCAGAACCTTCCAAAACGCAGGACCAGTTGACTCCTGACCAGTTGACCAACGTGGTCGGTATTTCTATAACCATACTAGGGAAAATATTTTGAAAATCAGCAAAAGCCAATATTGCTTCTCCTTTTAAAGTGTGTCAAATTAAAATAGCCAACAGAAAACATTGCGGAGCGTGCATGTGAGGGAGGTGGAGAGCGGGTGTATGGCAGCTTGGTGGAAGTTCAGGCAGTGGCTGATGTATGCGGGTCCTGGGTCCTGAAGGGCCTTGTAGGCGTGTATCAGCATCTTGAATTGGCCTGTGATAACCTCAGGTTGCAGCTCCACTGCTCCTCAGTAGGCTCAAAGACCAAACACTCGAATTTGTGGTAATCCTGGAGTTCACTTCTGCCATTGAAATCTGTAGGTCAGACCAAAACAAAGACTATGGGAGGGATGTACGTTGTTACGACGCGTGGTATTACCACGCGTTCCGTTACAATGCGTATTTTACAACGCAAGTCGTTACCACGACTTGCGCTGTAGGGGTGCGGACTTAGGAATAGTTTAATTTACTATTCCAACACCAGCCTACGTACAGTAGGGAAGGTGTTGGAATAGTAAATCTACTGTTCCTTGTCCTTTAGCGCCCTCCAGCGCAAGTCGTGGTTACGACTTGCGTTCTAAAATCCGCATTGTAACGGTAGTGCGGGGTAACATCCGCGTCGTAAAGGATGTTCTCCCTATGGGAGCGTTGACGCTAGATTTCTCACACACTCCTTTGAGGTACCACTGCTGCAACAAGGTGGCATTGCCAGGGCCACTGTGATGATGCAGCAGTAAAGAACCAAATTATGCGGCAGAGTTGACAAAATGATGTGGTAAGAAAACCCCTCAAATTATATGGCATAGCGCTGCACAATCCGCAGCAGTATTATTTTGTCATTTTTAAAACTACTAATAACATCTGGGAAAAGTTGCACCTCATTAGTACCAATTTAACCCCTGAATACAGCTGAAAAGTGGCCTGTTAACCCCTGCATAGGCCCTGCCACTGCACGGCTCTTTTTGTTCAGTAACTTTGGACCTGTTTGAGGTATTTGATATTTGATATTTGTGGGTATTTGTAGAGCGCAAAGATTCGCTCCGAAAGGAGCATCTTGGCGCTAGGATTAGCGTGCAGTGGGTACGTGACAGATGGTGCGTGGTGAAGAAACTGGAACTAGATAGCTGCCAATACAGAGGTGTCTGGTTGTTGGTACACCCATGTCTTTAGGAGTTTTCTAAAAAGGCTCTCCTTATCAGTTAATCTAAGATTGACAGGTAGATTGTTCCATGCCCTAGCTGCCAGGACGGTAAAGGTTTTCCCACCCCTGGTTTTGTACTTAAATCTTGGAATAGTGATGAGATTTGTAGTCAGGTCGGGAGAGTATTAAAGCTACCGCGACTGATTTTCGAGCTGCAATGGGGAGGAGATCAAAGAATTTTTTTAAAGATTTAATAAGTCCAAAACAACGTCCAGTGGTGATCCGGACGTGGTCATCGAAAGAAAGGGATGAATCGAATTGCACGCCCAGGTTCCGCGCTGAAGGTACAGCGCTGGGTGGGGCCTCAGATCCTGTGGGCCACCAGTCCTTCGGGCAGAAGGATAGATCTTTGCTCAGCGGTATGATTTCAGTCTTGGCACTATTGCATCTTAAATGTTTTTTGTTAAGCCACTGGAAAACATCGGAGAGACAATTTTGGAAACGCAAATCTGCACTCATACACTTTTTGTCAATCGTGACGACAAGTTGTGTGTCGTCAGCGTATGACGTGACGAGGATCCCATGAGATTCTATCACAGCGAGAAGGGGGGCCATATAGATGTTAAAAAAGAGAGGACTTAATATGGACCCCTGGGGGACTCCTGATGTTATAGGTTTCTCGCTGGATAGATAGGGACCCAAAGACACAGTTTGGGACCTATTAGATAGGAAGGATTTAACCCATGCCAGGACTGTGTCTGTCACGCCGATCTCTCGCAGTCTGTTGATCAGGATGACATGCGAGATAGTGTCGAACGCTGCTGTTAGGTCAAGCAGGATGAGGACGGCCTGCCTACCCTCATCCTGCAAGAACTTGATGGAATCAGCTAGTTCGATCAAAGCTGTTTCGGTGGAATGACCGGAACGAAATCCTGACTGCTGCAGATGCAGGATGTTACGAGTCTCTAAAAAAGTTTTTAGCTCTTCATGTACTAACTGTTCCGTGATCTTACCAAGGACAGGTAGTAGTGAAATAGGGCGCATGTTGGTAAAATCAGTAGGGGATTTGTTCTGCTTCTTCATCAGAGGCTTCACAATAGCCTTCTTCCAGTCATTAGGCACTATCCCGGACTCAAGAGATTCATTAATGATGGTGTTAATATAAGGATTGACTGTATCGATCAAATGGTGCAGGATGCTGGGAGGGCAGGAGTCGGTGGGGGCTCCTGATTTGCATGCCAAAATTGCCTTACGTGTTTGTTGAGTGGAGACAGGTTTGAAACTAGAAAGCGGCAGATTGTTATCTATTGCCTCATAAGCGGTGGTCAAAGGAGAAGGGAAGTCTTTCTGAATATTAACAATTTTATCTACGAAAAAGTCTGCGATTTGATTGCACAGGCTTACAGATGGTGGGATTTCGGGCACAAGAGTTTTGGGATGGGTAAAGGACTTAACTATAGTAAAGATAGTTTTTTGTTTTTGGTGGGCATCATTTATGGCTTTAGTAAAATATTCCTTTTGTGTCACTTTTATATTGGAGAGATATAATTTCCTTTGTTGAACATAAAGTGCCCTTGCAGCCTCATCATACGTTTTTCTCCATTTTCTTTCTAGTCTTCGACAGAGAAGATGGCTATCGGATAGGGCCTGGGTGAACCAGGGTGCGTTAGGTTTTCTTTTATGCTGTTTCGCATGCTGGTTTTTAGGTATGGAGTTCTCCGAAACAATTTGATCCATCCAAGCATGGAAATTATGGGAGTCAACTGTAACGTCTCCAGTTGGTTTTGGGGATTTGGGTAAGGGTTGAGAATGTAGCTTAATGTGCGCCGTCACTTTCCTCCAATTGACTGCAAAGGAGGGGTGGGAGCATTTCTTGCTGGATAGGGTAGGAGCTTGTATCTCGATGTCAAAAGGAATAAAAGAATGATCAGTCCAAATTTGAGGTATCGGGAGGGACGTGGTCAGAGTTGTGAGATTAGAACAAATACCGTCGAGGGTATGTCCCGCAAGATGGGTGGCCGCAGTGACAAGTTGGGATAGTCCAAAAATATTTAACGAATGTTGGAAAGAAATGGCGTGGGGGTCAACACAAGACTCCAAATGCAGATTCGTGTCTCCTAATAAGGTAAAGTTGGGATAGTGCAGTGTAAGTGCTCCCAAGACCTCATCTAGAGAATCAAGAAAGGGGGTGGCATTACCAGGAGGACGGTATATAAGTCCCCCCGAAAAGGAGGTAGAGGCATTCATTTTGATTGAAAAGCCTATGCCCTCACTATCTTTAAGGTGACCTAAATCAAATATATGGCAGGGGAGTTTTTTTTTAATGGCAAGTGCTACCCCACCACCGCGCCCAAGAGGTCAGTCCCGCCTAAAAATAGTAAAATCAGAAGGAAGGGCAGTAGCCAGATCAGGATTGGACGAGTCGTTGAGCCAGGTTTCGGTAATAAAAAGAGCATCCAAGTCGTGGCCTGATATTAAATCAAGTATGTCTTGGCTGTGACAGGCTAGGGATCTAGCGTTGATAAGACCTCCCTTAAAGTAAGTGGGATCAGTCTTAAGAGGGGAAGGCGAATCAAGTACATCAGTAGTTAAAATAGGGGGTGCCCATTTACAGTGTAAACATGAGAAGGGGCTGGATAAGGGGTCAATGGGGGGACAATCATCGTAGTGGTTGACTGTTTTAGAACGTAAGGCGATTAAGTTTTTACTATCGTACCTGATTGTCGGGGGTAATTGGGCAGCATGCCCCACTGCCGGCGCGATTCGGTCGCGGACGGGCGCAGACGGGCTTGGCTTAGGCGCGGCTTCGGCGCGCGTCCGGCGCGCCTGCTGCGCCAGCCCGCTGCGCCGTCTGGCCGGCTTGCACATATTATAGAGAGAGAAGAGGGCGGGAGGACGGCGCGACTAGAGCGCTGTCCCCGCCTGACTCAAGATGGCGCCCACCGCCGCCGAGTGTCGGCAAAAGCGGTTGTGCCGAATGAGGGCGGTCAAAGGCTGATAGGAGTGTTAAAGTGTCAGAGTGCCTCAATAAAACATTCCCCTTAACTTTTTCAAAGCCCCCCAGACAAAAGCGGATCAATGTGGTGAAAGGTGAATAATTTTAAAAAGCGCTCCTAATGCTGAAGAAATAAAACACAGTAACCAATTAAAACACCACGTTATGAGGTGCACGCAGCTCGCAGCCCCAGTTCCCCTCACCGGGGAGAGATTCTGTAGAAACAATATTTTGTTTTGGTGAAATCTCCACATCAAGTAGGAGGTGGTGGTTCATGTGGCCGTCATCTTTATGCAGAAAAATCTGCAGAACCACATAATTTCACTGGTCCTCCTTCTGGTGGTTATTTTCCCCCAACTCATGCTTATATTCGTGAAAAAGCCCCCAGACTAGGAACTCACAATTTAGTGAACGTTCTAATGATATATGGCAGAGTTTCTGATTACAGACGTCCTGGTGGTGGGCATCGCCTGCACCCCGCCTCTGCCAGCCTTACATTTAAAGAGAAAAAATGTGCTTTTTATATTAAAAAGAATCGCTTCAGTTCCGAATGTAAATACCAGTCAAAGCCTCCACCTTCTTGGCAATGCACTTTTTTTTGGCAACAATAAGTATAATCGTCAAGAATTCCGTTATTACTGCAGTTTCGAATGACGTAATTTTATGCAGACGACACATTCAGCTCAGGGCAGGTGCTGGGAGCGGAGGGGAAGGTTGCACCAGACTCGTGCTTCTGAAGGGACGGCGGGGCTGGGGCGGAGTCAGTCACATGTCATACATGTACAGGGGTGCAGCCCAAGTGCACATGTTGCAGCGTTTGTCCCAGCATGCAACTCTTTTAAGACATTCTTCTAACATTGAAAAGGTTGGTTTATTCACCCACACCTTTCTGCAGATATGGTGAATATTGTACAACCCCCGCTCACGTCTGTGTGAATTCACTGGTGAAAATAACATGGATTTCAGAAGTAGCGAGTCTTTAAGACTTCCGCTCAAAAAAGTCCTTCAAAAGAAAATTGCTAAATCTGTGAGTTCCTAATGTTCTTTTGGCGGAGGACATTACTAAAAACGTTTCTGACGTAGCTCCGGGTCAGCAGGACATTGCGCCACCACAAGTACAACACAACTCCACTTAGCATCAGCAGGAAACAGACAATAAAATATGAAATCCCCTCAATCGCCAAATAATATGCATCATTGCGAAGTGAGTTATTGCTTCTCTGTCGGACATTTGTTACAATCTGGGTCATTTTTGGTGCTGTAACAGGACAGCTGCCTGCAATGGTCTTTGTGTGTGTGCTGTTCGCTTCTCCAAATGTGACTGTTGTAGAAGCTAGAAAGAGGTTTATACAACCACTCAGAACAAAATGTAAAATCAACTCGGTTCAGAAACGGATTTCTCTTTGCAAGGCACCGCCTAATGAGTTTGTGTGTTTCAATATGTTTACATTTTTAAAATCATTTTTAACTTTGTACTAGAATAACATTTTACTATTTTTAAATGTCATTTTATTCTTTAACTATTTGTTGTTCTCAGTCGAGAACTAAATCAAATAAACTTAAACTGGTTTTTATGTAGCAGAATGTGTCCTCTGCCCTCACTGCTCATTTGATGTACAAGAGCCTTAAAGCCAAGGCCTGTGCTGTGAGCGCTATATAAAACGATAAATAAATATGCAACTGCGCACAAAAAGCTGCAGCGTATGAGCAGGGGCGTAACACAGGCATTAGGGGGGGGAGGGGGGGCCTCACCCTCCAGGGACCCCGTCAGCACCGCACTTCTGCTGGGGAGCTCTAGATTGAGTCTGGAGGGGGCCCTTTCACGTACCCTGCAGGGGGGGGGGGGCCTCAAGGTTCGTTACGCCACTGCGTATGAGGTGCAAATATGGCCTCTCGTAGGACAAGGCCTGCAAGCGTCCACACCTACCGTGCCAACAGCTCATTTCTGCCTAAAGACTGCATGCGTGGCCTCCGCACAATAAAACATCCGGCTGAGACTATGCACAAGGGGATAAGCCCCCACCCCTTTTCAAAATTCAAAATATTAGCGATGTAGGATCTAGAACCATTTTCGACCGAGGTGGTCCCCAGTCTACAAATGGTATAATCCTGAGTAAAATGTCAGCGGCTGCTAGACAAGTCACTTTGATTTGCACCAACAGAATAAATACTCCAGGATTGCTGCTGGGAGGGGGCTGTTGTCGCACGAGGCTGCGGCGGTTGGATTTATCGCGGTGGCGCTTTTGCAATAGGGCTTTTCGTGCAGCTTCGGGTTGCGTTTTTAGCCTTGGGACGTCATCGCTGCTGATGCCAGGGAAGCCCCGCCTGCAGCAGGCATGTTAAAACCATTAAACGAAATAGTGCTCGGAGGCTGTAATTAAAGCCTCCTGAGCAACAACACACGTAACAGGGGGCGTCGCCATGGGAGGTTACAAAATGAGACGAGGCTTTACTAAGGCGGGACTACTAAGCCTTTTGACCAATGAACAGCCACAGTTTGCAGTGGACAATGACAAAAGCCAATGAAAAATATGGGCGGCGAGTGGGCGGGGTTTCAAGCCCACACGCCAATACAGCATGGCTCGCAGAGCAGCGCATGCAGTGGCACCTCCTCCACTAAGGCAGGTGACCTCTCTATCTTCGTGAGAAGAGGTCGCTCCCCTCACGCTCCCTGGCCGGACTTCGTAGCGCTTGCTCTGACTGCTTGAGCAAATCAGATTGCTGCCTGGGTATCGTAGTGTGACTGCTTGGCAATATTCATTGTGCAGATTAATTATTTTGCGCTCGCATTGCTGGATTGTAAATTACATATATCATTGCCTGATTGCATCGTAGCTCTGATTGCTTGCCTGTTTGTTTAGCGCTGCCATTTTGTTTGTTGTGACTCGTAGCGAGGCTCCCCAGCACGCACCCGCCTCCCAGCTGCTCCTCCCTCCCACGGACTGTCTTCAGCTTGCTCCGTAATTGCAGCTCTGTGACCTCTCTATCTTCGTGAGAAGAGGTCGCTCCCCTCACGCTCCCTGGCCGGACTTCGTAGCGCTTGCTCTGACTGCTTGAGCAAATCAGATTGCTGCCTGGGTATCGTAGTGTGACTGCTTGGCAATATTCATTGTGCAGATTAATTATTTTGCGCTCGCATTGCTGGATTGTAAATTACATATATCATTGCCTGATTGCATCGTAGCTCTGATTGCTTGCCTGTTTGTTTAGCGCTGCCATATTGTTTGTTGTGACTCGTAGCGAGGCTCCCCAGCACGCACCCGCCTCCCAGCTGCTCCTCCCTCCCACGGACTGTCTTCAGCTTGCTCCGTAATTGCAGCTCTGTGACCTCTCTATCTTCGTGAGAAGAGGTCGCTCCCCTCACGCTCCCTGGCCGGACTTCGTAGCGCTTGCTCTGACTGCTTGAGCAAATCAGATTGCTGCCTGGGTATCGTAGTGTGACTGCTTGGCAATATTCATTGTGCAGATTAATTATTTTGCGCTCGCATTGCTGGATTGTAAATTACATATATCATTGCCTGATTGCATCGTAGCTCTGATTGCTTGCCTGTTTGTTTAGCGCTGCCATATTGTTTGTTGTGACTCGTAGCGAGGCTCCCCAGCACGCACCCGCCTCCCAGCTGCTCCTCCCTCGCCCCCGCCCCCTCCACTATCCACTTATGACAGATGGTGTTTCGCGCAGCGGTCGCGCCGAAGGTGCGCCAAAGGTAAGCCCGTCTGCGCCCATCCGCGCCTGGACCTCGCCCAGCGCCAGACCCCCTGGTCCTCGCAATACCCACCCCACTCGCTTAACGTATGACGCCGCCACTCTCCTTGCCCTCAACCCAGGACGCACCCCACAATGCTGTGTAGCTACCCCAGGACACACTCACGGACCATTCGCATGTCACTCATGCAAGTTCGCCTGCATCAGGACCCACACCAAATCGCCCTCCTCCAAACACAGCTCCAACTCTAACGACCTGAAGTGCATCCTGCTGAACGTCCGCTCGGTCCACAAACACGCCACTGAACTCTGGGACCTACTCGACACCACATCACCAGACATCGCCTTCCTTACAGAAACCTGGATGAAAGTATCAGCAGCACCCGACATCGCCACAGCCATCCCGGACGCTTACAAGATCATCCGAAAAGACCGCACCAACCAAACAGGAGGAGGCATCGCCATCGCCCATAAGAACACCATCCGGATCACAACCAGCTCCGACGATAACCTCGCGACCGCCGAACACCTTCACTTCCAGATCCACACCGACCCCAGGACCACACTCAGAGGCACCCTCATCTACAGACCACCAGGAACCCGCACACAATTCAACGAAGACATCACTGACTTCGTCAGCCCACATGCTCTCACCTCCGAGAACTACATTTTACTGGGAGACCTCAACTTCCACCTGGAAAAGAATAACGACAACAACACCACCACCCTTCTGGACAACCTGACCAATCTCGGACTTAAACAACTTGTTAACACCCCCACCCACCTTGCCGGACACACGCTTGACCCTATCTTCACCTCCAGCAAACACATCTCCTTCGACCACACCACGGCTCTCCATTGGACGGACCACAGCTGCGTTCACTTCAGCTACAAAAAGACCGCGACCCACATCCCACCACAACCTATTCCTCGAAGAAACTGGAACAAAATCACCACCGACCAACTCCTCACATCGCTTAGCCAAAACCCTCCCGCCATATCATCGGACCCAAACCAAGCTGCCATCAATCTCACACAATGGATCACCCACAGCGCCGACAAATTAGTACCCTTGAAAAACCACCAGATCAAACAAGGTAGCAAAAAGGCCCCTTGGTTCAACGATGACCTTAAGAAATCCAAGAAACTATGTGGTACCCTCGAGAAAACCTGGAGGAAAAACCCAACCTCTGACAACCTGACCACCTTCAAGGACGCCACCCGCAAACACCACCAACTGATCCGATCCACCAAGAAATCAGCATTCAAGGACCGACTCGACAACAACACCCACAACAGCAAAGAATTATTCAACATCGTCAGAGAATTTACCAACCCCACCGCCGGCTCCAACGACATCACTCCCTCCCAAGACCTCTGCGACTCCTTATCCTCTTTCTTCCACAACAAAATCGCCGACATTCATAACAGCTTTAGAAACCTGTCCGAAGAACAACCCACTCCACCCACCTCCGAACCAAAACAGCACTCTCACAACCTTTACGCCTGGAACCCAATCACGACTGAAGACACCATCCGCCTGATGAACTCCATCCACTCAGGATCACCAACCGACCCATGCCCCCACCACATTTTCAACAAAGCAGATTCCATCATCGCACCCCATCTCCGCGATATCATCAACTGCTCCTTCAACTCCGCCACGTTCCCAGAAAGCTGGAAACATGCCGAACTTAGCGCCCTTCTGAAGAAACCCACAGCGGACCCCTCTGAACTTAAGAACTACCGCCCCATCTCACTCCTCCCCTTCCCGGCCAAAGTCATCGAGAAAGCCGTCAATAGTCAGCTCGCCGCCTTCCTTGAATCCAACAACTCACTTGACCCCTCACAGTCCGGCTTCCGAGCCAAACACAGCACCGAAACCGCCCTCATCGCTGCTACAGACGACATCCGAAAGTTACTGGACAACGGAGAAACAGTTGCCCTCATCCTACTTGACCTCTCCGCCGCATTCGACACAGTCTGTCATAGCACCCTCATACAACGCCTCAACAACATCGGAATACATGGAAAAGCGTTGGACTGGATCATCTCGTTCCTCGCCGGAAGAACCCAGAGAGTCCGCCTCCCCCCATTCAAATCAGAGGCCACCAAAGTCATCTGCGGCGTACCACAAGGGTCATCACTCAGTCCCACCCTCTTTAACGTGTACATGAGCCCCCTCGCATCCATCGCGCGACAACACAACCTCAACATCATCTCTTACGCTGACGACACCCAGCTGATCCTCTCCCTCACCAAAGACCCATAACCACTAAAACCAATCTACACGAAGGAATGAAAGATGTAGCCGAATGGATGAAGAACAGCCGTTTAAAACTAAACTCGGACAAAACGGAAGTCCTCATCTTAGGATCTTCCCCCTTGGCTTGGGACGACTCATGGTGGCCACCGGCTCTGGGTACAGCACCCATACCCACAGATCACGCACGTAACCTGGGCTTCATCCTAGACTCCTCCCTATCAATGACCAGACAAGTCAACGCCGTCTCATCATCATGCTTCAACATCCTGCGCATGCTCAAAAAAATCTTCCGCTGGATCCCCACCGAAACAAGAAAGACAGTCACCCATGCACTAGTCACTAGCCGACTGGATTATGGAAACACCCTCTACGCCGGAACCACAGCCAAATTACAGAAAAAACTCCAACGCATCCAAAACGCCTCAGCCAGACTCATATTGGACATCCCCCGCCAAGCCCACATTTCCGGTCATCTGAAAGATCTCCACTGGCTTCCTGTCAACAAGAGAATAACGTTCCGTCTCCTCACCCACGCGCACAAGGCCCTCTACGACATTGGACCCGAATGCCTCAACAAACGTCTATCCTTCTACACACCCACCCGCCAACTACGTTCATCCAATCAAGCCCTCGCCACAATCCCGCGCATCAATAGATCCACCATGGGAGGAAGATCGTTCTCCTACTTGGCGGCCAGGACCTTGAATTCTCTCCCCACTCACCTCCGCCTCACACAGAACCATCTCTCCTTCAGAAAGCAACTAAAAACATGGCTATTCGATAAATAATACACCCACCCTCACTCAAGCGCCTTGAGACCCTCTGGGTGAGTAGTGCGCTATACAAATTATTGAACTTGAACTTGAACTAGAGAAGTGTCGCCCCACTGCATTGAAGCAGCAATAGAAAGGGAAAAATAAAATGATAATAACGTAATGTTATTTTATTTTTTCCTCCTTTTGCGGCAGCTTGCGTGAGAGGGTGGGGCAGGACTAAAAAGCAGGGCCGGACTGGCCATAGCAGGCACCGGACATTTCCCCGGTAGGCCGCTAGGGTGGAGGCCGGTTTTGGGCCCCTGGGGGGCCGTTTTTGTTACCGGGTTTCGGCAATATCGGCCCCTGTAACAAAATCGGCCCTCGCAAACTGCTCAGCTGCACAGCTCCTCACCCCAGGGGGCTGGGGGCGGCTGAGAAGTTTGCCAGGGACGGTTTCTGTTCCCAGTCCGGCCCTGAGCAGAGGAGAAGGGTACAACCAGCTCAGTGTGCATGACAGTTTTGGGCGGCCCTCTCCGGCCGCCCAAAACAGTCATGCGTACTTTCCCTGTTCTCTGTTCAGGCTGCATTACAGTATGCATGGAGAACATGTCCACCCCTCCGTCTCCTGGCTGAGCGCTGTGTTGCGGCACTCAGAGCAATCACAACGCTGCATTTCAGCATTGTGATTGGCTGTTGGGAACGTCCGAGCCCCGGTGCTTCCTGTTCCTGGAAGACAAGCGCAGGAGCAGAGTCGAGGGACCCGACGAGAAGGTAACTGTTTTTTAATTTTTTTATATTGTGACCCGCACCCAACCCCCATGCACCCACCCTGCCACCCGCGAGTCATGCCGGCCACCACTGAGTGCATGCGCTGCCCAGGCTTGACCTAATAAAAGAGAAAGAAATGAAATGGGACGTATAACAAAAGAGCGCCGTCATCGAAGCATATTCATTCTCAGGTGGAGGTGCATGTGTGATCGTGCAAAAGACATACGGCAATCGAGCCAATAGCGGAGGTGGGCAGACCTATTGCCGCCTTCTTTATATACCAAGCTAGAAGATGGCTGACCCAAGTTCAATCGGAGTATGTAGGTTAATTTTTATGATTTCTTTTGTTTCAAGTCCCTGGCAGACAGCAGGTCCTCCTAAGAGGGTCCACCAAGCATTATCACAATGCAAATGCTTTACCCCTAGGGTTTGGCACAAGGGGAAACCAACGCCAAACCTCTGCTCTCCCACATGTTATAAAATGCATTTCTATAGGCCTTAACACCGAGTAATACAAATCCCTCCTTTAAGGCCCATTGCATTTAAAATATTCTTTATTTATTGAAGTTTTGTATAGCGCTAGCTGGACCCAGAGGTATCAGAGCGCTTCACAGCAAATATACATAGAACAACAACAAGCAGGAAATAGAGTCCGTGCAACAGTAACTTGAGCGGAGTAAGGGATGGTGATCTGGCGAGCATCAAATTGTTCAAGGTTCCGCTAGAAAGCTGACTACCATTGTCCCGTATGAGGGTCATCTTAGGCACCAGAGTGTTCAAGGAAGAAGGCTTTGAGTAGCGATTTGAATTGCGGGAAGGAGGCAGTCATTCTGATATGAGGGGGGATGGAGTTCCAGATTCTGGGGGCATTCCCCGCAAAGGATTTATTAGATGTTTTTCGCTTCTGTGATTTCAGAGGGATGAGTAAAAGTGTGCTGGAGCTTCTGAGGTTCCTGGACTGACCCGCCCTTTTGAGTTTAGAAGCCAGGTATTCCGGTTTGCCTGTATGTAGGGCTTTATGAGTGAGGCAGGCTGTGCGGAAGTTGGCTCTTTGGACAATCGGGAGCCATTTCAGTTCTTTGAGTGCTGGGGAGATGTGGTCAAATTTCTTAGTTCCTGTGACCATTCTTGCTGCTGCGTTGAGGGTGGAGGTGAGTGGTTCCAGGTGCGTCTTGGCCGTTCCCGTCAGCACTGCGATGCCATAGTCTATTCTGGAAAGAACAAGTGCCTGGGTGGCCTGTTTCAGGTCTTTGGGGGGGAGGAAGGGTGTGATCTTGTGTAGAAGTTTCAGGTTCAGGAATGCGCTTTTGGCGGTATTAGAGATGTGTTTGTTCATGTCCAGTTTCGAGTCGAGGGTGATTCCTAAGGATTTTGCGGAGTTTGTTGGTGTCAGAGAGACATTGAGAGCATTTAAGGCTTTGAGCCATTCCACTATTTGTGGGTTTTCATCTTTGTTCGATATTAGGAGAACTTCTGTTTTTTCTTCATTCAGTTTGAGGTGGTTGGCTGTGAGCCGCTGTTGGACCTTCATGAGTGTCGCATTTAGTCTGTGAATGTCTGCTATCGAGGTGGTTTTCAAATATAGTTGGGTGTCATCTGCGTAGAGGTGGAATGGGATGTTGGAGTTCCTTAGGAGTGAAGTGAGGGGTTCCATGTAGATGTTGAAGAGTTGTGGAGAGAGTACTGACCCTTGGGGGACTCCTCTGCTGACGGGGAGGGGGTCAGATTCGAAGCTGTTGATCTTTATTTTTTGGGTGCGGTTGTTCAGAAAAGAGGAGAACCATTTTAAGACTGTCTTTTCGATGCCCGCTCTCTCTCGGAGGGCATTAAGTAAGAGGGAATGATCCACGGTGTCGAATGCAGCCGAGAGGTCAAGGAGGATAAGAAGGCTGCATTGGTTGGAGTCGAGTGACATGTGCAGATCATCTAGGACATTTAGGATTGCGGTTTCGGTGCTGCAGCCCTTCCTGAACCCTGATTGGTGCGGGTCCAATAGATTGGAAATCTCCAGATGTTGGGTTAATTGTGCAAGCACGCATCTTTCCAGAATTTTGGCTAGGAACGGAAGGTTTGAGACCGGGCGGAAGTTGTTCAGGTCAGTGAGATCAAGGCCAGGTTTTTTTAGAAGAGGAGTGACTTGTCCTAGTTTGAGGCAGTCGGGGATGAAGCCCTCTTTCAAGGAGCTGTTGATGATCTTGGCCCGGATTGGGGCTAGAGTGAGTTTCATATCTTTACTCAGTGAAGTCATGCCTACTGCCTTTTTCATAACTTTTTATAAAAACATATCAGACCTTTGTTATCTGACATAACTTTACCCATGAACCAATGAGGCTATAAGCTTTCCTCATTGGTTTGTTGCCATAACCAACTCTGGGCTACTAAACATAGCGCAGGTTTCACCAAAAGGCTATCATCAAAGAGTCTTAACTCCTTGCATGCTCCGGGCGTGCTCAGGGCGGCCCCTGGCCGTCCTAATTCACGCTGGGTGTGTGCTCAGGACAGCCGGGGGCCGTCCAAACGCCGCCAATTCCCAAGCGCGTGAATTCCATGCCTGCGCTGGGGAATTAATTAGTGGGCGGAGTTCAGACGGCCCCTGGCCGTCCTGGGCACACGCCCAGTGCGACGCAGGACAGCCAGGGGCCGTCCTGAGCACGCAAAGGGTTACGCCCCCCTAATTACATCCCCGCACCGCGGCGGAATTACCGCCGCAGGGAAGGGGTTAAAATTACAAATATGCACATAATTGCAGATGGCAAACCAATATACCACGCCTCCTAGGAGTGTCTAACAAGGATCAGAACAGTGCAAATCTTTTATTCCTATGGTTTGCCAAATGGGGTAACAACACCAACTACTATGGGGATCTCTGAGATTCAATTTAAGAAAAAATACCAAACTACATGGCTTAATGCAGTGTGATTAGAATCCACCCTTAAATGCCTATTCCAGTGGCCTTCATTTATGATTTGTCACCATAACCAACTGTGTCACGCTGTATTTAGCATAAGACTAAAAGTGCAGAACGCGCACTCTTTTTCAGTGGAAGCACACAACTTCTGACAAATCAAATGCAGTACAGAAGACCAAGGCAACCAACAACTGCGTGCAGTCAAAGCCCCTCTCCAAGTGGTGCTTCTTAAAGCTTTTTTTCGGTTGATCACATAAGGTACTGTAATCAAGCCGGACCTAAAAGCCTTCTGGGTGTCCTGGAGGTATTCAGCAGATGTTCTCGAACAGGGTGATGGCGGGGTCACAGAGAGGTCAGAGGGATCACTTTGAGGTCAGACTGAGGTCACCGAGAAGACTTGTAGAATATAAAGCCAGTGTAAGCAGGGTTAGACTGCTTGGAAAGAAAGTGCAAACATTAGAAGGGTTTATCCGTCTTCACCCACACGTCTGTACCCTACTGTCTCTGTACATAAAGCATGTACACTACCTGCCTGCTTTGTACAAGCAGTATGGATTCTCCTGCGTGGTATACAAATTATGCGCTCTGCCACTCTAACGTCTTCCTATGCAAGATGTGCATTTTACCATCTTTACAAAGAAAGTACATACTGTGCCTTACATCTTTGTAAAATATTAACTCTACCATCTTTGCATGAAAAGTATGGATGTACTCCTCCAAGTTGCTGTGCAAAGTATGTTCCGTGCACCTTCGCACTCCACCAACTTTGTGCACAAAATATACTCTATAATTTTAATTAGAAACATGGCAATCTACCATCTTTGTACACAAAGACGTTACTCCTCCATCAGCATGCACTGTGCCTTCTTTGGAAACAAAGTATGTACTCGGTCTTTGTACACAAAGTATGCACTTTACCATCTTTATACATAAGTATACTCTATCCTCTTTGTACATAAGTATACTCTAGCATCTTTGTACACAAGTATACTCTACATCTTTGTGCACAATATACTCTATATTCTTATTTAGAAACATGGTAATGTACCATCTTTGTAAACAACCTTTACTCCACCCTCACCATGTACTCTGCCTTCTTTGGAAACAAAGTATGCACTGTGCCTTCTTTGTAAGCAAAGTATGAACGTTACAGTCTTTGTGCAAAAGTATGAACTTTACAGTCTTTGTGCAAAAGTATGAACTTTACAGTCTTTGTGCAAAAGTATGAACTTTACAATCTTTGTGCAAAAGTATACTCCAGCATCTTTGTACACAAGTATACTCCTCCTTCTGTGTACACAAGTATACTCCAGCATCTGCATACACAAGTATACTCCAGCATCTGTGTACACAAGTATACTCCAGCATCTGTGTACACAGGTATACTCCAGCATCTGCGTACACAAGTATACTCCAGCATCTGCGTACACAAGTAAACCCTAGCATCTTTGTATGCAAGTATACTCCAGCATCTGCGTACACAAGTATACTCCTCCTTCTGTGTACACAAGTATACTCCAGCATCTGTGTACATAAGTATACTCCAGCATCTGTGTACACAAGTATACTCCAGCATCTGTGTACACAAGTATACTCCAGCATCTGTGTACACAAGTATACTCCAGCATCTGTGTACACAAGTATACTCTAGCATCTTTGTACACAAGTATACTCCAGCATCTGCGTACACAAGTATACTCTAGCATCTGCGTACACAAGTATACTCTAGCATCTGCGTACATAAGCTACGTACATAAGACTACTCTAGCATCTTCGTACATAAGTATACTCCAGCATCTTTGTACACAAGTATACTCCTCCTTCTGTGTACGCAAGTATATTCCAGCATCTGTGTACACAAGTATACTCCAGCATCTGCGTACACAAGTATACTCCAGCATCTGCGTACACAAGTATACTCCAGCATCTGCGTACACAAGTATACTCCAGCATCTGCGTACACAAGTATGCTCCAGCACCTGTGTACACAAGTATGCTCCAGCATCTGTGTACACAAGTATACTCCAGCTTCTGCGTACACAAATAAACTCCTCCTTCTGTGTACACAAGTATACTCCAGCATCTGCGTACATAAGCTACGTACATAAGAATACTCTAGCATCTGCGTACATAAGTATACTCTAGCATCTTTGTACACAAGTATACTCTAGCATCTTTGTACACAAGTATAGTCTACCATATTTGTACACAAGTATAGTCTAGCATCTGTGTACATAAGTATACTCAAGCATCTTTGTACATAAGTATACTCTAGCATCTGCCTACATAAGCTGCGTACATAAGTATACTCAAGCATCTTTTTACATAAGTATACTCCAGCATCTGCGTACACAAGTATACTCCAGCATCTGTGTACATAAGTATACTCAAGCATCTTTGTACATAAGTATACTCCAGCACCTGCGTACACAAGTATACTCCAGCATCTTTGTACACAAGTATACTCTAGCATCTTTGTACACAAGTATACTCTAGCATCTGTGTACACAAGTATACTCCAGCATCTGTGTACACAAGTATACTCCAGCATCTTTGTACACAAGTATACTCTAGCATCTTTGTACACAAGTATACTCTAGCATCTGTGTACACAAGTATACTCCAGCATCTTTGTACATAAGTATACTCCTGCATCTGCGTACACAAGTAAACTCTAGCATCTGCCTACATAAGCTACGTACATAAGTATACTCCATCATCTTTGTACATAAGTATACTCTAGCATCTTTGTACACAAGTATACTCTAGCATCTGCCTACATAAGCTACGTACATAAGTATACGCTAGCATCTTTGTACACAAGTATACTCTAGCATCTTTGTACACAAGTATACTCTAGCATCTGTGTACACAAGTATACCCCAGAATCTTTGTACATAAGTATACTCCTGCATCTGCGTACACAAGTAAACTCTAGCATCTGCCTACATAAGCTACGTACATAAGTATACTCCAGCATCTTTGTTCATAAGTATACTCTAGCATCTTTGTACACAAGTAAACTCTAGCATCTGCCTACATAAGCTACGTACATAAGTATACTCCAGCATCTTTGTACATAAGTATATTCTAGCATCTTTGTACACAAGTATACTCTAGCATCTGCCTACATAAGCTACGTACATAAGTATATTCTAGCATCTTTGTACACAAGTATACTCTAGCATCTTTGTACACAAGTATACTCTAGCATCTTTGTACACAAGTATACTCTAGCATCAGGCACATTATCCCTCTCCACTGTGTGGGTGGCAGGAGTGCCCATGCAAGTACACGGTGAGCGGCACGACAGTGTGAGAGTAGGGTACGAGGAGGGACTGCAGGGTGAGTGAGGTGACCATATGAATTTGGGTGCGGCTGTAAGTGCAGAGTGGGACGAATGAATGCATGGCTAGTGATGGGCTTTTTTGAGTGAAGATTGCAGATTGATCAGTGAGGGGGACAGGTGAGTGAAGTGTCACATGAGTGCATGGTGAGTAGTGTGCTTGTGTGCCTGCAGGATGGGGTACAGGGTGAACAGCACAAGTGCATTCTGAGTGCAGAGTAATCACTGTGAGTGCAGGGTGAGTGGGTGATCAGTGCGAGTGCATTGTGATCGCTGAGCAGTTCTTAATTTGTAAAATATTAAGTACCAGGGCTCTGACCAGGAGGCCACGGCAGCTTGCACCACCCGTCCTCCCTGTCATCACTGTAAAACAACTACTAACCATCTCTCTTGCATGTAAATGCGACAGTTCAGTTTATTCCAGGTCAACAAAGCTAAAGGAATGGCTGCGGGGCAGGTATTGGTAATTTTTTAATGTATATTGTTTCCCTAAACCACTGTTACACCGCTCGACCCTAAATTACATGAGCAGCGCCACCTTGTGGCAGACTGCCCTATGTGTGGTGTTGACAATTAGGTCCTGGTGCCGAGCACCGGAAACCAATTAAGTGCCGGTGCTCAGCACCGGAAAGCTCCGGCTCAAATTAAGCACTGTCACTGAGAGTGCAGGGTGAGCGTGAAAGTGACAGTCGCTAATGAGGAGTGAGTTGTCTGAATGCAGGGTGAGTTGTCTGAATGCAGGGTGCATTCCCAGACACTTGAAGTAACTCAGCATGTTACTGATGGCAGCGTAGGGTTTCAGATATAAGTTAAACTATTGCTATTAAGGCAGATAAAAACTCGGGAGTATTAGCAATACAACATAACATTAGTATTGTGTATAGCGCACATTCACCTCCAAGGAGCCTCGCGGCGCTAGGCACAGATGATGTTTATTGTTACCAAACTTCATGAAACAGATTTTTCAACATCGGGGGAAAAATAAATGCAGAACGGGCCCAGTGAGATTCGAACTAAATAAATAACTTGTGACCGCGGTGAAACACAAAATGTCCGATGGGGGAGGTGCATTACTCCACTAAGCCACCAGACTGATCCACAGAGGGGTTGAGGCGTAGGGCCTTAAATAAACATCTTCATGCGAGCATGAGTGGTAAGGACCCAAAAGTGTCTGCAATCAGCAAGCCTGCTCTCTGCGCCTGCGCGGTCGGCCCCTGGCCTGGTTTATTTCCAGCAGCCCCGGCCTCTCCCAGCTGACACACCCCGGCCTGCCCTGAACCTTATTAAAGATTCCTGGTGGGGCAGCGCCTATTTATACCGCGGCCGGAATAAGCCTCCGAGGCACGTGCGGGCACCTCCAGGGCCTTGAGGCCGCTGAGAGCGCTGGCCAGAGCATGCAGGACAGCTCAGCGACTTATGCGCCTGCAGCAGAGGGCAGTTAAGTGAGTCACTCCCAAGTTACAAAATCCACTTTGACTGTTGAATGCGCGAGAATGTGTACAATTATATTAAACTTTACGCAACAAGATTCTAAATATCTGGCAAACAGATGTGAACCAAATGGGGCCCAAGAAAAATCCGAAAATACATATTCCAGTCCATCTCGGTGCTTTCCAGCGCTTTGAGTAAATTAAATTAAAGAAATGAACAATTTACCATTCAAGACGTTTTGCGCAACGCCGCCACCGCCAGCATGTTTCATTCAGAGCGCTTTGAAACACTGAACATAGAGGCGCTAAGTGCCTAGATGCGGAAAGAGAGGGCCCCACATCTATGAAAGCAACTGCATTTATTTGGACTTTTCACTGCCAGAATGAGTCAGGCCGTCTTCGTACAGCAATATGTTTTTTTATTTTCTTTTTTATTTTAACTCGACGAGCAGGCCACAAGAGGTGTAAAAATCCATGAATTGAGGCGCCAAGAAGCAAAAAAAAAACCTACTATGCAGCGCTGTGCCAGTGCAATCTGCTCCTATTTTATTAAAGGCTCCATTTTCGTGTGAAGGAAGCACGGATAGCGGTACAGTAACAATTTTCAGGATGGGGGTGCAGCGATTAATGTCACATCACTGAAGTCCTAGGGACTGTGAAAACTCCAAGTGTCACATAGAGAATAAGTGTAGTATATGTGCCAGAGCCATTCATCGGGAGAGTGGTAGGGGCGTGGTACACACCGTCACAAATAAATCACTAAAGCATGGTGTGGTAGCGCACTGTCATCTACAGACAACACTTCTTACACTGAAATTGCCACTAAACTTGTACAGTTGTGCAGTTTTTTTGATAAAAATAGTATAGCACACAAACAGTAATGGCTGGCAAACAGGTGTCAAAAAACATTTGCAAACACAAGGAGATGATGGATGGAGCGCTGAAACTTTTCAGACACTCACATTCACCCCCATGAGGACAACGGCAGCGGAGAGCATGCCCTGTGCAGTGCCAAAGAGATCAACCAAGGCATCACAGAGAGCATGAAAGCAGGCTCCTCACCACCCCTATGCGAGTGATGGAGCCATGGGTGCACAGCAGCATGCCCGTGCAGGGCCGGACTGGGAACAGAAACCGGCCCTGGCAAACTGCTCAGCTACCCCCAACCCCCCCACGCCCTGGGGTGAGGGGGAGTGCAGCTGAGCAGTTTGCGACGGTCGGTTTCGGACGATTTTGTTACCGGGGGACGACATTGCCCAGCGGCCCGAAACTGGCCCCCGCCCTAGCGGCCTACCGGGGAAACGCCCGGGGCCCGCTATGGCCAGTCCGGCCCTGTGCCCGTGCCAAGGGCGATGAGGGCACTCAAGGCTTCATAAAGAGCACAGTGGCATGTCCCGTGCCATGCCTACGTGTCAATCAACTAAAGGATACCAAAAAGTGATGGATGGAATGCGCAAATTAGTTTTGGCTACTCTGTTGCATCCCAGTCCATTGTTATTTTGCACACCAGGTCGCCTCAATTTGGCCTCAACCTTATGCAAATCAGTCTTGACCCTGCTCCAATGGGAACAGTCCAGCCCGAACTGCCAGGCCAGGTCCTCTCCGAACCGGAACCCAAGCAACCGAGGACCGGTTTCACCTTAGTTATGGGCTCATCAGCTAGGTACGATTCAGAAAAGGGGGTGGTGATGAACAGAGTGTCTGAATTAAGCAGACCACTCTTACCCAGTCCAAAGATCAGGGCTTGATCCATCACCGTTATTTATCTCACTGCCCCATCCCAGCTCAGAACCTGGCTATATGCAAATTAGTCTGTCCCTGGCCCAGTGCATCATGGGAACAGGGCAGACCAAACTACCAAGCCAATTCTTCACCAGAAAGGAGACAAGCTACCGGGGACCGGTTTCTGGCATTTCAGCCTCTTCGGCCCGGCTTGCTTGAATCCTGATGGAGCAGTGAGAAAGGGACTCATGTCTGAGTATACCCTGCCACACCTATAGTGGCCAAAAACGATTCAGAAAAGGGGGTGGTGATGAACAGAGTGTCTGAATTAAGCAGACCACTCTTACCCAGTCCAAAGATCAGGGCTTGATCCATCACCGTTATTTATCTCACTGCCCCATCCCAGCTCAGAACCTGGCTATATGCAAATTAGTCTGTCCCTGGCCCAGTGCATCATGGGAACAGGGCAGACCAAACTACCAAGCCAATTCTGCACCAGAAAGGAGACAAGCTACCGGGGACCGGTTTCTGGCATTTCAGCCTCTTCGGCCCGGCTTGCTTGAATCCTGATGGAGCAGTGAGAAAGGGACTCATGTCTGAGTATACCCTGCCACACCTATAGTGGCCAAAAACGATTCAGAAAAGGGGGTGGTGATGAACAGAGTGTCTGAATTAAGCAGACCACTCTTACCCAGTCCAAGGATCAGGGCTTGATCCATCACCGTTATTTATCTCACTGCCCCATCCCAGCTCAGAACCTGGCTATATGCAAATTAGTCTGTCCCTGGCCCAGTGCATCATGGGAACAGGGCAGACCAAACTACCAAGCCAATTCTTCACCAGAAAGGAGACAAGCTACCGGGGACCGGTTTCTGGCATTTCAGCCTCTTCGGCCCGGCTTGCTTGAATCCTGATGGAGCAGTGAGAAAGGGACTCATGTCTGAGTATACCCTGCCACACCTATAGTGGCCAAAAACGATTCAGAAAAGGGGGTGGTGATGAACAGAGTGTCTGAATTAAGCAGACCACTCTTACCCAGTCCAAAGATCAGGGCTTGATCCATCACCGTTATTTATCTCACTGCCCCATCCCAGCTCAGAACCTGGCTATATGCAAATTAGTCTGTCCCTGGCCCAGTGCATCATGGGAACAGGGCAGACCAAACTACCAAGCCAATTCTTCACCAGAAAGGAGACAAGCTACCGGGGACCGGTTTCTGGCATTTCAGCCTCTTCGGCCCGGCTTGCTTGAATCCTGATGGAGCAGTGAGAAAGGGACTCATGTCTGAGTATACCCTGCCACACCTATAGTGGCCAAAAACGATTCAGAAAAGGGGGTGGTGATGAACGGAGTGTCTGAATTAAGCAGACCACTCTTACCCAGTCCAAAGATCAGGGCTTGATCCATCACCGTTATTTATCTCACTGCCCCATCCCAGCTCAGAACCTGGCTATATGCAAATTAGTCTGTCCCTGGCCCAGTGCATCATGGGAACAGGGCAGACCAAACTACCAAGCCAATTCTTCACCAGAAAGGAGACAAGCTACCGGGGACCGGTTTCTGGCATTTCAGCCTCTTCGGCCCGGCTTGCTTGAATCCTGATGGAGCAGTGAGAAAGGGACTCATGTCTGAGTATACCCTGCCACACCTATAGTGGCCAAAAACGATTCAGAAAAGGGGGTGGTGATGAACAGAGTGTCTGAATTAAGCAGACCACTCTTACCCAGTCCAAAGATCAGGGCTTGATCCATCACCGTTATTTATCTCACTGCCCCATCCCAGCTCAGAACCTGGCTATATGCAAATTAGTCTGTCCCTGGCCCAGTGCATCATGGGAACAGGGCAGACCAAACTACCAAGCCAATTCTTCACCAGAAAGGAGACAAGCTACCGGGGACCGGTTTCTGGCATTTCAGCCTCTTCGGCCCGGCTTGCTTGAATCCTGATGGAGCAGTGAGAAAGGGACTCATGTCTGAGTATACCCTGCCACACCTATAGTGGCCAAAAACGATTCAGAAAAGGGGGTGGTGATGAACAGAGTGTCTGAATTAAGCAGACCACTCTTACCCAGTCCAAAGATCAGGGCTTGATCCATCACCGTTATTTATCTCACTGCCCCATCCCAGCTCAGAACCTGGCTATATGCAAATTAGTCTGTCCCTGGCCCAGTGCATCATGGGAACAGGGCAGACCAAACTACCAAGCCAATTCTTCACCAGAAAGGAGACAAGCTACCGGGGACCGGTTTCTGGCATTTCAGCCTCTTCGGCCCGGCTTGCTTGAATCCTGATGGAGCAGTGAGAAAGGGACTCATGTCTGAGTATACCCTGCCACACCTATAGTGGCCAAAAACGATTCAGAAAAGGGGGTGGTGATGAACAGAGTGTCTGAATTAAGCAGACCACTCTTACCCAGTCCAAAGATCAGGGCTTGATCCATCACCGTTATTTATCTCACTGCCCCATCCCAGCTCAGAACCTGGCTATATGCAAATTAGTCTGTCCCTGGCCCAGTGCATCATGGGAACAGGGCAGACCAAACTACCAAGCCAATTCTTCACCAGAAAGGAGACAAGCTACCGGGGACCGGTTTCTGGCATTTCAGCCTCTTCGGCCCGGCTTGCTTGAATCCTGATGGAGCAGTGAGAAAGGGACTCATGTCTGAGTATACCCTGCCACACCTATAGTGGCCAAAAACGATTCAGAAAAGGGGGTGGTGATGAACAGAGTGTCTGAATTAAGCAGACCACTCTTACCCAGTCCAAAGATCAGGGCTTGATCCATCACCGTTATTTATCTCACTGCCCCATCCCAGCTCAGAACCTGGCTATATGCAAATTAGTCTGTCCCTGGCCCAGTGCATCATGGGAACAGGGCAGACCAAACTACCAAGCCAATTCTTCACCAGAAAGGAGACAAGCTACCGGGGACCGGTTTCTGGCATTTCAGCCTCTTCGGCCCGGCTTGCTTGAATCCTGATGGAGCAGTGAGAAAGGGACTCATGTCTGAGTATACCCTGCCACACCTATAGTGGCCAAAAACGATTCAGAAAAGGGGGTGGTGATGAACAGAGTGTCTGAATTAAGCAGACCACTCTTACCCAGTCCAAAGATCAGGGCTTGATCCATCACCGTTATTTATCTCACTGCCCCATCCCAGCTCAGAACCTGGCTATATGCAAATTAGTCTGTCCCTGGCCCAGTGCATCATGGGAACAGGGCAGACCAAACTACCAAGCCAATTCTTCACCAGAAAGGAGACAAGCTACCGGGGACCGGTTTCTGGCATTTCAGCCTCTTCGGCCCGGCTTGCTTGAATCCTGATGGAGCAGTGAGAAAGGGACTCATGTCTGAGTATACCCTGCCACACCTATAGTGGCCAAAAACGATTCAGAAAAGGGGGTGGTGATGAACAGAGTGTCTGAATTAAGCAGACCACTCTTACCCAGTCCAAAGATCAGGGCTTGATCCATCACCGTTATTTATCTCACTGCCCCATCCCAGCTCAGAACCTGGCTATATGCAAATTAGTCTGTCCCTGGCCCAGTGCATCATGGGAACAGGGCAGACCAAACTACCAAGCCAATTCTTCACCAGAAAGGAGACAAGCTACCGGGGACCGGTTTCTGGCATTTCAGCCTCTTCGGCCCGGCTTGCTTGAATCCTGATGGTACAGCTAGGTACAGCTTGGATCCAGGGACACAGCCATCAGGCCTCTTGGCACTACCATGAGGGCATGAAGGCATCGGTGAAGTCGAGCATGGCGGGAGCCAATCGAAGGAGGGCAGTGAAGGAAGGTGTTCAAGTTCATCAGAGTACAAGTGAGTGCTTGTTGCACACGTTTCAGGGCAATCAGGTCCCAACAGCACAATAGCACACCCATGCCACCCCTAGAAGGGCAAAGAAGGAATCAACTAAATAAAGGGGATTTACAAAGTGCAAACAGAAGCCTGGAGGAGTCAAGGCGCTAGGAAAACATCATGCCCAGTACCACACCTATAAAGGTAAGCATGCCCTGGCAGAACGTAAGAGCATGCCCCGTGCCCCTTCTCAGAATGAGGTTTATGAAAGTACAACAGCATTTTCCGTGCCAGCACTTAGGGGCAAGTAAGACCTCGGAGTATTACAGCATGCCAGCTGCTATCCACCCCGCGAGGGCAATCGAGCCATCAGCACACAAGAGCATGCTCGGTGCGACCCCAATGAGGGCAAGCAAGCCACCAGGACATCTTAACATGTCCAAGAATACACAAGGCGTCAGAGCGCACCAGCAATATGGTATATTTACTATATAGTGCTTCCCGCCAATGTTACAGGTTCTTTGTGCTAGTAAGAATAGGTCTTATAGCCAAACTCAAAATCTGCATATACTTCATTAAGCTCGGAAGAAAGTGTTCTGTATACTAGAGGGGCCAATCACGATCTAGTCAATTAAGTGGATGGCTTGAAAAATGAACTGAATTTTAGGTTTTTATGCAAAGGAAATGTGTTGATATATTACCCACTGCTACTGTTTCATTATGTATTATATTGCAACATGATGTATTATGATTGTATGTTTGTATCTTACAAGGTTTTTTAAACCGAATAAAGATTGAAAAAAAAAAAAAAAAAAAAAAGAAGAAAGGCGGAGTGATTTCTCCTGGGAATCAATCTCGGGACCCGCCGTTGCACAAACAGCTCTGCAGCAGGTACTTTATTCCACCGAGATATCTTTCCGCTTTGCAACTTAATTTCTTTGTTGCTTTATTCTTTAGTTGCGCACGACCCAGCACTTAGCTTTCCAAAACCCTCAAATGAAGAAAGTGTGCACGCTTTTAGCACAAAAGTGCCATTCGTGTTAAAATCCCTCCCCGAGGCGGACACCCACGGACACACCTCAGCACTGAAATTAGAAAAGGTGCTTCAAACGCCCCCGCCACTTCCACTCAACCTCAATTCACTGCGTGGCAATTCAATTTTCGGTTTCAAGAATAGACATTGTGCAACAAAAAATACCTAACAACAACAAACACCGATGCGGGCACCTCTAAAAATAGCCTGGCCGCCGCATCTTTTTTTAACTACACACTGTTTTCTGCGGTGACGAGCAGGACGGCCAGAAACCTGCTGTGTTCTCGAAAATCAACTCTCCCCGACAGCCGAGGCAGGTAACTCGACCCACAGAGGATGCACTTTAGGGCACGTGGTGAAAAGTGGTGGGGAGCTTCTCCCACTCAGGGTGGAACGTCACAGCGCTTAGATTCACCCACAAAACGTAGCGCCGAAGAGGCCCAGTGTATACATAACTCATTCAGTCTCTCTGTACAGTCTCATGTACAGTAGGGCTGGACAAAAATGCAAAATCCACACATTCATGGACATCAGGTCTCCTCCCTGGCTTGCCCCTTGCGACCCCCGCCATTGGCTTTGCGACCCCTCGCCTCAGAGGTGACGAAATCACTTCCAAGCAACCAGGTGTTCCTTACTTGATGCCCATTTGTAAGTGTTCTAATAGAATATTATTCACTAAACATTGCGTGGAAGAGGTGTGGCGCCGCGGCCAGGGCGACTGACGCTGGAATCTGGGGACCACGGTTCGATCCCCGGCTCCGGCGGCAGGTTAGCCCAGCACCATGTGACTCTGGGCAATAGCTCGCTTAATCTTCCCGACGGCCCCCCATCGCCTAGAGACCCTTACGGGTGATTGTGCGCTTTACAAATGTGGACGTTATTATTATTATTATATATTTCTAATCTATATATATAAAAACGAATGTATGTCTGTCTGTTTGTCCTTTATGCATTACTACACCATTCATCCGATCGCCATGAAACTTTGGGAAGTTGTCGAGTACACTCCCGCGAATGTTTCTGGCATAACATTTTTTTTAAATATCGGCCCCCAAGGGCCCTCATAATCTTTCGAATACTGATGTACGCACAAGACGGAAAACCAAAAAAAATTGGGTATCCACAAGCACTCGAATAAATAAATAGAATTAAAACAGCATTCATCCGATCGCCAGGAAACTTTGGGAAGTTGTTGAGTACACTCCCGCGAATGTTTCTAGCATACATTTTTTTTAAATATCGGCCCCCAAGGGCCCTCATAATCTTTCAAATACTGATGTACGCACAAGACGGAAAAACAAAAAATCGTGTATCCACAAGCACTCGAATAAATAAATAAATAGAATTAAAACAGCATTCATCCGATCGCCAGGAAACTTTGGGAAGTTGTTGAGTACACTCCTGCGAAGGTTTCTGGCATAAACATTTTTTAAATATCAGCCCCCCAGGGCCCTCATAATCTTTCGAATACTGATGTACGCACCAGACGGAAAAACAAAAAATCATGTATCCACAAGTACTCGAATAAATAAATAGAATTAAAACGACACTTTGAAATGTTTTCCATATTAAAATGAATAAGTTTCAATAAAAGTGACACAATATAAATTGAATGTTATAACGAGTTTCCTTGAATTTCCTTTCTTCGGAGATCGCAGAAACGCGCGACGGGTAAGCTAGTTGATTAATAAATAAAAATGGTGCACACATAGCAGAAACAGGAGCTTTGGTGGCAGCTGTGGTAAGTAAAAATGGTTTTAAATGTATGCCGTGTGAGTGCTTGCGGGTGGCAGTGTGTTTTATGCGAGAAACAGCATGTGACTGTATGTGTAAGCACATGTGTGAGTGAAAGTGAGTGGAAGTCAGTGACAGGGAGCGAGTGAGATTGTGGGAGAGAGGCCCAGATTAACTATTCTTCTACACCAGGAAAAGCGTCCCCAAAGTTGCTGCGCTGCCTCGCGTCAAAAGTAGAGAGAGGAATAAAACTCACCACCTCCGGTATGATACGGTGCGTTTTTTCTCTCATCGTGTGCAGGTATGCTTTTGGCAGACAACGCACACACCCTTGCGTCACAGTGCAAAAAGGTGTGCATTTGGAGCAAAGATTTTGTACTGGAAGGGGTCACGTACGGTGTAAGAACTATGCTTTAAGGCTTTTCCCACTTTCTATGTGTGCGTACAATGCAGCAGAAATGCAAAGTTGGAAAAACCCTCCCTCGCTTGAGGAATCATGACATTTTGGCCCAAATTCCTGTCTACCAATATTCGAGTTAGAGATTTAATTCAAAACCCATGAATGGCTGAAGTGCTTAATTTGAGGCGGTGGTTGCCGGTGGGGGGGCAGCACTTATTTGCCCTCATCAGTCATTTTGCAAGAGAGAGGAAAACACACTTCGGGGTAATAAGAGGAGAAAACGTCACAAAGGGAGAACGCAGGACCCTTCAAGAGCGAGGCAAAGGGGCCATAGTGTCTGGTGGTGGATTAAGGAGGCATGAGGTGGGTCCAAGATTCAGCAGCCTTGTTATGCGGCACTCTGACCTTGGGTAGTGCCGGCTGCAGGTTACAGAGTAGATTCTGGCACCGGTACCCTTTCTTTGACAAATTAAGCACTGGGTGGCTGCAGGAACACCCAAGCATCACCCATGGAGTGCCCCTGAAACACAAAATAACGCAACGAAGCGCATAGTTCAATTTGCGTTACTTTGGGATACTATCCAACGCAAATTAGGATTTGTGTGAGATGGTAAACCCACTCTCACACTCGGGATCAGGTTTGCATCACAAAAATGACGCAAACCCAGTGCAAAGCATTCGTAAACTTGAATCTAAATCTCACCTCACTCATATTGACATTAGAGTGTATGCAAGAAGGTGAGTGAGAATGAGTTAGAATGAGTGTAATGACGGTTTAAGTGACTAGGAGTGTGATAAGGTCATGTGACATGAGGGGGGTGTTTTGGGGGAAATCAGGCCAAGAGTCATATGCGGTCACTTCCCGTGATGTCGATAAGGTCAAAGGGTGTGTGCTGTCACTAATACTACCCCAGGCATTTGGACAAATCGACTGACGCTCAAGCACATGGTCTTTTTTATTATTATTTTAAGACTGAGGGCCAGAATGCATTAACGATATGAGTGGCAAAGCCAACAGTTCTGGGTTTAATGTGCTAATGCATGCGGCTTTAGCACAGTAGAGAAAGACACATGGGAGCCAGCAGGCGCAGGCAGTGAGGGCTTAGTGGTAAAGTAGTCCCCTCATGCAGGTTAATGTAAGCACCCCATTAAAGGTGGAAGAATACGCCCAAGCAGCCAATAGCATTAGGCTGTGACTGAAAGTATCAAGCATTGGTTCCAATAGGCTGGTGGAAGACAGCCAATCATTGAAGGGGGTAGATTGAAAGCTCACACTTTGTATACTGTAAGCAATTGGTCTGTTTGACAATTGTGCTGCCGAAACCCAAGCCGAAAAAGCCTTAAAAAACATCACAGATTTTGTGCCGGTTTTCAGACTGCCTGCATCACAATGGATTGCAAAACAAGGCCCAGGAAAAGGGGGGCTAACTACAGCTATACTCATTGTAGTCAATCAATCATATTGATCGGAATAGAGGGGGCTCTGATTATTGGTTACAGAGGTGGCCAATTGGCATTGCTAAAGCAGCTCTTTTAAGCAGTGGGATTGGCCACCCTTTCAACCACTCACAGTAGGGTCCTCTGTTGGGACCTTTCGGATTGGCTGCTAGCAGATAATCACAACAGATGTGACATGATCTGTCCAGCACTCCCGTGAAGGGCTAGAGTCCCATAGCGGTCTGTGTACTGCTGTGGGACACCATCTGCGGTTCGTGTTTTTTCCCCTCCATTACATGGTAAGCAGAAGCAGATCCTCAAAAAAGGCAATATCACCCAGGGATTTACTTTCAGTCACCTTGGACTGAAAAGCATAAAGTAGCCTAACCCTAGTTAATAGGTTTCTGCATTCTGAAACTTGTAGTTTTGTTTTTCAATTCTGAAAAGGGTTTATATTTTCCAGAATTCACAGTGCTGCTACACATGATGTGGGGTCGGCTTCTAAAGAACAACAAAGTGCAACATCACAATGTGAAATCCTGGAGAAGTGTGGCTTACTGGTGAGAAACGGCAGACCCTGAAGCAGAGGTCGGCCCGGGACCAGGGTTCAATTCCCGACGCGGCAGGGTCTTGGGTAAATGTCCGCAGACTCGATAATTCTCGCCGAGGTGCCTACGCTAACCATGGGTCCCACTCTGCAACTCTGGGCAATAGCTTGCTTAATCTCACTATGGCCCCATCAGCGCCGGGGATGCCTGGCTTCACCTTGGAAGTGACCAGGAGGGACCATCTCACAGGGAAAGCCAGGACGGGTTCCCCAGCTGTATAAAGCGCCAGGACACTCCGAGATGGAGTAACAGTGCGCTTTACAAGTATACTTACCTTTACGTTTACCTGAAATAAAACAAGCTCCCAAGAGAACCGCTACACCGAGGTACTCTTATATCCCTGGAAGTACAGACAACGTCAAGGCTGTACCAACATACCTCCTCTGTATCACCCTTGCTCTGCACCCCAACTACTTCAAACCATTACATCGAATGAGGACTACATCGATTCACCATTGAATCGACCTGGATCTAGCGCTCAAACTGAAGGCACATCTGACCACGCGCAACTGGTGAACTCGAGAACCAATGATGGTTGATACAAGAGTCAGGTCAATATAGTGGTCATTCACCGCAACAGCTGTCGGGTCTTGACATTCATCCAACCATCCGTACACCCTAAAACAGCACAGCAACTCGCCTGATCTTAGGTCCTTGCACCACGAGTGAAAATCCCAATCTCTGCAATCATTCTCTGGATCTCGACCAAGCTCGCGTCTGCCAGGGGACATCTTATCGCTCATCTTACGGAGTGTGGTCCTCACCAGCTGACATGCACTGGGCTTCTCTTTCAATCAGTCAGTAGATTTGTAGAGCACTAGTTGTCCTCCGTGAGGGCATGCAGGCACTGGAGGATCTATGTTTTTGTTGTGGTGAATATTGCTCCCTCATGATATTGTGTTAGAACGTGTTGTGTTGGTACTGGGTCCTAACTGGGGAACAGAGCAGAATTGAAGGACTGAGTCCTGTGTCCATAAGGGTGCGGCAGCGCATAGGCGGCTAATGCTGGGCCCAGAGGCCAGCTGAGTATCACAGTTTCTCATCAAGGGTGGAGGAGGTGCTCCTTGGAGATGGGGCGGACCTGGTGCATGAAGGGATGTGCTCACCAGTCCTTTGTGTTCTTGGAAAGGCTTGGCTTGCCGCATTTAATTATTATTTTTTTTTTACAGAGTTTTATATAGCACGAACTCGACCCAAATTGGGTATAAGAGCGCTTTACATAGCACCAGTTGCATTACATGAGGACACATTCATTTTTGTTAGGCACGGGGAGATTAAATGATTTGCCCAGAATCACAGGATGTTCAGCGTCATTGCCAAGACTCGAACCCAGTTCCCCAGATTCGGGGTTGGACGCCCTAGCCGATAGGCTAACTACTCTCCCCAAAATTTAGCATTTTATACATTTTTGGATGGCGGCTTCTTAATTTGTGTTCTTCTCCTGAGACTGACATTTTCTTCCTGGTAAAGTGCAGGTTACTAGGGTCTTTTAGGTGACTGAAGATAAGAAAGCCCACCAGGGGCAGCCGGGGCAGGTTCACCAGAGTGGGGCGCGATGGGTCACGTTGGAGTCCTTTGAGTAGATGGGCTGGAGCACGCCAGGTGTCTTCCAATGGAGCCACCAAGCAGTGCATTACCTCCATCCAATGAGAGTCGAGCCGGGGATTGGCGGGTTCGTTCTAAGGTAAGGATCTGCAACGAAGAGATTTAAACTATGAAGAGCCGCCATTGAACAGCCATTCGAGCTCCTTCTGAGACATAGGTATTGATTGGATTTTGGATCTGATAAAGTGCAGCGCTTACCGATGAGTTTCTTGGCACCGACAAAACAATCAAATTATATTAGGAAAAAAGAAAACCATCACCTAAAGGAATATAAAACATTTTCAATGCTTTCCTGAATGCAAAGAGCATAGACCGTAGTTGTACGGGCAAGGTATTTCAAAGCCAAGGGCTCACTATCCTCACAGCGCCTTGAGACTCGCATGGGGGATTTCCCGTACTTTATAAATGTTTGATTGATTGATTGATCCTCAGTGGCCTATTACCACATGTCTCCCTTGGAGTAATTAGCTGGCTTAAGTAACTGTATCAGCGCACACATGGTAGACGTCTACTTAACATTGAAGATTTAGCCTCATATAAGCCCTTGTGCACCTCAGAGACATTGTAAACTGGATTCTCTGTTCAAGAGCTAACCAATGACATTATCTAAGAGTATTAGCAACTTGGCTACTTTTCTTTAGGCGATAGATTAAATGTACCACAACATCCTGGACTTGAAGTTTGATCGATGCACCGTCCTGAAGATATACAAAGAGCCCTTTACAATTATCAGTCTTGACAGTGACTTGTTGCCACAAGTATGGCAAGTTGTTTGTGAGATAGTTATTGAAGGATAGGTTTTTGCAACGGATGGATTTGAGACTTTTTACATTTCTAAAAAAGTTGGAGTATGAATTTGCTCCAGATCCGAGTCTGGAAGCCATTCACCCTGAGCCCGTTTTGTGTTTTTCATAACAAGGTTGAACTCCAACTTACCAGAGTTCAGGCTGAGGAAGGCACTTACCATCCAGGTTTGGATGGTAGAGAGGCAGTCCCTAAATTGATGGTCGCCCGCGATCCAGGAGATTCCTTCAGATAGCATTGTGTACCACTGGGGAATTTAAATCCTGTGTCTCATGAAGAGGACCAGAGAAACTCTGCGTAGAATTTGGAGATTATGGGAGCAGGGACCAACCCTTGCAGTCTTCGACAAGTCATCTGCAGGGGAGCGACTGGGAAAGATTGTGGATCTTGACGGGACCCATCCGACAAGTTGGTGTTAGTTAACCAAGTAGCGACAGAGCCAGTGTTGTAGGATGTCGTTGAATAGCAGAGTTGTTGATAGCACGTCGATCAAGGCTTGGTGGACACCATTCACAAACGTTGCGTGAAACGACCAGGATCAGTAGAAATTATTTAGATGTCCAGGGCCTGGTCATAGACGGCTAGCGACAGCCTCATGGCTCGCTTTAGTTTTGGATCTGGACTTGTAGCTTTGTACGAGGAGGAAGCTGTCCATGTGGAGGTGCAGTTGGAAATGGGACTCCTTTCAAACATCTCTCCTTTCAAACGGCAGCTCACTGATGGGACAGTAGTGGACAAGTTTACTGGGGTCTAAGCTTGCTTTATTCATTGGCAGTAGGGTCTCTCCTGTTCTAAGTGTGAGGGATAAGTGGACTATGTCAAGGAAGCTTGAAAGTGCTTAATTATTAAACTGGAGATTGTGTTCTGGGAGTTTGTTGACCGAAGCAGTCGAGTTTGCAAAGTAAAATTTTTACAGGGTCCAAAGCTGCACTGGAACCCAACGGGAAGTTAGAATTGATGTGCGCTCGTTCCAGAATGACATTCCAGATGTCCGACTGTAGTGGTACCTGGACGGTAGAGGGCCCAGTTGGTTATCTCTTACGCAACATTGGCACCACAAACCTGAACAACAGCATAAACTTCCGCAAACCTACCCAACATCTCGAATCAGCAATACACCTACTCCCCCCTGTATACGCAGAACCAGATCAGGAAGGCAGGTCTCCTCCAGCCACGCTTCCGAAGCCTTGAATGATCTGGCCCAGTATATCAGAGTCTCCTACTCAGTTCTAGAACTCTGGAAAAAACTGGAGACCTGGCTCTCCACCTAGCCCAACCCTGGTTCGGTCCATAAAGCTCCTGCTTTAGTGGAAGGATACCCTTCTGGGTGAGTTGTGCGCTCTTCAAATACACAGAACATAAATGAGCTGGTAGCCAAAACATCAGAACCCGTAATGATGGGTTAGTTCGCCTTAGGCAGGGCCAATGGAATTGTGCGGCAGGGGAGGGCCAAATTATGTGGCAGGGTTGAGTAAATTAAGCAGCAAGAAAAGGCAAAGTATGAGGCGTTTTGCTGCACAATTTGGTGATGATATTACTCCATTATTTGATCATTTTTAAAGTGGTTAACACGGTCTCGGCAGTGGTTGCACCTCAAAAGTACCCGTTTAACATCCAAATATAGCAATAAGAAACAGAAACGTGACCAGTTTACCTTTACAAAGGGCCTTCCCCTGCGCGGCAACAAGTGTCACAGCATTTTTAGTAACTTTTGAACCGTTTGAGCTACAAACACATTTTTTTGTTAAAATCTGCAGAATATGCAACAGATAATGGATTATGTAGCAAATGCAGCAAATCCAGAATCATGCAAAAATCGTTCAGCTCACAATCGCATAATTCAAGTGGCCCTGGCCAAAGGTAAATGATTCACTGGCAAAGTTCAGTCCGTTGACTGAACTAGCTTGCCTCATCTTCACAACGGCCCCCAACATACGCAGGGGATGCCTGGTTTCACCTTGGAGATACCCAGTAGGGACCATCTCACAGGGAAAGCCAGGACGGGTTCCCCAGCGGTCTACAGCGCAGAGATACTCCTTCGGGAGTCGATTCTAGCGCTTTAGAAACCCACAATTAATTAATTAATTAATTAATTAATTAATTAATTAATTAGAGACCTTTTTTATCTGGATGTTTAACAACAAAAAGCTTGTTGCGTGAGGCGTCCCTACACCGCCTGAGCAGACCTGGCCCGCTGTCAGCACAGTTCCAGCAGCGGTGACAGCATTAGGGACAAGGCGGAAGTGTGATTGGCTGACCCACTGTCACAGCTTCCATCCAATCACTCTACACCTCCAGAAGAGCTGTAAGAGTTCACATGGTTTAGTAGAAGCAAAGAAGGCAAACCGGAAACAAACACACAAAAGGCAATGACCACTTCCTTCCTGGCAACTCTGCATACTTACCTGATCATATGAGGGGTCACGGGAGCATGCAGAGACCGCGATGTACTCAACCTCAAATGGATGCATGGTCTCTCTAAACTAATCCTACAGGAAGTCTCCATTGGGAAACACAAGCACTAACAGGAAGTTAACTGTCAGGGAGCCGTCTCACCTACAAACAGCAGTCTAGATCAACAGATGGTAGTCTAATGCGCTGAACAGAAGTCTCACCCAACAGACGCAAGTCTCTCCAGAAGGCAGGATTTTTACCAAAGGACACAAGTCTCACTCAACGAATGTCAGTGTCACCCAACAGACAGAAGTCTCACCAGCTGGATCGAAGTCTCACACGAAGACAGCAAGTCTTGCCCAGCAGAAGGTAGTCCCACTCAGTGGGTGGCAGTCACACTCAGCGGGCAGCAGTCTCACCCAGCGGGCGGCAGTCTCTCTCAACTTCCATTTTAAGGCCACAAACCTCATATAAATACTTATTATGCTTATTGGTCTTGCCTCAAAAACCTCTTGTCTTCGATGCAACATACTTAGAGTGAGCTATGGGCTGTCCATTGTTTATCATTGGCTGGCATTCTTGTCAATCTCTTCTGGTTGGACGGATTTCCTTCCTCTTCTTGTGCTAGTCCATCCCCTGGAGCATCGTTTTTTTACAATCCTTTTTGATTGGATGACTTGTATCCTTCCACATCAAGAAGCTACATCATTGGCTTTAGTATTCAGCACCCCTTGGGAGTGGATGCTTTCCTGCTTTCTCCTGTGTGCACTGCTATCTCCTTGCATTCCTACTCTACCACCCTCTGCGTTGCTCTCCACAAATGCATTCATTGCTTAGCCAGACCTTCCCCAGCTTGCTTTTTTTCTATCTAAACCCACCCACTCTACTCCTCTGTTGCCCCCTCCCTAGTCCCCATTGCTTCAGCCACTTAGCATCATTTACTTGCAAGTTGTAACCTCCAATACCATTAGTCCACTGCTCCACCCCCTCGGTCTGGAGATATTATATATATAACCAGGCAGGAGAGGATCTCGAGATGTGAGACTAGCTGTCACAGAGCAATTCCGTTTTATGTTGATGGAACAACAGTCCGACCATCGCATGGGAAGAGGAAGGGGGTGGGTGGGAAGAGGCCGAGAAAGAGGAGACAAAGGAGAGGAAGCGAGGGATACAGGAGGAGCACAAGGCGGGCAAATAAAGAGAGCGCTGCGCTCGAACACAAAGAAATAATTGATATACCAACTGATAATGCAACTATTATTAACTTGAGTTCTGTGGAAATAACAGAGGATGAAAAAACGATATTGAGATTGGGACTATCTTACTGTGACAATAATGAATTTAATTATCCAAACAGCAGAATGGACCTATACCGGTACATCCGAAAACTCAAGCTATCTAAAATGCATTCAGGACAACATGGTAACATCCCTCAAATTGAAGAACAAAACTCGACCTCTAATAATGATATAATGATTTTGAGTGTCAATGACATCCCGGCACTGGAAGACATGATTACTTTGCTTAATGATACTAATCAGATCGAAAGTGATGATCTAATGGGAGCAGGATCTGGTTTGAATGAAAATGATCACACGCCATTTAGAGCACCATCCAGATTTCCACCACAAACTGTAAGAGATAATCTGGATATCTTTGGAGAGAATGTAACAAGGGACCTAAAAAAATGATATACTATGGAAAATCAAAATAAACATAAAATGGATCCCAGGAAAGCTTTATTTCAGAAGACAGTGAAAAAATTACAGGATGAAGATGGACTCCTAATAAAACCCTCGGATAAAGGGGGGAATATTGTTTTATGGGGGAGGGAACAGTATAAAAAGGAAGCTCTTAATCAATTGCAGGATTGTAGTTACTACATTAAGATTAGTCCTAAAGAGTATGACAAAGTAATGGTAGACTTCTTTGTAAGACTAGATACTTGGAGGGACGAAGGGCTCCTAAACTGGGATGAGCACAAATTCATTAAAAGAGAAAAAACGGTAATCCCAGTATTTTACATGCTCCCTAAGATACATAAAAATCCCACTAGTCCACCAGGGAGACCCATCATTTCATCCTGTGGTAGTTTATTTGAAAATGCTTCCCGTTACATTGATTATTTTCTTAACCCATTAGCCAGATCCCTCCCCTCTTACATCAAAGATTCGACTGATTTTCTGAAATGCATTTTTGACATCCGTTGGGACAACGAAACCATGGTCTTGCTGACACTAGATATCTCTACGTTATATACTAGTATTAGACACGTAGATGGATTGAGCGCGAGCGAATACTATCTTAATAGAAGACCAGCTCGTTTTGCCACCCAAAATAGAATGATTTTGGAACTTATGGAATGGTGCCTCACCAAAAATATATTTTTATTTTGTACCGATTTTTTCCTGCAGGAACGGGGGACCGCGATGGGCACCTGTTTCGCCCCCAGTTATGCCAACTTACATCTCGGCTGGTGGGAGGAACGGGTGCTCGGGGGTGGTCCTCTTGACCGGTGGACTGAACATGCTCTGTTGTGGGTCAGATTTATCGATGACGTCTTCGTGCTGTGGCAGGGCACGGAGGCGGACATCGAATTGTTTATCAATGACCTCAACCAAAACTCCATTAATTTAGAGTTTGTAGGTCATTATAGCAAAACAACAATAGATTTTTTAGACATCAGAATCAGGCCACACAATGATAAATTGGAAACAACTGTTTTTCGTAAGACTACTGCTGGAAATTCAGTTCTCCATGTGGAAGTGCTCATCCTGCTGCATTGATTAGAAGTATCCCCTTTGGGGAATACTATAGAGCTAGGAGAACATGTAGCAGTGAGGAAGACGTCTACAAGGTTGAAAAAGAAATGACCCAAAGATTCATCCAAAGGGGTTATAAACCATGTATTTTGAAAGGGGCAGCCACCAAAGCTAGAAATCTAACACGACATAAGATATTATTTGAACCCTCAAGAACAAAAAACAGCAGGATGTGAATAAACATCATGAGAACCAGGTTAACTCTAGGTTTATAACCACCTTTAATGTGAAACGAATGTCTGACAAAATATCGAAATCAAAAATATCGAAATACAAAAATATCGGAACAAAAATATCGAAGTCAAAAATATAGGAATCCTATCCCTAACAAGGTAAGTACAAAAATATCGAAAAAATAATATCGTAGTACAAAAATATCGATATTAAAAATATCGTTTTTTTAAATGTATTAATAATAATGTAAAAATAATTATAAAATACATATAATGTTACAAATATTAAATAAAAATATTAAAACATAATTAAAAAATTAAAACTAATACATATACATTTAAAATAAATTAAAAACTTAATAATTTAATGTAATTTTATATTTTTTAATTTCATTTAATTGATTTAATTTAAATTTATTTTATTTTTACCCTGTACGACTGTACCCCAAAACCCCAAAACTGACCCTGAACCCTAAAAATACCCCTTTACCCAAAAACCCAAAACTGACCCTGAACCCTAAAAATACCCCTTCACCCATGAACTGAAAACTGACCCTGAACCCTAAAAATACCCCTTTACCCAAAAACTGAAAACTGACCCTGAACCCTAAAAATACCCCTTTACCCATGAACTGAAAACTGACCCATAACCCTAAAAATACCCCTTTACCCAAAAACTGAAAACTGACCCTGAACCCTAAAAATACCCCTTTACCCAAAAACTGAAAACTGACCCTAAACCCTAAAAATACACCTTTACCCAAAAACTGAAAACTGACCCTGAACCCTAAAAATACCCCTTTACCCATGAACTGAAAACTGACCCAGAACCCTAAAAATACCCCTTTACCCAAAAACTGAAAACTGACCCTGAACCCTAAAAATACCCCTTTACCCAAAAACTGAAAACTGACCCTGAACCCTAAAAATACCCCTTTACCCATGAACTGAAAACTGACCCTGAACCCTAAAAATACCCCTGTACCCATGAACTGAAAACTGACCCTGAACCCTAAAAATACCCCTGTACCCAAAATTAATTAATATTATTTAATTACCAATTAATTATTAATTAAAATATGTACAAACATATATCAATTAATTAATTATTATTAAATTACTTCCCACCCTATTCCCCTATAAACCCATAACCCGCTACAGAACATATTTATCTATTAATAAATTAATTAAAAATAATTAAAAATTAATTCTCAATTAATTAATTAATAATTCCTACTAATTAATAATTAATTTAACATAATTAAATTACTTCCCACCCTATTCCCCTATAAACCCACAACCCGCTACAGTAGTAAAAGACAATATTTAATAAAATAACATTAAAAATAAATAATAAAACATAATAAATACAATATAATATACACTAAATTTATTTAAAAATTGATATTAGTAACATCAAAGTTATTAATTTCGATATTATTAACATCGATATTTACAACTTCGATATTACTGATATCATGCCAATATCGATATTTAGACTGTCGATATTACTTACCTTCGATATTTTTGTATATCGATATTTAAACTTCGATATTTTTGCATATCGATATTTAAAAATCGATATTTTGTCTGTGTACCATGTGAAACATAAAACAGATCAATTTAAAAAAAAACACTGGTATCTTGTAAAAAACGATCCGGTGTTAGGCCCTAGAGTACAAAAGAATCCTGAGGTCACTTATAGAAAATCTAAATCTTTAAAAGATTTGATCGTCAGGAGTGAATTTGTTGAGAAAAAGAAGGGTGCCTCTAATTGGTTGAAACAAGAACCAGGTTTTAAAAAATGTGCTAAATGTAAGGCATGCCAACATGGCATGAACCGAACTAACTTTAAAACATTTTTTAATAAGACCATCACCTTTAGGAGTCTTATAACTTGCAAAAGCAATTTTGTTGTATATCTGTTACAATGTTCATGCCCAAAAGTATATATAGGTAGTACTACTCTACCAGTTCATCAAAGAATCATTCAACACAGGTGAGCAATTGTCAACCGATACAGAACGTACCCGGTCGTGAGACAGTTTGAGTCCCATCATCAAAGTAACCCTGCGAGCCTGCAATATACTTGTATAGCAGAAGTCCTCAGGAGAAAGAGAAGGGGGGACAGGGAAAGGGAACTCCAGAAGTTAGAGACATATTTTATTCTGGAATTTAACTGCATGGAACCATATGGGCTCAACGTAGATGAAGATCTATACACCTGCCTGTCTTGAGAAATGTAAAGAATATGACGAAGAGTTGAAATTGAGATCTGCACCTGTAACCACGAATTGATTGTAGTTTTAACTAGGAATATTTTTTCTTTTAACAGTGATAATATCTTTTTGATATATGTAAGAAATGGACCAGTGTTATTAGATAGTTCCTGCACTTTAGGAATTATTATGCATTTGCATTTTTGCACTGATATGAAACGGAATTTTGAACGTGTAAAGAGTGGAAATGTTTACTTAGAGAAAAAGTATCTAGTTTACATAAGCACTTGCACTTTATTCATTAATAGAGTACTGTATTGGAAAGAGTGAAGTGGCTGAGTGAACTAAAGAATGGTGATGGATTAAACCCAGATCAGTTGACTGGGGGTGAGTGTTTGATTTGTTCAAACGCTCCGTCCATCATCCCCTTTTGTATCGCTTACATTGAGAAATTATCAAGGTTTACATAAGCACAAGCACCTTTTCATATATCAAAGATGATGGTTTACATAAGCACAAGCACTTTTTCTTATATCAAAGGCGATTGGAGATGTGTGTAAATCCCTTTCTTCATTGATATAAAGTTTTTATCGATATATAGATTGTGGGTAAATTATATTGATTGCTTTTTCCGTTCCATTATGAATTGTTTTGGGATGCATAATAAGAAAAAGTAAAGCTGCACTGGCACTTTCAATTTTGCAAGAACCAATAAATACTGGAGAAGGCACTTGCCAAAATACCGGAGGAATGTTCTAAAATTGTTAACTCTCTAAAAGCACTTGCACTTTGATTTTAGAATGAACGTATGTGGAAACTTATGTCCATTCAAATAAAATGTTTTTGAGGAACTAATATTCACAACTAATATACAGGGTTAAAAGAAAAATATATTTTTCACCCAGATTTGTGCAAAGAGAATCACTGCAAATGAATTTCGATGAGGTAAAAACATTGTGATTGCTGTGAAGTAACACGTTTAAATATGGCTGCCACATTCCAGAGAATTGTGATTCACTTGTAAACACTGTGTCCATTGTCGATTTCCACTATCACTGTGAAGTGTATTTTAATGTGAAAAAAATGGTGGTTAAACATCGTGAACAAGGGAGCTTGACTCCCGAAACGCGTTGATGTAACTTGTCATTTATAAAAATAAACTGAGGACTTTTAAGCCTACCTTGGAGTGCCGGATGGTTGTCTGTTCCTGCTGGATATTTTATATTCAATATATATATATATATATATATATACGCGTCAAAGTTTATCACTAGTGGAATAAAAACTTCTCTTTGAATGCACCGCATCCCACGGAGTCAGCGCCTGTTTATTATCTGTCATTCGGGATTGGAAACAATATATATTTATTTTTTGGGGAGGGGGGAGTGAGAGGGAAGTTCCAGGGGCTCCAATTTGCTTCTGGGTTGTTCTTTTATAAATAATTCACTTTCTCACACTTGATGGAGGATACATTCCAAGATGGGAGCCTGTCGTCCTGGAACGTTACATTAAAAAGAAAAATGACCCCCGGGGCGGGGCAAGGATGGACTGATGTATGATTGATCCACGCCTGTAAAGGTGCATATGTGCTGAAAACAATGGAATAGAATGCTACTCGGTGGAATTCATGCTGTTAAATATTGATACAATTATTTCCACCCATCACGTGTGTGCTGTGATGGGCAACTTGTAAGCCATGTCCCAACATGGGTCCTGAGCTCACTGTGCCACAGGTAGTCAGGCCCGCATCACATCAATGAGGACCAACAAGGCTGAAACACAGCTGATGGCTACTCTAACCATCAGAGGGGGGATTGGAGCAGCATGCCAAGGCTGTGGTGTTCAAATAAGAGGTTTATCAGTTCAGACTGCACTAAAGTTTCTTTAGAAGGACCAAACATGATCAAATACAATTGGTCCCCGCCTGAAATGGTATAGACAAGCCAAACGTGATAGAATGGAATGCTACCCAAGGGAATTCGCAGCGGTAAAGCTTGATAACAAACATTTACATCCATCGCTTTTCTGCTGCTGAAGGAGGGAAATCAACAGCAGAAAAAGGGACCTTCCATGCTGAATAAAAAATATAAATTACCCTCAAAATGCAAAAACTGGCGAGTAGGGAGTGTTCAATACATTCCACCTGAGCATGGCTCTCATCCAATCACAGAGCTTCATCCAGGCTTGGGCACCAGACAATCTGAGAATTTCTTTCATCCGTCCATTCTCGAGCAACGACACGAATCCTCAGAGCCCCCATCCTAGGGTGTAAACTGCAGCTCACAGGTTCGAAGTTCAGGTAATAACGAGTATAGTTTACAGGTACAAGTTACAGGTAAGGGGTGAGTTCCGGCTCAGCAGGGGGCGCGCCATGTCAGAGGAGGCCTCTCCTCCATCCTCCCAGTGCTGGCCTTCCCTTCCAAATTAGAGGTTCCCCCCAGGTGTAAAGAGATCTCTTTTTCAAAGGTGCATCACAAGAATGTTACGGCAAGTTAATAAAATAAAGAACATATTCCTCCGCTATACTCTGTAAAAGAAACTCAAATGAACACCTTCAAATTCAGGTGAGAAAGGAGGTTGCAATGCATCAGGCCAGTCCCAATGTAGGGTTTCCTTGAAGCATCAAAAGCATCTCTCTGTCTCTCCTTGGACCACTGAGGCAGAGGCCATCAAGAAACAAACATAAAAAAATATAACATAACGTGTATTTGTAAAGCCCATGCTCAACTAGGGCATCTTGCCGCTGAATAATAGATGTATATCGTTACCCAACTCACTGATACTCATTTTATCAACCTTTGACGTATGAAAGGCGGAGTGGACCAGCCAGGATTTGAACCTGTGACCATGCGGTCAAACACAGGTCCCTTCAGTGGACACATTAGACCACCAAGGGCCAGATGTAGGAAGGCAAATACCGGTCGGTAACGGCCGATTTCGGCCGTTACCGACCGGTATTTTGATTTTGGGATGTAGGGGCATGTTAAAATACAGATTCGGTAATATTACCGATTCGGTAAAATACCGACTCTGTAAAATTACCGAATCTGTATTTTGACATGTACAGGTAGCACTTAAATCAGTGCTACAGGCGTTTAAGAAGTTGTTATTTACCACCAACTAGAAGTTGGTGGTAAATATTGACAACCCTTTCAAAAGCATTTTTTTTGCTTTTAAAACAGTGCCATTTTGCAGACATACATGCCCTAAGGGCATGTATGTCTGCAACATGTGCACCCACGCACAATTGAGGGGTGCAACAGGGTGTCAAAGTGACACCCTGCCACCCTTCTATGTTTCCCCCAATTACCGAATCGGTATTTACCGATTCAGTAATTGACATTCATTCCTATGGGCCTCCAGGCCCATAGGAATGAATGGCATTTACCGAATCGGTAAATACCGATTCGGTAATTACCGAATCATACCGATTCGGTAATTAATTCGGTAAAATTACCTACAACCCGATTGCCAGTTCTTAAATACCGAATCAGTATGATTCGGTATTTAAGAATCGTAATCTGGGATTACCTACATCTGGCCCCAAGCCACCAGACCCGGCAAAGCATGTGTGGAACGTGTTCCACACAATTGCTGGAACACTTTTCAGAGTGGGGGTGCTGCCATCAAAGTTACATCACTGAAGTAATTTGGATTGTGTAAAATCAAAGCGTCACACAAAGAATAAGCATCGCAAATGGGTCACATCCATTCAGTATGAGAGCGATAAGGGTGGAGTTTGTAGCTCGTAGTGCATTTTGGACACACTGTCGCAAATACAGCACTAAAGTATGGTGTGGTAACACGTACATTTACAGACAGCACACTTCTATTTAATAGGCCACTAAATTCCCACAAACATGCCGCTTTACAAAAAAACCAAAAAAAAATACAGAATACACATAAGAGATGTGGAAATCTGTGTTCAGCAAATATTTAGCATTTGTGCATCACCAAGAAAAGTATCTGATGCTATTAAAACATTTGTTTTCACCACACTTCGGAATTATAAAAAAAAATGTGCCTCATATGTTCGTTCCATCCTAATAAAAGTGGGAAGATACATTTTGAAATATTTGCACAGTTCATTTGTGTTAGAATAAAATTGTCATCCTACTGCCTTTCCTTTCGCACTCCCTATACCCCAGTAAGACTGTCCTGTAGTTCACTGTACAAACTCCTCTGACTTTTAACCCCTTGGGCGCGGCCGCGATTCTGCGCCTGTGCAGCACATTCCGATCGCTGGTGCGGTCATGACGGCCGGGAGCCGTCATCAGCACACGAGCACTGTGTGCCATGACGGCTCCCGGCCGTCATCAGCATGGAAGGGGTTAAGTTAGAGAAAGAAAAGTAAACTCCAGTCTCCCTGTTGAAAGAATAGGCAGCAATTTGTCAGAAGACATAGCCTGACATTTGACCTCTGTTTTTGAACAAATGTGACAAGATAAAAACAAAGTGTAAAGACCTCTGTATTGCCCATTCAACTTCTGAACTCCAGCATGGTTATTACACCAATGGGACTCCATATTATACAGGGCTGTGGTGCCACGCTAGATACACGCCAGTGGGGTCACATATGTCGTTGGCCTATAGGATCACATGTGATGCAGGTCTTTGAGGCCTCGCAGGGTACAAACTAATGAGGCCACGTGTGATGCAGGTTAGAGGGGGCAGCAGGATGCAGGTCAGTGAGACAAGCTGGATGTAGGCCGGAGGGGACAAACACATGTGAAGGTTTGGATACATGGTGGGTCCAGCTTACATCGACAAATGGTGGGTCCAGCTTACATCGACAAATGGAGGGTCCAGCTTACATTGACAAACGGTGGGTCCAGCTTACATCGACAAATGGTGGGACCAACTTACATCGACAAACGGTGGGTCCAGCTTACATCGGCAAACGGTGGGTCCAGCTTACATTGACAAACGGTGGGTCCAGCTTACATCGACAAACGGTGGGTCCAGCTTACATCGACAAATGGTGGGTCCAGCTTACATTGACAAACGGTGGGTCCAGCTTACATCGACAAACGGTGGGTCCAGCTTACATCGACAAACGGTGGGTCCAGCTTACATCGACAAATGGTGGGACCAGCTTAAATCGACAAACGGTGGGTCCAGCTTAAATCGACAAATGGTGGGATCACTTACATTAATATAATGGGTCCAGTTCACACCGGAGGATACCCTTTTCAATTAAGAAAGTGGACAGTGCTTGGATTCTGCTTCAGTCAGTCCACCAACGCGCCATAGCTGAGGAGGCCATTGGTTCCAACAAACACGTGGGCAGTTAGAAGCTCTGCCCACTATGGGCAGATAGAAGCTCTGACCACTGTGGGCATATAGAAGCTCTGACCACTGTGGGCAGTGAGAAGCTCTTCGTGAGCGACTCTACAAGAAAAGCCAGAGGTCCCGTAGGGTCTTTGTGAAGAGAGTAGGCAGGGGATAGGCACAATAGACAGGCAGGCGAGTCTGATCCGCTGCTAGGTTCACTGAAGGACTACAATCAAGGCAACTGTCGGCTAAACGAAGGGACCATCGAGTTCTAGAATCCCTGGGGTGGTAGGCACTAGATAAACTGGGGCCAGTTATGTTAGGTCCATTTATTTAGCACTCGTAAGCGTAGCCTCTTGGCGCTTTACAGACCCAATGGCATAACTTTGGCTAAATGAAAGCAGCACGTCGCTGTAGGATGTACAAGTAAAATCTAAACGTATTGATTAAAAAGCCAGGTTTTAGCATGTTCCTGGATCCAGTGGGTCGGGATTCAGAGTGGGGAGCCAGAGGCAAAGAATTACAGACCCTGGTTGGCGACTCAGAGAACAATCTGCGGTCGAGGGCAGAGTCAGACTTTAGATACTGAAGCTGGTGGTCAGATGACCTCAGTCTTCAGAAGGAACTTTAGCGTGAAAACGTGGAGGTTAAAACAGTCGGAATGTTTTTAGAAATGGCTAACTGGAAAATCGACATCAATGGATTTAAAAAAAAGAAAAAAACCTCCAGTTCGAATGGGCAGAAATGGCGGTATCTCAAGGCGGGGTTGCTTGGCGGTATCTCAAGGCGGGGGTGCTTGGCGGTATCTCAAGGCGGGGGTGCTTGGCGGTATCTCAAGGCGGGGGTGCTTGGCGGTATCTCAAGGCGGGGGTGCTTGGCGGTATCTCAAGGCGGGGGTGCTTGGCGGTATCTCAAGGCGGGGGTGCTTGGCAGTATCTCAAGGTGGGTGGTGCTTGGCAGTATCTCAAGGCGGGGGTGCTTGGCGGTATCTCAAGGCGGGGTGCTTGGCGGTATCTCAAGGCGGGGTTGCTTGGTGGTATCTCAAGGCAGGGGTGCTTGGCGGTATCTCAAGGCGGGGTTGCTTGGTGGTATCTCAAGGCAGGGGTGCTTGGCGGTATCTCAAGGCGGGGGTGCTTGGCGGTATCTCAAGGCGGGGGTGCTTGGCGGTATCTCAAGGCGGGGGTGCTTGGCGGTATCTCAAGGCGGGGGTGCTTGGCGGTATCTCAAGGGGGGGTGCTTGGCGGTATTTCAAGGGGGGATGCTTGGCGGTATCTCAAGGTGAGGGTGCTTGGCGGTATCTCAAGGGGGGGTGCTTGGCGGTATCTCAAGGGGGGGTTGCTTGACGGTATCTCAAGGGGGGGTGCTTGGCGGTATCTCAAGGGGGGGTTGCTTGGCGGTATCTCAAGGGGGGGTGCTTGGCGGTGTCTCAAGGTGGGGGGGATGTGCCCCGAGCTGCAGCATTTGACACTACCTGGAGTTGCTGACTTCAGCAGGACTGCCAGGTAGGTGGCACGGACATCATTCAGTCCTGGCAGGTAGGTATGGCTTGACGAGTGGAGACTCTGGCTAGATTCCAAGAATCCTTACATGGCACATGTACCCATGAAGCAGGGCCAGCCAATGCGGTTCCAACCTGCTGAGTTTGCAGAACTAGTAGTACTTCTGTTTTGGACAGATTGAGTCTTGATACTCTTAATTCGGATGTCCTTCAGGAAAAGATTCTTTGGAAAGCATGAGGTGGTAAAGAGGCTCTGTGTGTCATACGCATACATATAGAACCGCGACAGTCCGCGTGTGCTATTTCCGCCTTCTAACACTGCACAATTTCTCAATTGCCTATCCCATTACTTCCTGTTTGTATGTTGGGACACGGGTTTCTTTGACTATTGTAGAGCAGTAGGTGTGTTGCATGACTGCTGTTTGCAAGCAGCACCAACACTGCTTACAAAACAAGCATTGATAAAACCTAAAGATCTGGCTTATATTTTGAAGCCGGACTATAACACTAAAAAGCAAAAGACACACAATTGATGGACAATTGATGGACGGAATCAAAGTCAAGAGGTCTGGGTTAAATCCATCATTCTTTTGCTCACCATGCCATCCAAGTTTAGACCTGGCCATATGCAAATTTTGACCCTGTGCCTCATGGGAACAGTTCCGCCCGAACTGCCAAGCTAGGTCCTCTCTGGACCAGAAACAAGCATCCTAGGACCGGTTTTGGGGTTTCACCCCTCTTCAACCAGGATAGCTTTATTCCAGTGGCACAGTGAGCCCAGGACCAACGTCTGGGCATACCTTAGACCCAGATCTCTGCGCTGGGGTGAATGTATGACATTGTTCTGCATTATGTCCATCAATTGTTCTTTTTGCATTTGTCACCCTGAGTGGGACAGGTATGCCCAGACGTGGGTCCCGTGCTCTCCATGCCACAGGAGTCAAACTAGCCTGGCTGATGAGGGCTGAAAGTCCGAAACCGGTCCTAGGATGCTTGATTCCAGTCCAGGGAGGACCTGGCCATTGCAGTTCGGGCTAAACTGTTCCCATTGAGCGCAGTGTCAAGACTGATTTGCATATGCCTGGGTCCAAACTGGAATGGCGAGCAAAAAAACATGGATTTAGGCCCAGATCTCTGTACTGGGGTGAATGTATGACATTGTTCTGCATTCTGTCGATCAATTGTTCTTTTTGCATAAAATACTTAAAAGCCTGCTGCAGTAAAAAAAAAAATTATTATATATATATATATATATATATATATATATATGTATATATATATATATATATATACTTTCTCCCTAAATCTATGAGCTAAATAATTTCTTTGGTAATGAGTCACAGTGCTTTTGAGATGCAAAATAGTCCCTCATACACTGCAATACAACCACTTCATAAGAGGTGGAAGAATGCACCAAACAGGCAATAGCTTCAGATGAGAGGAAATACTCCTGTAGGTGCAGCCAAAGCCCCTTCTTTGTATATTTTACATAACTGGTAACAACAGGTACCAAACAGCTCTGCGGTATGGCCAAACCTAGACATCATTTTCTGCCTGTATGTTGTAATAGAGCATGTTTCCGTGTCTCGCGTGGCTCCTTGCTTGTTGGAAGTCGACTATGTTCATCTGATTCTACAGCCTCGCATGTTTTTCACCCCGTCAACATCTTACAGTGCAATCAATGTTTATTAAAATACTTCCAGTCTGTGTCCTGCACAGCTCCTGTTTTCATCTTGCGCTCCCGGATGATTGCGTGTTGCAGTTCCACCTGATTATATGTGCACTACCTGACGTTTGCATTTTGTGTGCTATAACCTTGTTGTATATTGCATACCTAATTGTTTGCATCTCCCACTGCCAGCTGATTACACATTGCAGCATAGGCTGTTTGCATGTTTCACTGCCAGTCGTTTGCATGCCAGAGTTCTGCCTGTTGCACAATATCTGCCTGCTTGCTGCACTACGTGTTTGAATGCTACACTTTACTCTGTTTGCACCCAGAACATTTGCCCCTTGCACTACCGACTCTTTGCACGCTGCATAGTGCCGGTTTGGGTGTTGCCCTACCATCAGTTTGCATGTTGCACAGTGCTTAGTGTAGGTGTTGCTCTACCACCAGTTTGCACACTGCATAGTGGCTTTTGGGGTTTGCTCTACCGCTAGTTTGCACGTTGCACAGTGCTTGTTCAGGTGTTACTCTACCATCAGTTTGCAAGTTACACAGTGCCTGTTTGGGTGTTGCTCTATCACCAGTTTGCACAGTGCCGGTTTGGGTATTGCTCTACCACCAGTTTGCACACTGCCTGTTTGGATATTGCTCTACCACCAGTTTGCAAGGTGCCCGTTTGGATATTGCTCTATCACCAATTAGCAAGGTGCCTGTTTGGGTGTTGCTCTACCACCCGTTAGCACAGTGCCTGTTTAGGTGTTGCTCTACCACCAGTTTGCAAGGTGCCTGTTTGGGTGTTGCTATACCGCCCGTTTGCACAGGGCCTGTTATGGTATTGCTCTGCCACCAGTTTGAACAGTGCCTGTTTGGGTATTGCTCTACCACCAGTTTGCAAGGTGCCTGTTTAGATATTGCTCTACCACCTGTTTGCAAGGTGCCTGTTAGGGTGTTGCTCTACCACTCGTTTGCACAGTGCCTGTTTGGGTGTTGGTCTACCACCCGTTTGCACAGTGCCTGTTTGGGTATTGCTCTACCACCAGTTTGCAAGGTGCCTGTTTGGGTGTTGCTGTACCACCCGTTTGTACAGTGCCTGTTTGGGGGTTGCTCTACCACCAATCTGCAAGGTGCCTGTTTGGGTGTAGCTCTACCGTCCGTTTGCACAGTGCCTGTTTGGGTGCTGCTCTACCACCCGTTTGCATAGTGCCTGTTTAGGTGTTGCTCTACCACCAGTTTGCAAGGTGCCTGTTGGGGGGTTGCTCTACCACCAGTTTGCAAGGTGCCCGTTTGGGTGTTGCTCTACCGTCCGTTTGCACAGTGCCTGTTTGGGTGCTGCTCTACCACCCGTTTGCATAGTGCCTGTTTGGGGGCTGCTCAACCACCCGTTTGCCCGTCAGAAGGAGGTCTCTTGCCTGGAAAGTAGTTCATGGGGCTTTCAGTCGTGGAAAAGATGACGTGATTTATCGCTGTCAGGGAGCCAGATTGGATAAATAAAAGCCTTAACAAGATTTGAGGTGATTACAGCACTAGGAGAGCCTCTTATCCTTGTGGGCTTGTGGATTACCGAGCATGTCTGTCTGCAGCAAGAGGTCTGGGCCGAACCACGGAAACAAAGCAGGGCGTACAGCGGCACGGCGCAGCCCCCCTACCGGAGGCTAATCCGCTCAATGCCACCCGCGCATGCGCGCTGAGAACAAGCCTCCCCCTACCCCCCCCCCCCCCAAGCTTCACCAACCCCACATTGAGGTCCCACCCATACACCTCTTTCCAGAACAGCGGAGGGCATTATGAAAAATAAGAACAGCCACAGCTTTGTATGAAAAGAAAAACAAATGAACACTAGTGCAGGAGTTAAACCCACGCGGCCTTCACAAGAGGTGCACGAGTGGCATGAATACATTTTCTATCATATGACAAGGCGGTGTTACAGAAGTATAGCGTGGAGAAAGGATGCACAGCAGGCTGACATTCTCCTTCATTAGGGGATACGGACCCCGTGCACACTCGTGCAAGCATGGTGCACACTCGTGCAAGCATGGTGCACACTCGTGCAAGCATGGTGCACACTCGTCATGGTGCACACTCGTGCAAGCATGGTGCACACTCGTGCAAGCATGGTGCACACTCGTCATGGTGCACACTCGTGCAAGCATGGTGCACACTCGTGCAACCATAGTGCACACTCGTCATGGTGCACACTCGTGCAAGCATGGTGCACACTCGTGCAAGCATGGTGCAGGGGCACTGATTCTTTTCTATGTAAACAGGGATTGGCCGCCTCTCAGGCACCAGTGAAGAAGGATGCCAATAGGAAATTAGCATAAGTCAGGGGGTGGGGGCAGCATAGAGGGAGAGAAGCTGATGTATGCTTCCTCCTATCGCATAACCATCTAAAAAAATAATCAAGCAAGCATTAACAAAACCAATAGGTCTGGGTTGAACATGAAATACGCGCAGCATTAAGCACGTTAAGAAACTAAAGGCAGTATGTAGTGAAGCCTCCCTTTCTTTCAATACAGTTCTGCTTCCGTTTCGATGTAAAGGGCGGATGGCAGCGAAACATAGGAATACAAGAAAACTGATATGAAGGCTGTATTATCACCTGACTTTCTCTGAACATGAGAACCAAAAGCAACAAAGTAAACACAGACTGACTTTCATTTCTAGGAAAGGAAAAAAATATGGAATCTCGTGAGTGGAAGCGGGGGTACCCACGGATGAGACGTTTTTTGTTACTTACTGAATATAATAATAATAATACTGGAGCTTGTATAGCGCGACAGCTACCTCAAACAGAGGTGTGCCGGCGATGTAGCAGCAGGCATTGCGCGCAAAGGGGTTACAGCACTAAAAAAACAAAAACCCGTCCTAATCCGCCCTAAAGAGCCACGTCTTCAAGGCCTTTCTTAAGCATGTCTCCGATTTTCAACAAAAGTCCCGTGCGCACGTCAATTTGAGTATATGAACATGTCCTTCACCCCTTCGATTCCCCCGCTGTGCTGGGGACGGGGGAGGGGGGCGCGTACAGCGCCCCCATGCTCATGACAGGTCAGCTCGTCATGAGCTACGGCGCTCCGGTGCTCATGACGAGCTGAGCTCGTCATGACCGCGCCTGTTCCAATGGAACATTCAGCACAGCAGGGGAATCAGCCCAGCGTGCGAGCGTTCCATCTAACGGGCGCGGTCTCGTCATGAGCACCGGAGCGCCATGACTCATGACGAGCTGACCTCGTCATGAGCGCTCAAGAGGTAAATAGTAAACATCAAAATTACACAGAATGAAACAAGGTAGACACATTTGAATGGTTTCTACTGTCTCTTGTGTCTCTCTACTACAGAGAAACAAGACACTACCGGGCTTTGGTTTTCGGCGCTACTACTCAGAAATCCCTGAAGACAGTTGTACCCGCCCGTCCTCCACTGATTTTCAGTAAGATTGATTTCCTCAAGATATTTTCACTGTTACCCATTCATGTCGGATTGGAATTAACACTGGCTACGCGAACCTTCTAACTTTGGCAGTTGACAGCCCTGAAGAGTCTCGGGTCCAGTGCTCGCTTGACGAAACACGTGTCGGCTGGTTGTTTTCCTTGATGTCACCCTTCCTGAAAGGAAGGCTCAAATAATTTAATTTGAAAGAAACCATTCAAATGTGTCTACCTTGTTTCATTCGATGTGATTTTTTTGTTTACTATTAAGGACATGTTCATATACTCAAATTAACGTGTGCACGGGACTTTTGTTGTATTCACCAGCAGGGCTGATGCCCCTGAATCCAGCGACCATCTTACTGACTCTGCCACTTCTAGACGAGCGGTCTCCGTGCTGAAACCCGTCCGGAATCCGGATTGTGTATCATGCAGAGAGCCATTGCTCTCGATGAAGTTAGTCAGTTGGTGCTGGACCAGCTTCTCCAACATTTTACCGGGAGCGGGGAGCAGTGAGATTGGCCTAAGACTGTTGAGATCACCTGGGTCACCATTTGGTTTTTTTCTCAAAGGGAGAAGCGTTGCATGTTTCCAAATATCTGGAAAGATGCCCGTGTCAAGAGAGGAGTTCCGTATATGAAGTAGTCCACCCGTCAGGGAGGTGGACAGCATTTTCCAGAGTTTAGGAGGGCATGGATCATCTGGGGCACCTGATCAACATTTTTGAATTTCTGCTAAAGCATCTTGAGGCGAGATAGGTGTGAAATTAGTAAACGGAGGCACCTCCACCACTCCCAAAGGTGTATCTAATTTCTCTGTTGTCTTTGATGTCGCAAGGGAGTCATAGACCTTTAAAAGTTTATTAGCAAAGTAACTAGCAATATTTTTGCACAAAGCTGAAGACGTATCACTTCAGTCTTCAGCTTTGTGCGAAAATATTGCTAGTTATATATAAAAAAACATCCACTCCGGTGGCTCTGTTAATCAGTAGATTTTATTTGCATTCTTTCATCGAAATGGCATAACGCGTTTCGGCAGTCACAGCTGCCTTACTCACATGTTTGCAACAAAAAAAAGAAAACAATTTGTCATGACGTATACTTGTACATACGTCACCATGCAAGCGTAAACCTACAGACTGGTGTGGGCACTTTTTTCTATAATTTTCCAAAGCAAGATGGCAGAGGCTAATCGGTTAATTGTTTTAAAAAAATAAAAAAATTAAAACTTTCCCGCATAAAAACTGTTTTTTTTTTTTTTTTTTTTTTTTTTTAAACAGAGCGTCCCGGCAGCAAATTGCAGCTGCCGGGCCCTCCATAAAATAATGATTTTTCTTATTTATGACTGAGGAATTTGACCAGTAGGGTGCAATGAAAGAGCAGGTGAGAGGGAAGCGACAGAGAGCAGGCTGCAACAGCAAGCTGGGTCAGCAACAGATGGAGGGGTGAATGGAGCAACACAAATGAACTATTGAAATACAAGGCAGCACATGGTACTGGTGTCTCTAGATGGGGGGGGCAGATGGGACCCATACCACAGCTCTATTTGTCCTGCTGTCCCCCTTCCCCCTCATCTGTTGAATGTGCCACTACGTGACACAGGGAGAAACAAGCATTTACAATGCAATAGGTCTCGCATTAGGAAAGTTTGAGCTATTGGTATTGTAAATTACAATTTTTTTATTTATTGTATTGTATTGTAATTGCATTTATATATTGTTATGTGTTGGTTTTGAAAATAGCGAAATTAATAGCTTTGTCATTTACAATGCCAATAGTTATAACTTTCGCAAATGTGACACCTATAGCATTTGTAATGCAATGTGTTGTATTTACGTGAGTTACATGTATTGATATTACAAATATCAATGTTTTTTTTAATAATTAATACTTATTGTAATTTATAATGGCAATAGCTTAAACTTTTGTAAATAACTGTTGTGAAGATTATGTTCAGTGTATTTTATTGTGCCGAAAATCCAAGAACAGAAGTGAAATATTAACATTTTATTGTGACATTTGAAATAAAGCTTGAAACATTGAGAGAACATATTTGAACCAGTTGTTGTTGATGCTGTGGTGGCGCTGAGTGATGTTGTGGTGGCGACGAGTGGGGGCTAATGTGTGAGGGTGCAGTGTGTGAGGGTGCAGTGTGAGAGGGGGCAGTGTAATGAGTGTGTGAGGGTGCGAGGTGTGTGAGGGTGTGGGTGTGATTGTGCAGTGTGTGTGCCCTAAAGTAGTGTGAGTGAGCAATGTGTGAGGGGGCAGTGTGTGAGGGGGCCGTGTGTGAGGGGTGTGATTGTGCGGTGTGTGTGTGCCCTAAAGTAGTGTGAGTGAGCAATGTGAGTGCGCAATGTGTGAGTGCGTGGTGTGTGAGGGGTCAGTGTGTGAGGGGTCAGTGTGTGAGGGGGCAGTGTGTGAGGGCACAGTGTAATGAGAGAGTGTGAGGTTGCGAGGTGTGTGAGAGTGCGGGGTGTGTGGGTGCAGTGTGTGTGGCCTAAAGTAGTGAGTGCGCAATGTGTGAGGGGGCAGTGTGTGTGAGGGTGCAGTATGTGTGGGCTACATTACTGTGAGTGAGCAATGTGTGAGTGCGCAGTCACCAATACTGTGAAAAGCATATGCACTACCGAGGGTTAAGGAGGAGCGACTGCCGGAATGTGTCTTTGTTAATTAATTAACGTGGGTCGCAAGCTTAGTGCACAAGGTGAAAGTACTCACGATGTACAGTAGCGGTAAGAAAAGCAATTTTTTTTTTCTATAGAATGTAGTTAGCTGCTGCTTTTGTGGGCCACATGATTAATGCACAAAGTGAAAGGTTTCGCGATGTGTGGTACGATACAAAACCAGGCTAGAGTCATGCATGGGGAGTCCCAAGTCGTTGCGCCAGCTGAGCTCGCCTAAACCTAAATCAAAGAAGTAAGTGCTCGTGTGACAGGCATCTCAGCTACTGGAAACAAAAAATGTGCTTTACGATGCACGAGGTCATTTATTTATTTTTATGTATTGAATTACACAGTACAACTTTGAAATAACAATATTAACTGTTCTGCAGACCACAGATTAACCTGCACTGAAGGTACCCGTCAGCTGCCAAGTTTCCTAGGTCCACGCGAGCCTATTTAGGGCAGTCCGGGCGTTTTTCTTACAATCTGGTTCTCAGAGTCGTATTTAACCCAGCATAAAACCAATGCTACAAGTTCTAGAATTCTGATGAAAAATCCCAGGTGTGGCCTGCCTCGCTAATTAACTATAGCACTGTGCACGGCGCCCGCTCCAGGGACATGTGTTTGTTTATTCACATTCGTAGTGTACAGAGCAGAGCGGTACTGGTTTTGTGGGGGCTACAGCTAGAGGGATAGGCAGTAAAGATGAACACGGCTAATTTATTGTTTCGGGGCTTTACATAGCGCTTGAGTGCCTGAGTTGAATCACTTTGAGGCTCTGAAAACATACAGACATGAATAAGTTAAGCCATTCTCGGACCATAGGCCTGACTAGTGAACGTTGTGCATCAAAGGGTAGTGTCCTGGGGGGTGATGCTCTCTGTTCCCTTAAGCCCTCGCAGTGACTTCGGAAACTCCTGGAGAATCGTATATTTACTACAGAGGCGGGAGTCGCACAGGTCAGAAGTTTTGATTAAAGGGGCGTTGTAATCGCAGAACGGCAAAGCTGTTATAGCCAGTTTAATGCCTCGGGACACTGAAAGTCGCCTTGTCTTCTAATGTGCTTCATCAGCCTGCTACAAATTAACAAGGACTAAAAAAGATCAGCCTCGGCCGGTGCGGTCGGGTCCGGTCCCGGGTTACCGTGTCCCCCAACAGCAATAACAACAAGCACACACGTACCTGTTTTTCAGCTTATCGCGCTAAGCCATCATCTGATGCACATGATTAATGTGCTGCCAAAATCCAAGATCTACTGCGTATGTTGTCCTGGAGGCATGCAGCTGGGGGAGGGGGACGACAATGAGGGAAGAAGGGTGACTGTATATTAAATACAAGTCCCGCGGCGACCCGGAAGCTCTTGGCCGGCCGGCCAATCCGGTCGCGGCCGGCCAATCCGGTCGCGGCCGACCGGAAGTCCCGCCTCCCGAGGTCCGCGAGCTGCCGGCGCATGGAGCGCCCTGCCTGTCCGAATCAGCCCGGGTCCCCAGGAGGGGGCCGGGGAGAAGGAGGAGTGTTGCGCCTGTTGCGGGGCTCCTCGGACCTGAGGGAGCCCCGATTGTGAAGAGGAGACGAGATGCTCCGTGAGGCGCGGAGCGCGAGAGGAGCCCGCCGGAAGAGCGCAGTCGGTGAGTGGGGCCCAGGGCTGAAGTGAAGTGCGTGCGTGCCTGTGTGTATGCCTGGGAGGGGTGGGGGAGTGTGTGCGCGCGTGTGTGCGTGTGGGAATGTGTGTGCGCATGCGTGACTGTGTGATTGAGAGAGAATGCGAGGTAGGGGATAGTGTGCCTGTATGTGTGCCTGTATGTGTGTCGTATGCCTGCGTGTGCATGCGCGCGCCTGTGTGTGTGTGTGTGCGTGCATGCAGAGGGGTGGGGGCTGCCTGTGTGTGTGTGTGAGCAAGGGATTTGATTTGCGCATGCGCAGCTACCAGACGCTCGCTCCCGAGGTGAAATCTGACCTCGTCAAAGCGCGCGTCTGGTAGCTGTCCACTCTCCTGAATACGGGCCACATTAGGTCTGTAGCAGACTCTCAATGCTCACGCATTGAGAGTAGTCTGCTCGACCTAAAAAAAAGACACTACACCTTACCACATATAACAATTTGTCCAACTAACGTGCACTACAAAGCAGCATTTTTTTTAATGTATATCTCTATCTACACACACACACACACACACAGTCAGAATGTAAAATTTTATGCAACAACAAAAAATGTTTCTTTGCAGGGGGGAACTCTTTACAATTGATCTCTGTAGGTGGACCCACACGTATTACATTTTTTATTATTCATTGGTGGCTCAATGTGTGCCCTCCTAAATGTCACTTCTAGGAATGCCACTGCGATACGGAGCGCTCGGGGAGGTGGGATTGGGGATCTGACGGAGAGGAAGCTGTACACGAGGAAGAGCTCTTGAAAACATATACACCCTCAATGAGTGCATAAATAAAAAGATAAAGTACTTCCTTAAATGTAAGCAGTGGAGGGCACAAGCCAGCAATTCACAAGGATGGTAAAGAGGTTATGCTCCAGGTGGGAGACAAACACAAGAAGTGAACAGAAGCCATCAAATAAGAAGTGAGCAAATGAGAGAGACAACAACGGCAGCCAATGGTAAGCAGTGGGCGGGCTCTAAGCCCCTTGTACATTTTTAGTATCTTCCAGAAGAGGCTTTCATCAACAAACAGATAAAAGTGGTGTGGCAGGCGGAACCTAAAAATGCACCATTGCCATCTTTGGGGCGTATTAACAAAAAAACAACTTTGAGAAGACACCCCTTTCTTGCACCCTGGTGAGACACCAAATTTCCACTCTACAATTTCGTTTGACACTACATTAAAGTGTGCAGATTGCACGTGAAAATCACCAGGGATGTTGCTGAATACTCAACAACCTACAAATGTTTTTTTTTTCCTCCCACTGTTCTGAATGGCTACCCTCCTGCCCTCTTCGGGATACATTTAAGGGGTCACATCTAATTCTAAACCAATAGCTGTGAGAGTCAACTGCATAGAACTATTTAATGGCCTACCATTGGTGACCACAACTGGCACTTTTAGATACCCTAGCTGAATAAGGATCAGCTCAAATGTTTTCTGGACTGAGACAGTTTAAGGTTTTTCATCATCTTCCCCTACACTGGGGAAGGCAAAGACTGAATTTCACAAGCACACAAGCACAGAAAACGCAAGCACGCAACCTGCAAGCACACAAAACACAAGCGTATGAATAAGTAAATACAAATGCATCAACATTCTTACCTACACATGCATACAAACATACTGGCAAATACATACAAACAGCATATTTACATACAAACAAATATATAGATAAAACACAGCACACACAAATAAGTACAAATATACCAGAATCTGTATAAGACAAAAACACATACAAAACACCTACAAAGCATGCATTAAATATACAGGATATACATGTTTAATGGATTCTCCCATGATTCATAAGATGATTAACAAAAAGTTTCCCTTTTATTTTTATGCTCAAAATATTTTACTTTCTTTTTAGATTATAGCCAACCCTAAAGCTGCCATCTACTGTATCTTTACTACGAACTCGGATCGGGAAGGTAAAAAAACCAACATAAAACTCAGGGGTGGTTTCGGTTGGCCGGTGCAACTTCCCCTCACAAAGCGATTGCGTCATGGTGCCTTTTATTGGCAGGTCATGAGGAAGTTTAACATTAGTTTCCAGTTCTGCAACACAAAGACAAATACAAGGTATCTGACCACATTTTGACACGTACAATCTAACACGTACAAAAATATAAAAAGATATACATGCAAAAACATTGAAATACACCTAAAGAAACATGTAATGACAGATAAATACACACACCAACAAACACAATATAAAAACATACCTGGAACACATGCAAAAACATTGAAATACACCTAAAGAAACATGTAATAACAGATTAATACATATAGCAACATAAACACAAACATAGAAGTCCGAAAAAGCAAAAGCTTACATACAAATATAAAAACAATCACACAAAAAACCCACAATATTCAAATTAATATCTAACTGCTTCCGTGCGTCGGACGGCCCCCGGCCGCCTGACGTCAAGATGGGCGTGTGCAGAGGACAGCCGGGGGCCGTCCGAACCGCGTACTAGTGGAATTCTCCAGCACAGTGGGGAAATTCCGGCCGCAGCAAAGTGGATAAAAGCACAAAAAAACAAAAGCATACAGACAAATGCCTACCAGCGATTACAAAAACAGGTCAACAAAAGATAGACACAAATGTATATTTGTAAGAGTAGAAATTGAGGTCAGGAAATATATTATTCTTTATTCAATCTTTGTAGGAAATTGCATAGGACAATTTCTTTACATATCTGCAAGAAGCTACAAATGCACATAGGAAGTCAGCATGTGCTTCGCGGATTTCCGTTATTTATGCATGTTGTTTCAACAGGGCTAAAATCCCCCCCAATTTAGTTTTTTTTCTTTTACAACCACCACCTATACTTCCACCAACCCACTAGACAACTGCGATCTACGTCTCTCTCATATTCCACACATCCACAGAAGCGTTAGAGGTCGCGCTTACTCGTACATCGCCGCCAAGACCTAGAACGACCTACCCCAACACATCAGGTGCTCTTTTACACTATCCGCCTTCCGCAAGAAGCTGAATACCTGGCTCTTCAAATAACCCTGTGGATCTCCTTCAGATGACCCATACCTACTCTCACTCGACCTACACACCTGCTCAAGCACCTGGATACTCTTGTGGGTGACAAGTGTGCTCAACAAAGCTACGTAACATAATAGGGAGAAGGCACTAAGAGAAAGAGAAGGCTTTTGGATTTAGCAATCGGACACTGTGAAAAATGGTTTCAATTTGGATAATGAGATGCACACCTTTTTACAGATGGTATAAATTGCCTCTTTTCAATGTCAGTTATGACTATGAACAAACACAGAGTAAAGGTATTGATTAGCCGAGATGAGGTACAAACTCCCTACAAGATGACAATTCCTTCTTTGTGCAACTTAAAAAGGAAAAACAAGTTGTAGAAAATGTTTAGACAAAATCTGGATGTATTATATTGTAGCATAAACAATGATAATATTTACTTCAAATTAGGAGTAATTAAAGAACAGCTTTTCTTGTTGGCTTTGTATAGCAGTTTTGGGCTTTGACATTGATTTATGTCTAATCTGGGTTTAAACATACTGACAACAAGGGAAGCCATAGAATTTTGTGTAAGGATTTTTTTTTATAATATCCACTCCAATATATGTATACCAATAAAAAAAAGAATAACTTAACAGTTACTCTTCTTATGTCATAGCATATTAACAATTAGCCATGAAATAGTTTTGTATGACATTATGGGTTCAATAAATATGAACAAGATTAAATATAGCTCCTTAGACAAAGAAAGCTCTAAGGGCAACCAGGGCAGCCATGTAGAGAAATTGACCCAACAGTATGAAATTCTCTAAAGACTTAATATTAAAATTACTTGCAAGCAAAAACATAGGGACTCCATTCCTTTTCTCTTTTGGTATAGGTTGTCTGTCTTGGATACAACCTTCTTTTTTTTTTTAAACCTCTTACACTGATGTTTCAAGTGTGCTCAAATTAAAAGGTTAGCAGCCTTGACAGATAAAAGCAATGATGCCTTATGGCTCAACACAAAAACGATAGAACTTGGAGACTAGACCTAAATTCCCGCTTTACATACAAAAACATTGTTATACATCACAAATTTCTACAAAAAGGTTCTGCAATTTTGAAATATATTCCGTTACCATCCATAAGTGTATCAAACGGAAGGTTTCAGAAGTGCTCATAAAAAAATGGAAACAGCTTGGAGGAAACAATATACATACACACATACAAAATGGATAGAGATTTAACCGAAACATTTGCTGTTTGTGAGCAGTCTCTATTCTTCCTTATTCGTTCTGACATTGTTATAATTTATGCACGTACAGTATGCCATGAGGTAGACAATATTGCATATATTCATTCATGTGAAATAGCCCGATAAATTCACTGTAAGGTCATTTTACTGTAAGGTCACTATTTTGTTTTCCTTGTGTTGACACCAAGATATTTGCAACTATTGTTGTGACTCTCTAGTCATTTGAATATCTCCAAGAAGGCATTCTGCCCCCAGCCCAAAATAGACCACAACAGTGCTGGTGTTCAAGTATTGGAATGAGATGGCACCAACTATAAAGGGATGCAGAGAACAACTGATAACCTTTCATTTCAAATGTTAGGACCCTACACTCCCGGATGAATATTATGCTGAAATGGTAAGCTCAGTCTTTCTTAGTACTTTGAAACTTCATCACTCAATACTTTTTTATTTAAAAACATCTTGTGACTTTCTCTTTCATGGACTCGCTTTAGAAGTGCATTGAAAAGAAGTTACCTCATAAAGCTTTGAACATTATCGTTATGGTAATTCTGAATAAGTGAAAATTAGGTTACTTATTAGAGCATCCCTAATCAAAATTAGAAAAAAAATTCACTTAAAAGCCCTTTAAACATTCAATATGATCTCCATTGATCAAATACCAGAAGATGGAAATCAATTTTGGCTATAACGCAACTGGTTATAAAATAATTAATACACAGCATGAGTACTCATGAGAACCCCTCCTTCACCTAAGGAAACCAAGGTTTCCATACCAAAGATACCCAGAGTTGTTTTTACAATTTGATACACCATAATGCGTTACAGTATGTATAACAATGAACCATTATAAATTGCTTTAAAAATTCTTTGAAGCCAGGTATTAAAACTGGAGATATTAGTTAATAAAATAAAAAAAATGTGAACAATGTGTGTACATAAGAAATTGCCATGGATTGCTTGCTAAATTGTTCGAGTTAATCTTTTAAAGTTCCTTTGGAGAATCAAACACACTCCAACGTACTATATTAATAGACATGTCTTAAAGATGGATTAGATTATTGGTTTGAATATATATTTACATGCAGGCAAAAGACCTTAACTTGTCCTTTGTTGGTGGCATGTTATAAGCATAACTAAGAGGAGAGCCCATCACCCTCAGATCAAAATTGCCGGTCCACGTTTATGGTGCTGCTTCTCTAAAGTATGCAAATTTCTTAAAATAAAAAAGTATATACAGTCTTGTAAGAGTGTTAATATAAACACACTACATTTAAGCGCTTTGAAGTAGCCTCTACGTGCCATAAGTGTCATTGACGCATTCTGCATGAGACGTTGTGACAAGGTTCAGCTTTGTTCACTACTCCATGTACGAAACATGTCTATACGCCAGAGGCACCACAGGAAACACCTCCAATACAAGCTACACTACAACCCAGATCCCATCAACCACACTCCGAAAGAGCACCGTGGAACCAGATGCAGGGCTTCATTGCCTGGTCGTGGGTATGAAGCGTTCCATGGATGCTACAATACAAGACATCGTTCCCAGCTCTGTAGGGTTCTATCGAAGAACCCAATGCAGTGCTTCATAGCCTAGTCATGGGTATGAAGCATTCCAGGGTGCTACAATACATTATTACCTGCTCTGTAGGGTTTAATCGAGGAACCCGATGCAGTGCTTCTTAGCCCGGTCATGGGTATGAAGCGTTCCATGGATGCTACAATACAAGACATCGTTCCCTGCTCTGTAGGGTTCTATCGGGAAACCCAATGCAGTGCTTCATAGCCCGGTCATGCGTATGAAGTGTTAGATGAATGCTACATCGCTCCCTGCTCTGTAAAGTTCTACCACTGGTCCAAAGATGTATCTTATTGGAGCTGTTCAAAGCTATGCTAGACTAAACTACTGCAACGTAGTCCATACCTTCCTGCATAAACAGTTAATGGACAGACAATGGCGAGCGCAGAACCAGGTGTAAAGGTATGCTCCAATATGGAAGAAGTAAGTCCACTCACCACTGGGTCCATCAACATCGAAAGCAGAAGGCATTACATAACCTTGAACATTGGTCCGGCTTACATGCAGAAGTAGTGCCTTCTGATGGCACAACTCCCAGACCAGTCAGAGGACATTCAAACACCACACCCAGGGAAGCAGATTCCTCAGTGTGCAAGGACTCAGACTTTAGAAGACCCTCAGACCATCCACACGGTACAACCAGAGTACTCTTCATAAGCCTTCTGAATCCAAGGACACCGCTTACGCCAAGGGATGCGATGACCGAGAAGCAATGCATGGCCGGACTCTAGGTGCCGGCGACCCACAAAGTACCATACCTCATGGTCAGCAGGATTTACCCCTGAAAACGAACCTTCCCTGCTGAAACCAATGCCGCTGTCTCTAAGTTAATACACAACCCTTCCTATACCTAATACCGTGCAATGCCATCAGAGATACCTACCGCAACAGGCACGCGTTTCTATACCGGAAACTCTCTGAAGTGGTAGAAAAAAACGACATGTAGGGCCACACGCAACACTACAAATAAATAAGCTATGAAACAACAGTGTGCAAACAAATGTTTGAATTCATAAAATTTTTTGAATTCATAAAAAATAAATCAAAAATGATAAATGGCACCATAAAAAAACAAATATATATATATACACACATAAATAAATATACACACACGTAGATATAATAAATACATACAAAGGGCATACAATGGCACAAATATACAATGCAGGCATACATTTAGCTATCAGGTATAAATATATTAAATGGAGATAAAAACTTCTGCCGAGAGTCATTTGCCAAAGCACCACAGTTATTATACCTGTGCAGAGTTAAAACAAAGAAAGCCGGAAGTCTAAGCAGTAATCTGGCCATCTTAAGGTTAATGTACAAGTTATATTTCAGGTTTTTATAAAATGGACAATATTATTCCCCTGCAGTGAAACCCACACCTCTGCAGCACCAGCGAATGTGGGAGCATTTTGGGCCCTTCCTGCAAAAAATGGGAGGGGGGGGTCACCATCTTCACAGTTCAGGAACCCCCTCCCCAACCCCGAAACCTAAAAGTAAACTTGAGGACGAATGGCGCAAGCCTTTTCTAGTCAATTTCACAAGTCTTGCAAAAGCACTACATTGATTTCACAAATCGAGCTGCGGAAGACATCTATTGCGTTCGGTTATTAATTTAAGCGACTTCCTGCTCCAAGGAATAGGCGACTTGGAACGCGTCGTGTGCTGAATATTTGGGAAAGGGTTGGGCGAAATGACACTTCACTCTGCTCTTGCGAAAGACACCCACTCAAGGCACACAGGGCCTACATTCCGAAACCAGCAAACTTAAACCCAGCAGTTCAATCACAGGCACGTGACAAAGTCCTGCAGGGGTGACTGACAGCCAAGAACAATATAGAGCCCACCCCGGCCAAGGGGTCTTTGTTTGACAGCCATTCACAGTGCTTATCTAAAACCACAAACACACCGTTTGGGAAGTCGGTTCCAGAGGGGAACAGAACGGGAGGTGACATTTAAGTATCAAAAAAGAAACTGGTACACAAGCTCAATTAATATTACGTGTGTGTGTATATATCATACGCGTGAAAATATATATTATTATACATTGTCCATTGCTCCTGTATAGTTATAGTTCAGTAAAAAGGCATTATTTTGCCTATAACTTTACTCCCCATGCAGAGATTTGCACCAAATTTGGCCTTCTTTTAGCATACGCCCCTAGACCCCAGGTCGCCAAGGTTCTTGTACTTCCTTGGGTAATAAAACAACCTAAAAAGTGGATTCCTAGATAAGCTCCAATAGGAGATTTCTCTCGCAGCTACAGCGACAGCTGCACAATATATTCATTCCAAACTTGGCATGAAAGTAACTTCACACAAAGTGTGTTTTTGGTGGTTTGGTGTCGATCCAGGCAGTGGTTTGAGATGCAGCATTTGAAGAAGGTGCTGGCGCGCTTCAAGGGTCGACGCTTTTGTAGATCTTACAGCTTAAATGAATTGACCGGGCGCACCTGTCAACGAGCCATCAGGTGGAATAAGAAGGGGGGGGGCAGTTGGGTACACAATTTGTCAGAAGCTTGGAAGGGTCAGTTTTCTATTTATGTATAGTTTTGTGTCTTTCCAACAAGGCAGGGCAGGACAAAGAACATTACTCCATACACAGACACACAGAATTAGCAGAAAAAGCTCAGCAGGTGCAACCGGTCACATATATATGATCTGCTCTTTATACTTGACCCTAACTAGTCTCTAGCCTTACTTCTGACAGGTAAGCAGTATTGCTCCATATACCGATGCATAGCATTAGCAGGAAAAGCTCAGCAGGGCTAACCGGTCACACATATTGTCTGCTCTTCACACACTGTCCTAACTGGTCTCCAGCTCTGCCTCTGACTGGTAAGCAGCATTGCTCTATCATTAGCAGACAAAGCTCAGAGGGTCTAACCGGCACATACATGGCTGCTCCTTTCAATCGACTCTCACTGGTCTCCAGCCTTACCTCTGACAGGTAAGCAGTATTGCTCCATATACCGATGCATAGCATTAGCAGATAAAGCTCAGCAAGTCTAACCGGTCACATATATTGTCTGCTCTTCACACACTGTCCTAACTGGTCTCCAGCTCTGCCTCTGACAGGTAAGCAGCATTGCTCTATCATTAGCAGACAAAGCTCAGAGGGTCTAACCGGCACATACATGGCTGCTCCTTTCAGTCGACTCTCACTGGTCTCCAGCCTTACCTCTGACAGGTAAGCAGTATTGCTCCATATACCGATGCATAGCATTAGCAGATAAAGCTCAGCAAGTCTAACCGGTCACATATATTGTCTGCTCTTCACACACTGTCCTAACTGGTCTCCAGCTCTGCCTCTGACTGGTAAGCAGCATTGCTCTATCATTAGCAGACAAAGCTCAGAGGGTCTAACCGGCACATACATGGCTGCTCCTTTCAATCGACTCTCACTGGTCTCCAGCCTTACCTCCGACAGGTAAGCAGTATTGCTCCATATACCGATGCATAACATTAGCAGATAAAGTTCAGCAGGGCTAACCGGTCCCATATATTGTCTGCTCTTCACACTGTCCTAACTGGTCTCCAGCTCTGCCTCTGACAGGTAAGCAACATCGCTCCATACACAGACACATAGCATTAGCAGATAAAGCTCAGAGGGTCTAACCGGCACATACATGGCTGCTCCTTTCAATCGACTCTCACTGGTCTCCAGCCTTACCTCTGACAGGTAAGCAGTATTGCTCCAAATACCGATGCCTAGAATTAGCAGATAAAGCTCAGCAGGGCTAACCGGTCACGTATCTTGTCTGCTCTGTCTTCACACTGTCCTAACTGGTCTCCAGCTCTGCCTCTGACAGGTAAGCAGCATTGCTCCATACACAGACACACAGAATTAGCAGATAAAGCTCAGAGGGTCTAACGGGCACAGACATGGGCTGGTCCTTACAATCGACTCTAACTGGCCTCCAGCCTTACCTCTGACAGGTAAGCAGTATTGATCCATATACCGATGCATAGCATTAGCAGATAAAGCTCAGCGGGTTCAACCGGTCTCATACATGGCCTTCTCTTTACACTCGACCCTAACTAGTCTCCAGCTTTGCCTCTGACAGGTTAGTTAGTTATTCGCATGGTTCCACATACACACAGATGCCTGCACTGGACGGCAGAGACAGCTGAGCCGCTCCAACCGGTCACATACATTTCTCCCCTTTAAACACAGGCCTTCGATGGGGACACCACATGGCTCCATGTCACCGGGACACCTGGTTTCCACTTCCGGTGCACAGGTATAACCTTGGTTGAGATGAATTGTCCCACCTGCATGGGCACACCAGCACATTATCTGGGTAAAGAAATCTCAGGTATGAAATAGCTGTGGCCAGTAGCTTGGAGTTACGTCAGCCGTGCTGGTGCACGTTTGGTTGGCACCCAGTTACGTCACGGCTACAGACACCCTCATACATGTGGCATCAGAGAGAGGGCACAGCCGGGCTATCCTGTCTCATACCAGGACTGTCTCTGTGTACAGGTCCGAGGCCTTCTCTTGGTTTACCCTCTGTAGCTCGGTGGAATTGTTCCATATGTAGACATAGGTGCACACACTCAAACATGGCGACAACGACAGACAGAGAGGGCTCAATGAGGGCACACAGTCACATAGCAGGGCTCAGTGAGCAATGCTGCCCTATACCCTGCCCTCTCTTTGGGTACACAGACCCACAGACTCATGCGTGGCATCAGAGACAGGCAGGGCTCAGTGTGCCATCCTGTCATATACCCTGCCTGCTCTTTGGGTACACAGACACAGGCACACAGACTCATGGGTGGTATTAGAGAGAGGGGGGGGGCTCAGTGGGCCATGCTGCCATATACCCTGCCCTCTCTTTGGGTACACAGACTCCTAGGTGGCATCAGAAGCAGGGAGGGCTCAGTTACGGCACACAGTCACACACCCTGCCTGTTCTTTGGGTACACAGACACGGGTACACAGACTCATGGGTGGTATTAGAGAGAGGGGTGTCCAGTGTGCCATCCTGTGATATACCCTGCCCTCTCTTTGGGAACACAGACACACAGACTCGTGCCTGGCATCAGAAGCAGGGAGGGCTCAGTGAGGGCATACAGTCACATACCATGCCTGCTCTTTGGGTACACAGACTCATGGGTGGCATCAGAGACAGGAAGGGCTCAGTGGGCCATCCGGTCATATACCCTGCCTGCTCTTTGGGTACACATACATAGGTACACAGACTCCTAGGTGGCATCAGAAGCAGGGAGGGCTCAGTGGGCCATCCTGTCATATACCCTGCCCCCTCTTAGGGTTCACAGACCCACAGACTCATGCGTGGCATCAGAGACAGGCAGGGCTCAGTGGGCCATCCGGTCATATACCCTGCCCTCTCTTCGGGTACACAGACTCATGCCTGGCATTAGAGGCAGGGAGGACTCAGTAAGGGCACACAGTCACATACCCTGCCCTCTCTTTGGGAACACAGACACACAGACCCATAGGTGGCATCAGACAGGGAGGGCCCAGTGGGCCATGCTGCCATATACCTGCCCTCTCTTTGGGTACACAGACACACAGACTCCTAGGTGACATCAAAGACAGGCAGGGCTCAGTAAGGGCACACAGTCACATACCCTGCCCTCTCTTCGGGACACAGACACACAGACCCATAGGTGGCATCAGACAGGGAGGGCCCAGCCGTGTTATCCATTCTGCTCTGGGCACAAACCCTGGGTAACAGAGGTTCTACCCCTTGCAGCATGAGGTTATTGTCCCCCCCCCACACACATCACAGTATGTAGCGGCTAAGTCATAGTGAGTCCAGTTCAGCCTCTAGGCACGGCCCCCCGGGGGCTTGGTGAAAAGGGGGGTCTCAGTCCCTGGCAGCACAATGGTATTGCTCCATATAGACATACACACTCCTATATGTAGCAGACAGTTCTGGTTCCCTCTCTGGGCACAGGCCCGGGGGGGGCGCCCACGCGCCCCCTCCATCCGTGCCAGCCCCCCCCCCCCCCCCACACAGACCCGGGCGAGGCCCCCACTCACGTGAAGACGAAGAAGAGGCTGCTGGTGCCCAGCAGCAGGGCGGCCGCCGTGGACACCGGGATGTACTTGGTTGGTTTAAATCTCTTTGCAGCGCTGCCGGGCATCCTGTTCGGCACACATCACGGTGGGGGGGCCCGGGGGTGGCGGTCCGGGGCCCCCGGGGGCCAGCAGCAGCCGCAGCGCACGGGCAGCAGGCGCCTGCCCCCCGGTACAAGGCGCTGGTGATAACAAGAGAGGGAGGAGGGAGGCGGGAGGGAGGGCGGCGGAGGGACAGCGGGGAGAGGGACGGGAGCGGAGGGAGCAGCTGACCTCCGGCAGGAAATCCCACCCAGCCTGGGCCGGCCCCCTCCGCCGGGGCCGGGGACTTAAGGTGGAGCCGGGAGATGGCGGCCATGCGGGGGGGGGGGGGGCCGCTCTCCTCCCATCCACAGGACCAGAGAGAGGAGCGCACGCGCCCTCCCCCCGTCCATCCTTCAAGCATGCTTTATAGCGCTGTGTCACACTCCCGCAGCGTCCAGGCGCCATAAAAAGAAAATATATTATAATTTAAAGGTCATTAATTAAATTAGAAGATTGGGAAACGGAACCCGCCTTTTCATTATTCGAACCTATGAGTGGATAGACCATCTTGATGCAAAAAGTCATGCAATTTTATTTCATTCTATACTATGTTTTGTGCTCTTAAATTGTTAAATGTTGTGTTCTATTTTACCCGGGGCAAAGCACTACACTACACTCGCGTAGTTTGCGAAGTTTGCGCTACTTCGCACTACGCAAACTGCACATAGCACAGTGCAAACACGCGCAGCGGTAATTTTTTGCTTGCTCCTGGTCCTCCAAGTCAAGTTGGCGAACGCGAGCAAGCAAAATGACATCCCGGTGAGACTTTTTCCTCGTTCGCAAGCAGCAACATCAAGTTGCCGATCGCGAGCGTGGAAATTAAACCTCCGAGCGAGATTCTCAATGCGGGGAGGTCAGGTTTCTCATTGCGAGTGGTCGCCTATGCTCGCGATGAGAAACTACCAGTCCGCGTTGAAAAAGCTGCCACTCGAGTAAAAATCTACTCGAGCGGCAGTAAAAGACAGCTCGCACTGTGCAAGATGCAGTTTTCAATGATTCCACAGCGCGGACAAGCATCCGGCACTGTACAATCATCGCAAACAGGGTACTACGCAGTTCGCGTAGTGCTACGCATAGCTCGCGTAATGCGAAGTGCACTTCGCGTAGCTAAGCGTAGCGCTACTTCGCGAACTACGCCCAGGGTTAGTTCTATTGTCATTCCATACTCACCTGCCTGCACACACCTGGTTTTAGTCACCCACCTGCACACACCTGGATTTAGTCACCTGCCTGCACGCACCTGGTTTTAGTCACCTGCATGCACGCACCTGGTTTTAGTCACCTGCCTGCACGCACCTGGTTTTAGTCACCTGCCTGTACGCACCTGGCTTTAGTCACCTGCCTCCACGCACCTGGTTTTAGTCAACTGCCTGCACACACCTGGCTTTAGTCACCTGCCTTCACACACCTGGCTTTAGTCACCTGCCTGCACACACCTGGATTTAGTCCCCTGACTGCACGCACCTGGCTTTAGTCCCGTGCCTGCACGCACATTGTTTTAGTCACCGTGCGGGCACACACCTGGCTTTCGTCACCTGCCTGCACTCACCTGGTTTTAGTCACCTGCCTTCACACACCTGGTTTTAGTCACCTGCCTGCACGCACCTGGTTTTAGTCACCTGCCTGCACATACCTTGTTTTAGTCCCTGCCTGCACACACCTGGTTTTAGACCCATGACTGCACGCACCTGGCTTTAGTCCCGTGCTTGCACGCACCTTGTTTTAGTCACCCGCCTGCACACACCTGGCTTTCGTCACCTGCCTGCACTCAGCTGGTTTTAGTCACCTGCCTGCACACACCTGGTTTTAGTCACCTGCATGCACACACTTGGTTTTAGTCACCTGCCTGCACGCACCTGGCTTTAGTCACCTGACTGCACACACTTGGTTTTAGTCACCTGCCTTCACACACCTGGTTTTAGTCACCTGCCTTCAAGCACCTGGCTTTAGTCACCCGCCTGCATGCACCTGGATTTAGTCACCCACCTGCACACACCTGGCTTTAGTCATCTGCCTGCACGCACCTGGTTTTAGTCACCTACCTGCACAAACCTGGCTTTAGTCACCTGCCTGCACACACCTGGTTTTAGTCACCTGTCTGCACGCACCTGGTTTTAGTCTCCTGCCTGCACTCACCTGGTTTTAGTCACCCGCCTTCACGCAGCTGGTTTTAGTCACCCGCCTGCATGCACCTGGTTTTAGTCACCTGCATGCACACACCTAGTTTTAGTCACCTGCATGCACACACCTGGTTTTAGTCAACTGCCTGCACACACCTGGTTTTAGTCACCTGCCTGCACACACCTGGTTTTAGTCACCTGCCTTCATGCACCTGGCTTTAATCACCTTCCTGCACACACCTGGTTTTAGTCACCTGCCTTCACGCACCTGGTTTTAGTCACCTGCCTGCACGCAGCTGGTTTTAGTCACCCGCCTGCACGCACCTGGCTTTAGTCACCTGCCTGCACATACCTGGTTTTAGTCACCTGCCTGCACGCACCTGGTTTTAGTCCCTGCCTGCACGCACCTGGTTTTAGTCCCTGCCTGCACACACCTGGTTTTAGTCACCTGCCTGCACTCACCTGGTGTTAGTCACCTGCCTGCACATACCTAGCTTTAGTCACCCGCCTGCACACACCTGGTTATAGTCACCCTCCTGCACACACCTGGCTTTAGTCACCTGCCTGCACGCACCTGGTTTTAGTCCCCTGCCTGCACGCACCTGGCTTTAGTCCCCTGCCAGTACGCACCTTGTTTTAGTCACCTGCCTGCACACACCTGGCTTTAGTCACCTGCCTGCGCACACCTGGCTTTAGTCCCCTGCCTGCACGCACTTTGTTTTAGTCACCTGCCTGCACACACCTGGTTTTAGTAACCTGCCTTCACGCACCTGGCTTTAGTCACCTGCCTGCACAGACCTGTTTTTAGTCCCCTACCTGCACACACCTGGCTTTAGTCCCGTGCCTGCACGCACCTTGTTTTAGTCACCCGCCTGCACACACCTGGCTTTAGTCACCTGCCTGCACTCACTTGGTTTTAGCCACCTGCCTGCACACACCTGGTTTTAGTCATCTGCCTGCACACACCTGGTTTTAGTCACCTGCCTGCACACACCTGGTTTTAGTTACTTGCCTGCACGCACCTTGTTTTAGTCCCTGCCTGCACATATCTGGCTTTAGTCCCCTGCCTGCATGCACCTTGTTTTAGTCACCTGCCTGCACGCACCTGGTTTTAGTCACTTGCCTTCACGCACCTGGCTTTAGTCACCTGCCTGCACACACCTGGTTTTAGTCACCCGCCTGCACACTCCTGGTTTTAGTCAACTGCCTGCACGCATCTGGTTTTTAGTCACCTGCCTGCATGCACCTGGCTTTAGTCACCTGTCTGCACGCACCTGATTTTAATCACCCGCCTGCACACACCTGGTTTTAGTCACCTGCCTTCACACACCTGGTTTTAGTCACCTGCCTTCACGCACCTGGTTTTAGTCACCTGCCTGCATGCACCTGGTTTTAGTCACCTGCCTGCACTCACCTAGTTTTAGTCACCCGCCTTCATGCAGCTGGTTTTAGTCACCCGCCTGCACACACCTTGTTTGTTTTAGTCCCTGCCTGCACCCACCTGGTTTTGGTCACTTGCCTGCACGCACCTGGTTTTAGTCACCTGCCTGCACGCACCTGGCTTTAGTCACCTGCCTTCACGCACCTGGTTTTAGTCACCTGCCTGCACGCACCTGGTTTTTAGTCACCTGCCTGCACACACCTGGCTTTAGTCACCTGTCTGTACTCACCTGGTGTTAGTCACCTGCCTGCACATACCTGGCTTTAGTCACCTGCCTGCACGCACCTTGTTTTAGTCACCTGCCGACACGCACCTGGTTTTAGTCACCTGCCTGCACGCACCTGGTTTTAGTCACCTGCCTTCACGCACCTGGTTTTAGTCACCTGCCTGCACACACCTGGCTTTAGTCACCTGTCTGCACTCACCTGGTGTTAGTCACCTGCCTGCACATACCTGGCTTTAGTCACCTGCCTGCACGCACCTTGTTTTAGTCACCTGCCGACACGCACCTGGTTTTAGTCACCTGCCTGCACGCACCTGGTTTTAGTCACCTGCCTTCACGCACCTGGTTTTAGTCACCTGCCTTCACACACCTGGTTTTAGTCACCTGCCTTCACGCACCTGGTTTTAGTCACCTGCCTGCATGCACCTGGTTTTAGTCACCTGCCTGCACTCACCTGGTTTTAGTCACCCGCCTTCATGCAGCTGGTTTTAGTCACCCGCCTGCACACACCTTGTTTGTTTTAGTCCCTGCCTGCACACACCTGGTTTTAGTCACCTGCCTGCACGCACCTGGTTTTAGTCCCCTGCAGTTGACGTGGTCTCCTCATGAGAAATAAACCTTTTTCTTGTCTTCCAGTTTTCAGCGCCTGCCTCATTATTTTGATAGTGAATCCAAGGTGAATTAAAGGTTACCCTGCACCGGGCAGCATTGGGGTTCTTAGGAGACTCGTTGCTTTTCACAGCACACCTACCTGGTATTTGGTCATTCACAGGCACACTCACCTGGTCTTAGGTCATTCACAGGCACACCTACCTGGTCTTAGGTCACTCACAGGCACACCCACCTGGTCTTAGGTCATCCACAGGCACACCCACCTGGTCTTAGGTCATCCACAGGCACACCCACCTGGTCTTAGGTCATCCACAGGCACACCCACCTGATCTCAGGTCATCCACAGGCACACCCGCCTGATCTTTGGTCATTCACAGGCACACCCACCTGGTCTCAGGTCACTCACAGGCACACCTACCTGGTCTTTGGTCATTCACAGGCACGCCCACCTGGTCTTAGGTCACTCACAGGCACACCCACCTGGTCTTAGGTCACTCACAGGCACACACACCTATCTGGTCTTTGGTCATTCACAGGCATACACACCTGGTCTTAGGTCATCCACAGGCACACGCACCTCGTCTTAGGTTATTCACAGGCACACCCACCTGGTCTTAGGTCACTCACAGGCACACACACCTACCTGGTCTTTGGTCATTCACAGGCACACCCACTTGGTCTTAGGTCACTCACAGGCACACCCACCTGGTCTTAGGTCACTCACAGGCACACACACCTACCTGGTCTTTGGTCATTCACAGGCACACCCACTTGGTCTTAGGTCACTCACAGGCACACCCACCTGGTCTTAGGTCACTCACAGGCACACCCACCTGGTCTTAGGTCACTCACAGGCACACACACCTACCTGGTCTTTGGTCATTCACAGGCACACCCACCTGGTCTTAGGTCACTCACAGGCACACCCACCTGGTCTTAGGTCACTCACGGGCACACCCACCTGGTCTTAGGTCACTCACAGGCACACACACCTGGTCTTAGGTCACTCACAGGCACACACACCTACTTGTTCTTTGGTCATTCACAGGCATACACACCTGGTCTTAGGTCATCCACAGGCATACACCTGGTCTTAGGTCATCTGCCTACACAAACCTGGTCTTTTGTTCAATCCTGTTGTTGGGCCTTTCACTTGCACATACACCTGGTGTTAGGCTTGAGATCTGCAAGAGAAACAAATCTACACCAAAGTAAATCTTCACCATCATAAAAGAATGTACCTTACCGGCTGCCAGCACCAGCACCATCACCCCCACCCCCAAACACACACAAGGCCTCTGCAAACAGCTCTCCCACTTCTACAACAACAAAATCAGCAATATATATTCAATAACTTTGCCAGCCCCTGGGCGCTTTCTCCCTTGCCGCTCTCCAACTTGAAGAAATGAACCACACAGCAACCACCATGGCATGCTATCTGCCAGTCTTTGTGACAGAATCAGACGCAATCATGCAATCTTTCCACTCCGGAGCCCCCTCGGACCCATGCCCTCACTTAATCTTTGAAAAACCAAAGGTGGGGATGGACGGAGCGTTGACAATACAAACACTCACCCCCAGTCAACTGATCTGGGTTTAATCCATCACCGTTCTTTAGCTCACTTCGCCACCCCAGTTCAGACATGGTCATATGCAAATCAGTCTGACCCTGTGCCTTATGGGAACAGTCCAGCCCGAACTGCCAAGCCAAGTCTTCCCTGGACCGGAATCAAGCTTCCCAGGACCGGTTTCTGGCATTACAGCCGTCTTCAGCCGGGCTTGCTTAATCTTTGCCAGTAGACCCAACCCCATCTGGGCCACACTTACCGTGATCTTCAACAACTCCCTCACTTCTGCCACCTTCTCGGAAGCCTGGAATCATGCTAGCGTTATCTCCCTCCTGAAGAAATCCCTTGCAGATGCAAAGATACTGGTTAACTAACAACCCATCTCCCTGATTCACCTACCCAGCAAAAGTCCATGAAAAACTCATCAACAGACGACTGTCAGACCACCTCAACCACAACCATCTCCTCGACCCCTCTCAATCGGGCTTCAGGGCCAACCACAGCACCGAAAGTACCACGGACGGCATTTGATCATTTACAGAGAGGGACACGCGGCATTCGTCTTGTTCCACCTTGTCTCTGCCTTTGACACTTTATCCCACCCCATCCCTATCCAACGCCTCCACGATTCTGGAATAAGAGGACCTGAACTCCCATGGATTTGCTCCTTTCTCATGGGGCACACACAGTCGGTCAGTCTTGCACTATACACCTCCACAGTCACCAGCTGGATCTGCGGAGTCCCCCCAGCATCCTCACTCAGCCTGACTCTCTTCAACATATACACAATCCCACTCGTCAACATTATCAGATCCCACAGGTTCAACATCATCTCCGAGGCAGACTAGATTCAACTCATCCACTCCCTCTCCGACAACACAGCCCACCCCGGACCACCTCTGCCATCTACATGACTGAAGTTGCCAACTCTATGAAAGCCATCTGCCCTTGAGCTCAACTCCGACAAAACAGAAGTGGTTCTCTTCGGAAAGAATATCACTCTCTGGACTCCCGACTGGTGGCCCCTTGAACCTGGGCAACTCCACTCCCCTCACCAGATGCCTCCAGGTCATTCAAAATTCTGCGGTCTGAATCACTCTCCAACTACCCCACACGCATATCACCAACCACCGCAAAAGGTTGCGCTGGCTCCCCAGCCACAAGCGAGCGGTCTTTAAACTTCTAACTCACATATAAAGGTGCTCCACACCCTGGGCCTGTCTACCTGAACAGCCGCATCAACTTCCACACACCATCCAGAAATCTCCACTTGACTAGCTTCTTGCTAGCTCACACTTCGGTCATCTGCAGAACTAGAGACGGCAGTCGCTCTTTTTCTCGTACCTCATTCCTAAAGCCTGGAATGATCTTCCCCCGCACATCAGAGCTGTAAGCTCTGTCCTTGATGTCCATAAGAAACTCAAAATCTGGCTCTTTAACTAAGCCTTAGCCCCAGGACCCAGAATATGGTGTTAGGTTACCCCCGGAGTGACGCGCGTGCCATACAAATCTAACTAACATAACATAGCAATACTTGCATCTGGTGTTAGTGCCACCAGCCTCCGCGCACCTAGCGTTAGGGAGTAGGGGTGTTAGAGGCATCAGCGTGCCCACACACCTGGTCTTAAGGTCACCCACACATGCCCACACATGGTGTTAGATCATGAACTTGCTCACACACCTGATGTTAGTGTCATCTACCCACACACATCTGGTCTTAGGGTCATGCGTCAGCCACACAGGTGGTGTTAGGTCATACACCTGCATACACAATTCATGTTCGCACACACACCTGGTCCTAGGGCCATGCGTCAGCGCACACACCTGGTGTTAAGATCATCCGCCAGCACTCACACTTGGTTTTACGGTCACCTGTCTACACACACCTGGTCTTAGTGTCATGCTTCTGCACACACATCTAGTGTTATGGTCAACTTCCTGTGTACACACCTGATGTCAGGGTCACCAGTCTACACTAGATGTTAAGGTCTTCATCCTCTGCACAATGGGTGTTAAAGTCGCCCACTTGCACACACACCTGGTGATATATCAGCCAGCGCATGCACCTGGTGTTATGGTAAGCTGACCGCACCCACACCTGATGTGGGGGACACCCTCTATAGGCACACCTGGTGTTAAGGTGATCTGCCTGTACACACGCCTGGTGTTATGGTAAGCTAACTGCACCCACACCTGATGTGGGGGACACAATTTATAGGCACTCCTAGTGTTAATGTCATCTGCCTGTACACATGCCTGGTGTTATGGCGTTGGGCTGGGAGAGGCCTCAGGCTGCACAAACACACTGTTATGGTGCAGGGTGTGAGAGGGCTTCAGCAGCACACCCCCCATACACACACACACATGCTCCTGGTGAAAAGATGCACGACTGTGAGAGGCATCAGCCCACACACGTCTGGTTTTAAGATGCTTTAGCCTGCAAGCACACACACAATACCATACACCTGGTGAGGTTCAGGGCATTGGAGGCAACAATTGGAAAGTGCTCTCACATACATGCACCGTACGTGTAGAGCCGGGGCACGGGCGCAGCTTCCATCGGTGCAGCAGATGCAGAGGGAGAGTTTTGCCTGATGCATAGACATCAGGCAAAACTCTCTCTCTCTATCTCTCTATCTTTCTCTCTCTCTCTCTCTCTCTCTCTCTCTCTCTCTCTCTCTCTCTCTCTCTCTCTCTCTCTCTCGCTCCTCACTCTCTCTCTCTCTCTCTATCTCTCTCTCTCTCTCTCTCTCTCTCTCTCTCTCTCTATCTCTCTCTCTCTCTCTCTCTCTCTCTCTCTCTCTCTCTCTCTCTCTCTCTCTCTCTCTTCTCTTCTCTCTCTCTTTCTCTCTTCTCTCTCTCTCTCTCCCTCTCTCTCTTTCTCTCTCTCTCTCTCTCTCTCTCTCTCTCTCTCTTTCTCTCTCTCTCTCTCTC